>NC_084516.1:5005625-5695000 GCF_024500385.1 Phyllopteryx taeniolatus
CGTCATGGTTATGTGATATCATGTTAGTTTATGTTTCAGTTATGATGTGTGATGACACTTAAATATCGCAGGAAGTTGACTTGTTTTAGCCTCGTCCGTTGCCATAGTTATTTACAAGCGGGCTCCCTTGACAGATGCTAGAAAAATAAGATATTAGAGAAAAAAGTATTACCCATCCATCCATTTTCTATCACGCTTCTCCTCATTTACGGTACCATGGACTGGTCGCCAGCCGATGCCAGGGCACATATATGTAAACAAGGCACTTCATTAAGCTTCATTGAAGACTTTTGAATTGTGAAGTTTGAATGGTTGTTTGTTTCGATGTGCCCTGCAATTGGATGGCTACAAGTCCAAAGTGTCCCCCACTTCTCTCGCCAAAAGTCAGCTGGGATGGACTCCAGCTCACCCGTGATCCTGTTGAGGACAAGCGCTATAGAAGATTGATGGATATTTTTGTGTAATATTTGTGATTCTGAGATGACTTTAAACACTACTACTGCTAAACATAATACAGTAATAGAGCATTAATGAGCATGCATAAAACCGTCTTTGTTTTGCAGTGATGCGACTGACAAAACCAACTCTGTTTACCAACCTGCCGGTGACGTGTGAAGAGCGAGATCTACCAGGTTATCATTACACCTTCTTTGACAAAGCATACACTTGTTTGTGTGTGTGTATACACACACACATATTTGCTATGGTTTTATTTGTATATTACTTTTCACAGAGAGGGCTCACAAAGTGCTTCTATTAACCAACCAAAAATACAGACATGCATACATACAGTATACAGTATAAAATACAGAATTATAGGTCAAACAAGAAGAGACATGCATGTTCCTCAAACGTCTCTCTTTGTCGCCATGTTTGTGTCTACAGGCGACCTGTTCGGGCGCCTCATGCATGACGACCCGTCCACCATCAAAGGCGCAGAGACGCTAATGCTGGGCGAGATGCTAACACTGCCGCAGAACTTCGGGTGAGTCCCCTGAACGTTTGCTTTTGCACTGAAATTTTGAATTGATTTTCATTTGAATTTGGTTTTAAATTAAATTAAAATGTAATTTAATTATAATACATTTAAAATGTATTTAAATCTAATGTAACTTTAATTTTATTATATATTTTTAAATTTTAATTTACTTTTAGTTAAATCTATTCATCTGCTTAGATTTTTGTTCAATTTTCATTTTTATTGGATATTTATTTATAGTGAAATCGTTTTGATTTTATTGTTGTTATTTGTTTTTGGTTTGATTTGTTATTTCATATTTTTTATTTAATTTTAATTTGGATTTAATTGTATCTGTTTTTCATTTTCATTTTTAATTTGACTTTGGTTTATTTATAATTACAAGTAATTATCTCATTGTAATTCATTATTTTTTATTTACAATTTGAATTTAATTTAAAAACTATTATACTTTTGGACGAATTTGCAATTATTTGTAATATATACTTTTATTTAATTTAAATATAAGTTTATCTATTCATCCATTTTTAATTATAAGTTCATTTCATTTTAATATTTATTTTAATTGTAATTTTAAATATGTTATTTTTATTCATAATTTAGGTTTTATTTTTATTTTCATTCATAATTTTAGTTTATTTGGAATTATGTATGATTGCTTATATTTTTGTAATTTAGTTTTAGTTGGTCTTTTTATTCATTTTAAATTTAACTTAATGTTATTTTTGTAGTCATTTATGTTTTTACACTTTATTTTGCAATTATAATTTAAGTTTTAGCTGTAGTTCCTTTCATTTGGATTCATTTGTAAATATTTGATTTGATTTCAATTATTTTCTAAATTGAATTTTTTTTGGTCGTCTCCCGACAGGAACATCTTCCTGGGCGAGACCTTCTCCAGCTACATCAGCGTTCACAACGACAGCAGTCAGGTGGTTAAGGACATTCTGGTCAAGGTAAACCAGCGCCGAGAATCGGGGACACAGAGGATAGCGCCCTCCTGAACCTCCCTCGGCGCCTTTGGTTTCTCCACAGGCCGACCTGCAGACCAGCTCGCAAAGACTCAATCTATCGGCGTCCAACTCGGCCGTGGCCGAACTCAAACCCGAGTGTTGCATCGACGACGTCATCCACCACGAAGTCAAAGAGATCGGAACACACATGTGAGTCCCCTCCTAGGGCTGGGCGATACTGCCCTAAAATACACAAAAATCTAATTTCGGATTTTAACTATTTTTTCACTTTCCTCAAAGAAAAATGGAAAGGACAGTGGAAAAAAAAGTGTCTCTTTCTTGTCAAAACATATGTAAACGTGATCCTTAATAAATTAGGTATGGGCAGTTGTCCACAACTTTATATTGCACTTTACTACCACCTACAGGGCTGGAGTGGAACGTTTTTGCGATTTAAAGGTTCAGCACAGTTTTTTTTTTGGTTGTTGTTGGGTTTAGCCCCTTTTTTTGGCATCGTAAAAATTACTGAAGCCACTTGTGCGACACTTCTGTCTATCTACCTCTCTATCTGTCTACCTATCTAGCTAGCTAGCTAGCTAGCTGGATAGCTAGCTATCTACTGTAGCAATCTATTTCTCAGTCTTTCCTTATCGCTCTGTTGATTTTACATCGTAGATTATTTATTTTTATTTGTTTGCTTTTGTGTTAAATATACATTTTTCGTGGCGAAATACAGTAATTGAGTAGTGTGTATGACAAAGTCCAAAAGGTGTCCAGTTGATGACATTTGTGTTTATGCCCGAGGCTAAATGTTAACATTTGTGTTTGTGTTTGCAGCCTGGTATGCGCCGTGAGCTACACAACACAGTGCGGCGAGAAGCTCTACTTCCGCAAGTTCTTCAAATTCCAGGTGAGGACACTCACTTAGCGCGTCCTCGAGACATGTCGTAAGCACTCGCCAAAAAAGCACTCACCAAAAAAGCACCCGCCGGAGCGCTCGTTCATACACGGCGGCGCCGCTTGGTTTTTGGTTTTGTGCCGCCGGTGAGCGATGGAGACGTTCAGCCTGCATTCTCTCTTCAATCAGGTTCTCAAGCCCCTGGACGTCAAGACAAAGTTCTACAATGCCGAGGTATGTTAGCATCTCGCTAGGCCATTAGCGTGTTAGCCTACATCACATTTGGCATGTGTTCATTTTGTCCTTTTATGTTCATTTTCTCCATTAGAGCGACCTCAGTTCTGTGGTAAATCGCTTTCCTTTTTCTGTTCTCATCGCTTGTCTTTTTCATGCCGCATACAGGGGCAGCAAACAACAACAATGTTGGTATTATTAGTTTTGTTGCATATTATTTTTATTATTATTATTAATAATAATAATTACTATGGCTGGTTTTAAAGATGGATATGTTTGGAAAGCTTCCATTGTTGTTGCTTTGCGCTCGCCTCCTTCGCCACACTTTCTCCTGCACGGTGTGCTGGCATGCTGCTGGTGTGTGCGTGAGTGTGTGTGCGTGTGTCTGTGAGAGAGTGAGTTTGAGTGCATGTGTGTGTGTGTGCGTGCGTGATTGCGCGTATGTGTGTATGTTTAAATATGATGTAATGAATTTAAATTCATCATGTTGAAATCCAAATGATTAATCCTGATCACGCAAACAATAAAAAGTGTGTGAAGAAGTTGTTGGGCCTAGACTGGCATTGCATGGACCGTCATGGCGGCCGCTGGTGTTGGCAAATGGTGGCATGAGCTAATGAGCTAATCTGTGCTGGCTGAGACGTTTTGCATTCAAATGCTGCTTTTTGACCACAAGCGCCTGAAAATGACACCTCATAATAACAAGAACAATGTTATTAAAATAAACTCATTGGCAGGCAACACATGTACTGCGTAACAACCGATGATTCATTGATAAAAAAAAATAAAACATGAAATTATTCTCATGAATTCTTCCCAATGGAAAAAAATCTGTTCTCGGGTCAAACTGTCCCCATCGCAATACAATAGAACTTATTAACCAAAGTAGGTAATACTTTATAGTAATTACTTAATTTCCCTCAGGGAATTTATAATAAGTGTCCATTTATCTTTCCATCTATCTATCTATCTATCTATCCATCTATCTATCTATCTATCTATCTATCTATCTATCTATCTATCTATCTATCTATCTATCTATCTATCTATCTATCTATCTATCTATCTATCTAGCAATCTATCTAGCAATCATCAAGCTATCCTTCCATCTCTTTATTTATTCCTCTAGCTAGATTATATATCCATTTACCATCCATATTATCTATTTATCCGACCATTCATTCATTCATCAATCTATCATCAATTCATCTCTTTCCCTCTATCTGTCCATCTATCTCTCTATCTAGCCATTTACCGATCCATCTATCTATCGCTCTATCTATGTATATATCTGTCGATCTATGCATCTATTCAGTCATCTGTCAAGCTACCCATCCATCTATATCTATCTATCTAGTATCCCTCTCTCCGTCCATCCATCCATCCATCCATCCGCCAATAATGGAGGCATGCTCCTTGAAATAGTGAAGCAGATGTCAACGTTATAAGTTGATGTGTCAGAGGAGGTTTGGACCCTCGATGGTTAAAAGTGTATTTGTCGATCTGAGCCTGATTCCCAAACATCTGACAGCCCCCCCCCCCCCCCCCAACCCACCGTCGAGACCCCACCTTCCCATAACCGTCTGACCGCCGCCCTCTCCGCCGCAGACGGACGAGGTGTTCCTCGAGGCCCAGATCCAGAACATCACCACGTCGCCCATGTTCATGGAGAAGGTGTCGCTGGAGCCGTCCATGATGTACAACGTGACCGAGCTCAACACCGTCACGCACCAAGACCACGGGTACGGCAAAAGTACTCACACCCTGTACCTAACTCCTTCCCTATCGTGGATGTCTAAATTTGCCAACAGCAATTCAACCGTCAACTGCCACCGACGTATATATTCGTCAAGTAAGTTTTTCACTGCGTCGGCGTGGAAGAGGGTCTGGCCCAGCTTCAGGTTTGTAAACCACTGGAATGACTAACAGATTCCTGTAAATGGGGCCGTTCCACCATTTTGGATTTAGGATCAGCACAGGTTTAGTGTTGAAGATAAAGATTAGGCAGTGGATCTCGGCATCTCACGTCAATTGTAAGGGATAAAAATGCCAACACATTGGAAGTCGGACAAGTTTAGTCACCTCACACTCAGAGTATGTCTATATATGGTATGAAAAGAGTATGTGTCATGTAGTAGAAAGTTGCCATCATGAGAAAAGATGATGCAGTTCATGGAGTGAATGGCAAATGGCATGTAAAAAAAGGCACTGATGTCAGCGTTGCGCACAGCGGATTTTTTAGTTTTGAAAGTGGCTGACAGGTAATAATTTAAGAATACAGCAACTTGTGTGAGAAATATTCAGCTCCTTGACTAAATAATCGTTACATTTTGTTCATTTTCCATGAGCAATTTTCAATTTTGACTTGACCAAGAAGAGCCCTATAATAATTGTCTACACTACGTTCCACATTAATATGTAAATTATTCCTAAATAGTTGAGGCAAATGACAGTTGGCATAATTTTCAAGTCATCACCTGTCAGAATAGAATTTAAATGATTACATTTTTCAAAAAATACTGTTATCAATGTGAGTTTTGTTCCAAAACATTTGAATTATATTCTGACGGTTGATGACACGAAAATTTGTACCAACTAAATGAATTGCATAATAATTTGGAACGCTGTTTATATCTAATTGTGAACTGCATATCTTTTTAAAATGCATTACTAGCCTTTCTGACTTTCATGAACAGATGATTAATGCTTCATCACAGTTTCAGAGAGAAGGGAATTTTTTGTTTTTTATACCACTAATGTTTGGATAAAAACAACAGTAGTTTTTCACCGTTCACACATTATGTTCTAAGCCTGAGGCAATAAAAGTAGTACCCTGGTGCCATCCAGTGAAATCTTGGTGGTCTTGTTAATTCTCATTCATTTATTGACTGATAAGTGTTTTTTGTTTTTTTTGGCTCTGCGTTTGAGATGTCCTGTCTTGTTGACAGTCCTTCAATGCACCTCGAGCCCAGTGAAACTGCAAGGTTTTCTGCTTCTTTCCCGACGCAGCTACTAATATATTCTTGTATGTATATATCTTGTCCTAGCATGTTATTTAGGCGAGTATGCTCACAAATACAATTGATGAGCATCATGAGAAGGTGGTTTGTTAGTGTTGAATACTTGAATACGGTCATTTATGTAACATGGGTTCATGATTGTGTACATCCTAGATGCATGGTGTCGACACTTAGTATTACTCCTAAGTATTTGTGCTTGGTTCCTTTTTTCTTCTCAGGGAGTCGACTTTCGGCAAGATGTCGTACCTGCAGCCCATGGATACGCGCCAGTACCTCTACTGCCTGAAGCCCAAGCCCGAGTACGCCGAGAAGGCCGGCGTCATCAAGGGCGTCACCGTGATCGGGAAGCTGGACATCGTTTGGAAGACCAACCTGGGGGAGAGGGGACGACTGCAGACCAGTCAGCTGCAGAGGATGGTACTCCCCAATCGCCCACCCCCAGCCCCCTAAAACCAGAAGATACATCTCAAGGAGTTTTTCCTAATCAAAATATAATACTGCAATGTTCAATCTACATCATATTTACATAATAGTTAATGCCAATACACCTCCAATGTGCCATATTAAATTGTATATTTACTATTTACATCAAAATGTATAAACCTGATGTGCCATATTTATGTCATATTTAACATCTATAGACATCTAATTTACCATATTTGTATTTATAATCTTCGATTCGCCTCTAATGTACTATATTTATACATCTACAATGAGCCCCTAAAATTGATGCAACACCCCCCAGGGTGCAGTTGTCTATAGATGCCACAAGATGGCAGCAAAACACTTATTTCTCTTAAGCATGACTATACGAAGCGACACCCTTCAGTTCAACATAGTTGCTTAGCACCAAAATGCCACCAGATGGCACCAAAGTAATGCCTTTTATAGTAGATATGGCTTTGGCCTTTAAAATTTTTTTTAAAAAATTACATTTTTATTTTTTTTTCAATTGTTTCTTTTTTCAATTTAACTTTTTATTGCTGTTTTTAAGCAAATAATGGAGAATAGGTTCCCCCAAAACATCCTCAAATATTCAAATTAGCGAATGCCGAACCACAAATATCCAGGGGTTCACTGTACCATAATTTACATCATATGTAATTTCTATACACGTAATGTAGCATTTTTACATCACAATTAAGACTGTAACTTATTATTATTATTATGGAACTTATTTACATCATGTTATCTTATATTTAATGTTCTATACACCTTTAATATTGCATATTTACATCATATTTACTGTTTACACACCTATGTAGCTTATTTACATAATATCATGTTTTAGTTACCACTAATGCAGCATTTTTACATCCTACAATGTTTTTTTAAAATTATGCCTGTAATAATTAATTAATAATGTATATGAACATGTGTCTGTTTGCGTACTGAACGCGTGTGTCAGGCTCCAGGCTACGGAGACATCCGTCTGTCCATGGAGGTCATTCCCGACACGGTCAACCTGGAAGAACCTTTTGACATCGCATGCAAGATCACTAACTGCAGGTAGGGAAGCGACAGTCGGGGACAACATCGCGGCTACTACATAATAGAAGTGATTGTCCGTGTGCGGGGGTCTGCGCGTATGTATGTGTGGGTAAGGGGTCGTGAATGTATGTTTGTGTTTGTTTAAATATGTTGATTTGAAAATCTCCTTCTTGTGTGTGTGCACGTATGTAGCGAAAGGACCATGGATCTCCTTGTGGAGATGATGAACACGTCGTCCGTCCACTGGTGCGGCGTGTCGGGCCGAGCTCTAGGCAAACTGAGCCCCGGGGCGTCACTCTCGCTGCCCCTCACGCTGCTGGCGTCCGTCCAGGGTCTCCAGGTACCGTACTTCTAGAATGCACAGCCGTTTGAGCATTTATTTCATATTTACCTGGTAGTGTTACTAGGGCAGCGCAGTAGTTCACTAGTAAGGTTAAATTACATACTAGGAGGCCAAAAGTGCCGCTAGTGTCGGAAAAGTGTTACTGAGTTAAGACAGTCGTTCTTCAGTCGCTGAATTGTCATAACTGAAGCCAAAGAGCATAGTAGTACATGGACCTTAAGCTGGACATCAAGGATATGGAAAAAAAGTTTGCTTTTGTTTGATTTGGATTTTTTCTTCCAGAGTATTTCCGGTTTGAGGCTTACAGACTCGTTCCTGAAGCGTACGTACGAGTACGACGACGTGGCTCAAGTGTGCGTGGTTTGTCCATCCTAGCGACTTTTAAATTATTTTTTTTTTTTTACAAGCTTTACAATGGACCAACAGTGTGCCTCACACTGTGTTTTAATGCTCATTCAAATGGTTGTGAATATTGTAATTTTTTGGGAAAATAATGTGAATATGTGTTAATAAACTTGCAGAATCACGGAGATTATGTTAAAACGCAGTGGGTGAGAGTCCTGTTTAATGTTAACTTTCCTTGTCGTTTGCTAACTAACAAAAAAACATTTCATTACTTTAGTAGCGTAATTGCTGAAGTCCTATATTATGTACCACAAAAAAAACAATGTGCTTGCCAAAAATTGTGGTTTTGTTTTACAAAAATGTTCAAATATGATATTGGCAACTGTGCTATTAGGCTGACAATTTAAATTTTTGTTCCAGGAATTAATACAACAAATAGTATCTGGCATGATACAAAATACAGTAAATCCTGCCACGATGGAATCCTTTTAGAATCGATTAACCTATAGATATTTCGCCAAGTAATTATTATTTTTTTAACTAACATACATTTTATTCTCATTTATGAGGGCTGTACGTCTATCCTTAAAAAGCATTTGTTGGTGATGAGTGTATGGTATAAACTCTATACAGAATTTAAGACAGCAAAATCAGCCTTTGCGAAAGAGTTTGCATTCGCGATTAGCATGTTAGGTGATAACAAAACCTACTAACTACGGTTCAGCTCATTCATACATCATGTTACACATCTAATAGTGTCTTTATTCGAGTCCACCCAAGCTCTACATGCGATATTTCTGGTTTTTGTGTGTGTTATTACAGTTATTGTTTTTGTACTTATATCGGGGGTGGTATGTAACCCCTGCGATGTTGGGGCAATACTGTATAATAAAATAAAAAAATATACCAGTAATCTCCATTGAACAATATAAAAGATGACAAGAGTTGGATTTCATGACATTTTATTTTTTCGAGTCATTGGAAGGAAGCATCTTCGTGGCCCAGCAGAGCTGCTTTGAGCTGCTGAGAACTGGTGTGGGCTAACTCAAATTATTTTTTTTGTCATTTTCAAGTTATGTGCAAAAATGAATCCAGAATGGATTCCAGATAAATACTGGTCTAAATCAAAGTTAAGTTCCAATTTTGACATATAAGGGGCAGTCCATTATTGCACTCAGTATTTTTTTTCCAACTTGGTGAAGTGACAACTAAGTGAATGTCTTCATTAAACAGTAATAGGTGTGACAAATGTGTGGACTTAGATTACTATCGCACTAAACCTTTAGTGGCAGCTATTGTGCGGTAGCTTTAAAACTTTACATCACCTGTAAAATGCCCCAAAAAATGGAGTTAGCCCATTCTCGTTCTCAGTGGCTCATTTCTTGTTTCCATAAAGCTTCTGATGCCAAACACCAGATTTCAAAGCATGCAGGAGGAGCAACCTTACACTTGTACAACATACACAAATAAAGTTTTTAAGTGTTTGTTATTTTTATCATACATTTATTATTTAGTGGCGCTAAAGTGCAATGACAATGTCACAATGCAGGCGTGTCAGTCACATGACTAAAAAGCAACAGTGGATGTCACGTGCTATTCAGTGGCGCCTTGAGTTACTAAGTCAAAGTACCACTGCACTCATTTCGCATCTCGCTCAGAGCCGTCAATCATCTCAGGGGGTCCAGTCTGGTTTGGTGTGGCTCTAATTTTGGAAGAGAAAAAAAAAAAGTTTAAAAAGGAACGCACGGGAATCGAACATGCGCACTATTAACCTGAGGCATCATGAGTGCTCCTCGGCGCTGCCGCTGAAGGATCGACTCCGGATGTGATTGCGTAACTGCTCGATGAGCTCGGGATTCTGCTGCTGGATCTGCTGGGCAAACTGCTGCCCCCTTGTGGACACAACAAGTAACGCTCGGTGGTCACCTTCACACGGCTGTTGCGGCTGCTCGCATTCAGATGATTAGATGCTAGCCATCCATCCAATGAGAAAGCACGTGCTGCCAGGTACTATTTCTTTTATATTGGCAAAAGCAGGTTTATCTATATTTGTATTGTACTGCCTATAGATGCCACAGGACGGCGGCAAAGCACTGTTTTAGCTCATGTCAACATACTTTTTGACACCAAGGTGCCACCGAAGCAATCACTTCCTGCTTTGTGAATTTGTCCCATCCAAGGCCTGATGGTTGAGTCTGCGTTTAGCAGCCGGTGCCTTTCGCACAGACGTCACACTTACGCTTCAATCAAACTGGAAATGTCGCTAAGTCCTCCCACTCCGGCAGCCGGTCCTCCCACGGCGTTGGCCATCATCCCTGACATTCTGATGATGATGATGGAGGAGGAAGTGAGACGCTAAAAGCTAACGTAGCTAGACAGCTGGCGCCAAAACTCACAGTTGTTGCACTTGTTGGTTCTGCATCACACTGGCTGCCTGGCGAGACAATAATTTTTTTTTTTTTTTTTTTTGAAATTGTTTTGCTTTGTGTTAATGAATGATGACCAGCTTACCATGCTGATGAAGGCGGGGTTGTTGATTAAACTGGCCATGTCGAACCCCAAACCGGCAGCCATCTGTGGTACGAGACAAGATGGTGATGACGATGGTCTTTTGTGTGACGATAAAGAAATGAGACAGTGTATATAAAAAGTCTAGACACCCGTGTTGAAATGCCAGGTTTTTGTGATATAAAAAGCATGAACCATTTCAAAACTATTTCCACCATGAATGTGACCTATAAGCCTGGACAACTTTTTGAAAGTGTGCACACCCTCTTATAATGGGGATGTGGCTGTGTTCAGGATTAACAAATCACATTCAAATGGGAATAAGACCACACCTGTTACCTATTAAAGTGTCTCTGACTAACCTGAAATAAGCACACACTCAGACCATTCACTATATATTTGTGTGTGTGTATTTTATTATTTTTAAAATACTCCAGTTGTGTGACAGCAATGTGCTAGAAACAAAGCACTGAGTGAGGTAAGTGAACAAATGTGAACAGGTGTTGCACAACACTGCTTTTTAAGCAGTGAGCCAACTAGCACTGAGTCATGAATGTCTCGTTTGTTTCTTGTAAGGCCCAATGGTTTGTTTTACACTCACGGGACTGCTGACTTCCTTCTGCTTCTGCTCGGCCACCTTCAGGTTGGACTTGTACGTGTCATTGTCCGGGTCCAGGACGAGTGCCTTCTTGAAGTAGGAAATGGCCTCGGGGTATTTGTTCATGGCCGTCAGCGCCAGGCTACGAGCACACGGCACAAGGTGCTGAATTCATATTTTTATTTTCATCACTTTTACTATAAGGTGGGTAGCTCTACTTACTAGTGGCCCCACTTAAATGGATATTTGAACACAAAATGGTGCACATGTAGAAAGACAATATTACAATACAGGCATATATTCTTTATCCTGTGCAAAGAACGACTAATATTACTGCAGTTTACCATGAATGTCTGTATTGCCCACTAGTGGCTAAAGCACACACACCAGAAGGAGCACATGTCAATGGACACTGAAACAAGAAATCACGATGCACAAACTTTAATTCTTCCCATTCCATTTAATTATGTTATTACTTTTTTTTATATATATATAAATAACCACACCTTGGAGCATTTTTTTTCTTACTAAAAAACAATGTTTTTGGTGAGGCTGAAACTAATAGCATTTTCATTAATTTCAATGGGGAAAGATGATTTGAGACTTGAATGTTTAGAGCAGTGATTACCAACCTTAATGGAGCCAAGGCACAATTGAAAAATCTCACGGCACACCAACATCCAAAAATGTCACAAAAAGTGGATACATTAATTACTGTATGTACTTCCTCCCATCTAATAGAAGAGCATTTATTTGTTCTGTCCGTCACTATGCCTCACTGGCATAAATAGATGGACAAAGATAAATTCCACCCATCCATTCATTTTCTGAGCCGGTTATCCTCACAAGGGTCGCGGGACAAAGATAAATTATTTCTTGTAAATAAATAATTTTTCAAGCAATCATGCACACTGGTTGAGAATCACTGGTTTAGAGTTACGAGCAAAATCATGGAATTAACTCAATGCACCACTTTATATACTTTTTGTTGTTTTATGTTAAAATTATATTAGTTTATAGGTATAATTACATGGAATGTAATCAACTTGTTACATTATTTTGTATGTTTTTTTTAAATTACATCTTTGGATATATTTTTCCCACTTTTGTTTTGGTATTTAATTTTCACAATTATGTATATTTTGGGACATGGTTAATTTATTTTTAGATTTTTGTATATATCTTATTACATTATTTATTGTATTAATTTAGAAAAATATTGTGTTAATTTTATTGTTACTATTATTATTATTACAAATTTAAATTTACACTTATATTTATGTTTATTTTTACAATTATTATATGTATAGTTGAGGATATTGCTCATTTATTATATTTGCTTTATTACACATTTAATTTGTGTATGTATATTTTATTTTTAACTACATTTTTGTAATTTATTTTACATGAACATTTAATTTATTCGTACATTTTGTTTCCAGTTATTTTACCAATATTTAGGAATTAGTAGTTCATGGCCATCAGCTCCACCCTGCGAGCACAGAGCAAGTGAAACATTGTAAAACTATTTGTATTTTTCATTTTAATGTAAATTTTTATCCGTATTTTATTATTTGTTATTTAATGGTTTTCAAGTGTGTGTGTATATGTTTGTGTACATTTTTTTATGTAATTTTTCACGGGCTTACCCCATCCTGCCGTATGCTTTGCTGTAGCCGGGATCGATCCCGATGGCTCGCTCGCAGTCGTCCGTCGCCTCCGTGTAGTGGCCCAGCTTACTGTGAGCGGCCGCCCTGCACAACCACACCGTTAGCATCCACTAGCATTAGCGCTAACTACCCTTAGCTAGTGGCTAATACCTGTTGCAGTAGTAGACGGCGTTCCTCAGGTCCAGGTCTATGGCCTTGGTGTAGCACTCCACCGCGCATCGATAGTTCTCCTCCTTCATGTGGTTGTTCCCTGAAAACGTACCATCGCTTTACATACATAGCACCTCCCCCTTTGCTCCAAATATGGTTGTGACACGAGTGGGCCAATCAATTGCTATCCTATCTTCGTCACCTTCGTTCTTTAGCTGCTCAGCTCGTTCGGCGTCTTCGGGCAAGGGCGAGGTCGCCGGCAAGCTCAGGTTGTCGTTCTGAGGGAAATGTGACAAATGTCAGGTCATCGAGTGGTGGTCCGTGGTGATTTTTTTCCATTGGTAGCTACCATTTAACACATCAAAGACACGTCCGCGTTGAGTCTTTTTTTTCCCATTGGTACCTATTGTTTAACACATCAAAGACATGTTCGTGCTTATTTTTTTCCCCATTGGCATCCAACACAACAAAGATATGTCCATTGTGACTTTTTTCATTGGTATCCATCAAAGACACGTCCCAGGTGATTTATTTATTTCCCCCCCCCCCCCCCCCCTCCCCCCCCCATCTGTATCCAAGACAACGTTCTGGAAACAGAACCTTGGCATGTGAAACAAAACAGATGCCCACCTTGAGCAGCGAGTTGAGGAAGACCTCCATGAGGGGCTGCGGCGCCACCAGGTGGCAGTCGCTGGCGCTGATCTTAAAGGTGGTCTCCAGACACTGGATGGCAACTGTGACCAAAAGAGCGAGTTCAAAGCGATTGTGACCACCATTACCCAGGCATTCACGTACCTTCGAGGCTCTCCTGCTCATCGGAATTCAACGTGCCGCCGTGCGTCTGATCGCGTAGGAACTGTATGATAGAAAACGCCAGGCGCTTCTCCACCGCCATGTTTACCTACAAACTACAGACACAGTTGACTCAAGTTTTAGTACAGTGGAACCTTGAGTTACAACTGCTGCAACTTACGATTTTTTTCGAGTTCAACCTCTAACATGGCGGCCACGGATGTGTCCAGAGGTGTGTGACGTAGCGGGAAATCTGTTATGTATTAGCTATCATCGTTCGTACAACGAAATATCGTTCGCCTGATAGCAAAATTACTTGTCATTTTTAACTTCCTGTCACAGTATCAATACAAAAACACCAATATGACTGAAAATGTTTGTTTTTTCTTTATGTCTGTGTAGATTCATCCAGATCATGGCAATCCACAATTGTTGAATCCAGGCACCTGAACTCTTTTTGTTTGTTGAATAATTTGTTTTTCTTCTTGTTTTCTGAAAACGTTCAAATATGATTTAGGCAACTTTGCTCTTAATCCGCTATATGCAGAACGTCACGTGACCAAACCTGGAAAACAGGTTAGTGGGCTTCCTGTGTATGCCGCAATAACTAGTAAAACAACATATTGATAACATGATGGTTTCAAGCCGAATTTTCTAAATATATATATTTATGGCTGGTGTCTTCATAAATCCATATCATTTGTTTGTACAAATATGATGTGATTGATCCAATATATGTAAACACGAACAAAGCCTATTGTCATCTTTGGTGGCGACTTCTTATGTTAAAAAAAAGACATTGTAGACGTAAGAGTTCCTACGGTTGCTTTGCCACAGTCCGCTTCGCCGTTCACCTGCGTCGGCAGGAAGTGCTGAGACCTGTTTTTGTCGAATGCGGAAGTAGCTTGCGTATATACCGGATTAGGCTAACGATATGTGCTAACAGTAAAGTAAATCAACTACCAATCGAATATTAGATACTTTATTCAAGTTAAACAATTGGCCGTGTAATAATTGACTTGTTTATCTGTAAACACATATAAACATAATAGCTACTTAATAATCGATTAAGTGCTGCTGATGGTGGGACCGCGATGACGTCACGTGTAGCAGGTGCAAACCGGTGCACGCGGGAAAGACGGTCACGTGCGGCACGCATGCGCACCCCCCCAAATCTCTCCGTATGTTGACACACGGCTTGTGACGTCATCACATCGTATGTCAATTTACGGTTTAAGTATTATCCTTCCCGTGGTATTTTGGGGGGGGCACGTGACTATGATTAAGTGGCCTATGACTAAAGTGGCTAAAATGGGCGTCTCTGCTTCAAACGAGCTCGATTCGAAGCGATGCCACCGTCACGTGACGCACAGGGGAATACAGAACAGTAAAAAAAAAACAAAAAAATTGGCCAGTATGGTTGATGAAATTGCGTCCCTCACCCTTCAAATGTTGTTTGCATCTTTAGGGCATTCTCTTACCTGAGCCGCGGCCGCTTAGCCGTCGCTTAACGCCGTCACTCAAGCTAGCCAGGTCCTCCTTTGCGCATGCGCGAGTGGTGATACCGGAAATGACAGAGAATGAGAAAGAGAGGTTGGACAAGCTTCCGCTGTTACCGGGACGACAGGCTCAAACCAGCCTGAAAAGTCGCTTTAGTTTTTATTTTATTAAAAAAAAAAAAAAAAAAACATTTTCAATGACGTGACAGATGATTCCTTCCCGAAATTACAACACCCTTACAACACATTGCACAATATAAAAACTAAATAACACACGCACACAACACAGTGCACAACACTATGTAACTAACACACTGCAGAACATGCACTATAAAACATGCACTCACATCGCATGGAATGACACAGTAGCATGAGCTAGTGAACTTGAAGGTTAAAGGTCAAGTGTGTGTGTGTGTGTGTGTGCGTGCGTGCGTGTGCATTGTAGTCATTATGGGGTGTGTGATGTAGGGTTTAAGGTAGTATTTAATAGTAATTTGTCTAGCGTGTAAGCTTGCTGTGTGTAAACACGTCGTTGCATTTAATCAGCGGTTATCCTTTAATGACCGCCTCTTTTAAGTTTTGGCAGTCCTGACGAGGTGTCGTGTTCCTCGACGTCTGACTGCAACCCGACCCCGCCATGAGGCGCGGATCGCTCGCCTCTTAGCACGGAAAGAATGCCGTGAGCGATGTTCCGGAATGTGTCGCCTGCAGGATGGGCAACATAAAACGCGTGCGAGCGGAGCGTCCGTCACTGTGTGCAGAGACCCCAACACTCTGTGGAGAATGACCATCCTCAACGGTGCAGTGCTGCGTCCCGCACGGGACGACGCTAGCAGTACCCCACCGCTAAGGTGGGACCGGTCGGCGGAGGACATCCTCGCAGACACCGAGCGCTTGATCGGTCGAGTGAAGAAGGTCTACGACGAGATTGGACGAGTCCACGTGGACGCCGTCTCTGTTGAAAACA
Source organism: Phyllopteryx taeniolatus (assembly GCF_024500385.1). NCBI lineage: Eukaryota > Metazoa > Chordata > Actinopteri > Syngnathiformes > Syngnathidae > Phyllopteryx > Phyllopteryx taeniolatus. Next base: position 5,022,073 of record NC_084516.1, read on the forward strand.
CGCTGAGAGCACTCGCCAATGTCAAGATGGAGTACGCGGGTAAGCCCGGACATACTATTCATGTCCCGCTGGCTTAAAATGTTACATGGTCGAGCAAAGACCTCCGCCGAGACACAACCATCCTAAACAAGGCTCACATTACACGCACAAGACTGTAGGACATGCTACATAACACGCAGTACACAATGCTACATACTAGAGCCCGACCGATTAATCGGCCGATATTAGCCCTTTTGAATCGACAATTTTTTTTTTATAAACCCAAGACCACATTGCAACAAAAGACAAAGGACATTAAAACAACAACAAAAATTAGTGCTGTTGTGATTTTTTTAAACAGTTAAACAAATACAAACAGTCAAAGTATTGTATCCATCCATCCATTTTCTGAGCCGCTTCTCCTCACTAGGGTCGCGGGCGTGCTGGAGCCTATCCCAGCTGACATCGGGCAGGAGGCGGGGTACACCCTGAACTGGTTGCCAGCCAATCGCAGGGCACATAGGAACAAACAACCATTCGCACTCACAGTCATGCCTACGGGGAATTTAGAGTCTCCAATTCATGCATGTTTTTGGGATGTGGGAGGAAACCGGAGTACCCGGAGAAAACCCACGCAGGCACGGGGAGAACATGCAAACTCCACACAGGCGGGGCCGGGGATTGAACCCGGGTCCTCAGAACTGTGAGGCTGACGCTCTAACCAGTCGGCCACCGTGCCGCCTCAAAGTATTGTAAAAGAGTCAAATATTATGGCTGTAATTCATGTTTATTGTTGTAAGCGTTGAGGGATAAAAAAAAAAAGTTAGTTACTTTTTTTGTTTTTTTAAAAATGAATTGGCCGATTAATCGGCAATTGAAATTTTATCCTGCCAAATATCGGGATCAGACCCAACTCACACACGGCGTACAGTACATGAGACACACGCAAGACGAAACACTACATACACAACACACTTCAAAACACACACAATGCGAAACACAACAAACAAATGACATAACACACTACACAACACTTAGTATACATCACACATGCAATGTGAAACACTACAAACACAACCCACTACATACCCTGCACAACACATACACACTTCCACAACGTACAGACAATTGAAACACAACAAATGCAACTTACTCACTACTGTACAATACTATCAAACGTACTACAATACAAATACATTAAATACACAACACAAAGGCAAAACGAAACACTACAACCACAATATACACAACACTACGTAGCATGTTACAAAACACTATGTACACAACATCCATTTTCTGAGCCGCTTCTCCTCACAAGGGTCGCGGGCGTGCTGGACCCCATCCCAGCTATCATCGGGCAGGAGCCAGCCAATCGCAGGGCACATACAAACAACCAACCATTCACACTCACATTCACACCTACGGGCAATTTAGAGTCGTCATTTAATCTAGCCTACATGTTTTTGGGATGTGGAAGGAACCCGGAGTGCCCGGAGAAAACCCACGCAGGCACGGGGGAGAACATGCAAACTCCACACAGGCAGGGCCGGGGATTGAACCCCGATCCTCAGAACTGTGAGGCAGACGCACTAACCAGTCGGTCACCGTGCCGCCGCTGGCGATTACCATTTTAGGTAAAAAAAAATAAAAACAATCACTAACTACCATTCAGCTCACTCATACATTGTTATATGTACATTACAGTACATTTTTGTACTGTATGTGTTATTACTTTTGATATTTTCTTCCTTTTTTTAATCCATTGCTCTTGCACGCTCTCTCACTTGCTATATTCTGTTGTTAAATGTGTGTGTATTGTTTTAAAAGTGTGTTTGAAGACCCTAAAACAATTTCACGTGAAAAAAAAAAATACTATTTTCTGTATTTCTGCTGATTTTTCTTTGAGGAATATTTGTTTAATTATCTTGTATTGTAATGTGTTAATGTTAAAAAAGAAAAAGAAACAGCAGAAATTGGCCAAATTTTTGCTGGATTTTTTTTGGGAGGAATGTTTGAATATTTTGTTTTGTAATGTGTAAAAAAAACAATATTACAAAAATCAGATTATTTTTTTCCCCCTCCTCACATCGCCTGGCCGATTAATCGGTTGGGCCCTAGAATACATAGGCATTACACAAGACTCGATATACAACGTGCACGACACCACACACACACAGACACGTACACAAGGCACATTACATGACACACACGGTATCCGAAACACACACTGACACACACACACACACACACACGAGAATCTAAATGTTTCAAGTTTTCAAATGTTCCTTGTGGCTTGTCGTCGTCCGTCCGCAGCATGCCGTCACTCTCTGGACTTCCCGCAGTACGTGAGTCCGTGTAAGGCCGTGCGACTGGCCAGCACGGAGGCCGACAAGCGTCTGTGCGACTTGGACGTTGAGCTGAGCATGAGGGAGGACGTCTTCCTCAGAATCGTCGCTTTGCAGGTAGTCTCAAAGATGGTCCGTTGCGCTAAGACCGCCGCGAGTGACATCCCTTTCACACGCTTTCATGCGAGGAGAAGAAGCTTCCGGAAAACGCCTCGGCCGAGGAAAAAAGGTTCTTGGAGAGACTGGTTGCGACAGGCCGGAGGAACGGACTCCATCTATGTCCAGAAATGAGAGAGGTGACGCCAAGTTACATACTGTTTGTTCTCCTTTCCATTTCTAATCGAACCTGGCTTGAAAACCTAACTCAGGTTTAGAACCGTACTTTGAAACACTAACACAGGCCTGAAACCCTAACTTGAAACTCTTAACTCTGGCTTGAAACCTTAATTGGAACCCCTAAATTTTAGGGGTCAAACTCATTTTTGTCCCAGGCCACATCATAGTTACGGTTTCCTCTGGAGGGCCGCTATGACTGCGAACCCATATCAAATATATGATAGCCCCATATTTTATTACATGTACACAACAAATTGATGGATAACTAGTTTTTAAATCGGATGCCAGTAAAAAAAAATAAAATAAAAAAGAGAAACTTTTATTGAACTTATTTTAAAAGGGGCTTGGTGACAAAAAAAATGCTTGCTATCTCAACGTTATTAAAAGTGAAGACTATTTGCAATTTGGCATTTTATGTATTTTAGCAAAAAACGAAGTCAACGCACATGTTTCGCTTTCATGGGCCACATAAAATGAGGTGGCGTGCCGGATTTGGCCCCAGGGCCTTGACTTTGACACCTGTGCCCTAAACTTTACTTAAAACCCTAATTCCAGGCTTGAACGTCTCAGACTTGAACCCCTGCTTGAAACCCGTGTCTTAAACAACAACCCTGACTTGAAATCTTACCAGTTTTGAAGCCCTACTTTGAACCCTAACCCCCCTTTTGAAACTTTTTTTTCCCCAAAGCAAATCAAAAGAACGTCCAAGCTAATCTCCGAGCTCTCAATCGAGTTCAACAAGAACCTGAACGAGGACAACACCTTCCTGCCTTTCTCACGGCAGCAGCTGGGTCGGTACACACACACACACAACACACACGAACCTTGACTGTCTTTTGCCGCACTTAGACGGTCTGGCTGAGAGCTTCCTGTCGGGTTTGGATGTGGATCAGGGCTCCGGTCTGTACAAGGTGACTCTGGCCTATCCTCACTATTTTCCCGTCATGAAGCGCTGCCGCGATCCCGAGACGCGGCGGAAGATGGAGACGGCGTTTCACAGCAGGTGCAAAGAGGTAACAGGAGGACGGCAAAAAGACAAAGAAAGAAAAAACAACAACCCTGATTTAAACCCTATTTTAAAACCCGCAACCCTCACCCTCATCGTCTGGCAGGCGAACACGATCATCCTGGAGCGTTTGGTCTCGCTGCGTGCGGAGGTGGCGGTGTTGCTGGGTTACAGCTGCCACGCCGATTACGTGCTGGAGGTCAACGTAGCCAAGAACGCCACCAACGTGGACGCCTTCCTAAGTAACTTACTACTCACTTACCTGAGTAACTTACTAACCCAACATTCCAAATTAACCTACTACTATCTTAACTCTGGATTGAAATCCTAATTTTGAACTTTCAACCCTTTTTTGAAACCCTACTGCTTGTTTGAAACTCTTAACAGTCTTGAAACCTACATTTGAAACTGGAACCGTGCTTTTAAACCCTGATTTAAAACCCCAACCCTTCTTTAAAACCCTACTTTGAAACCCGACTCGAAACTGGAATTTGAAACACCAACTCTTTAAAACCATATTGTAAAACCCTTAAACTGTCTTGAAACCCTAATTTGAAACCCCAACCCTTGTTTAAAACTTTACTGTGGACCGCAAACACTCACTTTTAACCATAATAAAACCCGATCTTGAAACCCTAACTTGATGCGAAACCCTAATTTGAAACCCCTTCCCTTGTCTAAAATGTTGCTTTGGGCCCCTCACTTGCTCACTTCAAACCCTACTTTGGACCCCGAACACTGACTTGAAACCCTAACCTTTATTTAAAACCCTACTTTGAAACCCTAACCCTGACTTGAAACCCTAATTTGAAAACCCAGATTAAAAAACCCAACTTTGAAAGCCTAAGCCTTGTTGGAAATCCTCCACGCCAGACGGCCTCCAGAAGACGCTGGAGCCGGTTGGCGCGCGGGAGCGCAAGTACCTGCTGGCCCTGAAGAAGCGCGAGTGCCTGATGAACGGTCGCCGTTTCGACGGGCGTCTGAGTGCGTGGGACCTGCCCTACTACATGAACCGGGCGGAGCGGCGCCAGTTCGCCGTGGACAAGGACAAACTGGTGGAGTACTTCCCGCTGGACGCCGTCACCGAGGGCCTGCTGGGGATCTACAGGGACCTGCTGGGGCTGCGCTTCAGCCGGGTGCAGGCGGCGCCCGTGTGGCACCGGGACGTCCACGTGTACGCCGCCCACGACGCGCACACCCACGAGAAGATGGGACACTTCTACCTGGACCTGCACCCCAGGTGGGGACTCAGCCTCCGCGCCATCTCCTTCCCCAGGCAGACCCTAACCATGGCCTAAGACCCTCATTTGAAACCCAAAGCCCTTGTTTTGAAACCCTAACACTAGCTTCAATATTGAGTCCTTAATTTGGAAACTTAGCCCTTGTTTGAACGCCTTGCCCAGTCTTGAAACCCTACTGCATGTTCCAAATCCTAACCCACGCTGAACCTTAACTTGAAACCTTAACTCTTACTTGAAATTCTATTTTGAAATCCTAACCTGAAACCCTAACCCAAGCTTGAAACCCTTTTTTTCAAATCCTAATTATGTATAGACACCTTAATTTAAAACCCTCATTTGAAACGCCATATACCCTGTTTAACCTGATTTGAAACCCTAACCCAGACTACAAATCCCAACTTGAAATCCTAACAATGGCTTTAAACGGTCATTTGAAACCCTATCCCTTGTTTGAAAACTTAACACAAGCTTGAATCCCTAATTTGAAACTTCAACTTCAAATCTTAACCCATGCTTCAAACCCTAATTTAGAACCCCAACCGGCTTAAAACCCTGTTTTGAAACTCTTAATTTGAACCCTTAGCCATGGGTTGAAACCTGAATTCAAAACCTGAACTCTGGCTTGAAACCCTTGTTTTGAAACCCTAACTTTAAACCCTAACCATAAACCCTCATTTGAAACCTTATCCCTTATTTGAAACCCTAACCCAGGCTTGAAACTTGAAACCCTAACATAGGCTTCAAACCTTAACTCTGGCTTGAAACCCTCATTGGAAACCCTATCCCTTGTTTCAAACCCTAACCCTAGGCTTGAAACCCCTAATTGGAAACTCAAACTTGAAACACCAAGTTGCGCTTCAAACCCTAATTTAAAACTCTGCCCTAGAAATCCTGGCTTGAAACCCTGATCCTGACTTGAGTTGAAACCTTACTTACTACCTGGTACTACCGCCATAGGCCAATGGAAAAATGCCAATCGCTAGTTGGTACCGCGCCATACATACGTACATATGTGACTTCGTCCCATCTGCGTCGCCAGGGAGGGAAAGTACAGCCACGCGGCGTGTTTTGCTCTGCAGCCCGGGTGCGAGGGCCCCGACGGAAGGCGACGCTTCCCGGTGGCCGCCGTGGTGGCCAACTTCACCAAACCGGCCGGGGGTCTGCCCTCGCTGCTGCAGCATCACGAGGTGGAGACGTACTTTCACGAGTTTGGACACGTCATGCACGAGATCTGCTCCAAGGTGAACGCAAGTTGGGGGAAAAAATTGGTGTGTGGGGAATTTGTCCATTTTGTAACCAATGACAACCCAATTGGAATTTAGTCCGAATTAGACTCATTTGCCTTTGATGTTTACAAACACAAGTACGTTAGGTTCATTGAGGACTAAGTTGACTTAGTTTGAGAGTTCTATCTTGTCGATGGCTTTGTTTACAAAAATGGGTTCGTTCAATTGTTGAAGACTCTCGGTTGCCCTTGATGTTCCCGAAGATCCGTACGTTAGCGAGACCAAATTGTCTTGGAATGTTTACAAAAACACATTAGGTTGTTGAAAACCAGATGTCTGATGTTTACAAATAAAACACATGCATTAGGTTCATTGTCGACTACATTGTTTTGACTTACAAAAAACGGGTTAGGTTAGGCCGCTGGAGGCTTGTCTTTGATGTTTACAAAACATGTTAGCTGCATTGAAGAATTCATTGTCCAATATTTACAAAAACATCTACCGGTACATAGTTGGTCACTGATATTTTCACATTCATTGGGTCTTTGACTAGATATCGTTGAGCTTTACAAAAATGTACATTAGGAAGACTAAATTGTATTTATGACAAAAACGGGTTATGTTAGGTCATGGAAGACTAGATTGTCTTTGATATTTGCAAAAAGACATATATTAGCTTTCTTCAAGACTATAGATTGTTTTGGGTCAAGTGAAGACTGAATTGTATTCACAAAAAACGGGATAGAAAACATCGAAGACGCTCGGTTGTTTTTGATGTATATAAAAGACTAAAAGTCAGATTTTTATAAAAAGGTCACCTTCTCGGAATTCAGCGGCATGATGGTGGAGTCGGACTTTGTGGAGGTTCCGTCCCAGATGCTGGAGAACTGGGTTTGGGAGAAGGAGCCTTTGAGGAGAATGTCCCGCCACTACAAGGACGGCTCGGCCATCCCGGAGGCGCTGCTCGACAAGCTCATCGCGTCCAGGGTGGCCAACACGGGTCGGAACCGCGCTCGATTGGCAAAACCCGAACAGGAACTCCGCAAAGCGTGACATCTCCGCTCCTCCGTTTTCAGGTCTGATGAACCTGCGTCAGGTGCTCCTCAGTAAGGCGGACCAGTCGCTGCACACCAGCTCCTCCGCAGACTCGGCCGCTGTGTTCGCCAAACACTGCCGGGACGTTCTGGGCGTTCCCGCTACAGAAGGTCCGGGGGTCATCTCTGGGGAACCCCTCGTGGAAGGTTCTGTTGTCCCCAGTACAGAGCGTATGTACTTTTGCCACCTCTGATCACAGGCACCAACATGATGGCCAGTTTCGACCACCTGGCGGGAGGGTATGACGCCCAGTACTACAGCTACCTGTGGAGCGAGGTCTACTCCACGGACATCTACTTCAGCCGCTTTAAAAAGGAAGGGATCCTCAATCCAAACGTGGGTTCCAATCCAAAACATTCACGTTTGCACATTCCCTGACTACTACATTGTCTTTGATGCTCACAAAAATGTGTGCGTTAGGTTAATTTAACACCCAATTCTCTTTGATTTTTATGAAAACATGGTTAAGGGAATACAAAACTGTCTTTGTGGAGAAAAATATTTATTAGCTTCAGTACTGTAGATTGTCTCGAATGTTTACAAAAACCACATACATAAGAATTGAGGAAGCATTTAAAACTGATGTTTTTAAAAAATGCACGTCTTAGGTTAAATGGACATTAAAATTGTCGTTTGTGTTTACAAACGTGGTAAGTTAGTTTCACTGAGGACTGTAAATTGTTCGTTTCAGGAAAGACTAAATTGTCTTTGATGTTCACAAAACGTTTAGAAAAGAGTATGTTAGGTTGTTGAAGACAAATGTCTTTGATGTTCACAAAATATGTACGTTAGGTAATTGAGAACTAATCAGTCCGATGGTTACTGTAACAATCATCTTTGATGTCCCAATAAATGTTTAATACTAAATTGTCTGCTTACAAAAAGATGTTAGTCGATAATTGTCTTTGATGTGGTACTTAAAGATTAGCTTGTCTTTGATGTTTACAAAAATGTACATTAGGTTAATTGAAGACTTCATTGTATTTACAGTTGTTTAAAAAACAACAAAATAGAGCAATGAAGACTAGATCTTTGATGTTTACAAAAAAAACCTTTAAAGACGAGGGTCTGTGTTTACAAAAACTGTACATGGTATTTGTTTACTCAAACATGATTTTAAAAAAAAACGTAATTAAATTAAGATGATCCTAACTAGTCTGATGTTTACAAAAAACACAAATGAGGTCAACGAAATAATAGATTGTCTTTCATGTTTACAAAAACACGTACATGCTCTTCAATCATTGTCTGTTTGTGAAGCAGGTGGGGAAAGAGTACCGTCGGGTCATCCTGGAGGCGGGAGGCTCGGCGGACGGCATGGACATGCTGGAACGCTTCCTGGGCCGAGCACCGTGCCTGGACGCCTTCTTCCGCTGCAAGGGGCTCACATGCCACTCAGATGCTGCACTGTGATGCATGCTGGGAATGTTTAGAGACACCAATGTATATGTGTATGTGTGTGTTTTATGATTTTTCTTTGTGCAATCTGTGCATGTGTGTGTGTCTTTTTTTTTTTTTTTGTGAATTTGTTTTTGTAATGTGTAATTTGTACACGCTTGTCAAAAAGAAATTCCGAGTAAAGTTCACAGACATGCTTGATTTTTATTAATCATATGAACTATCCAATCTATTATTTCATTTTAATTAATTCACTGTATAGTTTATACTACTATTTATCTATTATTTACATTAATTTTATGGAGATTCTTCATTTCAAGCCCTGCAGGACAGGAATTGTCACTGAAAACGCTTACAAAAACACATCAGCTTAATTGACGACTAGATTGTCTTTGAGTTTACAAACATACAAGTGCTGTGAAAAAGTATTTGCCCCCTTCTCAAATTATTTTGTTTGCATAGTTTCCCCACTTTATTTAGTCATCAAAAATATGTAAATACCAGACAAAGATAAACATAAAATGCAGTTTTTAGATGGTGAATTCATTTATTAAAGAAAAATAAATCTATTCAGATCAATATCTCCTAAACCTAATAACTGGTTGGGCCATCATCAGCAGCAACAACTGAAAGCGAGTGTTTTCTATAACTGGCAATGAGTGTTTCACATCTCTGTATAGATATTTTGGCCCACTCTCCCTTGCAGAATTTTTGGAATTCAGCAAAAATGGAAAGTTTTCAAGCATAAACTGCCGTTTTAAGGTCATCCCACTGCCTTTCAATCGGATTCAAGTCCAGATTTTGAATCGGCCACTCCAAAACCTTTTTTTTTTTTTTTTAAACCATTCAGAAGTTGATTTGCTGGTGTGTTTTGGATCGTTGTCCTGCTGTAGAACCCAAGTGCGCTTCTGCTTGAGGTCACAAACTGATGACCGAAAATTCTCCTGCAGAATTTTCTGGGAAAGAGCACAATTGATGGTTCCATCAATCCCTGCAAGTTGTCCAGCTCCTGAAGGAGAAAAGCAGCCCCAGACCATCAAACTACGATCACCATGCTTCACCGTTGGTATGATGTTCTTTTTTTTTTTGTTCCATGTTTTCTCCGTTTGAAGATAATGGCTCTGCTGGAATCCGAAAGCTTTAGAACTGGCTTTGTAACCCATTGCAAATTTACAGATGTCAAGTCAACTACTTTATTTCTCATCTGTTGTTGAATTCCTTTGGCTCGTGGCATTTTGTTGCGGCTTTTTTTTTAAGCTCTTTTGGCCAACTTCATTTTGTCAGACAGGTTCTATTTAAGTGCCTATTTAGTTACATAATACATTACACCACCGCAATGGTGAATAATAGGTTCAGAACGGGCAAAAAACAGGCTCATGAGTCATGAGTGTGTGATCATTTAATGTTTTGTTGAATTTCTGAGAAAGTTGTCATCGGGATCATTCATGTAGAAGACGAGCTGTCCTTTAGGTGGCGCCATTGCATTCCAAACGCTTCTCGGTAACGACTAAAAAATATATTTTTTGTCAATACTGTATTGTCTTCAAGGCTAATTACTTTTAGAATAAAATTATTCAATTTCTTTTTACATTTGGTTTTATTATATTTCGTGGAACTTTCCGACAGAACGTCGTCTAAATATGATTATCTTGCGCATGATACATTTATGATTACCATTTTATATTGTTGTTTAATCAGCTGTTTTGCATATAATTTGCATATGTGTGTGTTTTTTTTTTTACAAATTAATGCTTGTGGGCGGGAGCCAGCGCCGGTGCAATCAGCGGGAAGGCATCGAGACGGACGCGGGCTGACGCTGCACTGTTTGCGGGAGGAGGAGGCGCGACGAGTCGGCGTGGGGCTTCGGTGCTCAGTGAGCGAGGAGGACTAGCGTGCGGACTTTTAACCTGACCCTGCTTTGCTACATCGGCCCACGGAGAGAGAAGTCGCCCCACGCGTGGAGGAGACGATGAGTGGAAACATCTGGGCGCGGCATACTTCTTCTTCTTCACTGGACGACAAGCTTCCACTCGACCGAGCCGCTTTTGTATTTCCTCGCTGAATATCGTGTGGACATTTTGGATTCCCCCCCACCTCTCCTCCTCCTCCTCCGACTTGAAACCAGTATTTTTTTAGCCCCACTCCTGTCCATTTTTAAAGCATTCTTTTACGTCCAAGTGTGACTTTTCATAACTTTAACACAGCTTTTTTTTTTTTTTTTTTTATACCGATATGAACCCACTCGGCTAGTTTGGAGTCGTACGTGGGGGGGGGGGGCTGGCTGTTAGCGCCGTTAGCTCGAAACCAGTCAGTACTGTCGAGCGATGCTGACTTCTTTAGCCGACTGAATGCCCTCCTCTCGGCGTCAAATTGGACTGTAATCGTGTGTGGACATCACGGGTGGACATAGTGACGCCTGGAAGGCATCAAGGTGGGTTGTTTCCCCCCCTCCCCCTTTTATCGTCCCCCTTCGTCGGGTATGCTAACGATGCTAACCGTACTAGCAGCGGCGTTGTGGTAACAGCAAGTGACTTCCGTACATAGCTGAATTAATTTTTATTTTCAGGCCAAAGTGGTAACATTGACTGTTACATTAATTTGGGTTTTAATTGTTGATGACTGTGAGTTGAATGGTGTCCAAAATTATATTGTGTTTTTAGGGAACGGCTACTGTACAGGATGGCCAATTTGCAACGTTAAAGAGGAATTACACGAAATGTGTCCCATACATACGCTTACATTTCGAGTTATTTGAATTATTTTTGGAGTTATTTGTGTTTCGGTGCCAGTCAGGGTCGCTCATAAACATGCTCAGCTGCTGGCGCATTGTTGTGTTCTGATTCTTGTTTTTGTTGTTCTAATATTTTTCATGTTCTTTTTTTTCTCTTGTTCTATTTCTTGTTTTTGCTTTGGTCTTGTTTGTCTTGTTCATTTTTTCTTGTTTGTATTATCCGTATAATTGATCATTTCATTATCATTGTTGCTCTTCCTGTTGCTCTTGTTTATTTTTGTATTATTGTTGTTCTAGTTTTTCTTGTTGTTGGTGGTTTTTTTTTCAATTGTTATTTCCGTTGTTGATCTTTTTTCATGTTCTAGTTGTTCTCCTTTTTGTTCCTTTTTATAATTCCTCCTTCATCTTCCAGTTTTTGTTCTTGTTCTTCGTAAACTTGTTTTTTCTTGTTCTATTTCTTCTTTTTATAGTTGTTCTAGTTCTTGTTGTTATTGTTTGCATTCTTTTTATTCTTGTTTTTTCTTCTTCTCCGTCACATTCATGTGCGTTTTCAGTTTCTGACCAATCCACTAATAAGATTAGCCGGTGTCATTGAATCCATTTAAGATTGGTGGAGAACGCGGGGCTAATCTGCGACCTCAGTGTTTGGGAATGTGTAGGAAAACTCCGCAGGAACACGGAAGACCTTCTGCTTCACTGGAGGCCCGCTGGAAGAGTTTTTGTTTGTTGTGACAGCGTGAAACCCTCCACCTTCGCACCCCCTCCTTGCAAGCAAACGCCGGCTGGCGTCCGGCCACCGGGATCCAAAAAGTTGACCCGCTTGAATTAACCCCTGACCAAAGAGGGCGGACACGTGTTGCATCTCCACCGGGGAGAAGAAGCCTGCCTCCAGCTGACGTCTGCCATCCCATAATACTTGGACGTTGTCAACCGCATGGCTTCATTTTGGATGTTTGATTCCTTTTCACAGCGATAGCGTTGAGTCTGCGTAGCACGGTGAAGGATTAGTTGGCACTGCGGCCGCACAGCCAAGAGGTTCTAGGTTCCAAATCTCCATTCCAGCCTCTTTTGTTTAGTTTGTTTGAAGACTGAAGAGGAAGTCTTTGGTATTTACAAAAAGTTCGGTTCATTGATGTTGACAGAAACATGCATCAGGTTCATTGAGGACTCTAACTGGTCTTTGATGTTTACAAAAATATGTCCGTTAGGTTCATTGAAGAAGTCGTTGGTGTTGAGAAAAACTCATACGTTATGTTAATTAAATATTCCGAATGGTCTTTGTTTGTAAAAACCTGTATGTTAGGTACGTTGAAACAAATGGTCTTTGCTTATAAAATAACTCAACCGTTAGGTTAATTGAGGAATCTAAGTAGTTTTTGATGTTTATGGAAACATGGACTCTAAAAGGTCTTTGGTTTCAGAAATGTTAGCTATGTTGAGGATTCAAAATGGCGTTTTAATGTTTACAAAAACTCATACATTAGGTTCATTGAGGACTAAATGTTCTGAGGTTTATCAAAACGTACCTTAGGTTTGTTGAGGACTCTTAAATTGTCTTGGATATTTATAGATATGTATGTGATGTTCACTGCGGATTAAATGGTCTTTGACGTTTACAAAAACTTGCATGAAGTTTTTGAGGACTGTTTTTGTCTTGAAATCTATCGAAACGTGAGGTTGATTCTTCATTGAGGACTCTAAACGGTCTTTAACGTTTACAAAAACGTACGTTAGGTTTGTTGGGGACTTTGCATTGTCTTTTTTAATAACGTAAGTGAGGTTCATTGACGACTACATTGTCTTTTATGTCTGCAAAAAACACGTAAATATTTTCAAAAGCATGTATGTTTTGGTTCATTGAGGAATCTAAAAAAGTTTTTTTTTTTGGGAGACATTGATGACTGCATGGTCTTTGAAGACTAAATTGTTTTAGTATACAACGCGTGCATAAGGTTCGTAATTGTGATGAAACAGCACGAGCATATCGTATCAGACTCAGCTTTGTTGGCCAAGTATGTTACAAGACACAGAAGGAATTTGTATCAGAAGTAATATGAAAAAAATTATCACAATTATCAGCTTAACAATATTAGTAAAACAAATGTAAACCCCCAAAAAATGCAGATACATACTGAAAGTCGTTTTGCAACATGTTATTTTGAATACAAAGTCTGTACATCAAACATACTTCCTGTTTACATCTTAATATGAGAAGAGAGCGATGTCACGTGACTTCCTGTGAGACGCTATGGATTTTTATTTTTTTTAAGACCGGAGAAAGTCAACGATATCCTCGTCAAAGCGGATTATTTTATTATTTATGCTTATTTTCATCTAAGCTATTCATGGGAACCCTTACAGGCTTACTTCCCTGTCAGTGACATGTTGAAAGAAGTTCAAGTGAGAAGTGAAATCACAAAAAAGACAGAGCATTAGCGCGCTGGCATGTTTCGCTTCATTGCTTCCTCCAGAGACTGTCATCATATGCGGAATAAAAAAGAGAAACAAACCTTTGAGTGTGACGAGGCAATGGAAACGTAATACAAAATGCTAGACCAAAAATGATGGACAGACAACACACAAATATAAAATAAACTGCAAAACAATTGGATACATAAAAACTGCAGAATTATTATAAAATAAAAAAAACCTACATAAATGATTAAAAAGTATGAACGTAATATCTAATATGAACGCATTAGGAAAAAAAAACAATTAAAAAAACTAAACAAAAATTACACAAGTACTTGCAGACGCTACAAAATATTTTTAAAATATAAAAACCATCAAATAATTCCTACAAAAAAATTAATTCCAAATATTCATACAAAGAAAAACACAAACATATTACATAAAAACCATAAATACTGTAGACAAAAACTACAAAATTATTAGAAGAAACAACAAAATATTATTGAAGAAATACATAAAACAAATGCAAATAGATGAAAAACTCAAGGATTAGAACTCTACAAAAAATATTAGATGAAACCAAATTGTTAGAATAAATAATAGATTGAAACCTCACAATATTAGATAAAGTGCAAAATATTCAAAGAAACTACAGAAATATTAAAAAAACTTTCAAACAAATGCATAAAAACGAGAGACAATATTTTAGAAATAGGAAGACCTTTTGAAAATAAAAAAAACATTGGAAAAATGTACAGTAAAATATACAGAAGAATAAAAACTAAAGATGAACTATAAAAAATATTAGTTTGAGACTACCAAAATAAGAAAATATAAAATGTTCAAAAAGTATACAAAATATTAGATAAAATAACCTAAAAGTATGAAATAGAGCTATGCAAATATTAGGAGAAAAAATGTCTGGAAAACAAATGTATTGCAAAAATGAAATGAAGGCTATACAAGTATTAGAAAAAAAAACACAATTTTAGATTGAAAAAAATAGAAAATGAAAAAAACCATGAAAGATGATGACTAGCTAGTAGCTGTTCTTTGGGATATGCTAGATTTAGTTGTGTCGTGGTAACATTTATTCTCATAGGTTATGGGTGATTATTTCTCTGTCCATGTCGCCTGTCCGTACGAGCAGATGATCGGCATTGAATAAGTCATCCATCTGTGACCTTAGTTCTCCTGTGACCCAGTTAGAACACTGCACGGGTCTCTGTTATGTAAAAAAAAAAAAATCTCATCCAAGCAAAGTAACAGTGTTACTTTTACTTTCATGACAGGTTCAGTGACTTCAAATTGACCTACAAGTGAACCCCACACGGACAGCATTTGAAAATCTTTGCAGTATTTTTGTGTTCGTGGTGAAGAGGAAGTGGAGCAGAAGCTGACGAGTGTTTGTGGCTGATTGGGGCGACGTGATGAATAAGCGAGAATGTTTCTCGCTCGCCGGCTTCTTTTGTCTCGGCCAAGGCTTTGCACTGTAGCGCCATTGTGAGGCTACCTGCTAGCGGCCTCTTGTTTGCCCGCGTCAGCTGGCGAGCCGAGACGCAGCGGCCGTGTTTTTGCCAGCCAAACGCAGCGATGTCATTTGAGACGGTGTTTTAGCAAACACGCTTTGAAGAAATATGGACATCTCGTGATTACAAAAATCTCAGTACGTACCCTAATTTTAAGGTTTATGGTTTGGTTAAAGTTGGGTACAGTAATGGAACAAAATAGTTTTTTTTGTTAAATCCGATCTATTTATGTTGTCGTTCACATTACCAAGAGCAAATGCAACTTCAAACGCGGACGAATGAGTCCGTGACGTCGCACGTATGCGCACAAAACCCAGCTCCACATTGCATTAATTGTGAATTTTTTCGCCTTTTGATGACATATAGGTCGGATATACTCCAACTAATGAATACAAAAATGTGTAACAGCTTCAATCTCTTTAGGAAAGTGCAACATGAGTAGTTGTCTTGTTTTTGGGATACAAACAATGGGGATGCTGTTTCAATCATAATGTCCAGTCCAGGGTGTACCTCGCCTCTCGCTCAAGGCCAGCTGCGATGCCAAAATGAGGACAAGCGCTATAGAACATGGACGGACGGGATGGATGAATCCACATTGACCTACTGCCTGAAGCACATGGCTAGCCGTGACGTCTGCTTGCCAGAGGCAGAGCTGCACTGTTTTTGTTTATGGAGCAGACGTGGGGCTAGAGCGAGGGCAGTTTCAATTCTGCGTGGGAACTTCATACCGAATATACTGTATCGATTAATCTGAATCTGAGGACTTGTACCTTCACACTGTTAATATTTACTGTGTTCTCCTCTGCAGAGTTGTTGCTGCTGGTTTTGTTACCGATCAACGCCCGCCCAGGCGCTTGA
Organism: Phyllopteryx taeniolatus; assembly: GCF_024500385.1. Classification (NCBI taxonomy): domain Eukaryota; kingdom Metazoa; phylum Chordata; class Actinopteri; order Syngnathiformes; family Syngnathidae; genus Phyllopteryx; species Phyllopteryx taeniolatus. Next base: position 5,038,229 of record NC_084516.1, read on the forward strand.
GTTCTAAATGCGAAGGTACGTCAATATGTCCTCTGATTTTTGTCATTTATGTCGCTTAAACTACTAGGGGTGCATCAGTCTGGAACATTCTGGATGGCACACACAAGGCCTGATCATCCTCCTGTCCTGTAGGGGGCATTAATTACAAAGTCAGTGCACCGTAAGCTATTTGGTGGATCTAGTGGATCACTGCTCCGCTTTACCATAATGCAAGCAAAATGTAACCAAAATAAAAACCAAAACATAATGTCATCTTCCTGAGTGTTTGTAGTTTTCCTGTAATCCTGATATCTAAGTTGCTAACCAACAAAATGTCATCAAACTGCCACTGACAAGCTAATGCTAAAACCTTACGAAAGGTAACCATTGAGCCTTTAGTCTCATGACACAGTTGCAGTGTAATTCTCACGAAAGTAAGTGACGGCGTCCAAGGTGACAGGAAGGGCCTTGCCTTATTCCGCCCAAGGGCGCCTGACATTATCCACTTGCCAAACCAGCTCTCGCTACACCCAGTGTCTACTTTCGGCCCCTGGGGGTCGCAAATAGATCTTTGCTGCTGGTCCTCAAAGCATAATTTCTTAAAATTATTGCTGTATAATATTCAGTCCATGTCCTCGTTCATATTGACTGTACGAGGGGTCTTAGAGGGAATGAATCAAAGTGATCTTAAAAGTCTTACCTTTGGTCATATTCACCGGATGAGGGGTCTTTGATTGAATCAAAATGGTTTTGAAAAAAGTCTTAAATTCTTAAAGGTCCCATTCACTGAATGACGAGTCTTTGTTTTAGGGCTTTCACAATATAATCTTTTTAGAATCGATTATCCTATAGATATATCCAAAACAAACAATATATATATATATATTTTTTCTATTACTGAAATGCATTTTATTCTCATTTATGAGGGCTGGACTTCTATCCTTAAACTGCATGTTAGCACTGAATGTATGGTATAAACTCTGTACCGAATTTGAGACAACAAAATCAGCCTTTGTTAAACTGTGAAAAAAAACAAAAACAAAACAAAAATAACGCTAACAACCATTCAGCTCATTCATACATTTATGTTACAGGATGAGGGGTTGAATCAAAGTGGTCTCCAATTTGGTTTGCTTTGCTTTTCAGGGCCTCTTCTGCTTGCATTCTTGACTTTGCTTCCGCAACTTTAATTTTTCCTCTCCTTCTTCTACTGTTTTTTTTTTCATTGTCCTTGACAGGCGGCCTCTTTGCTGCGCTAATGCTAGCCGCCCTGTACAAATGAATCCCAGAGGCTTGTACTTAACGAGAGCTCATATTTAATTAACAACTTACAGGCGGTGCGGAGGCTCTTCTATTTATAACCTGCAGGCCTGCCTGACCCGCTTGGGTCTTTTCTCATGAATCTAGGCGGGTACTTTTTGCATCAGACCTAATTCTCCTGGCCTGTATGTGTATATCTCAGGACGTTTACAGGAATATCATCATTTTGGGTGTTGGTTTCGCAGCCTGAAAACTCTAGTCATTTGAAATCCATCCATCCATCCATCCATTTTCTGAGCCGCTTCTCCTCACTAGGGTCGCGGGCGTGCTGGAGCCTATCCCAGCTGTCATCGGGCAGGAGGCGGGGTACACCCTGAACTGGTTGCCAGCCAATCGCAGGGCACATAGAAACTAACAACCATTCGCACTCACAGTCATGCCTACGGGCAATTTAGAGTCTCCAATGTTTTTGGGATGTGGGAGGAAACCGGAGTGCCCGGAGAAAACCCACGCAGGCACGGGGAGAACATGCAAACTCCACACAGGCGGGGACGGGGATTGAACCCCGCACCTCAGAACTGTGAGGCTAACGCTCTAACCAGTCGGCCACCGTGCCGCTCATTTGAAATCAGATCTCAAAATTATTTTTTGAAAATAGCACAACAGGGTTTTTGAAAATGGCGGTTTCTGGAGGTTTATGAAAACGACACCAAATGGTGCATGGTCTCTCAGATTTAGAAAATGACAAAATGGTGGTGTCTTGAAGTTTGTTAAAACGTCACAAAATGGTAGTGTCTGTTTTTTTGAAAATGGCACCAAATGGTGGTGTCACAGTGCTTATAAAATACACAAAAAGGCGTGTCAGAATTTTCAAAAATAACACAAAATAGTGGTATCCGAGATTATTTAAAAATGACTTAAAAGGGCGGTGTCCGTGTTTTTGAAAATGACACAAAATGGTGGTGTCTCAGGATTTTTAAGAATGATACAAAATGGTGTTTCAAACTTTTAAAAAACTGCACGAAATGGTGATGTCCCAATAGTTTTTGAAAGATTTTCATACAGAACAAGTGTTGAGTGGAAATCCAAAACCAAAACAACAATGTTGGACCACGTTATTGTTTCTTAACAAAGCGACATTGCTAACTAGTGGCCTGGCATGCATATTGCAGCTCTCGCCCAAAAATGTAAAGTTATGGACATCAAGTTGGATTTTGTTAGAACAGTAATAATACTGTGGTACCTTGACTGACTTATGAGTTTAATTCGTTCCATGACCAAACTCGTCATTAAATTTATTCGTACAGCAAATGTGTGATATTTGTGTGATCATCCGCACACGAGTTTTGGCCTATTGTAGGTGCTTTTGAGTTTTCTCTGTATTTTTGTGTTTGACTCTGCCCCGTTCAATAAACGGCTCAAAGTCCATTGGCAACTGTCGCTCACTTGAGCGGCGACATGCAGTATCTCAGTGTTATTCATACTTAAAATGTTGGCTTAGTGTAATATTTTTTTCTCTTTGTTTTTAATGTTTATAAGCTTTTTTTCCCTTTGTTTTTAAACCTTGTGTATGAAATGCGCTACATAAATGTGCTTTGCTTTGCAACACAAAGCAAAGTCGTCCAAGCAGATGCTTGTAATAATAAAACAAACAACTGTATCATGAGGAAAAATTCCAGGTTACGAGAACAGTAACTTTAAAAAAAAAAAAAAAAAAAAAAAAGGCAGTGTTACGTGAAATAAATTGTACTCTTTAAAAAAAACTGCCAAATTGTAGTTTTTGCTTCTATTGTTGATTCATCATGTTTTGAAGTCAATGAGGAGAAAATTGAGTCCTATACTTGCTCTACTGCTCTTTTGAGGCATCTGGGAAACAGTCAGGACCTGAGATGTGTGGATATGACGTAACGTTCTATGTAAACATGCGGACCTGTTCATCCTGTCGCCGCTGTTTGCCCAACGCAGGTGCAAAGATGAGCAGCAGAGAAGCTTCAGTGAATGCTGTTTGAAAATCTTAACTAGCTAGGCTTTACACGATCAGGATTTTTGGGGTCGATCAGCGAGTTTAAATAACCGATCACCGATCCGATCACAAGATGGAGGAATGTGTCTATTGAAATGACCTGTTCATTTACTGTATATACTTGTGTACTTAATTGCTCAAAAAATTATATTTACAATAAATAATGTATCTTTGTTCCTCTATTTATGCCAATGAGGCATAGTGACAGACAGAACAAATTAATGGTCTTCTATAGGAAGGCAGGACTCAAAATTTTAATCGTTGGTGCACGCCGTCGCAACGTTGCAGATGTAACAGTCAACCAAAAATGCACATGGGCTTTCACTAGGCTTTATACGATCAAGACTTTTGAGCCCGATCACCGATCAGCAAGTTTAAAAAAACGATAACCGATCACTGATCTGATCTTAAGATGGAGCAATGTGTCAATTTAAACAACTTCATTTACTGTATATACTTGTGTACTTAATTGCTCCAAAAATTATATTTAGAATAAATAATGTATCTTTGTTCGTCTTTTATGCCAGTGAGGGATAGTGACAGACAGAACAAATGAATGGTCTTCTATTAGATGGCAGGAAGTACATACAGTAATGAATGTATCCACTTTTTGGGACATTTTTGTTTGTTGGTGTGCTGTGAGATTTTTCAATTGTAAAATATGTTCCTTGGCTCCATAAAGGTTGGAAATCACTGCTCTCGTCAGATCATGTATTCTAATAAGTCAGGTCAAACCAACATTACAACGTGACAGAAATAATGGTTGCTAACTTACTGTAATTAAATTACTTTATTGTAATTAAATTACTTCATCCACACCGAAACTTTAGAGCATGATTCGACAGAACGGCGGCTTGTTTACATACAACCGTCAGTGCTGGCAGTAGCTTGCTAGGCTACATAACGTTTTGTTGCCTGCTTGCGAGCCGTATCGTATTAAAAGTACGTGAACATACCTCAAGCAAGCCTTAAACGAACGTCCTCTCCTGTCCTGAGCACCGGTGACCACCAACACGCGTTTTTCCCCATTTTGTCCTTATAATAGATTCGGAGCAATCCACTCTTGTTGTCGTCGCGACAGTAACGAGTGTATCCGGTCGCATTTGAGTTGACAAGATAAAGCCCAGTGATTGTAAAAAATGGGATGCGGTGGTATCTGAATACAAGATTTTATTGCAGTAGTCTGACATAGTGCAATCCTGAAAGAGCAAATTTGTCTTGTAGTCTGATCCGGGCATTACGTGTTGTCTGTCTCACACTGCCGACGTTTTTTTTTTTTTAAATTAAAATAAATTCATTGGCCGTCAGATATTTATAGTACTACGTCAAAAGACAGGCGACAAGGCTAAAAATAAACTAGCTTTTGGATTCAAATATACTGTGCACGATGGCGACGCAGAGTAAATGTCTTTTGCGGAGCATTGATCGGATCGGCGAATTATGACATTAAAGCCGATCAGCATAAAATGCTAATTATTGTCCGATACCGACTAGGCCGATAAAATCTGTGTAAAGTCTAATCTTAACCTCTTGTTGGATTAAGTCTGTGTTGAAAAATACCAAATATTAGCTATAAAGTTTTGCCGCCGTTGCAGAGTCGATGTCAGCCGTCATGTGGGCAGGAAGTGGCTTTCCAGAAAGTTCAGCACAATCTTTTGGGGTTGCAAGTTGAACATTGGCATGCTAAAATGCATGTTTTTTTGTTTTGTTTTTGTTTTTCTTTCATTCAAAGGATGGCATATTATGTAAAGGTGACTTTTCAATAGCTCGTGTAGTAGTAGTTGGCTCTCTGGAGTGCCTGCCCACCCATCATGTGAAATTACAAAACCAAGCATAGTGGTTTCTCGGTTTACGATTCTCCCGACATACGCCGCTTCGAGGTTATGAACAGCGCGTACTGAACTGGCTAGCTTGCGCTGTGGCGTAAGAATACAGGCTCAAGTGGTACAAGAAAGATTGCTCAGTTACCGTTATACTTAGTTTTTTTTCATTGGCTTGTTTTATATGTATGTTTGTTGTATTTATAAGTGTTTTACATACAAATATTTAAAGTATGACTTCTGTGTTAGAATATGTCAGTGATAAACTACGGCGCGCTCCGACTTGCCGACAAATTCAGCTTACGTCACCGCCGTAGGAACTGAATTCGGAAAAGTAAACCAAGGACCACGTGTGCATTTTTTTGGGAGCATTTTTATTATTACATTACAATTCAGATAAATTACATAATACCGCCCAAACACTGAATTTCTCCACCCATGACTTGGCAGCTAGCCTTGATGAAGATCTGCCATTTTCAATCCACAGCCAGACTACACAGAATCAGTGTTACATACTTGAATGTTCGATGAAGTCGTCTACATGGGTGGGCTTTAGTGAATTTGTGTTTGGTTGTGTGTCCGCTGAATGCGCCACAAGTGTCATTCGGCGGCTTGGCGATGAAGTGCTGCCTCCGCCAGTGAAAATACAATTGACGCTTTTTTTCTTCGGACTCCGGGCTGTTTCGACACAAGTAAGCCGCAAGCCTCCACGGAACCCCCTATTTCTGCACCTGGTCGTCATGGTAACGAAAGCCGTAGTAAGCAGAGGCTCATTTGCATGAAACAGGACCACCCCTTCAAAACAGGCTGATTTCATCAAGTCCTTAAATAGATGGTGTAAAGCGCTGCAATTCTTGATGATTCTTGAAAAATGTTGATGAGAATTCTTCGTCAGCATTTGTGGTTATCAGACGGTGAGTAAAACCTTATGTATATTCATCTTCTGATTGTCTAAAGACAAGGAAGTGTGCTGTGTGGAGAAAAGCCTGAGTGGAAATCCCCCATTTGAAACGACATGCTACCCGAAACGAATCTGCATAACCTCCATGTCGGTGAGCACTTCGGCAAATGAAGCGCAAGAAGTCTGTGTCCTCCTGCCTCGGGCCCATCTGTGTCTAAAGATAATACGTGGGAATTATTCATGAGTGAAATCATGATCTGTTTCCGAATGAGAATGTACACACTCGGTGGAAAATGGCCCTTAGATGCATTTACTTGCACGGTAAAGCTCATGATATGGATGGAGTGTGTGCGCGTGTAGGCTGCACGTGTGCTGATATCCATGTGTAGATGCCACTTTGACCTCGTCCAGAGATCAGATTACTCACCCTCATTTGGGGCCAAACGTTGAGAAAACAATCAGGCTTTTTGTTTTGCGGCGTCACGCGAGACCGCTGACAGCTCAGAGGCCCGCTGAGAAGTAAAGTGAAACTGGAACATCAGGTTCCAGGCTAATGCTGAAACCCCCCACCACCTCCACGATACCAGCAGCTTTTCACTTCCGGTACAACTCCTACATGCAGTCGCTGTTATGCTTCCAGGTGGAGATCAAAATAGGAAACGGTGTGTATCTTCAGTGACTTCACCTGTCAATATGTTTACATGGCTGGCACTGCACTTCCAAAGCCTCTTTTCCCCCAATTTGTATTGATTTATTTATTATTATTTATTACCCCCCACACCCCGGTACTCATGTTTGCTATCTTACGACAGTACTATAGTGCCTTAAGATAACAGTTTTATTTGTTCGGTGACCACACTTATAACGCAAAATATTTCAAATCATCTTTCCCCATAGAAATTAATGGAAATGCCTTTAATCTGTCCCATGTGTTTTTAGTAAATAGCACTCTAGAATATTGTACTTCAAAAAAAACATACAATTATAAAAAATTTTCAAGAATTTAAGTTTTTAACTTATTTTTGCTTTAGTTCAATGGATATTGTGCTGCTCCCTCTGGTGTGTGCACCTTGGCCACTTGGGGGCAGTATAATACAGACATAGAGACACATGAAGAAGTGTTTTACAACTGACTCAGTAAGTTGCAGGAATTTTAGTAATTTTTCACAACGGGTAACGCATATGCCTGTGAGTATTGTTGTTTTGTCTGTCTACATTTGTTCCTCCTTGTGTTCAAATATCTGTTGCTGTTACTTAGCCCAACTATGGCATTTTGCGTTGTTTGTTAGCATTAAGCTAAACGTACTGTCGTAAGGGAAAGCGTTGTGATTGAACACACAATGTGTAATTCTCTTGGTTTTATGTTGCTTCAACTAGGAGTGGCAATAAACATCTTGAAGCCTCTTTGTTGAAGAATTGTTACTATCTGACAAACTGCTTCTTGTAGTGAAGTGAGTTGAGTTAATTTCCACCATACAGCACTTGTATTTCTTTTTTTTTTTTTTTTTTTTTTTTTTTTTTTTTTTTTTTTTTTACTCACAAGTCAAAGCAAAAGATCAGGAGAATGATGGCCCATATCTTAAAAAAATTGGAAGTCAGGTCGCTGGTATCTCAAAGCAACACTACAGTATAAAGCTGTATACCATATAAAGCATTTTACCAGTTCAGAATCAGCTTTATTGGCCAAGTAGGTTACAAGACACAAGGAGTTTTGTCTCCGGTAGTTAGAGCCATTAGAAATACTACCTGACCACAGGATAAATTCTCATCAGTCTGCCCAAGCGCTTTCTCTTCTCACTTTATTATTTTTCTACTTATGCTAGCTCAAAAGTCAGAGCATGTTAGTATTTTATAAAATTTCATATGAAATACTACCATATGGCAATCTGTATAAACTATTTGAACTCAAGCTTGTAACCGCTGTTCGGAGCTAAGCTGGGCTCCACCGTCCAGGCGGGATGTGTCACTCCTCCGACATGACATGATGAACTACTTCGGCGTTTGTTGGTGTTTTACACAGAGAGCCGAGTACATGTCAGCAGGCTGGGAGCAGCTTGCGTTATTAATAGCGAGCAGCGCTCGTCTACTGGTTGTGACAATGTGATTAGCGCGGGGTGGCCCTTGCTTCCTCAAAGCAGCTTTTCATCCAGATTGTTATGGCTTTCCCCGGATTGCCTGCTACGGCTGAAACATATTTTGGCGGAGATTACAGACTGTACCAGACGGGAAATAAACGCTGCCAGACTTCCTTGCTTCCCATGATGCAACCGGAACAACTGTTTGAATGACCCAGCTGATGTGCTCAACAAACGCAGAGGAGTCGCACGTGTGATGTTTGCTGTCAGTCATGTCAAAGGAGCGATTATCCCTAACCGGACAGTGGATTCAGTTCTGCTGCACACTCAGTCTACAACCTCGAGGTCTGAGAGTTTGCGCCAGTAGCCGTATGATAATACTTTAAAAATAAAAAATAAAAAAAAATAATTAAAAAATGATAGAATGGTATCATGCTGTTTGTATGATAACATATAGCAAACATATAGTAACGTGAGTCGAGAAAGCACTTGGGGAGATAAGAATTTTACATATTGCCCTGTAGTCATGTACTGGTTCTAATGTGAACTAATAAAACACTAAAATGCTTACAATTTTGGATATAACATACAGAAAGAGCTTGATTATATATATATATATATATATACATATATATATATATATATATATATATATATATATATATATAGTAGAGTAGAGTGCTAGCATGTTCAGTGCTCAGTAGTGAGGTACCGGCTGCAACCTCGGGGTAGTAGAGTTCACACCAGTGGTCTTCTTTCAAATGTAAATTGCCAAAATGCTAACATCGGCAACATGAGTAAAAAAGTCATGAGTAAAAAAGTGCTTTGGCTCATCAATAAGGATACATTATGCCTCCGACTCAGGTACTATTCTTTCATGTCTTGTACCAGGTACAATTTCACATAAGGACTGGTAAAATGTTAACAGTTGGTATAATAACTTACAGCAAACTGAGTCCAAAAAGCCTTAAGGTAGATTGATCAGAATTTTACATTTTGCCCGTTAGTCTAGCACATTTTCAAAAGTAGAGAAAGTTCAAACACATATTGTTCAGGATTTTACATCTTGCCCTGAAGTCAAGTACTAGTTCTAAGAATTTATAAAATGCTAACATGGTGAGCTAGTGCTTTGGTGAAGTTGGGGCGCATCGATTTGCCCCAACTCCCGACAGTCAAGCAGCATTCATACTTTTCCATGCCAGAGGTCTGACATTTCCGACTTTTTCTGGAATGCAGCCACAGTTTCCATGGCAACAGCCATGACCTAGGAGGCGCTCTGACCAGGAAAATAAAGCGGGAATGTCGTTTTCATACACAGTCGCTGAGAGGAAGCCACGGGGCTCGTTGCCAGGAACGCGGCGCTCACATGGCCGCCATTCACACTTACCACGTGTGTAATAAGTAGGCCGAAGGGACTAAGTCATGAAATCATGATGCGAAAACTGATTAATTCTTTGCATTCTGTTTATTTGTTATTACTGTACGTTTTTTGTTTGTTTGCTTGTTTTTTAACAGTTTTTTAAGGTAAAAATGGGGAAAAATAAACCTTTTGGGGTATAATTTGGTAGCGCACCGCTAACAATTTTTTTGTCGTGGTTTCAGTTCCGGTCAGCGGTAGTCAATTACTTTCTGCCATCCAGAAGTACTGTACCCTGGCGGCAATTGTTTTCAAACATTATGCACGCATGGAACTAGTTGTCAAAGCATCAGTTGACCTATTTACTGACGACATATATACACAAGCTAGCGATTAGCAACCACTAACTGCTAACATGGGAAACACTAATTCGGGCCGATGTTGTCAGGGTTACCATTGGATTTTCCCAATTTCTGAGTCTAACAATGTATGTAAAATGGACGCCCGCTGTGGTCATGTTAGTTTGAAGGCTAACATGGTTTATAAAATAGATTAAATCAGTGCTTTAGACTTAAAATTAATGACCTTGTCAGTCATGATTGCATTGGTAAGCGTACATTACAAGACGAAGAAGCGATACACACTTTTTTGTGGTAACCCACACACTTGAACTGAGAGTGCTTTCATGTCATCTGTCACAGTGTGTGTGGAAGGCTCTTGGACGACATGCCGTGTGTGTGTGTGTATGTGTGTGTGCACCTTTTAAAGGCAGTTACTCCCCAGCCACACTGACCTTTCCCTGCCCAAACACCTGCAGCCAAAAGACGAATGAATACTATTCACATTGAAGACTGACAGAGCAACAGTTTCGTGGGGTTCTTATCATTGAAAACATGGTGCCATGCTTGTGTGCGTTCCAACATTCTTCACATGCTTTAAGCAACAAAGCGTCTCTTGTTGGACTGGATTCCGCGTGAAACCTGTGTTCATTTAGTAACAGATTTAGTCACGTACCATTTGACGGTCGGAAATGGCCATGTCGAGTCACGTGTCAAGTTAAAGGCCGTGATTCTTTCAAGAATCTAGAGCTCTTGTTATTTTGGTAATATGACCTCATATGATAAATGTTTTTAAATCCAGTACAAAAATATTAAACAAAATATAGAGAAAATTATGAAAACTACAATAATATTAAGGACAATTTAAAAATAAAAGAAATTGAAAGATTTGAGGCGAGAAACACAAATCTTTGAAAAAGACAGTACCACAAAAATATTAAATACAAAATATTCAGTATAAAATGTATGGTAAACAATACAAAGGTATTTCCAAAATGTACTCCACAAAAAAATTACAATATTTGATGCAAATATTAGACAGATTTTTAAAAAAGTGAGAGAAAAATAAAAACTGACAAAAAATTGCAAATTAGGAAAAATAAAAAGATGTTTGTATTTGACAAAATAATATTAAATATGATGGAAAAAAAATAATCATTACATGAAATCTGAAAAAACAGTCCAAAAAATAAAAATCATTGAAACATAATACAAAATATTAGACTTTAAAAAGTATTTAATTTAACAAGTATTGAGTAAAATAAGTACAAAAATATTAGAGAACAGTGGAAAAATGCTTGAAAATAAACAAACTGTCAGAAAATACTGCATAAATATTAGACAAAAAATGCAAAACAAATTTGAAATTTCAAACTATTAGATGAAAAAATGCAAAACTATTAGACAAAAAATATCTGACAAATACAATGGATTTTTTTTTATATAAACAATTGCATCCCTAACATCTCCTGCTCATCTCTTCTTCATCTTCCGCCCTGTAGTGCCTGAGGATGTCGAAGCGCAGCTTCTTCGTTCGCCTGGTGCCATGCCGCTGCTTGCGTGGCGAGGAGGAGGCGGTGACGTCTCTGGACTACTCCCACTGTAGCCTGGAGACAGTGCCCAAGGAGATCTTCAGCTTTGAGAAGACGCTGCAGGAGCTCTTTCTCGATGCCAACCAGATTGAAGAGCTGCCCAAAGTGAGCCAGAGAGACTTCTACATTGACTTTACTCATAAGATCCAGTCACTAAATTTGTCTTTGATCCACCAGCAACTGTTCAACTGCCAGCTGCTCCAGCGACTGAGCATGCCCGACAACGACGTCACTGTGTTGCCCCCCGGCGTCGCCAACCTCGTCAACCTCAGGGAGCTTGACGTCAGCAAAAACAGTAAGTCCGGAACTCGCCTCTCCTCAGAGCTCCGTGTTTGAGTCCAGAACCCACAGATAAGGAGCTTGAAATCCTGTCCCTTGTCACGTTAGCCTGGTAAATCTAACGGTGTATGTAACATAGAGATGTGCTGTGGTTCTGTTTCATATATGTATATACCAGCTCACCCTTGTTCCAGTCAATCAAGGCGTGCCTCAAGGCTCTGTACTAACCGGCGCACTTTTGGGGACAAAGCCTTCAATGTGGCAGCCTGCACCCTCTGGAACTCCGTCCCCTCTTAGATATGTAATGCCCCAACCATGGACTCATTCAAATCGGCCCTCAAAACCCACATTTCCCCAGGCCATTGGCCCACAGTTAACCACTCTAAGTCAGCCACCTGTGTGGTCAGTCTCTCTTTTTTTGTCTGATTTGTCTGAAAACATCCTAGGCACTATGTAAATCAAATGTATTCTTACTATTATTAGAAACAAATTACAAAAACGTTTCAACAAAAATAATTTTTATTTGAAATATTAATTCAAACTATTAGAAAATTACAAAATAAAAAATATTACATGACAAATACAAGAATATTAGGCAAAAAATATAAAAGGATTGGAGAAAAATACCAAAATATTAGATAACTGCACAAATTTAAAAAAAAATCAAAACAAGGTTTAAGGTGAAAAGTATACACGTAAAAAAATAAAATAAAATTCAGGGGGCGACAAAAACAAACATTAGAAAGTAATTCAAAATATTAGACAAAAATATAAAATGTTAGTTGAAAAATACACATAAAAAAATTCGAAATATTAGACAAAGATTGAAAAATATTAGATAAAAAATCCACAAATGTTAGAAAAAAATGTAAAAATATTAGATTAAAAAGTCCCAAAATGTTTGGAAAAAATAAAAATATAGGAAAATACTACACAAATATAAGAAACCAATACAAAGAAATTAGACGTATAAAAATATTACATGGAAAAATGTAAATTAGAAAAATATACAAATATTAAGGGGAAAGATGTGTGCGGTTGTTATGTGCCCTAAATTAACTGTGTGCACTGTCGTCGTGTGCGCTGGCATAAGGTAACGGTCTACAGAAAATAGAAGCATGCTACGGTCATGTTAGCGAGCTAGAGCGATCAGTGTATTGATAATAGATGTGTGCTGTTGTCATTTAGCTCCCTAAGACTGAAGGTATATGTATTTAAATTATAATTGTGTTGTGGTCAACTTAGTTGGCTAAAGCTAAAGGGTGTTGGTCTTTGTTACTGTGTGCAGGTATTCAGGAGTTTCCCGAGAATATCAAGAACTGCAAAATGCTCACTATTGTGGAGGCCAGCGTCAATCCCATCTCAAAGTACGTATGGAAATTGCTAACCACAACACTGTTGGTCTGCTCGTGTGACTTACCTTTTCATGCTTGCATGTGTTAAGGCTGCCCGATGGTTTCACCCAGCTCATGAGCCTGAGCCAGCTCTACTTGAACGATGCCTTCCTGGAGTTCCTTCCAGCCAGTTTTGGCAGGTCTGTTTGGGAAAAACACAAACTCAAGAAAGCTTGATTTGATTACAGGCTTTGATATCTTACTATTACATTGGATCTTCTGGGTGAGCAACTCGAAGCAAAATTTTCTGTTCCAAAAGTCAAGAATCGGCAGTTGCAGATAAAATAAACACCAGCAGTGAAGTGACAATTATAGATGAATAAATACTATATGTACATTACAGAAGTGAACGTGAACTGCAGAAAGGAGAGCCAGCAATGTTGTATCTTGCAAAAACTATGCTGATGTCAATAAAATAGTCTACTTAAAAACAGCTGGGAATGAAATATACACCAGAAAAAATACTAACTATACAAGTGGTGAATGAAGAGCAGCAAGAATGTACAGCAACCTTGTATGTGGCCAAAAAAACTAACCATTGATTACTAAATCGCCTATATATATGAGCCGATGAGAATGAAATGAACACCAGGAATAGTATCTTATCAGCAACGACATGACTAAAATACATGCATTAAAACAGCAGCAAGATTATTCGGTGGTGTTGTTTGTAGCAAATTCTATACCTGCATCAAAAAACATACTGTTAAAAGCAGTATAGTACCTTTAACTACCAGCAGTGGCTTGGCAACTATAAATGAATAAATACAGTGGCTACAGTATTTATACAGAAGGGAACTTGAATAGCAGCAAAAATAGTCTCCAGCATTGTTTGTGGCAAAAACAAAATATCTATCGATAGAGGGTTTATACAGGGCCATCAAAAAGTATTGGTCCCCATCTCATTCTTATATTTTTGCATAGTTTCCCCACTTTAATGTTTAAGATCATCAAACAAATATAAATATCAGACAAATACAACCCAAGTGAACTTAAAATGTTGTTTTGAAATGATTTCATTTAAAAGAAAAAAAGAACGATTCAGTTACTTGGCCCTGTGTGAAAAGGTAATTACACCCCCTTCTTAAATGAATTAATTGTGCCTAATCACAACTTGTGGTTAATTTTAACTGATCACACCCAAGCCTGATTACCTCCAGAATCACTTAAAAAGAACCTGTCTGACAAAATCAAGTCGAACAAAATGACACGATCCAAACAAATTCACGAACAGTCAAGAAATAAAGTAATTGACATCTATCAGTCTGGAAAGGGTTACAAAGCCATTTTAAAGCTTTAGGATTACAGCGAACTATAGGGAGAACCATTAACCTCAAATGAAGAAATTATGGAACAGTGCTGAACCTTCCCAGGATGGCCGGCCAACAAAGATTACCCCAAGGGGACAGCAATGACTCATCCAGGAGGCCACAAAGGAACTCAGCACAACTTCTAAAGAACTGTAAGGCCTCCCTTGCCTCAGTTAAGGTCAGTGTTTATGACACAACAATAAGGAAGAGACTGGGCAAAAATGGCATCCGTGGCAGAGTTCCAAGACGAAAACCATTGTTTACCAAAAAGGACAAAGTTTGATGGTCTTGGGTTGCTTAGCTCCTTCAGGACCTGGACAACTTGCTGTGATTGATTGGAACCATGAATTCTCTTTAGAATCCTCAGAAAATCCTCAAGGAGAATGTTCAGCCATTAGCTTGTGACCACAAGCTGAAGCGCACTTTGGTTCTGCAGCAGGATAACAATCCAAAACACACCAGCAAGTCAACTTTTGAATGGCTTAAAACGAAGGTTTTGGAGTGGCTTAGTCAAAGTCCGGACTTGAATTGATTGAAATGCAGTGGCATGACCTTATTAAGGCTGTCCATGCTTGAAAACCCTCCTTTTTTGCTGTATTGAAATAATTTTGCAAAGAAGATTGGGCCAAAATATCTCTACAGAGATGCGAACCACTCATTGCCAGCTAAAGAAAACACTTCATTACAGTTGTTGCTGTTGAGAATGGCCCAACCAGTTATTAGGTTTAGGGGGCCATTACTTTTTACAAGCGGGGATAGGTAACGTTGAATATTTTCCTTAATAAATGAAATCACTATTGAAAAACAGCATTTTAGGTTCACTTGGGTTATATGTGTCTGATATTTACATTTGCTTGATGATCTTAAACATTAAAGTGGGGAAACTATGTAAAAATATAAGAATTTGAGAAGGGTGTCAATACTTTTTCACGCCACTTATAAACAATTGAAAATGAACTAAACACCAGCAATACTAACTTTACAGTGGAGCAACAACTATATATGAATAAAAAGAATATAAAGATTAGATATATATATATATACAATAATTATTAAATAATATTATTATTATTATTGTTAAATATATAAAGATTTACAAAGCTGAATTTGAACAGCAGCAAGAATAGTTAGCAGTGTTGTATGTAGCAAAAAATATATTACTAGAGGACTATCAACAGTGAAGTTAGCACTATACTTTGGTAAATATGTTATATATGCAGAAGTGAATAAGAATAATAGTCAGCAGTGTTGTTACAAACATTTTAATAAATATGTGGTGTCACGGTGCAGTCAGCTTGTTCTGGAGCTTCCCAGTGATCCATTTTCTGGCTGAACTGGTTCTTCAGTGTCACCTGTTTATGGTTGATGCGTGTGACGCGTAAACTTGTTGTGATGACGCACTGTAAACAAAACATACAGTCAGTTCCAGTATTTATTTGTATGATGACAATGATGACATTTGCATTGTTCTTGTGGCTGCAGGCTGACTAAGCTGCAGATTCTGGAGCTGAGAGAGAACCAGCTGAAGATGTTGCCAAAGTAAGTAAGAGGAGAACCACCTCACCCGCCTCCTCCTCTTTCCCGCACTATTCAATCCCACCGTGTTACATAAACTCAACCCCCCACTTCTCTTTCCCGCCGGCTTGCTGTGACAGGTTTTGTAATCTTTTTGCCGTAACAGTGAGGTGAGGTTTGTTCCTCCATCAGAGAACATTTGAGAAAGTTCCGGGTGCTTGTTCAGGGAAACTTAAACAATGTGAAATTGATTCCGCTCATGTTGTCCTTTTTTTTTTTTTTTGCAGGAATTACAGTTGTCCCTTGTTGTATCACGATTCACTTTTTGTGGCACCACAGATTATTATATATATATATTTTTTTATCATACCCATATCACAGATTATTCAACATATTGCGGGATTTAGCAGTGATGATTTTTCCACACCAACTGTTACTGCAGACTCACCTAGCAATGAGTGCAAGCCAGGAGGAAAAGTGCGTAAAAGATAGCATGTCCATAGTTTTAATACTAAAGTGCAATATGTGCATACCACTTATAAGAAGCTAATGCTGTTTGGCAACGCTAATCCGGGCTACTAAAGCTTGGCTTTTGGCTTCAATGTCAGACTGTTCTCATATAGTCCAACTGTCACTTGAAAATGATGGCTCTTGGCCTGCGTAGTTTCCAAGTCGAAGGCGGAGAAACGCAGTGTGGGGGTGGTGTTATGTCAGTTGGCCAGATAGTGATGTCACAATTCGGAAGGGCTCGCGAAACGACAGTTTCTGGGGAAATAGCCGGGCACTTGGTTCTTTTATTTCACACTCTATTGGGGGAAAACTTGCAACTCTCCTTGCTTTCCATTTTACATCCACCCCCGCCTGTGTATATGACAGACGCCAGAGCTGTTAGAAGGCCGACTGACCTTACAAAGAGCGGTAGCGGACATCTTGAGGGTTGCCCCGGGCGACGAGCAGGCATCTCGGCAGATGTCAACAAATGTTTCCGTGGACAAAGAAAGCCTTTTTCAGGGGCGCGCTCACACACACAGCGGGGCCGATGCTTTTTAGGAGTCACACGCCACACCGGTCATTCCGGAAAATTCTGCACGGCTCATTGTAAGCACAAAACACCAGGTGGTTGTCAACTTCATCGCTGTCTAATGACAACCGTGTCGGTCACATTCCAAGCAAGAAAGAAAATGTTTTACCACAGTATTTCATTAAAAATGCCCTGATCTGTGACATTTATCTATTAGCTATTATTTATCTATCATCTATTTAGAGTTGTTTTGACGGGGCGGTCCTGTCTCATGTAAATTATCCATTCTCCCCCCACCGCAGGGTCAAAACTGTGTGTGGCTTTGGTTATCATGACCACCGGGGGTGCCCATAAAGACGGTAAAAGCTTGAATTGTGTTAGGGATGGGCAATAAAGACTGAAAATAAAATTATTCACAAAAATCTCACTATTTTTTTTCCACACACCTTGCTTAGAAAACGTAAATAGCAATGACATGATTCAAAACTAGTTTTGCTCTCCCATCCTATTTCCTGTTTGGGTTCGTCTTAATTTCTCCTGATACCGAAGACGTTTTGAAACATTTGTTTCCAAGCTCTGTGATTGCCTTCCACCAGGCTCCTTTCTTGTCATACAAGAAACAGTGTGAACGTGATTCTGCTCATGTTGTTTGTTTCTTAGCAGGAACGACGCTTGCTTTTTTGAAAAATGTTTGGCGAGAGGGGACGAAAAGGGTCGCTGAATTTGTAACACTGACGGTTAGCTCACAGACACATTTTGGCAAAAATGTATCAGAGGTATAAAAGATTTACTTGGCTGTTTATTTTTACACTTAGTGGTGAGCAGTGATTCCCTACAGGTGTGCCACAGGAAATGATCCAATTTCACTTAATTGGTCTGAAAAACATTTATTTACTAAAATGATGTACCTTTGTTAATCTATGGCAAGAGGTACATAATAATTAACCTGGGTATCAACCTTTTGTGACATTTTTGGTTGATGCTGTGCAGTGAGCTTTTTAAATGTATTTATTTGTTATTTATTTATTTTATTTATTATTATTTATATTATTATTATTATTTATTTTTTAGAAATGTGCCTTGGCTCAAAGGTTGGCAAACACTGCTCTAGTCACCAATTTGCATAGACTTTGAAAAGTCACTTAATGTTTGCCGTTTAATATGTTTGTAGAGTGGATTTGAATGTCTGAACAAAATGGCTTCCAATGGCCATACTCGCTAAAACATGTCGAGTGTCACACTTTTTACAGTGGACACTCCAAATTGTCGTGAAGTGGACTTACAAGGTTATTAGCGACAAGCTTCCTTTTATGCGTCTTAAATTCTCACGTTACGAGGAGCCCCTGAGATCTAAACAGTGCTGTCAGCTGGCTTCTGCTTTGCTTCGACAAGCGAGCTCGCCCAAAACAAACGCACACAGACTTCTTTGAAGGACCTAGCCCACGTTGCTTCTAATCCCCGCTGACAGCTCCCTCTGACTTTTTTTCCTCCACCATCCTGACAGATTTTACGACCCTGCCGATGTGTGTGTGTGTGTGTGTGTGTGTGCATGTGTCCGCAGGAGCATGCAGAAGCTCACGCAGCTGGAAAGGTTGGACCTGGGCAGCAACGAGTTCACTGAAGTGGTGAGTGTTGCTGTGGGCTCGAGAGGACTGTTCACAAAAGTTCCACTTGGCACACAGACCCTTCCTCACACACGCATTTTAACCTCCTTTCTCACCATGCTGTCTGCAGCCTGAGGTACTGGAGCAGTTGACGGGAATCAAGGAGCTCTGGATGGACGGAAACCGGCTGACGTTCTTGCCAGGGGTACTGACGTGCACACATTATCCCCAAAAATGGGCATAGCCAACTACCGTCCTGCAATCCATATTGACATCTGCTTGTTCCTTATCTATTTGCTCTTTAGCCCGGAATGCAAACAACACACTGTTTGTCTGGATCCTTGCTTACGCCGATTTGTCTGTACTTGTCCTTAGATGCTGGGCACGCTCAAGCAGCTGCTCTACCTGGATGTGTCCAAGAACAACCTGGAGATGGTGGACGAGCAGATCTGCGGTTGCGAAAGTCTGCAGGATTTGCTGCTCTCCAATAACGCCCTCACGCAGCTACCAGGCACCATTGGTAATGCTTCGCTCACACCCCTAAACTTCCCCTGCCATTATATTTTCCATTTTTACGACATTTATTTGCATTTGATAGTAATAATACTTGAACATGTTACAGCAAAGGGTAAAAACAAAATACATTAAAGCTGCAAATAGCCATGAACAGGCCCTCGCTCCCCTTTTTTCAGGTCAGATCTTTGAAATGATGAAGCTTTGACATCATGCCCACTTGGCTATTTTGGATAGACTTTGTCAAAGTAGGCGCCCTAGAATCCACCCAAAATGGCTCCTTCAAACCAAAAATGGTCAACTTCTTCTTCAATTTTGTGAATGACACTTTTTCGTGCATTCTGTTGGGGTCGACATGTCTACCCAATTTCGTGCCAACGGATGAAACGTAATTTTTTTCTAACTTTACAAGGGAGTACTACTGTCCCTTGAGATGTGTAGATTTTTTCTTGCATATTGAGACCGTCATGAAATCAATTGCAATTTTCTCTTTATCTTTTATCCATTTAGTTATCTAACTCATATTTTATATAGAAAACACAGTAAAATGAAGTAAAACACAAAATATCCAATGGAAAAATATTATTCAAAATATCTGGTCATGCAGCCAGTTTTCAAGCAATCCAATAAAGTGCAAATAATTAAAATGAATAAAAGAGGAAGAACAAAGTGCTTCAAGTAACATTTAACCAGTATGATAAACTGTTTCAGAGGTTGAGTTTTACGAAACAAGTTTGTTAGCTTGTTCTAACATGAAACAAACCCTCTTAAAATCACATGGTGCATTTTTTTGTTTAGTTTAGACTTTACACCGATTTGGTCGGGCTGATCGGTATCGGCCGATATTTAGCATTTTATGCTGATCGGCTTTAATAATAATTAATAATTATTATTATAATTAATAATTATTATTATAATTCGCCGATCGATCGGCTCTGCAAAAGACATAAACTCCGCGTCGCTGCGTGCACAGTATATTTGAATTCAAAAGCTAGTTTATTTTTAGCCTTGTCTGTACTGTAAATATCTGACGGAACAAGGAAGTTATTTAAAAAAAAAAGAGAAAGAAAAACGTCGGCGGTGTGGGACAGGCAACACGTAATCCCCGCATCAGACTACAAGACAAGTTTGCTCTTTCACGATTGCACTGTCAGACTACTGCAAGAAAAAAGTGGTATTCCGAAACCACCGCATCCCATTTTTTACGATCATCGGGCTTTATCTTGTCAACTCAAATGCAACCGGATACACTCGTTACCGCGGCGATGACAACGAGTGGATTGCGCCGACTGTATTATGAGGACAAACTGGGGAAAAACGTGTGTTGGTGGTCAACGGTGCTCAGGACAGGAGAGGACGTTCGTTGAAGGCTTGCTTGAGGTATGTTCACGTACTTTTAATAAGGCTCGCAAGCAGGCAATAAAATGTTATGTAGCCTAGCAAGCTAGCAGTAGCACGAACGGTTGGACGTAAACATGCCGGGGTTCTGTCGAATCATGCTCTAAAGTTTCAGTGTGGGTGAGTAAGTTAGCACCCATTATTTCTGTCATTTAATGTTAGTTTGACCTGACTGATTAGAATACATGATCTGACTAGAGCAGTGATTTCCAACCTTTATGGAGCCAAGGAACATATTTTACAATTTTAAAATCTCACGGCACACCAACAAACAAAAATGTCACAAAAAGTGGATTCATTACTGTATGTACTTCCTGCCATCTAACTGAAGACCTTTCATTTGTTCTGTCTGTCACTTTGCCTCACTGGCATAAATAGAGGAACAAAGATAGATTATTTATTGTAAATATATTTTTTTGTGTAATTAAGTACACAAGTATATACAGTCATTTAAATAGACACGTTCCTCCATCTTGTGATCGGATCGGTGATCGGCCCCAAAAATCCTGATCGTGTAAAGCCTAGTGTAGTTTCATGTGTTCCTCAGGTTGAGCGATAGGAAAAGCTAATAATGAATGCTTGCTGGCTCAAGACATGATCTCTTAAAGGGTGGAAAGGTTCAGAAAATCCACATTTCGGTTCCTATCTCAATTTTGTTGTGGAGGTTTTCGGTTTGGTATATGTTGACTCTTAAGAAAATCATTTATGTCTTGTGAATTTCGGTATTGTTATTTAAATTATTTTTATTCAGAATATATTTTTGTCTATGTATGCCAGCGGTGTTTAGTGACAGGCAGAACTATTTAAATGTTCTTCCTTTGGATGGCAAAAGGTACATTAAACCTGTGGACCCACCTGTTGCTGTTCATACAACAGAATAAGTGATGGCTTCCTGCAAATATATCCCCACCCCCAATTCACTCGCCAGAGGGCTAATAATAGACAGAGATTCCAAAAGATGAATACTGAAAAAAAAAAAACAAGGCATTAAATGAGATGTCAGTTTAAAGTGACGCATTTGTGTGTAGTTTAATATTCTGCTGCGTGAACATAAACGCAGCACAATCAGACAAGTGGGGATTTATTTGCAGTAGACGAGCGTATTGATGACAGTCTTCCGTAATCCAATACAGCTCTGTGATGGAAGTTTCCCGTTGCTAAGCACCCGGAGCTGCTGTTGTGTAACTCTCCCGCTCTCTTTCACCCTCTCTGTTTGGTTCTCAGGCTCACTGAAGAAACTGACAGCTCTGAAGGTGGACGAGAACCAACTAATGGAGCTTCCTGACTCCATTGGAGGGTGAGGATCATCCTCCTCCTTTCCTAGTCCTTCACTCTCTTCCAAACAAGCAATTATCTCCTACGTTAAAAGTGCGTCTGGCGCAGATTACAAAACCCTAGTGGTTGACTTTAATCCCGAGCGAGAATTGAAAGCCGCATTGTGTTGGTTGTTAGTGCGGACACAGGCTGTTGTTGGATTTATAATAAGCCCCCCTAGCAGGCTTTTAAAGATGAGTCCATATGTTAGCAGTCAGATGAGCAGATTAGCGGCCATGCTGTGGCGAGAACAGTCATGAAATGCGTGTCATGACTCTGAAACAAACACCAAAGCCGGTAAATTGGTGGGTAGCCTTCGTCCACTGCCAGTGTCGCTACCTTTCACGCATAAGTGCGAAAATATGGGAAAATGCTGCAGTGTGAAAGGGTCCAAAGACAAAGGGACCTGTTTCACACAGTTTCCGCAAAATTGGAGCATCCCAGTCCAAGGTTTTAAGTTTTGATAGCAACCGTGACTTTTAAAAACCTTGGTATACCTTGAAAGTGGGAACCAGCCCATGCCTAGTGGGGTGTGACATAAAACAATTGTCGGGCCGTGATAATTGTGTTTCAAAACAATGGAGCAGGAGGAGTTGTGTGTGTCACTTCACACACCCATTTCCGGCTTTCCGCTATTCTGTTTCACACAGCCGTCCCACCTCGGTTACACCTCTGACATTACCCCCAAATCCTAGAAACTTCCTTTTCTGCCCATTCATGTGGGTGCTTTTCACATGCTGACGTGCGTTGTTTGTGTCCCCCCTGTCAGGCTCACCTCTCTAGACGAACTGGACTGCAGCTTCAACGAGATCGAAGCCTTGCCAGCGTCCATCGGTCAGTGCGCGGCCATGCGCACCTTCGCCGCCGATCACAACTTCCTCAGCCAGCTTCCCCCTGAGGTGACTGCACATATGTACCCCCTTCCCTCGTGTCAGAGTGCGCTCATCTAAACATCTGTGGCTCTGTTTTTAATGACAGATGGGCAACTGGAAGAACGCCACCGTGCTGTTCCTGCACTCCAACAAAATGGAGTCGCTGCCGGAGGAGATGGGGGACATGCACAAGCTGAAGGTCATCAATCTGAGCAACAACAAGTGAGTGTAGCACGAGACATGAGTGTATGTTCACACATAGGCAGCCTCTCCCTTGTAAGCGGATACACTGAATGACAGCGTCGCCGATATCTTCATTAGCCTGTAATCATCTGTAAACTGAGATGCTTTTGGGCTTCCTACGTCTTGTCATTGTAAAACCTGTAGAATTTGTATTTGTTTGCATTCACAATCCATTTTTTCCCCACATAGGAAATCATCTATAAAATCAGTTGTTGGGTCAAATTGTGGCCAAACCTAAAATATTGAAAAGGCGCTCTATAAATCTGTGCTATTATTATTAATAGCAACGTGACAAGAGGCTGCCTTCTTTGTGGAATTTTCTCAAAAACATGGAATGGGCACTTCAAATGTCTCAAATCCTCCATAACAAATACAGTCAGGAAAAAACAATTGATTACTAAAGTAGATAACCTATTCTACTGCCACACTGCTCTTCTCACAAATACCGTGTCATTTGCGCTGTTTAACTTGAGTTTTAGGGAAAGTGAAGCCATTTCAAATGTAACTAATTTTGACGCGTCGACTTGGAGAACCCCTTGGAGTTTCGGCCCCTGTGAGCTTATTGGTGGATATTTTTAGCCGAAACTTGTCAGGCAATCAAAGAAGGGGTTCCCTGAGAAGCAGATGAAACGAAAGGGTCAAGGAGGTATGTTGAGAAATATTGACGTTATACCGCTTAACGCTAATTTGAAGTTTTTGAGTCAAAATTTCGATATCACACAAAAATGTTCCCCCCCCCCCAAAACTTGTTCTTCTGAGACTAAAATCATTCGATTTTTAAATTTCTTGGTGTGTTGTACTAAGGTTGAAGTGGCCATTCCAACCAGACTTAGCATTTTGAAACTTTATTTTGTGAGGAATCTTTTCACTTTGCTATTGTTTTTATAATTATTAATGATTATTATTAAGTATCACGTTTACATGCAGTACATGGTTTGACAAAAAGCATTGTTTTTCCTTTTGGAAGCACTTTATCTGAAACAAAAAGTGGAGGTTGATGCAAGTTAATGGGGGGAAAAAGAAAAACTGATTTGAATAATGTGATTTGCAGAAGAGGAAAAAATTATGAGAATTGTTTTTTTCTTTGGTGGAAACAATCTGAGATTTATTTTATTCAAAGGCCATTCTCACTCAGCCTTAGAGATGGCGGTTACAGTGTTTTATTTTACTTTAGCGCCCTTTTTCCCACAAACGTTTTGCTTCCTAGCAGCACCGTCACACTTTTATAAATTTTTCATAAACCGTCTCACTCGACTGACTGTTGAATTGTTTCTTAGGCTTTTTCAGTTATTTGACAGCATGACTTAGTGTTTTTGTTCCTCTGCAGGTTGAAGAACCTCCCCTACAGTTTCACTAAGCTGAGCCAAATGACGGCCATGTGGTTGTCTGAAAATCAGGTATAGACCCTGACCCTGTATTGTAGTGATCTTTTATTCTGTAACGACTTTTTCAATCAAGTCTTTTTGAGACTAATTCAGATAGTGATCATCTTTCCTGGTCACTCTCTCGCAGTCCAAACCCCTGATCCCACTGCAGAAGGAAGAGGATCCCGAGACCCAGAAAACCGTACTAACCAACTACATGTTCCCGCAACAGACCAGAACCGAGGACTGTGAGTGTGAAGCCTTTAGTTTGACTCGCATGCATGTTTAATAGCTACTACCTGAGACACAGGCGACATTTCCTGGCCTCAAGTTACACAAACAGACCTCCTCTCGGAGTATCTGAGTACTTGACCTAGTAAAGTGATCATCCAAGTGATGATGTCAGCAGAAAGTCCAGTTACACACGCATGTAACTTTGGATTGAGCTCTCATGAAGCAGCATCTTTTGGGCTAGGTTTCTCAATTTTGACAAGTCCCTGTTGTCTTTGTGCCACCTTGTGTTTAAACGCATACGTGCGTATTCAATATAGAAGGTCAAAATATAGGCGTTTCAAGGTCGACTGTCCAAATGAAGGCCTTAATTGTCCTTGAAAATGAAAATTAATCCTAAAATTCGCCATTCAGTTATTTTGCATAATAAATTTTGTATCAGTTTTTGTGAGACTATTTGCCCTCCTAGTGGTCATATTTAGTGTGAGAGAAATCTTAAATGTGTTTAAAATGGCCTTTTAAAGGTCTTAATTGAGTTTGCTTAAAGCTGCAGATAGTCTGAAGTAAAAGCAAGCACAGTATCTGCTGCAAAGCGGTCCAACTACATGCCTAAAGTCAAGTTCGGTACGTACTTTGTTTCGGTTCACATTTGGTACAGTACAGGAACAAAATGCAAACAGGGACACATTTCATGACACTTAAAATGTAACATACTCCAATAAAAAACCCACAAAAAATATAAGATATATATTTTTGATAGAGATCCCTCAACCCGTGCCGCTTGTCTTCCAGACGTTCCCAACTCCGACTCTGAAAGCTTCAATCCAGCTCTGTGGGAGGAACAGCGTAAGCACCGAGCTCAGGTGGCCTTCGAGTGCGACGAGGACAAGGACGAGAGGGAAACGCCCCCGAGGGTACGACGCATCCTTCCCAAGACCCCCTGTTGTCGTCGTCATCCCGGATTCTGAACGTTTCGAATGAGGGTGTCTCCTCTCTCTCTCAGGAGGGCAACCTGAAGCGCTATCCCACGCCGTATCCCGACGAGCTGAAGAACATGGTGAAGACGGCTCAGTCGGTGGCGCACCGGCTCAAGGAAGACGAGTCGAACGAAGAGTCGGGCAGAGACCCCAAATCCCCCGCGGAGAGGAACCACATTGGCGTGCAGGACGTGGGAGTCAAGGTCTCGCAACTTTTTTTGTCATGTCTGTTTACGCGTCATTAGTGTTCTAGGAGACAAAGTCTGCATTTACTTCGTTATTGTACTTCAGTAGATTTTTCGGGAGGTTTTTTTTTTTTTTGGAGTATTTTTCTGAGGACTTACTCTGACTCCCTACATTTTAAAACTTACTCACCTTTACTCAAGTAAAGGTGTCAAAGCAGTACTTCTACTCTTACCAGTTTTTTAAACAAGTATCTGTACTTCTACTAATGTACACTGCGTGAATACTTTTACCACCTCTTTTTTTGTCACAATTTAAGAGTCCCCAAATGTCTATGGCTTGATTTTGTCAAATCTACCCCAAGATCAGCTTTTGTGACCGTGACGACTAGGAACGGAGCTAGATGATGGCTACTTAATGCCCATAAAGCATGGCCACAACGTCGTCGCCATGTTTGGTGACTATTTAGACACGCAGCACGATGACCAACTGATTAACCACGTCTGCCTCACGGTTCTGTGATGCGGGTTCGAATCTCAGCACAGGCCTTTCAAAAACATGCTCGTTAGCTACATTGAAATCTCTATATTATCCACATGGGTGAATGCTTGCTTGTTTCTATGTGCCCTACGTTTGGTGTACCCAGCCTCTTGCTCAAAATCAGCTGGGATTAGACTCCAACTCATTTGCGATCATAATAAGGAAAGGAGGCAGTTCATCACGAAGCCTCCGAATTACACGCGGCGCATTTAGCGGACACATCAGATCAATTATGATGTCCCATTTTGTAAAAATTCGAAACTGCTTACTCACAAAATATTTACTTGCTTGTTTAATGTCACACCTGATGTGCAGGCAAGCATTCCAAAGACTGAAATGTTTAAATACAAGCTTTTTAAAAGTCACTTGTCCATGATGTGTCCCTATTAACATTTGTGTGTGCGCGTGCCCGTGCAGGTGATAGAAGCCCCACACCCTAATGGCCTGGCGTCAGACTTAGGAGGCAACGCTTGCAACACAACCTTCACCATCCAAAACATCCCAGAAGCAGTATCTAGGGAAACAGAGTCTGAGTCCTTCAGCTCCCAGCAAGTACCACTCAAATCATCAGAGAGTTCCACCATAAACCATGAGGACACGCTGGAGGTAAATGCACCAGGGACACCAAGTCACATGCACAGAAATGTCCACAAACTTTTTCCACCGAGAACCACATACAAAAAAATGGAAGGAAGCGGGAGGGCACTTCACCTTGCGCTTATGAGACATAACTTTCAATGCGGGCTGCAAAAGGTCCCCAGGCCAGACTTTGGACACCGTTTTTCAGAACTGAAAGTGTTTCTCATCTGTCCAGGACTCGGAGGAGCTTTCTGACGAAGAGGAGGAGATGAAGATTGCCGAGATGAGGCCGCCTCTGATCGAGATTTCCATCAACCAGCCCAAAGTGGTGACGCTGAGTAAGGACAAAAAAGGTACATTTTGTGTAAATGTATTCAGAACGGGTTTCTTAAACTTACTTACTGGGGTACAGGAATACCTTGGGGGTAAGGCATTTTTTTGAGGACTTCCTCATAATCGAACCTGGTGGAAGGCTCGAAGTTAATTGCGCTGAACATTGCCAAAGAATTTCATGTTGCAAAAGCAGTGATTTATTTACTTGTTGTAAACTTTGGACCCAAGGTACACCATGTGCTTCCAAGCTGCAAATATTTTGCCAAGGTCGCCTTGACTCACCTAAAAAAAGAGTGTGAGAGAGCTAGAAAGACTGCGTGCATGCAGGGATGCCAGATTAATGCGATACATCACAATCATATCAGAGATTTTACAACAATTGGTCCAAAGCAAAGGTAGGGAAGAGTAGTTGGTTTAGTAT
Organism: Phyllopteryx taeniolatus; assembly: GCF_024500385.1. NCBI lineage: Eukaryota > Metazoa > Chordata > Actinopteri > Syngnathiformes > Syngnathidae > Phyllopteryx > Phyllopteryx taeniolatus. The sequence continues at coordinate 5,065,665 of NC_084516.1, forward strand.
AGTGATTCTCAAAGTCTCAAGGTATGCAGGCTCCCTCTAGTGATAGGTGAAGGAATCACTGCCTAAGTGAAGTTCTGTTGCAGGGATGGGCAACTGGTGGCCCGCACAGTGGCCCGCACAGTGGCCCCCCCATTAACTTTAGAGGAAAAAACGAAAATATAGATATATAAAAAAAGTTTTTTGGGGGGAGGGGGGGGGGGTTAAACCATGTGGTATAGGAAACGTAAATGCACCTAAGTTACGGGTTGCAAACCCTCAAGGTCCCCTTTTGAAAAGATCTGATAGAGGGAAAGAAAAGGCAGGATGAGTGAGAGCTTGTGGTTTTTAACATAGACGACAGCAAGGATGCGGACTCGTTGCTGGACGACACGGTAGCCAACAGCAACCAGAACAACAGCAACTGCTCGTCGCCATCACGCATGTCAGACTCTGTGTCGCTGACCACCGACAGCAGTCAAGACAACTCCCTATGCACCCCCGAGAGGGAGGCCAAGATGCCCTTCCTGCCCAAGAGCAGGTCTGTGTCACGCCAAATGTTCTTTAGAGATTCTCACAATTTCCTGAGAAAAAATAGAAGAAAAAAAAATATAAACAATGTCCTGCCTCTGATTTTTTTTTTTTTTCTTCCCCCCTACATCTTTGTTCCAGACACGAGGATGAGAACATGAACCCCTCCAAAGACACCGGCGGGCTGCTGCACAACGGCAACAGCTCGGAAACGTCACTCCAGGCGCTCCTGAGGGCCCAGCAGAGTGCCACGGGGGGTGACTATGACCTGTCCATGGAAGCACGACTAGCTTTCATTGAGAAGGGACTGAACAACGGCCTGGGAGACAGTTACACCAAGTGGGACCAGATCAACATGAACGTGTCGCACCCGCCGACAGACAATATGGTGGAGCCTCAGATTGTTTCAGTGGGACGGGGGGAAGTTGACGCCAAGCGGGGTTTTGACAACCACCATTTCCAGAACGGAAACCAGCAGGTCAGCGACGGGTCCTCACCCAGCGGCGAGATCTCTCGCAGCACTGAGGAGCTGTCCCCGGAGAGGAGGTGCCACCCCCTTCAGGTGAGCAAGTCTCAGAGTGTCAGCAACATTGAAGCGGGCAGCATGAAGCTGTACTCATTTGACGGCGACGCCACGGCAGAGAGCAGGATAGTGGGCGGCAGCTGCCCTACTCCAGCGTCCACGGCTCAGACCCAGAGTATCGTGAGGAGCAAGTCCGCGTCCTTGCTCAACGACCAAAATCTCCAAGTCTGTCCGAGCTCGGACCTGCTATCTTCCTCCAAACCGCCTACCAGCACAAGCAGGTACCCAGCGCCCTCCAGTGGGGCCACAGGCACCTCCCCTCCTCAGTACAACATCCAGTACTCAAGCAAAGACGGCATGTGGGCCCAGAGAACGCCCATGCCCCCAGAACACCAAGGCTACCTCCCTCCTGCCACCCACTCACTCGCCAACATCAACTACTCCAATCGCAATCAGGCTCCCCCATATCCACTGCAGCCCCAGCAAAGAGGGCCCCCCATGGGATCCAAACCTCCAGGGGACATGTGGGCAAAGGACAGACTCCACTCTACCACCAGCCAGTCCAGTGGAGGCGCGCTGCAGCGGCAGAGCAGCACCACCTCCACCGCCTCAGTAGGCGAGCCTCGGCGCATGCAACTGCCTGAGGGCGACTACCTGACCTACCGGGACATTCACACCCTGGCCAGGGGCCCGCTAGCCATGAGCCAGGCGGCGCAGCGGCCCATCTCCACCCGCACGTACAGCATCGACACAGCCGCTCCGGCCAGGCTGCCCAGCGTCCGGCCGCAGCCCCACGAACTCCCGGAGAGGACCATGTCGGTCAGCGACTTCCACTACCCACAGGGCAGCCCCAGCAAGAGGCCTAATCTTAGGGTCAAATCGGAGCACTCGCTCCTGGACGGGCCGGGGCTGGTGTCGGGTGCGCCGGGAAGGGTGCCGGCCGACTGGAGGGACCAGGTGATGCGGCACATTGAGGCCAAGAAGATGGAAAAGGTAAAAAAAAAAAAAAAAAAAAAAAAGGTACACACACAACACGCTAGCCCAGTGATTTACAACCTTTATTGAGCCAAGGGACATATTTTACATTTAAAAAGTCTCACAACATACAACCAAACAAAAATGTCACAATGTATATAGACTGTGAAACTCCTTAAACTTTTTTTGTGCTCTTTCTATAACGCTCTTAAGATACCACACGATGACACTAAAGCCCTGGCTAATAAAAAAGTAGTAATTGGTGTCAAGGAAGTATGTTGAAGTGATAGATTTCAACTGAGAGACCTAACATCTTTGTATGTCGGTGAGGAGCTAGGTTTACCTACACATACACGTGGCAAAGACTCCGTAACTTCCGCTAACAACCCAGGTTAAACTTAGCTCTTCCTTGATAAAGATCTTGGAACAGTCAAGATGCATCACTTTGATATACAGCAGTGCCTTGAGGTACAAGTTTAATACGTTCCATGACCACGATTGTAACTCAAAACACTCATAGCTCAAATAATTTTTCCCATTGAAGTAAATGGAAAGCCCATTAATTCGTTCCAGCCTCTCCCCCCCCAAAAAAAAAACAAAATTGTGGGTTTTTTTAAAATAAGGGAATAGAACTGTACTACATACTTTATATGGCAATAACATAATTAAGTATAGTCTTCTCATGCATACACAAATGAAAACCAGCTACTACAGTAAGCGGGCAGTACGATGGACGACTGGTTACATCTGCGTCACAGTTCTAAGGACCCGGGTTTAAATTAGCCCTCTCTTGTGTGGAGTTTGCATGTTCCCCCATGCCTGTGTGGGTTTTCTCCAGGTACTCTGGTTTCCTCTCACATCCCCAAAAACAACAGGCATGGTAGGTTAATTGAAGACTCTAAATTGCCCCGTATGTGTTAATGTGTGTGCGAATGGTTGTTTGACTATATGTGCCCTGTGATTGGCTGGGGACCAGTGCAGGGCGTACCCTGCCTCTCACCCAGAGTTAGCTGTGATAGGTTCCAGCACACCCGCGACCCTAGTGAGGATAAGTGGGACGGAAACTGGTTGGATACTACTGGTAGGCGACTCAGTACACTGCAGTAATATTAGTCGTTTTCGCAAAGGATAAACAAAATATATGCCTGCGAGTACTGTTATATTGTCAGTATATATGTGTCACTGCACCATTTGTGTTCAAACATCAAACATCCATAGCTGAAATCGTTAACACGTGATATGGGTTAACCTGTCTATTGCATTTGTTACCATTAATCTAAGCGGACTTAAGGCCAATGCTGGGTGCTTTGTATAAGCTTCATTTGGGAGTGACATAAAACGGCTTGAAGCCTCTTTTTTTTTTTTAAATAGTTTACTATTTGCCAAATTGTTGTGAGGTGAGCTGAGTTGAATTCACTGCCATCATACAGTACTCGTATTTACATTTTTTGCTTGCAAGTCAACGCAAAAAAAAATTGACGGAACGACGGCTCGTATCTCAAAAACTTGTAAATCAGGTCACTCATATCTCAAGGCACTACAATACTTCCTTGACACCAATTATTTATTTACTATTAGCCAGGGCTTTGATGCCATCTTGGGGCATCTTACGGCATTGCAGGAAGAGCAGAATAAAACATGTTAAGTGTTTCAGTAAATAGCTGAGGATAGGTGAATTTGTGAATAGAGAACAGCGAATAGGCAGGGGTTCCCTGTACAGTGTACTGAAACGTAGAAGCTCCACCTGTTACTTTTAAAGGCTTAATTTGAGGTGAGGTGTTAATTTATAAAAAAATATTGGAGGCATTGCATCTATTTGAGCAAATATTCCTTTCTTAAACTGTGCATGTTCTTTGTTGGGTGTTTTTGTGCGTGTGTCTCATGGGTGCGTTGCATGTCCGCCGCTGACGTGGGCCGGCGGCGCCGTTCAGAACGCGCTGTCCCGCTCCTTTAATTCCCATAACGCTCCGCTCGGCTGCTCGCCACACCGCTCCTGCTATTACGGCAGCTGTAGGGACGTGTTCAGGCCCTACATCTCCTTCAGCGTGAGTACCGCCCGGCAACGCAACGCCCCTAGTCTCACCCGTGTCTCCTCTCCTGCTTTTTACCACGCAAGCATCTAACATTTGTACGGTACAAGTGGGGGTATGTTTGATTTTTTTACCAGCGCACGCTTCTGCAGCACTCTTCTCCCCCATTCAACTTTTGCAACGTAGAGGTTGTGTTTTCACATGACATGACTCGAGTCAAGACTTCAGTCGCCAATTTTAGGACATGGTTGGCTAAAACCTAGGAAAGACTCAACTTGAATTTGAGTTGAACTACATGACTTACGACCAGTTTTGCCAGTTTACATTTGAACATTAACAGTGTAACATTTGTGTGGTTTTTGAAAGAAGAGCTATTTTTTCCGTGTTTTTTTATTTATTCATTTATTTATTTTATAATGTACTAGTATGCTATGATGCGGCGTGCATAGACAACCTCATGAAGCAAGTATGATGGAGGAAGCTCAAAAGATTATTGCACTCGGATTCAAGGATTGCGTTTTTGATAAAATTGGGAAAAGGAGAACGGCAACATGCAAGGTTTGCAATGCAAAGAGACAACTATTACATCTATCTTTCTCAGTCACCATAAAACCTACAAAGACAGTGACTACATTAGTTTAGCTCACTTGATTGATGGTCAAACATTAAGCTTCATGTTTGTTATGTGTTTAGTTGAGAAGACAAAGTAATAGTGTGGAGCTTGGTTTGGGATAATAAAAAAAAACTTACTCTGTGTGTGTGTGTGTGTGTGTGTGTGTGTGTGTGTGTGTGTGTGTGTGTGTGTGTGTGTGTGTGTGTGTGAGAAGTTGCTAACATGTGAATATGTTGTGGCTGAACAATTTTTTTTGACTTGATTCATGGCTTAACCCAAATAAAGACTTGACATGCTTAAAATTTAGTGGGGACTCGACTTGACTTTGTTTTTTGCCACAGTAACTTAGGACTTGCTTGATATTTGAAGGTTCAGACTTGTCTTACTCCCACCTGTGGTGTTTCCACTAAAATAGAACACTAGTCCATGGCAAAAAAAACTTTATGCCCCAAGAACCCCTAATTTGTGTTCAAATTAATAATCATTGTACATCGTGGCTGATGTCATCATCGTCTCACCATCTTGTGACATCATCATGATTGTCTTCTAACTTCCTCTGCTGCGTGCTTGGTCGTCCACTTGTCCCTCTGTGTTATGGCCTGAGCAGTGACTTTGAGTGGAGGTGGAAGGTAAGTGGCTGCTAGAATTGGTAGAGGAGAGATTATATAATACTATTATATTATAGCTGCATTTCCACCTAAACTTCTTGGCACTTTTAGTTCTTGGTCCCTGGTCGTTCCTGGAGTTTAAAGGTTCTTATCGGATAGGTTCAGCGCTGCAGAACTTATCACCCCAAAGGTTCCTGGACCGCAAAAGTTCCTAGGGGTTCCTGGACCCCAAAGGCTTTTGGACCCCAAGGATTCCCAAACACTAAAGGATTCTGGACTCTAAAGGTTCATCGGGGATCCTTGAGCCCAAAGTTTCTGTTACCTCAAAGGTTCATTGAGGTTCCTCGACTTCAAAGGTTCCTGGACCCCAAATGTCTTTGGACCTTAACGGTTCCTAAACACCAAAGGTTCATTGGGGTTTTTGGAGATTCCTATAGCTTGGTTCCTCGTGGTTTCATTACCAGGGAAGCAAAGGTTCATTTGGGTTAGAGGTCCCTGAATTCCAAAAGTTATATGACCTCAAATGTGCCGGGACCTCAGAGGTTCCTTGACTCCAAAGATTTTTCGGATAGCAAAGGTTAATTGGGGTTCTTGAACCCAAAAGTTTCCTGAGTAGCAGAGGTTCATTGAGGTTCCTGGACCCCAAAGGATCCTCAGCCCCAAGGGTCCGTTGGGGTTCCTGGACCTCAATATTACCCGGACCCCAAAGATTTTTAAACACCAAAGCTTATTGGACATGTCAAAAGTACTACCTAAAAGTACCTCCTAGCAGTATCATCTTTTCCCTACAAAACTAAATGTGGAAAAAACTTCCCACAGTCCAAACACACAGTGGTCCTCCAAAGGTTCTCTTGAATTTGCTGTGGTGGAAATGCAGTTAGATGTAGTACGTGTAATATATGCAGTGTGCTGCTCAGTACGTCGATAGAAGCCAGACGCTCCTTTCCAATAACTTCTCTCGAATCAACTCCACATCGTCTACTGTCATTGTGTTAATTCCTCAGTTGTCTGAATAATCAACCGTTTATCTCTTACAGGACGATGTGTTTGGGCCACCGGGGCAGCAGAGCTACACCATGGACTCCCGCAGAAAAGTAGGTGGACATCCTTCGCACCACCTTTTTGCCACGTTTTCCCTTGTGTGTCTATCTTTGATGTAGACCCTATCATGTCTACGTCGTTCCTTTGTTTCATGACCACTGTGTCCATGACGGCAACAAGCTTTGACGTTGACATTGACGTGTTTCGGTGTGCCAGGTGCCTCTAATGAACGGTCAGGTGGTCTCATCGGCTCGTCCTCACGTGAGTCAGACGTCCATGGCCCGCCACGCCTCCAGAGAGCAGCTCATCGATTATTTGATGCTCAAAGTCTCCCACCAGGCCTCGGGGCCTATGCGGCCGCCACACGAGGTCAGTTTGGACACTGCAACCGTCTCACCTGTTTAATCGACATTATTTGGAATAGTAAGTCAACATGAAAGATGTTTGCCTTGCCTTTCAGATCCATGTGAAGGTAGAGAAAAATCCGGAACTTGGTTTCAGTATATCCGGAGGAGTGGGAGGTCGCGGAAACCCATTTCGTCCAGATGACAATGTAAAGGTTTTCTCTCTATATATGATTGAATTGAAATAGAAATACAGTGTTGTTATTGATTACTCATCTGATGCTTTCAGGGGATCTTTGTGACAAGGGTCCAGCCTGAGGGTCCAGCATCCAAGATTCTTCAGCCCGGTGATAAAATTATCCAAGTATGTCACCAAACCATACCAGTATGACACGGTTTAGTTGGATAAACAGATACCGTAGACAGATGATTTTGGATATTTAAAGTCGTGTTAGTGAAGGGGGTCGTGCTTCTATGTGCACCTGCATCCCCGTCTTTGATATTTAGTCAGGTTATGAAATATATATGTGTTATATTTATGTTGTAATATTGTTTTATTGATGGCATTTTTTGTGTTGCCAGGCGAACGGCTACAGCTTCGTGAACATCGACCATGGGAACGCCGTTTCCCTTCTCAAGACGTTCCCCAGTACTGTGGATCTGACAATCGTGAGAGACGTGCAAGCGTAAAACGGCGACGGGGGGGAAAGAACCGGGAGATTTATTTTTTTACACGATTGCGGGGGAGGGGGAACGCCACTTTGAATGTAAGCGTGTTGACGCGGTGATCACATGGGTCATCACTGTGCTTTCTAAAAAAAAAATAATAATTTCTACGAAAAAGAAAAGCTCCCCTTTTGTGCGTGACCACTAAGGAGCAGGACACCCCTCATTTTTGCCTTTTTTTTTTTTTTTTTTTAAATAAGAATTTTGAAGCAGTAGGACAGTGTTACGTGCTTGGAGTGTGAACATGAATGTGCGCGAAGTTCAGACGCTCGGCCTAACTGCTTTTATTCCACGACGTGGCCGTTGTTCCACGCGACCAAAAGCAAGGATGGCGGGGGAAAAAACAGTCTCCTCGAGTAAGAGCGGGTCCACATTTCATCTTTTTCTTGCCATTTTTTCCAAAGTTTCTTCACACATTCATTTGGGAGAGCACCACTCTTGCCTTTTTGTGCGCATTCCTGTTGATTTGACTCATGGGGAGAGAAGCAAGTGCCATAAGAAGACCTTGAACTGTTTCAATGAGCAATATTCACACTTTGCAGCAATAAAGCCTTTTTTTTCCCCACATTTGATTTTTTTAAATACCCCTTTTAGTAACACCACCGATGATTTTATATATGGACAAGAGTTTTGTAATGAAATAGCACATAAAATCTATATATTGTATGTATAGAATAGTGTGAAGAGTCTGTGTTTTGTGGATATGTGTGTCACTTTTTATCAATTACATGTTTGTTAACATCATATGAGTTTTAAGTTGACAATGGGCTGGCAATTGATGAAACGATGAGCATGTTCCACATCTTGTGTTTGTTTGAAATTGTGACGTTAATATTCATGTCAAGCTGTCGTCTTTTTGTAGACAATCTTGGGAAATTAGTGGTCGTCGTCCATGTGGATCTGTTTGGAATGCTCACGTCTTATTTATTTTGAGCAGGCCAAACCTGTGTTATATTTTTTAGACATTACTAATCAAAAAGTGTAAATATATACGCACACAGCATTTTTTTTTTAATTGTACAACCAGCAATAACAAGTTCCAATGCAGAAAGAGACGGCATCTGTGTTCACATGTAGCGAGTGTATTTCTATGTCTTGACCACAGACGTGCATCCACGCGACATTCCAGATTTTGTACATAACTAACCATTTCTGGCGTAAAACCTGTGGAAAATAAACCAATGCCATTTCACACTGCATGTTTTGTTGTTGGGTCATTTCCATTTAAATGCAAGATGTTCTTTATACAGTTTTAATGTATGTTCCCCTGCTATGTCACGGTTCCTCTACCATGGCCCAGCTATGGCCCAGAATCTTTTTTTGTGGAACATGGCAATTGTTTTTTATGGGTTTTTACAGCTGTACGTTATTGAAAACAGAAATATTGATGAAAATGCAGTAAAACGTCAAGATCCATATCAAATAATGGACATTTACCATGTCTTGTGGGGTTTAATTATTTTAGGCTCTGCTTGGCCACTGGTAACATATTTGAGTTTCGAAAGTGGCTTACAATAATATTAAAAAGTCCTTTTAGGAATAAAACCTGTCTCATTTGATTAAGACGAGCCTGCTACGCTACTGTATTTTAATGTTGGTCACGCTGGTGGTACTTGGAGCGCTAAGTATTTTTAGTTGGCGTAAAATTGTACGCATATATTTTTATTTTATTTTATGTTTGTGTTCAGATAGAATTACAATTTACTGTGTTTTAAGTGTGTAGGAGGTAAAATGATTTAGCGTCTCGTTTTGGACGCTGGACTGTGGAAGTGTGCCGACCTCCACCGACAGGGGGAAGTAGTGCACCTTCAAAGTTGCTGGGGAATTGGTCAGAAGAAGCCAGCGAATCCTTCCTCCTCCGACGTTACAAAAAAGACGAATAATTTTCCGGCGAATATAAACACAATTGGGGTTTTAAACACGTCGTTTTTCGCGATGAGCGGAATACCCGGGACTGCCGTCGTCCAGGTGACCAATCTGTCGTCGGCAGTGAGCAGCGAGCAGATGCGCACTCTCTTCGGCTTCCTGGGGGACATCGAGGAGCTGCGGCTCTACCCGCCCGAGTAAGAGCGACATGCGGCGGCTCGGCGGGGCCAGGCGACACCGCGGATGTGCGGCCTGGGCCTGGTCCTCGCTAAAATATAATAACAAAGCTATCGTACAGCGACGTCACGGCAGATTATTGTTTAAAATATATATCTTTAATGCGTACTTTCCTCCGTTTTCCCCTTTGCCCCTCCACAGCAACGCCTCCCTGTCTTTCTCGTCCAAAGTGTGCTATATCAAGTATCGAGAACCATCCAGTGTTGGTGTGGCGCAGCATCTCACCAACACCGTTTTTATTGACAGAGCCCTAATAGTGGTGCCATGTGCCGAAGGTGAGTGCGTGCTAACGTCGAAGCCCTCCTAATGACTGTGGTAACTTGAAAATGACCTTCCCGTCGATTCAACTCTTCGCTCTTGTGATTGATTTGTGGTAGTTACGTGGTTATTACAGGTTACGCATACGTACACGTCGCTGTTACGTTCATGTTTACGTAGCTTGTACGTCACTCTTACGTTCGATTTGTGTGAGATGCTGAGAATCACTATTTTTCCCCTCGTTGTTTTAATAGACAAATTGTACGACGACTTCTGGTCAAGGCAGCAATCTCAGTTCATCATACCATAAAATCATAGTATAATTCTAACACAAAAAAGTTGTTTTTGTTGTCATGCAAAGAAATACCTGTACATTAAAAAAAATCTTAATCAAATATTTAATTATCCTTTTCCAACACAATAAGAACAAAAGAAAAGCATGCAGTTTGCTTCAGTTGATCATTTACATGTGTGCATCACACTGATTGTACATAAACGTTCAAAACTTTAAATCACAGGTATTGCGGACTGAAAAATATCATACTGCACTTTCAAATTAGATTTGGGAATTCATTTCAGCAAAAAAAAATCCCATGTGGATATATGTAGCAGGGGAAGCCAGAGATGGGTCAGTTTGACCCGGACCTAGCAGGAGGGTTAAATATATTACTCCCCAAAAATATTTTACTAAATAAACACTTATTAGTTAGTAATGGTGTTCGGTTTGTTCATTTTTATGTCCACCGGGTCAATATGACCTGTGGATATTTTTGGGTGTAACAAAGAAACAAAAGTGGGTTAAAAGCTCATAAAAGTTCTTACATTTGGCTTCAGATGGTGTACATTTTTTCATGATTTTTATTTTTAAGAATTGTAGAAATAAAGATGATTTTAAAATATTTTTTTGTTTCCTCTCAGCATTCACACACAAGGTGTAGTGTATTCGTCGTCAGAAACAAGTCAGGACCGTAAAGTTACAAATTTTCAATTGGAGTTGATGGGGCTTTATGGTCGGCACGGCGGACAACGGGTTAGCACATCTGCCTCACAGTTCTGAGGACCCGGGTTCAAATCCGGCCTCACCTGTGTGGAGTTTGCATGTTCTCCCCGTGCCGGCGTGTTTTTTTTCCCCAGGTACTCCAGTTTCCTCTCACATTCAAAAAGCATGCATGGTAGGTTAATTGAAGACTCTAAATTGCCCGTTGGTGTGAATGTGAGTGTGGATGGTTGTTTGTTTCTATGTGCCTTGCGATTGGCTGGCGACCAGTTCGGGGTGTACCTCGACTCTCGCACGGAGTCAGCTGGGATAGACTCCAGCACGCCCGCGACCCTAGTGAGGATAAGCGATATGGGAAATGGATGGATGGGACTTTCTGGAAATAGACGGGTGATATAGACAATAGATGGATGGACTAACCAGGAGTTTACAAAAATGTAGGTTGACTCGCAATATGGAAGTGTAATATCGTCGGGGGAAAAGATATTCAGGCATAATCCTGACTAAAACAACCAGATTTCATGGAAGTCCAGTGGTACCTTAGAAATTTGAGTTATGAGTCGTCGCTTGGTCTTTTTTTATTTATTTATTTTTATTTTTTTTCCTCGTTACAAGATCTTTAGGTACACCGCCACTCGAGTGAAAATAAATTAAATTAAAGCAGCTAAGGTACTATAATGCCCTTTCATTGGGGCACGGAGAGCTGTCTCGTTTGCGTGGATGTCTGCTTATGATGAAACAAAAAACGTTTCTATTGAAGCTTGAATATGATACCGTACCATCAAATTACTCTCAATTCCCATTTAATTCCCGTGGAAAGTTTGAAATGTTGAATGTTTCCAAATATCCCAGCTTTACTTCCCATGGAAATTGACCAGATATTTTGCACCCCTTTGCTACCTTTTTCACCATTGATTTGCACAGTTGTCCGAAAGTCCGCCATCACCTGTTTTTGTGGGGAACACCGCTCACCTAATCCTTCCCTTTTGTCCCCCCCTCGTCAGCAACACATAAGCAGATGTTGCTGCCTGGACGGACTTGATTAATATGGATTTTTTTTTCTGTTTGATTATGTGTGCATATCAGATAAACGACCACACTACTAAGCCTGAGTCATTGAGGCATTGTTTGCCAGGCCGCTACCGTCCTCGATGACGGGCGGGGGGGCCACGAGGCGTCAGTGATCATGTGACCAGGAGCCTTCCCAGATGGACGGACACCTTGTCTCTCTTCCCCCCCCCCCCCCCCCTTTTCATACTTTTCCCCCCGTGTTGTCCACTCTCTTCTGTCTATATCTCAGAAAAGGTGTTTTTTCTCTCTCTCTCTCTCTCTCTCTCTCTCAAGCGTTGTGAGTTTTTATATATAATTTTATTTTACAGTGATACCTTGACTGATGAGTTTAATTAACTGAATTTAATCATATGTCAAGTCCATTTTTGCCAATTAAATTGATTGCAAGTCCATTAATCCGTTCCAGTCCCCCCTCCCCCCCAAAAAAACCATAAAATTGCGGTTCTTTTTAATAGCACACTCTAATATTGTAATGTAAAAAGATAAAGTAATACAATAATGAAATACAATGTAAAGAATTAAATAGTTTGTGCATCATGATAATTCAGTGGGCATGTTGCTGCTCCTTCTGGTGTGCACGAATTGGCCACCAGGGGGACGTATACTACACGTAGATTTGATGACGAAAAACCAAGACGACCATCACGACTAGGCTGCTAGTGGTAGTATCATTACATTCTGTATATACAGTCTATGTGTTGCTGCACCGTTTGTGTTGAAATATTAGTTTAAAGGCTTATGACTACAGCAATATCAATGCTAGTTTTGTTAGATAGTCTATGACGTATAACATTATGTGTTAGCATTAAGGTAGCCAACTTTCTTAAGACGAAGGTATGTTGTTTGGTTAAATAAGTCAAGGTACTACTGTCTTATTATTATTATTGTCCAACCCCCCCACCCCCATATACCTCTTATCTCTCTCTCTCCCGCTGCAGCTTGTTTGTGGTTGAGTCGGCATGATGATGCGACGGGATGCTAGGAGCGAGGATGACTAACACTTGGCTCTCTTGTCGTTGCCGTAGTGACAAAGAAAGAGAAACAGAGAGAGAGAGAGAGAGGGAGAGAGAGAGTGAGAGCATCTTCTGACCTCTTCTCAAGTCCGATCAGATGTTTGATTGGAGCTCATGTGGATGTTTGCTATTTCGATTAGATAGTCATGAGGATGATGATGATGATGATGATAATAATGATGTGTGACGCAGGCCTGATTTTAATGGAACGAGCAATGCTGTCGTCAGGCTTGTATCACCAAGCTAACAAGGCTAACTAGTGCGACAAACATCACAAATTAAAAGAATATATCAGCCACTTCATTGGGTACACATTCCCGAATGACAAACTATGGGCTTTCATTTATTTAACAATATTAACTACTACTTGAGACCCCCAGACTGACTTTAATCCGCGAGTCGTTGCTTGTAGGTCTGCAATAAATTGTCATATCATTTTTTTTTTTTAAAGTGCATACTACAAGTGGTGTCTGGCGTACCAATAAAACAAGCATTTAGTTTTGTGATCGTGTGTTGTTACAGGATTCAAGTCCTTTTTTTCCCCAAGAACGAAAGGCTTATTTTTTGGAGAATATCGTCCCTTTTTTTAAAAGAAATTGTTAATTTATTGTTGTTGTTGTTGCTGCTGCTGCTGTGAAATCTATTAGCACCGTTGCCATTGGGGTTGTCTTGTCATACCCCCCCCCCCCCACACACACACACACACCACCCCCTCGCAGTTCATGAGCATTATGTTTCCAGTCCAGGTGACCAACGTATACAAAATGTGTTAACACGCTGCTAGACTGTGTTAGCTTAGCTTAGCCAGTGCTAAGATAAACAATGCTAGAATAGTAGAAGACAGTATTGTGTGTGTGTGTGTGAGTGAGTGAAGGAGGGGTGGGGGTGTTTTTGCTGTTTTTGGAGCAGCTGATGTTTGTGTGTGCCCCACAGGGAAGATTCCGGAAGAGGCCAAGGCCTTGTCGCTTTTAGCACCCGCCGCCCCCGTGCACAGCCTGCTCCCCGGCGGAGGGCTGCTCCCCATCCCTACGCCGGCCCCGCTACAGAACGTGAGTCGGACGCAAGCTTCTCGCGCAGCGTTTCTCAACCTTTATTGAGCCGGGTCACATATTTTGCTTGAGAAAAGTCTTACGGCACGCCGCCAAATGTCACGGAAAATCCAGGAGAGTGAAAAAACGTGTAAATGACGCTCACGCTACATTTTTTTAATGTTTAAACGAGGCATGTCCAAGCTTTTTCCATTTAGGGCCACATACAGGAAATTGGAAGGAAGAGGAGGGATACTCACCCTTGTGTTTTCAAACATGCTTAAACCAATTCAATATACTGGAGGTTTTAAATATCCTCAGAGGTTAAATGTATTGAATGGGGGGAAGTTTACATTTGAGCTTTTTGTTATCAGTGACAAAGCAAATCGTTTAGTATTTCATTGCTATTATACAGTATTATGCTACTGTCGTGTTATAATTCATATTGTATTGAAACGTATTTTTTTTCCCCCAAACACGGGATATCTTGTAACATTTATTTAACATCTAGTTTTATTTTCAATTGTTGTATACCCACTTTCCACACACAGTTGAACCTGCCCCTGGTGGGTCACATGACCGCCGGCGCCGCTCTGGACCCCACCACGTCCTCGCTCTCGCAGCCCCCCCTCATGGGCAACGTGGACCCCTCCAAGGTGGACGAGATCAGGAGGACGGTCTACGTGGGCAACTTGAACTCTCAGGCGAGTCCTGGCCAGCAGCGGCCACGTCCGAATTTTATGTGCAGCAAAAACACAATCTTTGTGTAATTTGCCGCTTTTCCCTGTGCAGACGACAATGGCGGAACAGCTGCTGGAGTTTTTCAGGCAGGTGGGCGACGTAAAGTTTGTGCGGATGGCGGGCGACGAGACGCAGCCGACGCGCTTCGCCTTCGTGGAGTTCGTTGAGCAGGATGCCGTCGCCCGGGCGCTCACCTTCAACGGCGTCATGTTCGGAGACCGGCCCCTCAAGTACGTGAGGATGACAACAGGCTTTTTCCTGGCTAAAATTGAGGCAGTGCTGGTACCATTCTGATCAAAAAATACCATCAATGAATTTAATACAACACCACCAAGATTCCACCAGATGGCGCCAAAGTAAAACCTTCTTTGGCGAACTTGTCGCCCCTCGACCTCAAAAATGCTCGCTTATTTCAGAAAAGCCGAAAAAATATGGGTGTAACCCTCATTTTTATTATTCTTTTTTTCTTCAGAAATCTGAATTGCATGGTTACAAAAGAAAATTTGAAAATTGAGGAAATCCTCCCATACCTTTGTAATAAGAAAGAAAGTCTATCGAAGCGTCACGCTTCTCTTCTTTGACAGTTTTAGGAGAAACTTCCGACTGTTTACCATACAGTGTCCTTCAATCGTCGTGTCATAGAACTGCAATCTCAATTTCAAATAATGCTGCTCAGATAGTTACAGCTTTCATGATGTCAAAACCTTTTGAGCTGCAGGTGGCCATTTTCCAGATGACTTATGATGTAATTCATTTTGATGTCCATCAGGGTGAACCACTCCAACAACGCCATCGTGAAGCCTCCCGAGATGACGCCGCAGGCCGCCGCCAAGCAGTTGGAGAGCGTGATGAAGCGCGTGCGGGAGGCGCAGTCCACCATCGCCGCGGCCATCGAGCCAGGTATGACGCCACCCCACGTCCCGTACCGTCTCAGTTGGGGTGACCGTTCACCGTCTTTGCTCGCCCGCAGCCGAGAAGGAGAAACTCTACGCGGCTCAATCGGGGAGAACGCGGCGCCAGTCACGCTCGCGGTCCCGCTCCGGCTCGCGCAGGAAGCGCTCGCGCTCCAAACACAGGTGAGGCGCTGCCTCCAAATTTGATATGCAGGAAAACCTGTTCTTGCATTCCTTCATGTTCTAAACACCACGTTCATTCTTCCAGGCCTCCGCAGAAGTGGCCGAAGAACGACCAGCGCACTTCCCGAGGTGGCCACGGGAGGCGCTCTCGCTCCAGAGACAAGCGGCGGAGCACGAGCCGTTCCAGGTGGGTCCGGGATGCCAGCGCCACACTGCGGAATCAAGGCATTATTGACGATAACGTGTTACCCTCAGGGTCCGCCGGCGGAGTCTGGGCCGCTCCAGGAGTCCTCCCAGGAAGGCCAGGTCGCCCTCGCCAAAAAGGTGACTTTCACGCATCTGAACTTGAAAAGATACCACTGGACACAAACGTTGACAACCTCACTCCGTTTTCGATATTTTCAGGATTAAGAAGCATCGGGAACCCAGCCGGGAAGCACGGGAACGCTCTTCATCGAGGAAGAGGAGCCGCAAAGACGAAGCGCGGCCGAAAGGCAAGAAGACACCCAAGGTAAGTCGGGCACATGTTTGCGTTTTTCACGCAGAGTTTACACAGACAGTAATCCCGAGGCGGACAGAGCCCTGCCACGATTAGCGAATTGAAAAGCTTTATAATTGCCTATAGATGGCGCCAAAGCACTACTATCCAACTACACAGGGCTTCAGTCTGGCGATAGAAACTCCTCCCCTCATGTCAACATAGTTCCTTGGTCCCAAGATGCCACAAAATTGTGTGGAAAAGACCGGCTTTGATGTGCAGTGTGAAAGGGGCTACAGCTTGCGCTCTCACGTGGACGGTGTGTGGAATGTTTCAGGTGGGACGGGACTACGGCAGAGAGGCCTCGCCTTCCGAGGACGCCCGCTCGCCCCTCTTCACGCAGCACAACGGCGTCCACAAGGCGCGTAGCGACGACGCGTCCGTGTGACTCCACCCCAGGCCATCGCGTCACCTCCCGACTGACTGACTTTGAGTTGTCGCTCCCCCGCCAGGAGGGCAAGTGAGCGCCACGATGTCCAATTTTTGATGATTTCTGCAACTGGGGCGTGTGAAATGGCGGTACGTGTCGCATGCGGCTCGGTCACGTGATCCCAAAATTGGCGGTTAACGGTGAGCCTCACTTGCCCGTTTTGGTGGCGTGAAAGGAAGGAAACACCTGACGTTTCCTGTTCGAGGCGCGGCGTTTACAAGGAGGCTTTATTTTCTATGTTTATGTTTTTGTGGGCACGTTTGCTGTTTTAGTCCTTGTTTTGTTGTATAGCTGTTAAAGAAAAAAAATGTGTGTGTGTGTGCGTGTAAGAAAGAGGGTGGTGGTCAAATTCATAACCCAGTCCCAGGTTTCCGTTATCTCCTTACACAGAGGCCCTCTTCTGATTCTCATTTTTCCTCAGGAACTTTCCTATCCTACCCGATCGAGATGAACCGGAAGTACTTGGAGGATAGGGCGTTCGAATTTGACAAAACGCTAAGGAAAGATATCGCGATGCAACCTTTAAAACCACCTTTAGCACAGGTTACTCCTGAGCAACCTTTGCGAAAGGAAAGGAGATATATTACCCACAATCCTTAACGGCGGAAAATATTGAAAGCAACAGACCAGAGGCGATTGCAGACTACATGAAGACGCTCGAGCGTTTCACGCAAAAGACAAGACAAAGAAATAATTCAATAACTGTTATTTTAATAAAATGAAAAGATAGAACAGTATATATATATATATAAACGTATCAACAATACAGTCTGATGAGTAAACAATTAAAAATTAAATCCAGAATCATGGGCAATGGAGGAAAGCAAGCTAGAGACTTTTTTTTCATGATTTATTCATAAAACAGAGCGTAAACAGGGTGACATACATTCGGTGGCAAAAGGGCAGTTTATTATATCCAAAAATTCAAGTCTAATGAATTTCACAGTGTCTAATGATCCTAATATATTGTTTGACTTAATTTTAGATTTGTATTTCTTTTTAATTGTTGTAGAAATATTTCACATGGGTAGAACCTGTGAATTATTTTTAAAAATATATATATTGTATTGGAGTTGCCCACTGTGAGAGGCGCGGCGCCGAGCAGGTGTGGGTATACTTATTGCCCCCCCCGGCTCGGCGCCTGTACGTTGGGGTTCATCCCGGTGGACGAGAGGGTAGCCTCCCTCTCCCTTCGGGTGGGGGGGCGGGTCCTGACTGTTTGTGCCTATGCACCAAACAGCATTTCAGAGTACCCACCCTTTTTGGAGTCCTTGAAGGGGGTGCTGGAGAGCGCTCCCGCTGGGGACTCCATCGTTCTGCTGGGGGACCTCGGATAAGCGGTAGAAAATGGATGGATGGATGGATCGATATATTGTATTAGTCAGCAAATATGTTGCAAAAAAAATTTGTTTATACAAATATAATTATGGAAAAACAAATGACTCCTAAATATCAACCATTGTAATCTTTGTTTGCTCTGTGCTGGCATCTTGTGGTAAAAGACATTGTAGTTGTTTTATTTTATTATTGATCAGCTATTTAGCAGGTGAAGTCCGTAAGCTTGAGACTTTACGTCAACAATACTGACCGTCGCGCGATGACGCCTGTTAGGAATAGAGGAATCGAATTCATTTGAAACGCTGCTGTCCTTTCCGATCTTCGAGAGGAGGCACCTTTTCATGTCTCCTTGACCCGATGACGTGTTCCCCCAAAGGTTAAGGAAAGGTGGCATAAAGCTTCGGCGATTGGAGAATCTGAAGAGGGCCAGAGCCTCTGATACGGCCTCGGACGCTAGCGAATCGGCGGCTCAAATTCACCTCCCCACTGTCATTACCTTTCACGCAGAACCGTGACACTGGGAAAAGTTGGCTTTGAGAGACAGTATGAAAGGGGTGTTAAACTGAACACTCCCACCTCTTGATACTACTCAAGAAACTTCACACCCTAGTTCTGGCTTTCTGCCATCTTCTTCCCTCCCCCACTCTGATATTACTCCGGAGGTTGGTAGTCACCTTCAACCCCTCCTTTTCATGTTGACTCACGAAAAAGACTTCTTTGATAGGCAGTGTGAAAGGGGCTTCTGGTTACAATTCACACTCAAACACAGCATTCATCCCTGTTATGCTTCTCATATGATCTCATAAGCCGGCAAAATGGTGTGTCGACTTTATGTCCCCGCACCCCTGCTTTCGTGGCGGTACCTTTCACACAGAACAGTGACACATGAAGAAACCGTTTTTGACAGGCAGTCTGGAAGGGGCTTACGGTGTTGAAATTAAACAGAGCCTCCATCCTTGCCTCTGGCAGGACTTTTGATGGGTCGACCTCTACTGCTATTCTGTGTCGATACGTTTCACACGGGACAGCGACACTGAGAAAAGATAGCTTTGACAAGCAGTGTGAAAGGGGGTTCGTTGTAAAACTTCGCACTTAAGGCTGTGTTAAAGTGTGATCTGTGCTACGACCGTTCAGAAGCTAAAAAAAAAATAAAAATGACGCGTCAACTTCTACTCCAGTTCCATGTCTGTACCTTTATGCAGAACAGCGACACAAAGAAAAGTTGTCTTTTACAAGCAGTGTGAAAGGGGCTTCTGGTGTTACTCTTAACACTTAAACAGTTTCCATCCACCGCCTCTGTTACAACCGATCACAAGCTGGCAAATTAGCGGGTCGACATCTACTCCCATCCTGTGTCTGTACCGCAGAAGAGCGACACTTAAAAAAAAGCCTTCTTTGACGAGCAGTGTGAAAGGGGCTTCTGGTGTTAAAATTCACTCAAACGCAGGGCGGGTTGACTTTATCGCAATCCTCCGTCCAGTGTCTGTACCTTTCACGCAGAACAGTGACACTTGAAAAGGCTGCTTAGACAAGTAGTGTGAGAGGGGCTTCTGGTGTTAAAATTCACACTTAAACACTGCCTCCGTCCAGCCTCTGTTCCCCCTCTGACACCCCCCCTGTCCCATGTCCGTACCTTTCACGCAGAAGAGTGACACAGGGGTAAGATGCTGTTTTCACCTGGTTTTGTTCTGACGCCGTGAAATGTAAAAAAATATATATATACATATGTGTGCGTGTGTGTGAAAGCAAGTGAGTGACGCAAACATAAAGTGCCTATGCTGCGATAGTATAAAATCTTGTTGTCATAGAAGTTTTATTATTAGCATGGTTAGCGTCTAGTGCCAGCAGCGTTTACTGATGAAATAGTATTCAGTCAAAAGTCCACAAATTGGTTTTCTTTTATTTTTTAAAAGCAAGCACTGACATGAGTGTAAATTATTTCATGTACACGAGCTTGTTTGTTGTGACGTTTCAGTAAAAAAAAACACCTTTTTAAACAAGCCGTCTTTTTGTGCTTCATGCGTCGCCCCCTGCAGGACCGGAGGACGATTGGATCATGATAAATGCGTGTTTTCCATGTCCATCAAACGTACGCGAGTGTCGCGCTCGACGCTAAACTGCGTCTTGTAGTCTCCCGCGTGAGCCGTCATCATCATCATCTGCTGGATGACGTCCAAGCTGGTGTATCCGCTGGAGGGGGCCATGGGAGGATCGCGGGAGTTCGCCGCTCTCTGCTCATCGACGGCGGCGGAACGGCCGCGGGCCGATTGACGGCGCTCGGAAGGCGGCGGCGCTCGGGGCTCCACGAGGAGCAGACTCGCCGTGTTGCATTCTTCCAGCTTGAGCGTGTCGACGGTTTGGAGGAGCTGGCATCCACACAACAATGCATCAATAAGTAGATTTTGCAGGTGCCTACTTGAGAATTGATTTTCCTGACAAAATTGTACTTTTACTCCCTACGTTTGGAAACATCTGTACTTTCCACTCCTCACTTTCAGTCCAAATAGGCTTGTTCCTTTTCGACCTCCATGAATGACGACACGATGGCAAAAAGAACTAACTAAAATACAGCTGAAGTCAACCATAGTGGAGATCTTGATTGATGGATTGAGAATTTATGCCGTTATTCGTCGGAAAATCAGTGGAAGAGGAACATCAAATAGGGAGCATTTTCGAAAAGGGTGACAGCTTCAGAGAAGCAAGATATTCGCCGCCTAAGGCCTTATTAAAGAATTTTTCTAGCAACAGAAAAGATTTATGACAAATGCCTTTTCTTGTACCAACCTAAAAACCACAATACTCTGTCGTTCCAAAACTCTCCAGCTAATCTAAAAATAACATACAGGTAAGGTCTTTTTTCCCCCCAGTTATCATTAGCTAATTTAGTATTTTTTTCTGTTTTGCTCTTGCAGGACCTATAGTCCATTCAGTCCTGATTATCCTGTCAGAAGCAAGTTTGCAGCAAAACTGACCAGCGAGGTTTTTTTTTCCTTCTTAGTATGAGCGCCATGCAAGTTAATAAAAGAGGGAAACTATTGTGTGCAAAGGTTTTTTTGTTACTATGTCAAATGAAAACGGGTATATAACTGACAAAAAAAAAAAAGGTTTTTTTTTTTTTTTTTTTTAAATTGTATTTTTAAGTAAGGCGCTGAATCAGTACTTCTACTTTTATCAAAGTAATTGTACAGAAGTAAAGAGTGCGAGTCCTTTTTTCACATCTGGAAGCCTTTTATTCAGCAGTTATTTGAGTTTTGCATTTGTATCTGTATCTGTCTAGTTTTGCGGCGTTCAAATTTGGTATCAATTGGACAAAATCTCTAGAACAAGAGTTTCTTTGAAGGACCCCTAGAAATGACCACCCTAAAATTGCTGCTGTGAATCAAAACGGCAGACTTTCTGTATTGTCAAAGTGGTTGCATCTTAAAATTGTGGATGGAAATGTCTACAGAGAGCCTAAGTGGACGTTTGGAGCCAAAATGGCAGACTTCCTCTATCTTCAGACATGGGCCATGGCTACTTGAGACTTTTGTCAGTCTACTTGTGCTAAGACATGCCTACCAAATTTCAGATTGCGCAGTAGAACTGGCTTCGGGGGCCGCATTTGCAAAATTGTAGTCTAATTCATTTAGGACAAGTCTTTGACGGCGAAGGAATGGCAAAAAAAAAAGAGCCTAAGTGGCGGTTTGGAGCCAAAATGGCCAATTTCTCATTGCCATGGCAACAGACTCTTACCAGGTGTGTTGATGCATTGAGTTTCTGCATGGATCTGCTATTTGCAGGGTTGGGAATATTTGGCCAAAAGACCACTTTGGCGCTGCTTGGAGGACAGGAAGCAGACAAAGTTGACTTGTTGTATCTCCTTTTGGCAACATGGGGGGGGGTACCTTTTAAAGAGGAGAGACGCCAACATGGCAGCCAGCACGACGAGGGTAGAGACGGTGACAAGTGCCGTGAGGGCAACGGAACCTTCACGCCGCGTCTCCACCAGGCTGGCGGCGCTGCGGACCCCGGGCCCGGCCCGTGTCAACCCCGACACCTGAATCCGGTACACCGCCCAACTGCGGAGACCCTCCAGTATGTAACGGCGTGGCCGCGGTCCCACACTGACGTCTACAACAAAAAAGTGACATTAGCCAGCCACCACGCTTGCAAAATTCCAGGAATTTTCAAAGTAGGATATTCTATGGGAACGAACGAGCCCCCCCCAAAACAGCCCAGAACAAGCTACGTGTTAAATAGCACTGTAGTGTATAAAAACATAATAAAACAGAATGTAAAGAAATAAAACATTGAGTGTGATTACTGTTAAAGCGTAACAGTCAAGATTTCCCTCCTTTTTGGAACGCTACTCTTTGTTTTTATGTAACTGCTGCTATCTCTCAAGCTTTTTGCCTCTCCAGCCTGCGGAATTTTCAGAACTCAAATTTTGGCTCGCAACACAAAGCAAAAAATTGACCAAGTGACGTCTCCGAACTTGAAAATCTCCTAAACTGGGACGCTCGTACGCCGAGATATCGCTGTATTGTAATGCGCTCACACGTGGGCCAGGAGAACTATCGATATTTTTTTTTATGGATGTCTGTTTATGACAAAACAAAAATGCTTATATATATGCTTGAGTATGATACATTTCAATTAAATGCCTTATGTTAAATTCACATGCAAATTTAGTGGAAACTTTCCACCTATTTGCAGCGCTAGCAGCCACCCACAAAGCCGTGGGTCTTACTTCTCTCCAGTTGCCGGTCTTCGGCGTAGTGGATCACGTAGCCCAGCAGGAACCCGCGCCGGTCTTCCTGCTGGATGGACGACCAGGTCAGTTCCAGGGAGGACGACGTGACGGACACCATACTGACGTTGGAGGGACCGCTTGCCGGAGCTAAAAAAAAAAAAAGGAATCGAAACTTCAGTATCGCTACTCGACGCTCGTGTATCAATACTGAAATCTCGATGTCACGATTGGTACTCAGATCTAGAGATTTCTATTTCATGCTGGTTTATGAATATGGAGATCACAATATTGCTATCTGACGTTGCCGTATCATGGCCAAGATCATGATGTCACCATTTGACACTGGCGTAGCAACGGCAATATCACTCGTCGATGCTGGGATATCAGTATCAAGATCATCAAAATCATCGCGTCATCACGACTTGATGCTGGTGTATCAAATATGGTGCCGACATCCATATTTGACGCTCATGTAGCAATACAGCGAAGGTGATGTCACTTTAGAAGGATGGTGAATCAACCCCAAGATCAGAATGTTAATTGATGCTGACTCATCGTTACCGAGAACACAATACCGCTATTTGAGGCTGGTGTATCGATACTGAGATTGCTATGTGAGATCACGGGATCGATATCACATGCCAGCGTATTGTGACTTAGATTGCGATGTCGCAGGTGTGTTGATACAGAGATGGCGATAGCGATCCTTATGCGATTTAGATGTATTTCGTAACGAGATGACGATACAACTATGTGGCAGTGATGTATTGACGGTGAGATCACGATATCCCTGTTCGGTAATGGCGAATCAATATCGATGTCACTATTTGATGCCGATGTATCATTACCGAGATCACACTGCTGCAATCTGAAGCTCGCGTATCGATACTAAGATTTGCGACATCGCTATGTAATGCCGATTTATCAGTTCCAAGATCACAACGTCGATATCATATGCCATCATATCGTGACCTCGCGATGTCACTACTCAATGCTGGTGTCTCGATACAGAAATAATGTCATCCATATTTGTCACCGGTGGATGGATACTGATTGCGATATTGATTTTTTGAATGAATTTGAAAAAGCCACTCACTTCCTTCCAGGAAGTAAAAGCGAGCGCTGGCGTAAGTGACCTCCCGACTGTTGTTGACTTGCTTCAGGTTGCACAGCGGCTGTTGGTCACGCACGTGCAGCCAGACGTCGTAGCTGACGTACGGCTGCAGCGGCTCTGGAATTCAGAAAGCGAACTTGAAACTTGTAAGTCAAGGTACCGCTTGTATATGGTTTGTGTCCAGTACATCGATCATCACACCTGGAATGTCAACCACCGTCCAGAAGTTGTTGGCGTCCTCATAGAACGACTCATATGACACGTACTGTGGATGTGGTCCGTAGGTGGCTCTCCACTCCAGAGAGAAGCACAAGTACTTGCTGACCAGGTCGTCCTTCCACAACACGCTGAAGGACGTCTGGTTGTGGACGCGCACCCTCAGCCGAGCGTGATCGTCATCATCGGCATCATCGTCGTCTTCTGTAACATTCACGATAGCGATATCCCAATGTCCTTATCAATACGCTGGCGTCTAATTGTGATTGCGGTGATATCATGAAATGGCCGACACAATCGTAAAACGGCATCCATCCGGTGTCATTAGACTGACCACGCGGCGAAGTTAGCGTGATGTTGGCGGCCGGCGACACGCTGACATTGTTGAAAGCGTGGACGCGGACGGCGAAGTCGGAGGCGGACAGCAGCAACGTGATGGGCGGCCGCGCTACGCTGAGCACCTCCCGGGGCCGCTCGCCCGACGCCTTGGCCGCAGACACATGGAAGCCGTCACATGCTTCGGAGAACTGGAAAAAATTATAAAAATCGTTGATATCAATGAATATACATTTGTATTTATTAGGACTGTTTTATTTGGGGGCGGGGGTGGGGCGCTGTCAACATTCATATGCGCTCATGCTATGATGCTACTGCTTTGTCTATGGTGTTTTTGCTTTGTTACGTAAATATACAGTACCGTCCACGTCAGCGAAATCCTCCTTTGTCCTCCTGTGTCGGCCATCTTCTCTTCTACCACGTGCAGGCTGAGCGGAGGCTTCGTCAGCTCTGAAGCGTAATAATATTAGTAATCGTCATAATGATAATAACGCACGGCGCAAGTAGCGTATATAAGCTGGTGCGTCACCCGGCGGCAGCGTGTAGACGTGACCCCACGGACACTGAGAGCACTTGTCGCTGACCTCGCAAGCCACCTGAACCTCAAGCGGCGACGGGCCCTCCACTCCCGCCAGATGACACCCGGCGGCACCCCGGCAACACGTCTACACCGCGTGGACAAAAAAAAAAAAAAAAAAACATTGCAAACAGCAACAACATTTTTAGGTGTAATAATAATAATAAGAAACATTTTCAAACAATTACCTATGCAATTAAAAAAAAACTCATTTATGCTATAGTTGTATCAAGCACGGGTTAGGTTTCGAAAATAGGGTTTCAAGGCAAGTGGTAGGGTTTCAAGACAGGTTCAGGTTTGCGAGCCTGGATTTGGGTTTGTAGTTGTGCGAGTGTTGACCTATTAGAGGCAATTCCTTTCCAACCTTCCGTTCTTTCATACCATCCTTAATACCTTCCTTACTTCCTACCGCCCTTCCTTCCATCCTTCTTCCCTGTCATCCTTCCTTCCATCCTTTCATACCATCCACGTTTTCCTGCCTCCCTTGCTTTATTCATTCCCTTGATCCTTCCTTGCTTCCTTTCTTCACCCTCCCTGCCTCTCCTCCTTCCTTCCTTTCATGCACCCTCGGTTCCTTCCTTATATCCGCCCATCCTTCAACCCATCCTTCCTTTTGCCTTCCTTCTATCAGTCTGTATCCTTGTTTCATTCCATTCATCCTTGTTTCCTTTCATCCTACCTTCCATCCTTCCTTCCACTTCACGTTCTTCCTTGCTACGTTGCTCTCTCCCTCATCCCTTAATTGAAAGACAGTATACTGTACTTTTGGCCCACACCACCATGTATAAGTTCATATATCATTTTTTTGTTGTACCTATAACGAAGTGTCCCGTTTATTCTCCCAAATAAAAAATAAAATAAAAAAACAGACAAACATGTTGCTAGCGTAGGGTGACACAAAAAAAAAAGACACAATTTCAATATCGAAACACCGGCAATAATTTTAGGTATGGTGAAATCAGTATCGATACCCATAGTGTCAAATATTGATATCAATGTGTCAGTACCGATACGTCGGCATCCAATATCGATATGGCAATCTTAGTATCGCCACGTCAGCATCAGAAAGCCATATTGCGGTTCGGGTTTCGATGAGCTTTGAACATCGAAATTGTGACCTCAGTTGGAATAGAAAAGCCAAATCGCAGTATTGGTACACCAGCGCCAAATATTCTTGGGAATGAATAAAACAGGCTTAAATAGTCAAATTGTCGGTGTATGAACTGTTTTAGCTACCTGTTGCCAGCGTCCGTCGTCATGGCGATGGCGGTGATGGTGGTGTGTGGCCGCTTTGTGTCGCACACAGACGGATGCGATGACCTTAGCGTCGTCCTGACTCCACTGGGCGTAGACTTTGACGTGACTCCCCGACTGGCGCCTGAAGGTGACGTGAAGCGGAGGACCGCAGTGCACTGAAACGTAACAAACGTGAAAACATTAAATATGGAGCACACAAAAACAAGCATCTTAAAAAAAATAGGACTGTGTTTTATGGCCAGTCATCACGTTGCCCCACCCCCCACGGCACCCCACCCCCATACACAATGAGCAAAACTCAAAATGTTCAGAATTTGTTGCTTTTGTGCTTTATATGTAATTTTTTTCCAGCTTTTTTAAACATTTATTTTTTAATTTATGTTGCACAGTACTTTTTGTGATTTTAATGTTGTTTTTGTTTTTATTTCGTGTCGTTTTATTATTGTATTTTTTTGTTAGGTTTAGTAATTTTTGTGTTGTTTCGGATGTTTATCGTGTTTTTGTAAAAACAAATTTACATTTTGCTTTTATCGTTGTTTCATGTTATTTTATCCATCCATCAATCCATTTTCTGAGCCGCTTCTCCTCACTAGGGTCGCGGGCGTGCTGGAGCCTATCCCAGCTGTCATCGGGCAGGAGGCGGGGTACACCCTGAACTGGTTGCCAGCCAATCGCCAACCATACACACTCACATTCACACCTACGGGCAATTTAAAGTCTCCAATTAATGCATGTTTTTGGGATGTGGGAGGAAACCGGAGTGCCCGGAGAAAGCCCACGCAGGCACGGGGAGAACATGCAAACTCCACACAGGCGGGACCGGGGATTGAACCCGGGTTCTCAGAACTGTGAGGCTGACACTAACCAGTCGTCCACCGTGCCATGTTATTTTAGTTGTTTTTATTTTTGGAGGTTTGTTGTTATCTTTTGTTGTTTTTGTATTTTGCTGTTTCTAGTTGTATTTTTCAATTTGATTTGTAAATGTTTTGATTTTGATGTTCTTGGTTATTTTTTTCTTTTTTGTTGCTACTTTTAACTGTTGTATTTTTGTAATGTTTCTTTATTTTTTATGTTGTTATTTTTATTTTTTGTTGCTTTTGTTTGTATCATGTTGCTTTTTACGTTGTATGTTGTTGTTGCTTAATAGTTTTGTTGTTACTTAGAAGTTTTTCGTTTTTCAGTTTTATGTTGTATTTATTTGGTTTTTATTTGTAAGCTTTTATGTGATGTTGTTTTTCTAAGTAAAAGTTGTCGGTGGAACTCACGCAGGCTACTCGGGAGCGCCGCGAAGACATCTTTGGAGCAATCGGATCCGACCTGTTCCAGAACTTCCACGGTCAAGTTGTTCATGCTGAACACTTCCACGTCGGTCAACGGCTCCTTCATGCTCTTGTACACTCTGCAGTACTTGTCGTTCCTGATGGAGGCCACAAAACTTTCAATCAACATTTTTGCTTGTTTTTCTTTCTCATTGTTTTTGTAATTGTTTTTCTATTTTTTATTTTTTTTGTAGTTTTCTGTAGTTGTTTGTTTCACTTTGTTGTTGTTCTTTTGTAGTAATTTTCTTGTTTTTATTTGTTGATTTGTTGTTCTTTTGTTATTTTATTTTTTTTGTACTTTTTAGTTGTTCTTTTTTGTAATTTTTTGTTTTGTTTTTGTAGTTTCTAATAATTTGTATGTTGCATTGCCTTTTGTTATTTGTAGTATTTTTGTTGTTTTTTGGAGGACTTTTTGTTCTTGGTTTTGTAGTTGTTTTCTGTTAGTGGTTTGATTTTTGTTTGTGTTGTTACTTAGTGTCATTGTTATTTTTAGGTTTAGATTTATGTTGTTTTTGTGTTTTTGTCGGTTTGTTATTTTGTAGTTTTGTAATTTTCAGTTTTTTGTTTTTCTTTCAGTTGGGTTTATTGCTATTATTTGGTGTTTTGCCTGTGTTGTCTTTTTTGTTTGTCGTATTTTTTGCTGATTTCTTTTTTGCGTATTTTATTTTTGTAATCTTTATTTTTGTATTTTGTAGTTGTTCTTGTTTGCTGTCATTTTTTTTTTTTTTTTTGTGATTTTCTTTTGTTTTTGAAATTTTCCATTTTTGGTTGTTGTTTCCATAGGTTTTTGTTACTTTGGAGAGTTTTTGTTTTTGTTATCTTTTATTATTCAATTTGGGGGAAAGATTTTCTATAGTTTTTGTGTTTTTTAGTGATTTTTGATATTTTGTATTTTGGGGTATTTTAATGTTTTTTGTTGGTTCTAACACATTCACTGCCATTGACGGCTTTAGAAGTCAAATATCCATGCTAACTGGGAAGTCTGGTAGTGACTAATGATAAAGTTTGTTCGTCCCGTTGTTGTTTTTGTTGTCTTTCTTTGCTTGGGGGGGCTTGTTGTTTTTGTTTTTTTTGACAGTTTTACAAGACTTACCTTTGTCGGATGACGAGCGTGAAGTTCGCCTGCTCCTCCTCGGCCGCCCCACGCCTCCACTGACACGTCTTCAGACTTCGAGAGTGGAATTTTCCGAAACATTCCAAGCCAGCAACACCACCTGACGCAAAGAAAAAAAACAATAACAGTCAGTTCACTTTCTGACTTTTTGGGCGATGACTCGTCAGTTACCTGGCGAGGCGAGTCGGCAGTGCTGGTATTTGGTCGGGTAGTTATCGACCTTGCAGCGCACTGAAACTACACCATGACATCATCCAAAAATGGAAAAACAGTGGTGTATACCTTAAATCTGATGTAAATACATTTAATGGCATATAAAATGCGACGCCGATGTATTTCATTAGCTTTCTGAACACATTGAATGTGGTGTAAATGATGCTGCATTGTAGATGTAGGATATACAACATTAAATGGATGGATGCTACATTTGATATATATATATATATATATATATTTATACACACACACACACCAAAGCCCACCTGGTTGGATCTGTCCCAGTGAGGAAGCCAGACATGGATCCAGAATCCCAGCTGACACAAAAAAAATAATTAAATGTACACTAAAACTAAAATACATAAAAAATATTTGCGGGTGGTCTCCATGAAATGAACAAGTGACTCACCAGTGAGAAGAAAAAGAAGCTGGCGGTGTTCGACGAGCCCACACAGACGTCCAAACATGCTCCTGATCATGATCACACGTTAGAAAACATTTATTTTTCACAAATTATAAATTATTCACAACAAATCCATGGAGTATTTTTATGTGAGCATGAAAGCTGTGAGAGTGGCGCAGCTTGGATGGAGAAGTTGACTCCCCTGTGCCTCACAGGAAGTTCTTCACACCTCACCGACTTACGCAAATGATTAAAAAACAACAAAAAAAATCCACCCTTTCAATCATCTATTTCTTACTCTGTTTCATCTGACTGACACATCCCACTTTTTTCAGTTTAATGTGTCATCCTTGACTGGAAAGAGGTTAAAAATGATTTTGCCATTTAAATTTGTACAAAAAAAAAAAAAATCCCCTTTCTTTATCATGCTTGCAATCTGCATCATGTGAGGAACTCGTGGGTTTTGACATCCTTCGAAATCATCATCACAGATCAACATTTTGTCAAGACTATTGAGCACATTACAAGGCACGTTATGGAAATTTTATTTCGGAACGTTTGTGCTTCAAATGTAAGCCTGAGCTGTCCTGAATTGTGATGTAACAGTGGGGCTAATGAACATAACTATAAAGATAATTCATTTCAAAACCTTTTCCATTCAATGAAAGAATTAATAAACTGATACCAATTTTAAACAACACAATTAAGCTCCCTGATGGTCTAGTGGTTAGGATTCGGCGTTCTCACCGCCGCGGCCCGGGTTCGATTCCCGGTCAGGGAACAAACCTTTTCTTGCGTTGTTTTTTGTTTTTTCATTTTATTAATAATTATATTTTAGACGCTCAGTTGTATTGACTACAAACACATCGAAAACAATAAACCTCGAGCATTTGCTTCCCACCACAAAAGCCAAAACTTCCTTAACCGAATTCCATCCATTGTCAAAGGCCGTGCTCCAAACACTACGGCTGTAATATTCTTTACGGCCACTGAACTGATCTTACCATCTGTGGCGCTGTTTCCCTTTGCTTTTGTTTACCGAAGAAGAAGAGGTCACTTTCACACGGTAATTCTAAACTATCGCGTCCTTTCGAAACTAACACTTTTCTTACAACGGTAAGCTTGTATTTCGTTTCATTTTACTCAACGCAACTGACTATAGTTTTTTATTCGGTATTTGTATCTCAAGGATTCTCAAAAGAAAGCATTTTATACTTTATAACACTTGACTTGCAACCACAATTTTAAAGTTGAACTCTAGTTGTTTTAAACTATGGTTTTACCTAACCATGGCTTGAAACCATATTTTCAAACCCTCAGTCCAAACACTAACACTAATATGAACATGAACCCTGGCTTGAAACTCAATTTTGAAACCAAACCTTACTTTGAGAAACCTTCCCTGGTGTAAAATGTTGAGACATGTTATTAATAACACATATGGGACCTGTTTTAAATGATGAACAAAAATCATGTTTCCTTGAAGCAATATTATCTACAGTTGTACACTGACATATGAGTGCCCCAATTCACAGGTTTTTTGAACAATGAGTCGAATTACGAGAATCGCTTGGTCGATATTTTTTTTTTGAGTTACGAGCTTGGTCACTGAACAAATTAAACTTGTGACAGGCCTACTCCTTGTGGGTGTTTTTGATTTTGTATGTGTGTGTTTGGCTGCTTGTCCCGTTCAGCGAATGGCTGCAAGTCCATCAGTGACTGTGGTTCTCATTTTTTTCACTTAACTCGAGCAGCTGCCTAACTGAAGCTCACTCTTACAGTAAGTCACATTTGGCTTGCAACACAATCCAGAAAAGCGGCGACGCAGTGGCTCATTACTTGAAAAACCCATACGTTGGGGCACTCCAATGTCAAGGTATAATATCAGTAAAGAACATCTTTTAACCACCCCCACAGTCTCGTAAGCCACAGGCTGACCCCCAAGTCTGCCAAGTATTGTATTTCTGGCGTGAGCATCTTCTCACACACGGTCCTCAATTTGGGACGGATGTCTTTCCTCAAGTTGTACCCCAGGATGGGCTTGCCTCCCAGGGGCTGCCAGGGCAGAAAGCGGCGGTCTCGGATGCGGGGTGCCTCCACCGCCTCGCCGCCTTCCAGGCAAAGCACTCTCATGTCAGCGTTCCTCCGCCGGAGCTCGGCCACGTCCCGCTTCATCCTCTCCCGCCCGTACACCTCGACCTTGTCCCACAAGGTGGCGTTAAAGTGTCGGTAGAGCCTCCAGTCAGCGCCGTTCCACCCCAGAGCCCGGTCGCTGGACTCCGGGTTCATACGGGTGACGGACGAGCTCGCGCGAGCGTTGAGTTTGAAGTACAAAATATCCTCCATGCTCCAGCACAGAGTCTCCTTGAGCAGGATGAGGGACTCGTCAAAATATTCTGCGATGAGCACCAGGTGGAACCTTCGGGACAAACTCCGAATGGCCTCCGTCACGCCGGGATGGTCCGCGTCCAGGTTGTTGTCCGAGCCCAAGTCGAATAAGAGCAAGTTCTTCAGGTAGAAGGCGTTGTAGGCGTGAGCCCTGTAGAAGGTCCGAGGACTCCTGAGGAACTCCTCCAGTTTGTTGTCGCCGCCTATACTCCAGGTGAGCGGCACGGCCCTCCCGTAGTAGTGGAAGGCCGACTCCAGAAGGCGGGCCGGGTGGCGCAGGATGGTGACGTAGGCGGCGTCGGGGGGCAGCAGCGCCGCCACCTCCCTGGGGTCAAAGCGCATGTGGTTGCACACCACGTTAAAGCACTCGCCGGGCTGGTAGCTCTTCACCTGCCAGCGGCTGAAGGGCGACGGGTAGAAGAAATCATTGCGGCCGTCAGGGAGGGCGAACTTGAGATTGTGTTTTTCTCCGAAGCGGAAGAGGATGTTGAGGAGCGTGCTGCTGGCCGTTTTGTGCGTCT
Organism: Phyllopteryx taeniolatus; assembly: GCF_024500385.1. NCBI lineage: Eukaryota > Metazoa > Chordata > Actinopteri > Syngnathiformes > Syngnathidae > Phyllopteryx > Phyllopteryx taeniolatus. The sequence continues at coordinate 5,097,818 of NC_084516.1, forward strand.
TCATGAACATAATGTTCCCCGAGGGCGAGCATGTGTCCGTCTGGAGCCTTCGAGAAGGCCAGGGCAGGTTTTTGTTGAGCGGGTTGGCCATGTTTAGAGCACAGGTGTCCTCTTGGGAACCTCTGGAAGAAAACCACAAGCCTCATTTACACAAATCCTGCTAAATTGCCGTTTTCGACTTCCGGTAATACCTACGGGAAAAAAAACCTAGGTGACGGTATGGCTCTGCACACAACTTCCTGTGAGTCGTTTTTTTTTTTTTTATTGCTACAAACTAATCAGTAGCCGCTTTGCTATGATGGATTAGACAAGTATCCTAGACTGCAGACTACACAACTGTTGCTATCCTAATCCAGACCAAGGATTTTACAGTCCAGTGTTATCTTGACTTATGAGTGCCCCAACGGCAAGGATTCAAGGAATTTACTTACATAACTGTCATTTTAAGACACATTTTTACACGATATCACACAAAATTAGACACCCAAAGTCACACATGATGAGAGGTTTTTAGAGCATATTTGTATGGTTTTCTATCGGTACACATAAATTATAATGCGACCCCTTTTTTCCCAACATTACCTAATATCCACTTGGGTTGGCAACATCGAGCAATACAGTAGAAACATGATGGTGCTCAATAGAAGGCAAAGGAGGAGTCCTCGCATTACAGCATTGCACTTGTTTCCTGCTGTGCCCAACATTCTTAAATCCAGTAGGAGAACCTGAAAACACATTTAAAAATCAAAATGGAGACAGGAATATAAGATATAGGGGGCGAAAGTAAGGGGAGAAAAGCCAGGAAGAGATACAAGAATAGATAAAGACGAATACTGCTTAGCCCAGTGAAACGTAACCTCCATGTTTACACTTTAAACATATTTATAGCTGGCAATGGAAAGAGTCACATTTCACACCAGACTAGAATGACTTTAGATCAGGTTAGAATGTCCAAAATAGGCATAAAAAGTGCAAAAGTTTGTGCATTGGTAAATATTTAGTTAAAACTGGTCTCCATTGCTGATAATACTAGGTAACAATCCTGTCACATTTCATACAAATAATGTCTCGAAAGAAATGTATATACACAGTATGTCCACTTGAAAAGGGACGAGTATAAGCCAAAGTAACCGTAGACGAGTAGACGTGCATTTACCCGAAGATGAGCGTTGACGCGGATCAGGTGGTCGGGAGTGAGAAAGCGCGTCAAAGACTCCTGCATTGTCCCGTCGATGTTCACTGATTGGCTGCCACCACACGCTCCTCCCTCGCATATTGTCTCAATACCTTTGTCAGCAAACTACCTCCGCACACTATCACAAACTACAAGCCACAATATCGGTACTCCACTCTACTATATTAGTTAAATACCTGCTATTCTGTACTATACGATTGCACCAGTATTCAACAGTATTCTTGATTGCATTTCACTGTACGATCCGTATACCATACCATACATTATACAGTTAGAATTTACTATAATACTGGTTGACTGTAGTGTACCATACTATACTAATCTAATCCACTTTGCCATAATACACTCGTACAATGCTATACTATATGCTACTGAACTGTCCTTTACTCTGCTGCACTGCACTGTACTGTACCTTGCCATATTAATATACCAGCTATACGACCATGTGGTATACTGTACTTCTCTGCTAGACTATACCAGTATACTGTACTAGACAGTACTAATACTCTATGATGCTCTCTTCAAATATACGAACATATACCTAACATACAGTAAGTAGTAGTACCTTAAAGAATACTATACTATAGCAATCCCTACCGAATGTAAGCTGTTTTCACTATAACAGTCTATTATTGTATACTGCGCCATACATTACCATCCTGTAATGTTATAACATAATTATACTAAACTATGCTGTACTGTACAATGCTGCACTATTCAATACTATATTATTCAATGAAAAAAACCAGAAGTTTAATGTTTCATGTAATGATTCACTGCAGGGGTTCATTTACCATATATATCATTTTTATTATTGTTTTATTCAAAAGAATATTTATTCTACAATTGTACAAAATTCTGATCCACCAACAATAAAATGATAGAACACACACATACAAAGTTAAAAAAACAAACATATAATGTGCCTTTGTTGCAACACTTAGTTCACATCCTAATACTTTTGATATAGTCCCATTTCTCTTGATTTATTGCAACAAAAGAATAAATAAAACTGCGTTTGACCATTGTCCTTGTGTAGCAATGTGTCTCTAGTTGGCTCTTGTGCTTCTGTGTCAGAAACTATGGAAAATTTTTCTCATAGTTGTACCTATGCTTCAAGTGAAATGTAACATTTCTTCTACTCTTTTGCACCGTGCAACCAATTGCACAGAAATAAGACAATTGTTATTATCGACATACTTATGTGACTATTACTAAAGTACAGTATATGTTTCTCTGCAATTTAAATCCCTTCACTGCACCATAATTAGACACCATATGTCAACATAATACAGTAGATTATTACATGTACAATTCCGTGCGTCAATAATCTTGTGCGTCCAATATTATGGCATGTTGGAGTGACAGATATGCAAGAAAAGTGTCAAACCTTTTTAAAAGTACATAAGAAAATAATTTATCGATGCATTACACCCCCTCAATTGTCACCTCTGACTTGCCAAATAGTGAGCCCACTACGTTAACCATTATGTTAGTCACCCAATGGTAGTTACTGTTTTTCAGATAACTTAGATAAGTTACCAAGTAGTGAGTCGCCACTTAACTAAATAGAAAACTGCTTATAAATGACCAACAAAGGACATGAGTGCACTTTAAAATATGCCTCCCTTTTGCAACCTAATAATAGCTGAAGTTCAGATGACTAGATTGTAAATAAGTGCTTATATATGACTAACAAAGAGGCTTTGTGTTTAAAAACGCTGAAGGGGTGAGCATAGTGGGCTCACATTTTGGCAAGCAGCTGGTGACTGCTTTAATTCTGTAAGTTGCGGGCTCACCAACCACCCTTACATTATTTACCCAGTGCGACTAAAATCTAACTATAACTCTCTTTTCCACCTTCTTAATGGCTAAAGCGCAACTGAACCACAGGATTATCGAAACAGATACTAACTTGCCAAATAATGATCCACCATATCTTAATCTGTTGTAGCTCATTCATCACTGCAAAGTCGTGGGCTCACTATTTGGCAAGCAGAAAGTGACTCTCAGTGTTCTTCTCTAAACAAAATGCTAAACTAAAGAGTATAACCAAAAAGGGTGTCCATGTTGTTAAGCGGTACCCCACCAGCCCAAGATGGGGGTCAATGGCGGCATGCCTGCAGCGCCTGGTGGTCCCGATACTCAGTAGACGGGCTTGTAGAGGATCTGCCCCCGCAGCAGGCGCCGCTTGAGCTCCTTCCACAGCAAGCTGCGCTCCCGCTGCGAGCCCTTCATGAAGCCGCGGTTCTCCTGAGCGCGGCGGGACAGATACGGGATGACCTCGTCTACAGGGCCGTACGGGACGTATTTGTACACCGGGAAACCCGCTTGACCTGAGGAGAAACGTTTTGGTGACGTCACTGTCCGTGATCCACGAACCCGTGACCAATCGATGCAATTGGCTGTTAACATATGGATGACGCACTTGCCTGTCACCCCAAAAAACAGAGTTAGCATGAAAAGTCCGGGTGTCAAAAAAGTGTGCAGAGGGGGGATCGCGACAGCTCTGATAACTACTATGAGTACAACTACTGCCTGTGGTCCCTAACCTGTTATTGTGTGTAAATGCCAAACGGTGAGTTTAATGACTTATACTCATTTATGTGAAGTGCTATTACACATATTTGTTTGCCTATACATGATGTCGCGTCAGTTTGTACTTGCTAATACTATAGTTTTTGTCAAATAATTTGACAACTGAATAGAAGCGCCAATGTAACATGGTTTCGTGACTGTGCACAAGCTAGATGCATGGCATCTCTGCTTTGCTGATTATTCTTTAAAGTGTGCTGTTATAAACCACAGTTAATAAAGAAATCCAAATGGAATACTAGTCCGTGTTCTTCTCAAGTAAACACTGCTTTAAAGGTTGTTACTACAAATTGCTGTTGTTTTCGTTTTGAATGCCACTCCAAAATCATGAAAAAATCCTATAGTATACATAAAACCAATACATAATTACTTGATTGGTTTTAGCACGTTTATAAATTAAAGTACAAGAATTCCAAAGTGGCATCCTATGATTTTTCTGTATGCGACCCTCTGAGAAAAACATTTGGACACGCCTGATATCGAGTAAAATGTAACATGTGCTGCACTTCAAAGAGCATCACTGTAACTGATAACCTCCTGTGCTGTAATTTGTTCCAGAGTTCTCTCCAACAGGTCCCTTTTTAAGGGGTCCACCTCTTGTCTGAAGGTTCAACCACTTCAAAGACCACCGAGGCACTTTGGCTTCGGTGGTCCCATAACTGTGTGACGCAAGCCTCCATATGCCTGTTTTTTGTTAGCATCGGAACATTATCAGAGGTGGGGGTGGTGAGAGGGGAGGGGGTTAGCGCCTACCTAGCGGGAAGCTAATCTGGTCACACATGCCGAGCAGCTGTCCAAAGTAAACTTTGTTCTCTGTGGGTGAAAGCCCCATCTCGTTCATCCTGAAAAACGACGTATGGCTCGTTACGTAACGCCAGACATGAAGACGCTCCGAGGGTTTTTGAGAATAAAACGTACTTCTCCAAGGTGAATTTCACCGTGTCCTCGTTGTGAGTGGCAACCATGATGTTTGACTTGCGACCGTGGTCGATATCCTCCAGCAGGTACTCCAAACATCTGCGACAAAATCACGTGGTAAATAAATGTCGCACAATAGACCTCTGGGCTAGAAGCGGCTACTGACTTGTGGTACATCCTATTGGTGGCGTCGTAGTCGGGATTGATTGGGTCCTCGTAGCCGATCTCCTCCGCCCGGGCTCTTTCCTGGTACATGTAGGCCCCGCGGACCAACTTGGCACCGAAGTACCAGCCCTCCCGCCGAGAAAGCTCAACGTCCACCGTCACGTTGTCGTAGGCCTCCTGGAATCGTTTACAGTTTGTAAGCACAGATAGTAAAGACCTACTTAACCACCAACCTTTGTATGTCTGTTGACACACCTACCTACCTTTCTTTGAACTGTACTACTTTCTTACTTAGTTTCTCTGTTACCCGCCCATCTGTCCACCCACTTCACTTACCTACCTACCAACCTTTCTTCTGAGCTACAACCTTCTTACCATGTCTATTACCCAGCCATCTGTTCACTTACCTATCTGCCTACCTACCCACTGGATATACTGACCTACCCATATGTCTGTTTATCATGGTGGGCAATCAAAGATTTAAAGGATAAACTTCTCAGGCCAGTACAGCTGCAAACAACGTTTTTGTATCTGTCCAATTGGCTAGCAAGAGAACTGACCCTCAGGTAGCACTGATACGTGTTGAAGATTATCGGCTTCTCTGTGTTGAACTTCCTCTGCATTTCCAGGGTCAGGCGGCTAATCGCCGGCTGGAAGTACGTCTGCTCGGCGTCCACCATGAGCCGCACGCCGTGCTCCATGGCATGCTGGGACGCCCAGGCACACACAAAGAGCATTAAAACGCCGAACTATTTACGACAAGACACTTGGGAAGTTTGAGTTTGTTTGTGCTCACGTTGGCCAGGATGTCCACTCTCTGCAGCATTCGCTTCATTTGGCGCTCTTCCTCCGCTGTGAATGTGCTCAGTAGCGGCTCCAGCTGGCCCGTCTATCAGAAAAAAAGATTTATGCTATCAAACATCATATCATCTCTGTAAAAATGTGCCCGTTGTAAGATTATTCTGCCTTGTATGGCATAGTTCACTGTAAAAAGGGGTTTACAGAACATTTCCCCCATGTCTCTATAAACGTACCTCAAGGATTGGCACCATGAGCAGATTGGAGATTTTGGTTGTGTCATCTATCAAACTGTTCCAGTCCAGCATATCTATAGTTCTGGAAATGCAAATTAATTAATAACGGAGAATACAGTATGTTCCAGAACCACCAGGTATATAAGTACAAATCTGCAACCATACGCAATCTTTTTACATGGAGTTTTACCTCTTTCTCACACTTTAAACACACCCCAAAATACACTTTATAAAACAAAATTAAATCACAATAGCGATGCCATGAACGATGAACAGCAATATAGTGGGGGGACACTAATAGGTTTATATTTAGAATTTCAAGCTGCTCTTACCCTGACAGTCCGGTGAACCAGTTCTCAATGTCATCCTTAGCAGCGACACCCAGCCTGGTCAAACTCTCCTACAAATACATATTTTCATGTATTAAAAAAAAGAAAAGTAAAAACACTCACGCATTATTAGAGTGAATGTCACCCAGACACCCACCTTGAGTTGTCCCGGCTCCAGTTTTTGCTCCAGAGCCGTCATTTCCGATTTTCCCTGCTGGGCCGCCAGGAACTTAAAGAACTGCTTCCATTTGACCAAGACTTCGGAAAACTGGAGCTGTGTACAGACCCGACATTCGTCACGAAACATTTGGTCACAATTTTGGATTTTAATTAGCCTTTCGATCTGAGAAAAAGCAGGCAGCCTGATCTGATTGCTACTTTTGCTCCTCTGGCATGTATATCTATTGTCATTATGTATTTAATTTCAATTTTATGTGTATAATATGCCCTTGTTCTTTATTGTTTTGTTGTTGTGGGAGATTGCTTAATACTATACTTCTGGTATGAGCTCTTTCTGCTTCTTGTCATTGCTGTACAACAATAAGGATTATCTTACTTTATATTGTAAGGTGATGATAACGCACCATGTGATGAACTTGAAGTACAATTGTAAAAAAAAAAAAAGAGTTGGCACCAACTGTACCGCCGAGAGATAATTACCAGATAAATGGCCAATGATTGATTGCCCTAATGAGATAAACTATCGTTACCGGATGAGATAGTACCAATGCTACCAACTTGACAACTCGTGAGTCGATGATATAAATACATTTTGGTTAATACGGAGGAGATTGTGTTCAACTCACAAGGAACTGTGGGCGTCCCAGAGCTGTCATCTTGATGGCCGAGAAGCCATCTGCAGAGGCTCCTCCTGAAAGTCAAGTCTTATTCAGACTTCTCGTCCATTTATTTCTGGTGACGTTTGCATAGGATGTATGGTTTGTCTTTACCTGAGGCTTTGATGCAGTTGATAAACGTTTCCAGCTGGTTGTCACATTTGACCTCGTCGGCGTAAAAGTACGTGCGAGCGCTAATGACGCCGCCGCGTCGGTCGCTGAACTGCCGATGGGCCTTGTACTTCTTCTCGCGGTGATCGGCGCCTGAAGGCGAAATAGAGACGCCGTTCGCCGTGTGCTATGGTTAAAAAGGCATATTTTGGTAACACGGCCAGGAGTATTCATATGACAGGTGTCAGCTAATTTGTATTTTACATTCAGAAAACTGAATGTGAAGGGGCTCTGCCAAATATCAAGGGAGGTTATGTCATAAAGTAGATAATAAAACAAACAAGCACAATGTAAACCAAAAGCTTGAACTGGTTTTACTCTTAGGTATTTTGGGGACCTCCGGTATGCTTTTATCCTGGTGATAATGTACGTATACTAGGAATTCACCCCCAAATGAGTTCCAGTCGAAGTAGGTATCCGGACAGACGGGCGACATTTTAAATTGTGAATAATTGTTGACTTATAAAATTGAACGTGGTCTGAGCAAAACGTCAAAGTTTGATGACCATTTCAAGGATTTTCGGAAAGTTAGAAAAAAATTCGCCGCCGTCACCAGTTTCTTTGATCAACAAGAAATTGGGTGGACAAATTGTCAAGGACCCACGCCTGAAATTGAACAGGAAGCAGCCACTAAAGGCAAATTCCAGGACTTTGCCGAACTACTACCAGGGAAGCCACAATCGGAAGCAATTATACTACACAGATGCGTGACGTAAACTTTTCTTTAGCCTATGCCGTCCAATGTGGACAACGCATGAAGTCAGTGTTAGATCATGTCAAAGATTTGTCATAAAAACAGAGGTGCGAGAGGTTAATGGCTGCTCACAGCTTCAATTGTTATTTTGGTTGCAGCTTGCATTGACCTAAACTGAACATGAGACGTGTCTGCTATTTTGGTAAAGGCATAATATATGTAACTCGAACCTAACAACTTCTCAGAATTGTCCTCTCCAGCCTCAGCTGCAGGTCCAAATATAACCTATAGCGGCAAGATCATATGCGTGCACGTCACCACATCCCGTGGCCTTAACTCACCGTGACATTCAAAGCCACGCTACACAACTCACCTGGACTTTCTTTCTCGGCTTGAGACACACATGAACTGCAAAAACAAACCAAAAGACAATCGCATTAGAAGTAAACAACTATTATGCAAGTGATAACTGCTAATCTGCATTGTCATTCTGCCTAAGATATATTAACACATTGCTTTTACTGCGGGTGCTTATGCCAAACTGTGTTTGTCTTTGGGCGACTATTAATCTTATTTCCTCTTTCCTTATATAAGAACCCTTGCATGTGTCCGACAAGCCAATCAGAAGAAAGGGGTCTGCCTCGACCAGCCAATAGAGGACAAGCTCATGTGAGCAATTGATTTGTGCGGAGCAAACATGTTGGTGCTTATTTTCATAGTGACGCAGGAAGCAAGACATGCAGTGTGTGATCATCAAAAACTGGGCTGAATAAAATGAGAAAAAAAAGTAATGAAATGAGGGATTTATATTACTTAATTTAAGCACAATTATCGACTGATAGAACAGAAGCATTTGACAAGTAAATTTACCTAACCTTAAAAAACAACAACAACAAAAAACACTAATTTATTAAAACTACAGTATTTATCTCCACCTATAGACTTACCGGTGGGTATTTCTTATTTTAAATGAAACTTATTTATATCCAGTAATAAAATATCTCTTACATGTAAACTATCTGGCAAGAAAATATATCTCAGCAGACAAGCCTTGTTTTAAGATAGTTATTAATCTTGGCTAGATTTTAGTTTTTGCAGTGTATTGTTTGGACCCATCAGTCACTTCATTAGGTACACCTGCACAATCTAATGAGGTCCAATATAAGAGCGATTTGCCTTTAAAATAATAATAATGTTCGCTGTTACTGTAACAATATGTTTAATTTTGGGTCATTTGCAGTTGTATTTATAAGTTCAAGTATAACCTAAATAGTGAGTAGATTGTTAAATGCATACCAAAATAGCATGAAAATGAAGTATTAATGTCTTTGTAAAGACTTTTTTTAAACGTCGTAATGCCGACACAGTCTCTGTGTCAACAAAACAGCTACGCGGAAGAAGTAATCATTGCCATATAAATCGCCCAGATTTTATTGCAGCCATAAATTGAAATCACTCTGCTGCTGCAAAAAGGAAAAAAAAAAAAGGAAAAAAAAAAAAAAAGATAAAAATTGAGTTAGCCTACTTTAGTTCTCAGTGGCGGCACGGTGAGCGACTGGTTAGAGCGTCAGCCTCACAGTTCTGAGGACCCGGGTTCAATCCCCGGCCCCGCCTGTGTGGAGTTTGCATGTTCTCCCCGTGCATGTGTGGGTTTTCTCCGGGCACTCCGGTTTCCTCCCACATCCCAAAAACATGCATTAATTGGAGACTCTAAATTGCCCGTAGGCATGATTGTGAGTGTGAATGGTTGTTTGTTTCTATGTGCCCTGCGATTGGCTGGCAACCAGTTCAGTGTGTACCCCGCCTCCTGCCCGATGACAGCTGGGATAGGCTCCAGCACGCCCGCGACCCTAGTGAGGAGAAGCGGCTCAGAAAATGGATGGATGGATGGTTAGTTCTCAGTGGCTCAGTTGTGCAAGTGTACAAAAGCAATTGTACAAAATGTACAAATGATGAAGTTTGTTATTATGCACTAATACATGACTCACTGCAATAAAAACGATAACTGGATGTCATAAAGTCCATGCTAAATTGATGCAGTATATGCCAATTGATATGTTTATTATTACGAATATACTGTATATAAGAGAATTTCAGTTTATTTTGTTTTTTGTTTTTTTACAGTTCTTCTGAGCTTTTATTTGTTTTTAAAGTTTCTTGGTTGTTTGTTTTGAGGAAATAACACCCACTAAGTCACCTGTCCTTCCCTCGTTTCGCTTACCTAACAGCGCAACTTGTGCCCATGTGGGCGTGTTAACGGGCACGCTCGGTTTCAACCACCGGCTCGTGACGGGATTTAATGAGAAACATGAGCTCACTCCATCTCCTTCTTCTCGGCCTCCTCTTGCGTAAGGTCCTCCTCCACGCTGTAGTCCAGCACGGCGCCCACGCCGAACGCCTGGTTCTTCTGGATCAGAGGCTTGATGGCGTTGTGGTCCTCGCCCGCCACAAACTGCCCGTAGAAGGTCATCTTCATCAGCTTCTCGAACAGCCACTGGCCCAGCACCTTCTTGCTCAGCTCCATCAACTACAAATACAATAAAAAAATAAATAAAAAATTCTAAGTATGTCCCCATTAAAGGTTAGCCACATATTGCGCAACATGGGCACCATGTTATGCATGTTCTTGTTGGCATAATGTTTGACAGATGAGTGAACGTTGACTCTTTGTTCCTTTGAATAGTAGTAACAGACAGTGACCAAGGAAGCTAAAAAAAAACCCAGTTTTTTTGTTTTTTTTTTAAGAAAAAGGTCAAATAAAAGAATACAAAGGAAATGTATATACATTATTATTATTATGGTTAATTTTAAGAATATTATATTTAAAAACTACTACTAATAATAATATAAAATCCTTGAAAAAAATTATTTAAATTATTACGATTAAATTGTTACTATTAACAATAGGACAAAAAAAATATCCAAATTGCAATGTATTTTGATTAAATATGTATTATGTATTATTTGTATTATGTATCAAATGTATTATTTTTTATTCAATTAAACAACAATGATCATATAAATGACTCACAATGCAGTGAAATCATTGTTACATTCTCATGAATAACAGTAGAAGTCATTGAAATACGTTTAATTTGATCAAAATTCCGTTTTAATTGCATTACTAATAATACATTTAATATTTTGTATTTGATAACTTTCTTTAGTTTATTTATTTATTTATTTTACTACCACTACTACTAACAATAATAATAGTGAACACATTTTAAAACAATTGCTGCAAGTTAAAATCTACTTATGATCCCGTTTTGATGCAAATTGCAAAAATAAAAAAACTAATTAAAAAAAATAAAAAAAAAATTAAAAATCATTCCACATATCCAGCCGCGCACTCAGCTTCCTCACCTCCTTGTTCTTGTCCACCAAGACGTCCACCGTGCACAGCTTGAAGACGAGCAGACTCCTGAGCAGCTCCACGTTGCTCTTGCTCTTGTAGGCTTCTTCCGTGTTCTTGAAGTCCACGCCGATGTCGCCTCGCGCCCCGTCGCGGACGCTCCGGCTCGGGCTGATGAGCTCCACGGGATCAGCCTCCACGCCGGCGCATCCTCCGTCCGCCGTCCGCCGCCGCTTCTCCCGAGTGGCCGCCGCCGCCGCCGTGGACGTGCATCTCGCGGCCGGGAGGCAGCGAAGCTTAGCGGCCTTGTTGGCCCTGATCAGAGCGGAGACGATCTTGTCGGCGCACGACATTGTTTCGCTGTGTGCCAGGAAAATCGCGTTTGCCTCTTTCACTTGGCAAGTTGCGTAATGTTGTTCTTTTCAACATGGGGGGCGGGGGGGGGGTCCTCCCGTCTTGTCGACATGTTATGTAATTTAAAAAAACAAAGTTAAAAAAGAAAACAGAATGCTCGCTTTCATTTTGCACGCTAGAGCTATCTGTCATCGAGAATATCAAACTTCATTCCACACGTTTAGCCTTTGGGGTTATATGACGTCAGCAAGTATACACACAAAAAAATCTTTTTGTTTGTTTTACTTTACCTAACATGTCTTGTAACTTGAAGAACGACATACTCAATTGTCAAACTGAACATCGGATTGAAAAAAATAATAATAATCACACCTTTGTAATTACAAATAAATGCATGTGTTCCAGTAGTCCAGTGTAAAGCTGCACACAAGGAGAGATGACCTAAAATGAATAAAAACATGTTTTAACTTTATTAAACATGTCACAGAAGAAATCACACCTCATTTGTACATTCAGATAAATAGCTAATTGAATAAAATTAATGAAAATAGATAGATAGATAGATAGATAGATAGATAGATAGATAGATAGATAGATAGATAGATCGATCGATCGATCGATCGATCGATAGATAGATAGTAATTTTCTCATCAAAAATTCTTACGGCAGTGCAGGGTAAATTGTCAAATTCAAAGGTGTTATTTCCAGCTATGTTGATACAAAGTTAATAAAAGAGGCAAAGTATTTTGTGGGCACAGAAGTATTTTTTTGGTTTGTTTGTTTCGTTGCAGCAAGTTAACAAAACAGGTATTGTGTATTTTATTTCATTCATTCATTCATTCATTTTCAAGAAATACTACTCTCTTCCGAAGATGGCAGCACATCCATCTGACGGGGATAAAAATCGCAGAAGAAGAACGTCCCTTTCTTTCTGGCTGGAATAAACCGTAGAAGAAGAAGTCAGGCGCGCTGCCGCGGCCTGTGCTAGCTAGCTCGCGAGCTTACACGGAACGGAGCGAGGCTCGAGCTGGTAGCGTCGGCGCCACAAAGAAAAACGTGTTCTGTTCATCCTAAACGGTAATTAATCGACACGTCAAGTTTTTTTTAATCAAGATTGTATTGTTGTTAAGTGTAACTTAACACTTTGCGACTCGGTGGGTTATTGCGTGAAGGCAACGTGTATTTCACGCTAGCTCAGTTAGCAGCCCGAAATGAAGAATACTCGTATTCGCATCTCGCCATTCGTTCGCATTATGTTATTTTCGCCCGTTTTGTAGTTTAGTTGCTCTTATAAAATTGCGTGATGAGATACGGCTTTGAAAGCGGACACATTTTAGCAAATGACGCGAGCGTGACGACCGACTTCGTTAGCAACGTTGCTTCGACTCAGGCGAGGCCGACGTCTGCCTTTGTGAACGTGTTAGCCTTAGTAGGTAGGTTAGTAAAATACAAAACATTGGCTTTACATGAAACGAGCATTATCAGAACGAGCTTTTAAAGAATACTCCAGTGATATTCTTTCCTCTCACAAATACTTAAAAAGCTATGACTTTTTAAAACCAGTGAAAATGCACCACTTTCTGGTCAAAGTACAATAGGGGTCGAGATTTAAGGTGCGACCTTTTTTGTTAAATCCGAGTTTCAAACTTTTAACTTTCTTAAACCGCTTCAAACATCCTGGTATCATTAAAAAGCATGCTAAGCACAGTACCAGAGAACATAAGAATGAGAATTATTTTTAGTTAAGTCATTAATTCCAGTCACTGGTTAAAACAATAGCTAAATCTCAGGGAAAAAATCATGATAATTTGAAAACTGCAATCAAAAATAAATTGAGATTTTTCAACATAGCAAAATCTGGACCTTTTAGTAAAGTAATGTACAAATGCCAAGCAATATAAATGTAGCAAAATACAACCAATAAGGCCATATGACTTATTGCTATAGGTTTGTATATGTGTACATATATTTGTCCATATACCATGCAATAAAACAGCTGAGAGCCACAAAACTCCTAAACCTTTAAGTGATTATAGAAAGCAAAGTGCCCAGGTTTACAAAATAGTTGAGCCCCAAAAAGTTTTGCAGTTCATGGTCAAGTGATGTGTGGTTTAATTTGGCACTCAAGCATGGATTAAAAAGAAGAAAAAAAACACCCACAAGTTGTTAAAAGACATTGGATGAATAAAAAGAGCACAGTTAATAGGCAGTAGTAGTTGATAAAATTCATGAAATTAGCGTTGGAAGCGACAAAATATGAGTCATCATAGCAGCAGGTCCGAGTAACATCACATGAAACGGATGTGGTCAGCTGTGAAAGCTGCTCTCAAAAATTTCTCTCTGCGTTGACCAGTTTACATCGAATTTGACAGAAGCATTGTCAAAAATATGTTAAAGATGGACTTATGGATTTGAAAAATGGTCCTACTCGCGTAGAATTATTTGAGGGGCGTTTGTAAATTGTATAGAAAATTTGAATGCACTGTCGAGGTATATGATCAGGACTTGGTATCTGCAGATCAAAAGACTCGGACTCTGGTGCAAAAAATGTGATCGGAACATCCATAGATAAAATAAATTTGTCATGGTATGAACATTTAAAAATGTGAAGATTGTCCAAAGGTCTTTAAAAAATAAATAAATACAATTTTTTTTTTTAAATTTTATTATTATTATTATTTTTTTTTTCTTCTCAATGCAATCAAAATTGTGCATTCTGATCCAATGGTACTCAATGTTTCAAGCTGCATACCATAAGTGTTTTACCTTCACTGTGTTTTAAAACTTTCAGGTCTGGATTCTCGGTACTCTCCCCTTTGTCTTGAGCTCATCATCCAATCACGACAAGCCTTGGTTTATCTTTTTTATTGGTGACTAAAATAAGGAATTGAAGGATTGGACTAGCATTAGGATACCAACGACTGCGACAAAAGCAATAAGTGAACTTGAAGTCAACAGGTGCCCCCCATTCCCTCTGTGTCAGCAGCAGTGCAGCTTATTCCTTCACCATGTCAGAGGGCCGGATCTATGTCGGGAATCTTCCCATGGACGTCCAGGAGAGGGATGTTGAGGATCTTTTCTACAAATATGGAAAAATCCGTGAGATTGAATTGAAGAACAACCGAGGCACTATACCGTTTGCCTTTATCCGATTTGAAGACCCACGGTGAGTTTTGGGGACAGGTCCAGCTTCGTCCCCTTGTCGGGTATCAAATTTTTTTGTTCTAGCATCTCAAGTGACTGCCAGCGGGAAGTGGATCCGCCAAATGTCTGCAACCAGCCCACGTTGGTAAGGAGTTCTGTGCTCTCTTCTCTTAGGGATGCGGATGATGCCGTCTATGGAAGGAACGGATATGAATATGGAGACTCTAAACTGCGTGTGGAGTATCCTCGATCCTCTAGTAAATTTAATCCAATGGGAGGTGGCGGTGGTGATAGAGGAGACGGGCCCAGAGGAAGATTCGGACCCCCGACACGGAGGTCTGAGTTCCGTGTAATAGTGACCGGTAGGTGGACATCTACAGTTGTAGCCCGTTAATAAGTAGCCCTTGGAGGTCAAGTGGACCACTGGGAAGTGGACGTGCCGAGTCTTAGATGTCTCTCGACCTCCCTCGGCGGATGACGGCATGAATGGACTTGTATTTAGAAGTCATAAATTGATGGCAGATGCGTCTCTCATGGCGGACCTGATGACAAAGAGACTACACTGTGTGCAGGATTATTAGGCAAGTACTTTGACCATGTCATGACTTTTAGGCATATTTCCTAGCTCCCAGCTGGAAAAACCTGAATTCTGAAGCATAGCAGGGGCTGTGTAATGTGTAGGTGTGGCCTCAGGAGATCACACACTATTTAAAGGTGTGCATAATTACTAGGCAAGCCCCTTTAGGCTAAATGGGCCAAAAAAAGAGATTTAAGTGACTCAAAGTTAAAAAAAAAATATATATATATATATCAAGTCTCAGAAGGATGCCGCACTCTTGAAATATCTAAGATATTGGGACGTGATCACATAACCATCAAACTGATGAAACCAGAAGGACGAGTCTGTGGCTGGATCACTAACAGGCACAGAACTCCACTTTGACACAAGACGCCAGCAAAGTGGAGGGGAGATACTGGTATGGGCAGGTACTATTAAAGAGCTGGTTGGACCTTTTTGGGTTGAAGAAAGGCTCAAAATGAACTCCTAAACATTCTGGCAGTTTTTAGGGGACACTTTAGGCAGTCGTACAGGAAGAAGTCTACTTTCAAAGACTTTTTTTTTTTTTTTTTTTTTAAATGCAGCACAATGCTCCAGCTCATGCATCCAAGTCCTGTACTCCTGTGTGGCTGGCCAGTAAAGGCTTGAAAGATGAAAAACCGATGACATAGCCCCCTTCCTCACCCGACCTGAACCCAATTGAGAACTTGTAGGCCGTTCTTATGGTAAATGGGCTGCACTTATATAGTGGTTTATCTACACCATCACAGTGCCCAAAGCCTCACCAGCGGGAGACATACAGTGAAGGAAAACGGTACACCTCGCGGCCATGTCTGGAAGCCTGGTTTCTGCTACACAAAAACTTCGACAACAAATAAGAAACTGACGGAATCCATGGATGGAAGATTTATCGCTGTTATTAAAGAGTGGCTATATTGGTCACCAATATATTTTTAAAAGATGAATTTCTATTGGTGAGTTTTGAGTTGTTTACAATTCTCACTAAAACAAAAAAAAAATTGTGGTGGGGACCATGTATTTCATTAGTTGGGTAATAATTGTGCACACCAATAGTTGCCTAATAATAGTCCACAGATTATTATTCTAAGAAAGCCTAAGCCTCAGTTTTACTTTCTTAAACGTTCTTGATTATCCTAAAGCTGTGGTTGGTGTGAAAAATAATACTCAAAAATGAGAGTTGGCACATAATTCTGCACGCGGTGTAGTAAGATGCAAAGCAAGAATCGTAGGCAGGTGTGTCCCTCTGTCTTTAGGGACGAGTCGGAGGGAAAGTGGACTATCAGGTGGACGTCAAGAGTCATAGGCAGATCTGATGGATGTCAAGAGTCGTATGCAGGTCTAGCTACAGTTGGACTGAAGGTCGAAGGCGGACGGCCAAGGTCATTGTCAGTTTTTTTTCTTTCATCCAAGGCGGACTGCAGCATAAAGGGACTAGGAGAAAAATGGATTTACAGTCACTGTCAAGTTTTCTGTTCAAGGCGCACCGCAGGACAAAAGGACTGGTAGGAAAGTGGATATTCAGAGGCATATGTTTCTTTCTCCTCTGGCGGACTTCAGTGTAAAGGGACGAGTAGAGAAAATCATGAATTGTAGGTATGCTGGCTCTTTCATGGCGGACTGGAGGACAAAAATACTGTTAGGAAAGTGGACATTTAGTGAGTTTGTTTCTTTTCCCATGGCGGACTTCAGACTAGTAAATCCAAGTCGTGAATCTGGGGCAGATGTCCTTGCGCTTTCATTAGGATGGACTGAAGGAGAGAGCCCGATATAAAGGAGGACATGGAGTCATAAGCAGATGTCGTAGTCGTCTGACTTGTAGACGGAAGGCATGAATAATAGGCAGATAGGTCTCACTCATGGAGATCGTGAGGACAAAGCGGCAAGTGGATGGTCCGCCTTTGTTATAATGGACTGAAGAGGCTAGTAGGAAGGATGTATAAAATCATTGGCGGATGTTTTTCTTTCTTTCATGGCGGACTGCGGCAAAAAAGGGACCCGTAGGTGCAAGTCCTGTATCATGGGCAGATATTTTGCTCTCTCATGACTGGCCGGACGACAAAGGGACTACTAGCTGGATGTCTTGAGTCATAGGCAGGTCTTGCAAAGTGCGGACTGAAAGACAAAAGGGTCCATTAGTAAGAAGAATGTAAAAAGTCGTAGGAAATGTTTTCTTCGCGCATGGCGGACTGCAGCGTAACAGGACAAGTAGGAAAGCGGAATACAGTCATTGACGTTTCTCTTGGCGGACTGCGGTATGATGGGACTTGTTGGAAGTCATGAATCGTAGGCAGATGTCGCTCACTCTCTCATGGTGGACTGAAAGGCAAAGAGACCAGTAGATGGATGTCACAAGTCAAAGGCAGGTCTTTCTGATGGCGGACTGAAGGAAATCATATGTGGCAGACCGGAAGGACAAATGTATGGACGTCTTAGAGAGTTGCATTTCTGTCATGGTGGACTGCAGGTCAAAGTGGCTAAAGTGGATATCAAGTTGACATCAAGTTACTGAAATCTGCATAATCACCAAACCAGCAACTGGTAGGTCTTAACTTTGTCCTTGTCTGTCTTATCTTTTGACCCCTTGTATCAGGCGAACCCTTAAAGTTTAAGGCCTTTACAGTTGTCCCCAAATGTCAAAGTCCAGCTCTATTAAATTATTGGAGAGGTTGGTAGAGTTGCATCTTGCAAGGGTTAGTTGTGATTAATGTGGTGGCTCACAATGTGGTTGATTAAGAGGTTATTATTTTATGCATTTTCATTTCGTAATCGGTGTTTGCCGTCTCAGGCTTACCGCCAAGCGGCAGTTGGCAGGATCTGAAGGATCACATGCGCGAGGCGGGCGACGTCTGTTTTGCCGACGTGCAGCGCGACGGGGAGGGTGTGGTGGAGTTTCTCCGTCGAGAGGACATGGAGTATGCTTTGCGCCGACTGGATCGTACGGAGTTCCGGTCTCACCAAGTGAGTGGAAGACCCTGTGGTAATCTGCCCCCGCCGCCGCTGGAGCGCACATTTACCGTTTGCTCGTTTGCAGGGCGAGACGGCTTACATCCGCGTCTACGAGGATAGAGGCACCCCCAACTGGAGTCGCTCGCGGTCCCGCTCCAGATCCAGAGGTCGGTTTTCGCCGCCCTACCGAGGATCGCCGCCACCACGCTACCAGTCCCCTCCTCGCATGTCACGCCATAGTCCGCCTAGGAGACACGGACCATCCCACCACAGCCCACCACCCCGTCACTACCGCTAAACGCTCAGGAGGATTCATCGAGGAAACCAAGAACGTTTTGCAATCTTTTTATTTTTCTACCACAGCCATTGTAAGTCGCATTGTGTCTTGCTGCATACATTCCATGGCGCCCCCCCTCTTTCTTTTTTTTTTGTTTTTTTTTTTTAAATACCTTTGCGGTCTCAGAAGAATTTTGACCCATTTGATATGCATAGTAAATTAGTTTGCTTAAACAAGTTCTCACAAAGTTAGAATATCAGTCCCATTTTTTTGCAGCTTTATCTTTAGAGAATTGTTTTTGTGCAGAATCTCAACCTAATCAATATCTTCTGATCCAGAACAAATTAGTGAAACTTTTCAAATGTTGACTGCACCTTGTGCTGTTTTTTTTTTTTTTTTTTTTTTTTTATGAGCATCTGACTGAAATAGTTGAAATTATCATCTTGTGTGCATCTTTTTCTTTACTAACAAAATCTTTACTACGTACGGCTTTGTCATTAATTCAAAACTTTATTTGAATTACAGTAGAAGTTTACAGTTAACTGTTTTTTTCCACAGGAAAGACTCAATTCAGTTAACCACTGTAAAATGCAGCTACATTGGTACCTTGACTTATAAGTTAAAATGTTCCATGACTGAGCTCAAAACCCGATTTACTCATCTCAAATTGAATGAAATGCGGGATACTGGAGGCCACCGTTTAGCAGCGGCGCATCAGAAGCTCACTAGCACATCAAATTTTGGCTCAGAACATCAACAAAATTATTATACCAATAATTCAAATTAGAGTAAAACGGGATAACCCCAATATTTCTCAACATCGCTGCGCTTTCATTTCATCAACTCGGGGAACCCCATTTCCACTTCCAATTTCAGTTAAAAATACCCACCAATAAGCTTGAACAGGCTGAAATTTGGAGGTGTATTCCAAGCCGACATTTCAAAGTTAATGTAACATTTCAAATTTGCATCACCTTCCCCCAAAAACAGACTTAAATAGCACAAATGGAACATGAAAAGAACATTGTGGGCAGTAGAATAAGTCATGTACTGAAGTAATTTTTTTCTCATTTTTGTTATGGAGGATTTTAGAGGTGTTTTAAGTGCTTATTGATTTTTCTTCTTTATCAAAAATTCCAAAGATGGGAGCCAATTGTCAAATTGCCAATTTCAGGTTTTAAGACATTTTTGCCATCCCTGGTCCATGAGTCAAGAAAAGAAAATATTGATCTATATCCTTTTGATGCTTGCTGAGCTGGTGTTCCATGTAATGTCACATGGTTTGACTTTAGAAGCACATTTTCCCAGAAAAGGTTCACTTTCAAAGGCCACTGGATTAAAGTTTAGTCAAAAAATGTGCTTGACTTCTAAAAGTATCTTATTAAATAGTCCTTTTTGTTTTAGTTTGACCATAAAAAAGGCACATGAAATGCAAAATAGATTTTAATTCACAATAAATAAATTCTAACAGGTTACATTTAAGACAGAAAAAAAATAAAATTTGTCTCCAATGGGATTTTTATTTTTTCATTTTTATTTTTTCTGAGCTCTGTTCATGATAATCCGATAAAGCCCATGTTTCGACATTGTATTGCATTTAATGTGCTAGCTTTTGTACAGTGGGTCTTATTGTATACAGCACGTCTGACAAAAGGAAAACAGCAATCCGTAACCACACACAACACGAGTGTGTTTCTGAGAAACGCATGGAGACACTTTAGCAATGATCGTGAAAAATTGCTGACACCAAACAAGGCTTTGGAGCTGATTGGCAGCCATTGAAATGTTAGATCATTTTGATAGTTTAAGCTATTTAAATGATTAGCGTTAGATTATTCGTGGGGGTTTCTCCAAACTAATCCATATTTCCCCCGACCCATGTGGACACATCACATTTGATTTGGGTTCAGGCGCAACATGAGCCTGGTCAAAATCTTAAACTATAATTGCATGACCACAAACAAACCACTGAGAAGCTAACACGGAAATGTGAGAAGTTGCCCTTAAAAGCAAGATCGTTTGGTCTTAATTGATCACAAAAACATCCCAAAGAGCAGGTGAGCACCAACATGAATAATGCTAGTATGTTACATGTACAATTAAGTTGTAAAAAGAAAATTGTCAATTTAAAATGACCCAAGAGCGGGGGGGGGGGGGACCAAAATGATAATTGTAGAATGATATTGTTAAGGACAAGTGTTACAGAAAACAAAATGAGTGGTTTTAATGAGAAAGGGTTGATTATGAAAATTAGAAGCACCAAGGATCTACAAATGCAAGATGGCTGCCAAGTGATGGTTATTGACAACCACATCAGGAACCAGATGTGCAACATGGATTCACCAAGATCCCCTTGCTTTTTTCCCCCTGATGGAAACCCAACAAGCATCACAAGACATTAGAAAGGTACGATTTAAGATTAAACTTTGTTGTATCCCTGAAAAAAATGGCAACATTTAAGGCAAAACTAACATCCTGAAGCCGTTTCAAAAAGGGTACATTCACTAGGTGAATAACACTTAAAAATCAATGTGTACTGGCCTTTATTGTCTCCCTCAGTAGAGCTGAGCAACAAAGTCTTCGACTGACAATCAGTTTTAACCACTTAAGACCCTTACTGCATTGAACTTTTTTTTTGTTTTGGAGTGTGTGTGTGTGGTGAATGTTACTTAAAAGTAAATGGCAAATGAAGAGCAGAGTACAGGATCACTTGTTTTCTATGAGTGTCTGCACTTTGTGGACCAAGTCTCGAGCCATCGTCAGGACCCGCGGGATGTCGTGTCGCTCAGCCATTTCTGAGAAGATGGGGGGGGGGGAGGGGGAATTTCAAGTCTAAGAAATGCCAAAGAAAAACATTGACTAATGCTGCCCCAACTGCATCCCTTCAACATAGACTTACCAAGATCCAAATTGAATGGGTTATTTGTCTATAATGCATTGTGGGAGGATGATATTACAAGTAGTTTTTACACAATCCCATAAACTATATACAAAATAACGTTCTAATGTGTCATAGTTTGTCCCACACCTGTCAAACAGAATTTGCTGCGCTCAATAATAGGACGATAGTATAGCTTACCATTAAAAAACTTGATTATGTCAGTAAAGTCCATGTTGTTCTCCAGGATGATGTCCCTGTACATTTCCACCAGTGCGAGTGCGATAAAAAGCACAAAATGCTCTGAAGTGGTGTACGCCGCCGCCCAGATGGTCTCCCACACGGAGAAAACGTCATCGTACACCATTTCTGGATGGAAAAACGCGGGTTAGCTCACGAAGCATCACACACAATGTTACATTGATGTGTCACCTCTTTTAAAGTCCAGCAGGAACCATCGGTAACAGAAGTAGAAGTGGGTGTAGTCGCCATTCTGCTGCATCAACTCAAACAGCTCAGAATCCAGGATCTAGTGTGTATAAACATCATTAGCACAAATAAAGCACCACTTAGTCTTGACATAATGCGCATACCTGAATGAGTGAGCGCATGTTGGCAAAGTGAGAGTCCATGGCACCCCCGTGAGGAAAGTTCTGGTTCATCCTTTTCATCAGTTCGGTGAAGCAGCTGAAGGCCATCACCTCTAAGAACAAGAAAGAGTCGTTCTATCATTTAGTATAGGAAAAACACTAAGAAGACCACTAATGAAATGTACGAAACCATTATGTCCCAACAATAACACACTAACCTCCTACGGCATGTGGCAAACCGCTTGTACGATTTTCTACTTAATTCTCATTAGAGTACATTGACGAAACACTGACCATTGTCCAGAATAACCAGCAGGGGAGCCAATATGTCACACATGCCCTGGACGTAACCTGTGTCCAGGTGTTGCCACACATAGCTGCAAAAGACAGTCCAATGAGTAAAGAGAAACATTTAAGCTCATTTTCAAGTACAGTATGTCCCATTGTGGCTACTGCAGTCTTTGTTACCTGTACATGATATTCCTTAGCTTGTCCAGGTTTTCAGGAGTGAAGTACCAGTAGGTACGGTCACATCGTCTGACGTCTTTGTCAATGCGATGCAAGTTGATGAGGTACATGTCCATGGTTTCTTGCTGCCGATGTGATAAAAGAAGTCAGCTGCTTCTGAAATTTGCTATTTCAGAAGTGTAAGGGGGCGGGGTTGGAACACCCACATCCCATTGGTGCCACCCCCCCTGACCACCATTACTATTAAATGGGTAAATAGTACCAAATTTATCTATGTAATGAGTGGGGGGGGTAGAACTAACCTAGTGGGATACAGGGCCTTAGCCACCCCAAAATACTCCGAATACAAAATAGTGAAATCCTAAACTATTTGCCTTATTACCTTTCCTGATGTATTCTTTGGCATGTTTATCACACTCAAATGTTTCCCATAATCAAACAAATTTAAATATTTGTCAAAGACAAGACAAGTAAAAGGAAGGTGTGTGTCCCATTACATCTGGCGTAAAAGTAACACAGCATTTCAGAAAAAGAACATCCTACCATCCAATCCTGGGCCTGTTTTGTTACTTCAGGGCCTGGAAGACTTGCTGTAATAAATGGAACCATGAATTCTGCTGTCTACCACAAAATCCTGAAGGAGAATGTCCGTCCGGCAAACCGTTCGTGACCTCGAGCTGAAACGAACTTGGGTTCTGCAGCAGGACAATCATCTAAAACACACCATCAAGTCCACCTCGGAATGGCTGAAGACTTTGGAGTGGCCTCGTCAAAGTCCTGAATCTTTTTGTGCTGAATTACAACAATTCTGCAAAGATGAGTGGGCCAAAATTTCTCCACAGCGCCGTAAGAGACTCATTACTGCAAACGCTTGATTGCAGTTGTTGCTGCTAAGGGGGGCCCAATCAGTTATCAGGTTTCGGGGGCACTCACTTTTTCACACCGGGCCGTGGACTGTACTGTTTGGATTTTTTTCCCCCTCCCTATAAAAAAAAAAAAAAAAAAAAAAAAAAAACCAGCTTTTTGCATTTACTTGTGTTGTCTTTGACTAATATTTAAATTTGTTTGATGAAAACATTTGAGTATGACAAAAATGCAAAAAAAAAAAAAAAGAAATCAGGACAGGGACAAAGTGGCCCTTGCGTCCTGCTCTCCGCGGCCCTTTGAGGAAAACGTTTGGACACCCCTGGACTAGTTACATTAACAAATAATAATAATCAATTAAATGACCTATTGACTCAAAGGCCAAACCGTTCAGACTTTTCACAATTTTGTACTGAATGCACATGCTCCTTTTGTTGCTATGCTATGTCATGAAGTTTCATTTTCCATCACATTTTTCCACTCTAATCACCTGCATTACAAGAATCTGAAGGATATATCCTTAAATATTCCTTTAGCAGGCCTTTTTTGCAGGGGGTCTTTGGAAGCCAGATGCTTACTGAGCTCACAATAAGTGTAGTTTTGTGCAACAGGTTTGTTTTTTTTTGCCAAAAGTGCATTTTTCCCCCTCAAAGAAAAATTTCAGTTGAACTCCCAATTGCATGACTGCTCTATGTATACGGTTCAAACTTACAGAGTACGTTTGTTGAGCTGAAGAGTCTTCCATTTTGGACTCCACTACTGCCTTGGCATCAAACTCATTTTCCGCATCGGGCTCATCTTCGGACAGCCCTGGGTCAGTGTCATCTGGACTGGTGTTGCAAGCAGTGCCCAGTTGGGGATCTGGGATAAGGTCCTCTGGCGCCATCTTGGCTCTCCGAGCCAGGCACGCGGGCGGGGCCGCGAGGACCGTCAAGGGCCTGGTGTTCAGTTGCAACATGCATGATGTTGCATGATGTTCGAGGTTCAGGCAGGCCACTCCAGCAGGAATGTCCTCCATCTCCAGGGCAGAGGGAGAGTCCTCCGAATCCGGGGACTGCCGGGTATGAGATGATAGCGAAAAGCTCCCGCGGGATGCCGACTGGAGAGCGTCAAGTACTTGCCTGACTGGTGAGTTTGAGATTTCTGACACATTTCTGGTTTCAGACGCACCTGAATCTGTGGATTCTGCTTTGTCTGCCTCCAAGAGACAGGCAGCCAACAATTGCGAGCGCAACTTGTCAAATGTTTCTGCTTTTTTGCAACTCTCTGGATCCGTCTTGATTGTTGACATATCTTTTTCTGACGCATCCTTTTCTTGAGCTTGTCTATTTTGTGCTTGAAGAGCCTGTCCGAGTGGTGGTGCTTGGAAATATTCATTCTGAATCTCAGTTTCAAGTGTAATAACCTTGACATTGTCTGGTGGAGCTCTGAAGTCAATGATTGCGTTTGCAGATTTCTCCACCGCTTCTGGGGGCTTGCTTATTTCAGCAGCTTCATGACTCTGGATTTTGTCACTCCCCAAGAGGCTGTCCTCGGTTGTCGACTCAAGTACCTTAACCACGTCCGGCAATGATTCGGCTATAAATTCCTTACTCGAGTGATCCGATACCTTCGCTGACTGCTGAGGGGTTGCAGATGCAATAGTTGGTTCCGTTAGTAGAAGGTAGCTGTCACAAGCTGGTGGTGGTTTCGACACATTCGAGCAAGATAGGCCGCTGGACCCAGAGGGACCAGCTGGGATGTCCTTTACTGGACCACTGTGCTCTATTTGATCTCCTTCAGCCATCGTCTCCATGGCATCAACTGATGCAAACACCTAACAAATGGAACAAGTGTGAGTGACTAAAGAAAAGCAAAGTCAAATTTAACAAAACAAGCAATTGATCAATTCCAGACTATTGTTGGAATTATGCATCGTACATTATAGCTACAACATGAGGGCTCCTTATCAGCACTCAGGATACAAACTTGTCGCATCTCCCAATGCTTAAGTGTATTACTATGGTTGTCATTTGTTACAGTGTAGAAAAGCACGGCTAAATTCTGAAAGTTATGCCTGATGTTTTGGTATGTTTGTTTTCTTGCGTTTCCTAGATGCAAAGGTCAAATGAACAGCTCTCAATTGTTGATATACAAATATGTCTCTGAAGTGCCTGCCCACCCAATCAAGTATGAAATGAATCAATCGTTTGTTAGCTGTCCTTTCTGACAATGTGTCTGAGTGAGCCCTTAAGAGGTTTGGCAGATTGCGACTCAACAGTTTGGCTAATTCACATAAAAACCCCCACCCACCACTCGCGTTTCTCCGCCCATGACGTGGAAGCTAGGCTGGGTGAAGATTCACCATTTGTAAGTGACTGCTGGACAAAAGCTAAGACAAACAGCAGTGTTACTGGATACCTAGCTCAGCATTAACTTACATTCGGCTTCCTTAAACTAACATTGAGTACCCTTGTAAAGGTGCTGCATATTACCGGTGCACTACTGCTGGAGTCGCTCTGTGACCGTGTATTCTGCGGATCGGAGCTGCTGCATAGTGATGACTAGAAAGAAAAGCAGAAGTATGAGTCAGAAAAGTACTACGGCCGCTGTAGTTCCCCTTGCCACATGCATGCTACAAAGTCATCTTACATCTGTACTAATGGTGGAGTCCCGCTCCACCACTGGCCCTCGCTCAACACTGGTGCCGGACAAACACCTGGCGAGGGCTTCTGCGTGTTTCTCCCGCTCCCTCTGGCGCACGATGGCCTCGCAGCCTTGCCACTCCCTCATGGTCTGCTCGTACATGAGGCGCATCTGCTCGTCCGCCTGAAACGCAGACAAACAGAATGTTCCAAAA
Source organism: Phyllopteryx taeniolatus (assembly GCF_024500385.1). Classification (NCBI taxonomy): domain Eukaryota; kingdom Metazoa; phylum Chordata; class Actinopteri; order Syngnathiformes; family Syngnathidae; genus Phyllopteryx; species Phyllopteryx taeniolatus. Next base: position 5,124,050 of record NC_084516.1, read on the forward strand.
ATCACCACAGCATCCAAAACATTTTTGAAAGCTGTACAAATACCTCCAGCCTGCATTTTTCAGTCATTGTGAACCGGTAGTGTCCCAACAGGAAGGGCCAGACTTCCTTCCGCAGTGAAGGTGCCACGCCTCCAAAATACACCAGCCTGCGTATTTCAAGCTCCTCGTAGGCCTGAAAAGATATTCCCCCCCCACCACCCCCCATTCAACGAGAAGGAGCGGATACTGAAAATTGTGTTCAGTCACTAATGCGGGGTACACACATCATGGCAATCGGGCTAAATTCCAGCATTTCCCCTCCCTTGCAAACAAGGTCAGCAAAGGCCCAATTATCAGAAATCTCTGAAAGATTATACTGAGTGATTATCCTGTGATGCGGGAGGAGTCGAGTGATTCCGCCCCCATTGTCTCTGAAAACTGTTCGGACAGAATCCCAAATGTTAAAGCTGTTGAGTATTTCCAATGGCAAATCAATGCATGGTCAACACAGAGTCACTGAGTCATCGACTCCGTGATGGTGATGTGAAACTGAATGAGAACCAATCAGGGAGCTGAAGCTGCTCCCAGACGAAAGTTACTGGTTGTGTTGATTGTTTGTAACATACGTACCAAGTCTCACTGAAATAATGACAAGAGTTTGCAAACGCAATCAAATTACCACACAAGCTAAGCCTAGCCTAGCTTTTTTTATATTTTCTCAGCAGTCTGGGTGCCCTGTGACCCCATGCTGCCCTTAGAGACTAGTCTTGATACTACAAACATCTGGTTACGGGGGAGGATATGGTTGTGTGGTGTGTTGATAATCTTGAGTACACCACACACACAGTAGGAGCAGTAACACACTTGCAGATTTCTTCCTCATATATGGGGTCTCCCATTTTCAAAATCAGTACGCATGTACCCCACTTTAGCCCTCGTGAGAATCTTACAGAGCTGTCCTGGAGAAACCTGGCCCAGACGTCAGCAGACAGACCGCCTTGTGCATCCGAGGGCACGTCAGGGAAGACTATAGTGGTGTTGACCAGAGCAGAGAGGTGTGTGCGAACTGTAGACAGGTGACGGCAGTACGCCAGCCCTGGAATGGGAAGAAACTGGTATGAGAGCTGATTTAATCAACAAAAGATTGAAGGTGAGCGGAATTTGCGCTCACATCCGTAGAATGCACGTGAGATGATCTGGTACTTCATGGTGTCACAAAGGAGCTTCAGAGGAGCCCTGGTAAAGTCGATTTAATGAGATCCAAGCCAAGATCTTTGTATGAAAAGAGGCATCGTGCTCATACCGTTCCTGACTGCAGCCACTTGGCAGAGAGCTGTCAGACGACCCCGTCTGTGAGCAGGAGGAGCCAGAGGACTTCCTGGCTTCCGGTTGCCACATGTTCATACCCTGGTCCATCAGCTCTAAAGGCACTGCACAGAACGACAGACCCCCACCATCATTCCATGAGTACACATAGTTATTACGTCTATACATTACCGCTAGGGACGAAACAAGTCCCTTGGTTCGTCGTTTTGTCCATTTCCACAGGTTCTTCAATGACCACTTTAAACCAAAATGTAACTGTCTTTTCAGGCATGGCTTCTTGAGCTTTGGGATTCTACTCATGGCTGTAAATATCCTCATTCATTCAGATTGTATTATTCCCAGGGTATTAACCACAACTGGACTCTTGTGGGTGTCTTAAAACACACAGAACAGTTGCGATTGATTCAGTGCCCAGAAAATTCTACTCATGGCAGACATGCCTACCAGATTTCTCCCACCTTGTGGGGTCGTGTTTTCTCGTGAGTCAGACTTTCGCAATTTAGCATGTCCATCACGGTAGTATACTTAGTTTAAATTTGGTCGCAATCAGAGAAAAGCTCCAAGTCCATACACTGGGAAATGAACCCAAAAAGGCTATTCCAAACCAAATCAGCAGACAGACAAATTTTGTGTTGCTCAGTGAAACAGGCTTCAGGGACTGAATTTGTGAACAATCCAAGGGGTTGGCTACCAGGCCTATTTTTAGGACTCATGGAGCAGTGGGGGAAGACTACACCAACGTGTAATGGAGTCTGGACACTTACTGAACTCTATTTGATTGCCAGGAAAGAGGATCCGAAACACGTAATCTGTGGCTTTGTCATCCTCTTTGTCAGACACCGAGTCGCATGAGCTATGCGGGCTCCTCCTGCGCAATTTGGGGAAAACCTTTCCCTATGAATGAAAACAAAACATTTCATCCATGCCAACTCCAGTACGAGGTCCAAGAAGTAGTCACTAATGCAGACCTTTCCTCGCTGATTCCAAAGCGGTGGTTCCAGCTGGCCGTGAGGAAGAAGGCCCGTCTCTAGGCAGGTGAGAAACTGGAGTAGGTGGCCTCCTTTGGGGAAGCGCAAGGGGGGCCTCTGGATGCCATCCTGGCTTACCAACACCAGGGTTCCACCACTGTCCACTGGGAAGAACGGTTTCAAAGCTAGTCGCAATTAACACCACAACCTCCAAAATAAATTACCTTGCTGATGACAGTGGAGATACACTATCTCGTCCAAGCGAATCGTCATGGCGTAATCCCAGTAGACACTGAAGGGGGAAAAACCCATAATGTGAACATGTTGTCCTGATTAGACTGACTAGGCTGCTAGTTATAGGCGCACCTCTTCTCGGAATCCAGCTCCCCCACATTGCCATTCATCAACTGATTGGGTGTCCATTTAAGTGTCATCAGCTCTCCCGTTTGATGCAGAGAGAGGTAGCCCGGGATGGCCTCTATGTCATCCCTCTGGAGACGCATGGTAGCAACATGCAAGTCAGTTGAGGGGCAATCATTCGGCACAACACGAGTCCGGAGGGCCATGTTTGGTGCACCTCTCGTCTTGAAGCTCAGATTTTTCATAATGTGTACAATGCTGGATTCACACTGCACTGTTCAAGTGACAAGTCCCGATGTATTTTATTGATTTATTTATTGATTTATTTTTGCACTCAAGTGGCACTATTGGTAAAAAGTGTATGCGTCATGATGGCATAAAGAAAAACAAATGGAATCTGACCCCTTCCAAATGTGATATTGGCATGACATTGCGATTAGGCACTTGGACCTGCAAGGTAAATAACAAACAACCTAAGACATACCGGCTGCACCAGGACATTGTTCTTGCCAAATAGCAGCGTGGCTCTGGAGTTCTGGTGCAGTGATTCCACATACTCCCTCGCCCACACCAGAGGGCGATCGTCCATGCTGCCACTGGACTGTCTCTTTTGAATCTATCACATGGCAAAATGAGGATTAGAGATTTAAATCGGCACTCACTGAATTATTACTAACCAGCGCAGGCCTCCTGGAGGGAGAATCCTGTCGACAGTGGCCGCTGTGGATGCGGTGCCTCTGTACGAGCTCGTCGGCTGATGGGTCCGTCCAGAAATGGTCGGCGGTCTTGACTTGGGTGTACTCCAATGCACAGGGACCGACTGTAAGACGAGGTCACAGAACAGGAAAAAAAGCTATACAAAAACACAGAAAACGCCCCTGTGACATATGCAAGTTATGAGCAGCATATTCATCTGGGGAATTTTAGCAGAATACCGATAACGGCTGAGCAATCTGCACGCTTTTAAAAGTGGAACTGCAGCGAAAGCTTTCCATTAATTACGCGAACAACCCAGGCCAAACTTCTCATCCCAAACATACAAATCTATTTTCTCGTAGTTGATTTATCACTTCAACATGCATACTTCTATGACGACTTTCCGACTAACCACGGCTTTGACGCCATCTAAGTGTGTTACGGAAAAGAGGACAAAAGCCACGAATAGGCAAACATTTCCACAGACAACCGCAAATAGGTGGAGTTTCACTATTTTGGGGGGGAAAAAGTCCCCAAATTTGCAAACCTCCGTAACGAGACGCTCATTTTTTTTGGTGTGGTTGTGTTTGAATCCATCGCAACTGGGCAATAACGTAAATGCCTAGAATGTTAACAGCAATTACCCAACAATGATGCGAGAATCTGCCCATCCACAGGATCCATCAGCATGGCTTCTTTCTCATAAAAAGTACTGCAGGCAATAACACAGCTCATTTAGATGTGTTGAAGAACAGTTGGACCAATACATACGGTATGCATTACAAATGATGTACTGTATGTCGATACCTGGCGTTCTCCACTAAATACAGGATGATCTTGTCCAGGAGCTTCTCCAGCAGAGCCGTTCGGATCCACAAGTGCTTGAGGGCCTGAGGCGGGAGGTGGTTCAACTTGGACTGCCGTCTGCGCTCGTTGTTCGGCGAGGAATTGTTCTGTTTGCTGCAAGACGCACGTTAAGATACCACATCCTATTGATAGCAATATCATCGTTAAAAAGGACTGTCATTCCATGGAACCTCTACTTTTTGTATTTTAGGTACATTTAAACATTTTTGTAAATTTACAAACCCTGCTGAACGTGATTGGTTAAAAAAAAACAACAACTTGAAACTGCAGGAAAGCATTGAGCCTTGGTTAAGTCCACTGTTTAGTCAATAAACTAACCTCTGTCTGTTGTGTGTCAAAGCGGGCAGTTTAAATATTTTAAAACATGTTCCAACCCTTCCCCATACATGACATACAGTATTTGACCCGGTAGAGGCTAAAATAGGGCAGCGGTGTCTAATTCTTAGGTTTTTTTCTTTCCTGAAAAGATAATACACTCATTGCGACACATTTCATACCCACACATACTTATTCCACCTCAATTGAACAGCCAAACAAATGTGGCCCACAACACCTGTTTTCTACGAGTTGCTCCAGCTCTTGGACCTTGTGGCACAGTTGCTCTGCGGGCATGAAGCTTTTGGCCACTTTCAGGAAGAGCGCCGCCACCTTGTTGCTGCACAGCAGCCCTGCGATACGTCGCTTCAGCCCGTGCAGCACGCAGGCCTCCACGACAGCTACACACACATTCAAATGCATTCAAAAATGTCACTAATTAATGACTGTGATGTCGAAGTTTGCGCTTTCTGGAATGGTACTGTACCTGGATATAACAAGGGTGCGTTTTCATTGCCAATTTTGTGAAGCGATAACTCAGGAAAAAAAAATTAATAAATAAAAAATAATAATCTGTCTAGGATACCGGCTTCTTCTCTCCTACTAGAAGTTTACCAATTCGTCTCCCTTCAACCAAAAATAGCCGACCTCCTGTTCAACCTCGGGCACGCGTGCTTGAGACCTTTTCATGCGCACTGTTATGATAGACACGTCCACCAAATTTTGGGGCAATCCGTGAAACTGGTGTCAGGGGCTTTTATTTTCTAACTGTCCAACGCAATCTAAGATACAGATACACTTCATTGGGGGGTTTCACCAGGATACACGCACTTGTAAAAATTGAGTTTTCGAGCATGATGAGGCCTTCCGATGATGATAGATGCAGAACAATAACACAACAAACTCCAAGACAATATGCAAAAAAACATTTACCGCAGAAGGAAACTATGTGACTGCTGTCGGCGTGCACAAATTTCCTCGTCACTGCCTCCTCCATGATCTGTTTCACCTATGGGAGAGACGCATCGGTGGTCACTCGAAGCCTATAGAACAGCCACTGCATCAAAAAAGTGCTTGTGACCTCTAGCGTGCTGCGTTAACGTCATCTTCACCGACGTGGAGCGAATAAGTGACATTTTTCCGGCATTGACAAGCTCCTCGGGTTACGGCCACCGTGTTTTCATGCAACAAATCGGATGATTGCGAAAATGGTCAATCGAGTGCTCCAAGCATCCAGCCTAGCAAAGTGCTTTCTTTAATGACAACTTTTTCCATTTCAGTCCACTTGACAATGTACCATTTTGAAGTAGATTCGAGGACTTTCAATCAGAATTCACTTTCACACAAATTGTAGCCATCAGAAATGAAGTATAACGTTCAACTACTAAAACCAAGTTTTCTATGCAATAATGTGCCATTATTATATATATATTTTTGGGGGCTTGAGGTAAGCAAAAACTTGGGTTTCCAAGTACCACCACCATGACCCACATTAAAAACACAGTAGCATCGTAGGCGTAACGGTGCGTTCACACCAGACGCAAATTGAAGTATTTGCGCGACGTGATTACATAAAGTCAACACAACTGCGCAAATACATGCCGAGCTTCACAAAAGATGAGGACGAACAAGTGAAAATTCGCTTGAAGCCACTGGAACATTACGCACAGCTTGCACATTTAATTTGGCAATTCTTTTGTGTACCACTAGAGGGAGTTTGTGTCGCACGTTGAGAATCCCTGGAACTCGTGTTTTCTTTTATGCCATTAAATTATCTAAAATGTAAAGTGTTTATTCTTTACATTCTATTATTTAATTATGTTATTACACTATTCCTTATGTAGTACAATGTTATAAAGTGATATTTTTCCTTGTTAAAAAACTTTTCGCTGCGAGAGTGGAACAGATTCACTTTATTGTTGATAGTAGTAGTGCAAATTATCAAAATACATTAAACCTGAGCATTGTTATTGGTATTTTGACCATTTTTTCATGTTCTGCAAATACATGCCCTATATGACAATATGAATATTTATGAGTCATGTTGGCAGTGTTTTACAGAACAAAACAAAGATATTCATTTACTCATCCAGCTATAAATAGCAAAATCAAAGAAACAGATAATTTGCTTCCCCCCCCCCCCCCCCCCCACCCCCCACCCCTCCCCCCTGTATGTTCATATAAATATATAAAATGCAAGAACGCAGCCCCTCCTCTATATGTTTGAGATGCAATGAGTCACAGGTGAGGGGGAAGTACCGTGCTTTCTCACTTGGGAATTAAAAAAAAACATTCAGCCATGTTTGCCTTCTCTCTACGGGGAATCAACATTTGGCGCTTCAACGGTCTGCTGTCGTTTCAATGCAAAATACACTGAAAACACACACAAATAATCCACATTGCAACGAAGGGATATGGAAAATAGTGTGTGTGTGTGTGTGTATGTTTGTGTGTGCGTGCATCAGCACCGTCGTCATCACCAGCATCATCACCATCATGGCTATACGCTGTTCATTTTCTGTTTCGCGTCTAAGCCGAACTGCGCACCAATCAACGCAACAACAACAACAACAACAACAACAACAAAACCAAAAACACGGCAAATAATATCACAACGCACCTCTTTCTTCACACTGCGCAGCAATTTCTGACGCGTCTCCTCTTCTGTCACGACAGACAAACAGCATCAATACAGGATTGCATGTGTGTGTGCATTTGGGCAAGGATCATTCTCGACGCGCGAGAAGAGCGATAATAAATAAGAAGGTTTACCTCCCATGGCTGCAAGTTGCACGCACGTCTGCTGCTGTGTGTGGAGGGGGGTGGGGGGAAAAAAAACTACACAGCGTACGCCGTGTTCCTTTGCGACTAAATCAAACCTATGTGCTACCTCTCCGTCGACCAACACCCCTTTAAAGACACAGTAGCCCCCTCTGCTATAACCGGTATGCGTGCAGCTTCTTCTCAGAGGATCAAGAATATATGACTGTTAGATTGTCTGTCGACGTGTGTTTGGGTTCAATCCATTGAACGCTGGTTATAGTGCCGCAACACACTATCTAGCGTTAATACTAATCTATGTGTCCCCCCCCCCCCTCCCACCCCCAAATACACACGTATTATGTTTTTTTGTTTTTGGTGGAACGGATTAATTGAATTTCCATTCATTTTAAAGCAGAAAGTCGATTTGAGATACAACCTAGCATGCTCACAATGTATATTTAATACTAATTATTGTATAATATAGATTATTGCTATGTCATTTATTTAATTGGCAAACAGATTTGAATTTTTTATTTTTTTTTACCCTGATAATAAGCAGACTAAGCGGACGTCCAAGGACGCAAGAAAGGAAGTGACCGAGGAAGCGAACAAGGAGGCACCAGAGAAAATCGGACCCCGTCCCATTTTTGTTGCACAGTAGGCAGGGCAGATGGGCAGCGAGCGAGAGAGTCGTTGCTTTCCCCCCAACCGCCAACGATTATCGACTGCTGCTCGACTTGCTCACAACACTCTCCTCCGCTCGTTTATTGCTTTGCAAAGCGAAAATTAGCGTCCTGTAAGGCGGGGGGAGGATGTCAAAACGAGTGCGAAGCAAAGAGGTCTGCGCGGACTGCAGCGCTCCGGGTATGTCAAACAAGCTAACTGCTTAGCCGCCGTGCTAACCATTTAGCCGTCAACACAACACTATAAACCGAGCCTTGTTCGTCTTTATTGTACCACTATCGCTATGCTAAAGACCACTTTGCTCATTTACTACCCGTTTATGTCTTGTATGAGTAGCTCTTGTGGTTTTAAATGTGTCTTTGGTAGCGTTTTTGTGTGTGTTTGTTTGTGCGCGAGATGTTACGAACTTTTCGGCTTCTCGCGATGCTTTCGTTGTTATTAGTTAACTTTTCGGCTTCTCGCGAGGATTTCGTTATTATTAGTTAATGGGGCTTTAACAGTTCCCAACGGTGTGTTATCTTAAATTGTGGCTCAGCTTGGCAGGACCAATGAGAACGTTTGTTGCTAGCGGGTCATAATGTGCGATGTTGATATGATGAACTTTGAGAGGGATGAATAAAGTCTATCTAGCAATGTCCGTTTCCATGACACCATCATTGTGTGTAAGATTCAGGTGCCCTCTGTTTAAGACGTTCCGTCCCTACGCCAGCAGCGTAACCCGAATTTGCATTCCACGCGTTGTACTCTATCCCAAACCTACACTAACGCAACAGTAATATTGTCATTTCAGTAAAAACGTGTATTAATTGTTTGATTTTCTGTTACTGCCTTCAGTTTTCCTGCTTAGCAGGAAAAATGCATGCTCTGTAGACGTTAAGTCTGGGGATGAACTTGGCCCAACAGTTCACTGCAGCCTCTTACAGTTGTTGGTCTTTGGGTTACTCCCTTCCGTCTCCTCTAGGCAGGTACAGAGGGGTGCTCTGTTTCCAGTGAAAAACAGTAAGTAGGGCGCTAACTGAGCGTGCCTTCCTGTGTCATGCCACCATTCTCACGCTGCGCGTCGTTCGTAACCTGGAAACCTCGTATGTCGTATAAACCGAGGAGCCCTTGTTTGTGTACTACAGTGAACCCCGGCATATACGGAGTATGGCATTCTTCTATTTGCTATTTTTGTGCTCAAGTCATCTTGTCGAATCTGGGTGTCGTTCTTAGGTTAAATTTGTTCATAGTATTTTTTTCATTTATATTTGAATCCTGTTTTGTTGGCAGTCATTGAATGCACCGCGTGCACAGTCAGAAGTGAAAGTATTTTCCCCCAACATTTATCATTGTGTGTAAATAAAGGCCAAATGGTAAGTTTAAGGATTCATACCATATGTGTAAAGTGCTTGTGTGGATATTTGTTTGCCCACATTTGTTTGCTCATGTGTGATGTCATGTCAGTATGTGCTAACGTGTTATGCTAACTAATATTATTGCTGAGCCTCATGTGAAGGTAGTTTATGTTGAGAAATTTAACTACATAATATGGTTGTTTATGTACCATGGGTTCATGATTGTGTACATGCTAAATGCATAGTGTTGCCGCTTTACGATCATGTGGCATCTACATGGAATTGCGACCTCCTTTTTCAGCAGGGGGTCAATTTTTCGCAGTTTTTGGCTATTTGCGGCAGGGCTCGGTCCCTATGCCACTGTATACAAGCCTCATTTTCTAAGTGTTTTACAGAGCCTCGCTGGGCCTCCGTCAACAGAGGCGTGTTGATCTGCGATGAGTGCTGCAGTATCCATCGAGGTCTGGGACGACACAGCTCTCAAGTCCGGCATCTGACCCATTTGGTGTGGCCCCCCTCCCAGTTTCAGGTGACTGCTGCTACTGACTCTACCACCACTGTAGCTGTTGACCATATCACACACATTCATGTTGCGTTAAATGGCTCGTTATAGATGGTGCAGACACTCTACGGCAATGGAGCCAATTCCATATGGGAGCACAGTCTTCTGGACCCATCTTCATCCTCATCCTCCTCTTCCTCAGCCAGCGGCAAACGTAAAGCCAACCCTCAAGACCGCGTTCAGTAAGTGTCTTTGTGTGTACGTATTAGGGCTGCAACGAATTCTCGAATGCTTCAGATACTTCGCATACAAAAAATGCCTTAGGATTTTCCTCGTTCTCGGGGATCCACTACCAGCCCTCCCAGTTTGATTAGTTTGATACTGTATCTGTAATTATGTGTGTACGCCTTTAAGAGGGTGGGCAGCGGTGAGTAGTCTGACGTAAGCGTAAGGAAAAGTAACTCTGGGATATCATAAGACGCTGTTGGCATGAGTTGTAGCGGACGGCAGCTCGCAAGTTTGTGATGTTCTTGTGTTGCCGCGAGTTCAATAAAGCAACTGAAAGTGCACTGGCGACTCCCTTCCTCCTTGAGCACTTCATTGCGATACTATTGGTATATACATTAGGGGCCTGTTAATGGCCGGAAAGAGTTAATTGTCAAGCTGAGACATCTCACAGTGCTTAACAAGCACCCTGAATACGTTGGGTCACGTGATAGTCGCGCATACTGTAGTTGTATATTGTGACCAGTGTACTCGTATCTGCAGGAGGCTACATTTTGAGTCAAGTACTGTTGGTGGAAAAAAAAAAAAAATGATTGCGAGTGGCAAAGTTTGTAAAAACAATTATTAAGGTAATATTTGTGTTTACTTGTAGTGGTACACTCGCTTGACTTTGGTGCGGGCAGCGTGGGTTCAGTTCCCACTCAGTGACGGTGTGAATGTGAGTGCGAATGGTTGTCCGTGTCTATATGTGCCCTGCGACTGACTGGCGACCAGTTCAGGGTGTAGTCTGCCTTTCGCCCGAAGTCAGCTGGGATAGGCTCCAGCCCCCCGCGACCCTAACCAGGATAAGCGGTGTTGAAAAGGGATGGATTTGTGTTTACCATCGTAGTGTCTTCATTTTAGTTTAGTGAGTCTGGTCTGACCTAATAAATATACAGCCACGAACCTATTGTATTATGATGTTGCATCCTAAAATGCTAGCTGCTGAAGTGGAGTTGCACAACACTTTCCTTTTTTTAATGAATGCCTTCTGTTTTTTTTAATACTTACAAGAAATGCTAATAATACAAAGAAGAAAAAATTTTACATTTAAACTGAAATCTATTTGTTTTCTTGCCTCACTGAAAATATTTCTAGACATGAAAATATATTTTGTTGCTCATTGTGAATTTAAGAAATAAAACAGTTGATTATCTAAAAAAAGTGAAATTGTTTATTTTTTCTTATGTATTCATAATTGGTCTTTGACCAAGCAAAAATATAATTTATTTGAATACTCGATTATTTGATAAAATGTTTAGTAGGATACTAGAATACTAAAAAATCTGAGATTCAAAATCTTTACCCATGTGTACCATGAACATGACTTATACTAAGTGGTCACCATGTTATTTATGACAGTGATTACCAACCAGTGCTGTGGCACATTAGTGTGCTGTGAGAGATCAGGTGTGCTGTGGGAAATTATCCAATTTAGTCTATTGAACAAATGGTCAAAAATACAACAACAACACATAATAAACATTTATACAGGATGGCCACAACTGACGCCCAGACTGGCTAACGGTTAGCGAGTTAACAGCCAGCCACTAAAGTGAGCTCACAACAGCCAACTCGACTTTCATTTGTTGACGCCCACGTCACTCACCAGGCCAGGCTCTGCCTCTTAAAGCTAGACACACATGAGGATGACAACCCCAAGTGGAGAATACTAATACCTACACCTCATGAGCAGATTTTGTTATTTTCATCATGCACAATAATTTTTTTTTTATCTTATTACTTGAATAGTTGATGGGATAGTTGGTAGATAATTGATTCTAAAAATATTTGATAGCTGTACCCCTAATGCGTACTAAAAAAAAAAGATTATATTTGTATTATTATTAGTTAGTTATTATTAGTTACTATTATTAAAACTTATGCAAGTAAATAAAAAAAAATGCAGCGTAGTTCTTGTAAGACCCACGCCACCCCCCTTCTCCAAAAATAAATCATTTTTCTGGTAAAATACCGTTTTTGTTGTTGTTAAGTAATGAAAAAAACCCTGACTTTTATTTGTCAAGATTGTGACTTTTTGTCACTTTTTTTTTAAAAAAAAAGTTACAATATTTACTTTTTCCTTGAGAGAATCAGCCTTCATTGTTTTCGCGTTCACTCCTCAAGCAATGATCATTTACGAGTCATTGTTGTGAACTTCAGCTTTACAGATGCCACGTCTGCTCTGCAAGTGTGTGTTGTGCTAAACCCTCCACAACACATGGTCAATCATACGCAAGGTCATTACAGCCACTCAGTGGATGCGTCTATTTATTCAAGTATTTGACACGCCTGGTGATTGACTGGGGTACGGTGTCTATTGGAGAGGAGGCCGCTATTTAAGGAAATCCTGATATTTTCACGACACTACATAATTAAGAATCAAACCAAATCTGTTGTGTCCAGTCCCAACAAGACAGAGTTTATCAAGGCTAAATACCAGATGTTGGCATACGTCCATCGCATGCCTTGTCGGGAGGATGACAGCGTGACCGCCAAAGATCTTAGCAAGGTAAGAAGTGACAAAATTTTTAATGTTTTTTTTTTTTTTCTTTTTTTGGGGGGGGCGTGTTCTATGCAAGTGTCACAATTGGGGTTGAATCTGATATCCTCAGAATCGAAATCAGGCCTCTCCCAAATGTGGAAAGAAATCCAATAGAGTGAACCTCTGCTATCTGCATCAACACCATGCATCTAGCATGTACACAATCATGAACCGGTGGTACATAAACGACTGTATTTTATAAATTATTCAACACACAAAAAAAAAACACACCACATGGGGCTCATTAATAGTATTAGTTAGCATACTAGCCTAACTAAGACGCTGTCGCTAACACACTAATAATTGCCGACAGTGGCCGATGTAGTAATGTGGAGGTTATTCAAATCAGCACAGCCTAACTAAACGCAACGTAAGGTTTCATATTTGTATTTTGTTTACTTCCGTGTGGTCTTTGCTTGGTGTTGACACTTGTGGAGGTATTGACCTGCAATTTGGGTGTATTGCATGAATGTCAATAAACACCAATAAACGGATATGTGTTACTTGAAATGTACATGGAAATAGATGGGAGGGTGGCATTAAAAAGGAATTGAAGCACTTGGGCCTGCAGTGTAATTCCAGCCCAACTCACTCGGCTGTCTGTGTGCAGCAACTACATTCTAGCGTTCGAACGGGGAACCTGGAGACCTGCCTGAGACTTCTATCTCTGGGAGCGCAGGCCAACTTCTTCCATCCGGTAAGCGGAACGCTGCCGTCGATAGTTGGTGTTTCCTTTTTAGGTGATATTAATAATATGTTTATTTATTTTTCGCGGGGTCACAGGAGAAAGGAAATACACCGTTGCACATAGCAGCAAAAGCGGGACAACTGTTACAAGCGGAACTGTTGGCTGTGTATGGAGCTGATCCAGGAGCTCTGGACTCCAGTGGGAAGACTCCCATTGACTACGCCAGGTAAAGCCAGGCCAAAGCGAGTCATTTACAGTCGAACTCCTCCAAATGCGGTACAGTATTCCCTCAAAAAGTCAAACAAAAGATGTCATTGTGCATGAAGTCATGCGAGACTTCAGCTCAGTGAGTATATACAGCAGTTGGAGGCAAACATTTGTTGAATGTTGAATTAAAATATTGCGCCATACAGTTAATGAAGGCATTGGTCTGGAATGAATGAATTCACTTCAAACGGTTTCCTTTGAACAATTGTTTTGAAACACGCACAGGATATGAAACATAACTGTTGGATCTCAGTAGAGGAACAAAAACCAGATGTGTGTACTATTTATTTTTTCAGTGACATAGCCAGAAGGTAAAAAAAAAAAAATCAAAACAGTGATCCGCCGTTAGCATGCAGTTCGACACAGTGAGCACGAGATGATGATGTCCCATGATGGCTGACTAATTCAGTGAGCGTAAGACTGAAGTGCAATTCAGTAGGCCGGCATGCTAAGATGAAGCATTTAGTGTCTTCTTCTGATACTTGCTCCATAAAGCACTTTTATACAATCTTTCTTTAACATCATTGTTTTACACTTATTCCAGGGTTTCCCAAATTATTTACAGCCAAACAATCAATAAAAAAAAGCTCAAAACGGGCAATAGGATGTAATCCTTTAAAAACATTTGACCTTGGGGGCAAAAAACTGACTTGGGACCTGTTTCTGCATCCCGAATTTGTGCTCATGTAATTTGTCCTGCCCTGAGGAATTCTTTACTTGATCCAAACTTGTTATTGCAGACAAGCTGGGCATCAGGAGCTGGGCGAGCGCCTCGTGGAGATCCAATACGAACTCACCGACCGCTTAACGTTTTACCTATGTGGACGTAAGCCAGGTAATAATGACAAGAATTGACCTTAAAGTGCCACCCGCCTAGTGGCGGAGAATTTGACGTTGATGGTGTTGTTGCAGATCACAGATTTGGGCAGCACTTCATCATCCCTCAAATGGCAGACAGGTACACCTGCTTTTAATATAGAGCTCTGGAAGAAAAATTAAGAGACCAAGAGACGAAAATTACTGGACATTTTTTGGGGTATTTGGGCCATTTTACTTTTTATGCAAATGCTCAAAATGACTATAGTGGTGAGTATTTCAAGGTACGAGCTGTTGTTCTGCAGATTTCTTTGCTTTGACATGCAAGCAAAAATTAGAGATACAAACGCTGTATGGCATTGAACTCAACTCTCTTCTCAATAAGCATCAGTTAGGCAGATAGTGAACAATTCTTAAAAAACAAAACAAAAAAAACAGGCCTTAAGCTGTTTATCACCGGTCCCAGTTTGAGTTTACTGTCACACTAAAGATAAATCAAACAGAATTACACGTTTTGTAATCAAAACAGCCGCATAACTTTGCCTCAAGTCTGCTAGATTCATGCTAACACATAATGACCATAATCACCATAAATGCACTAACTGTGTTATAACCCTTAGTAATGGATAGTTGAACACAACCGGTGGAGCCACATGTATGTAGACAGATGATATAGCAATATTCCATAGGCATATATTCTTGATCCTCTGCGAAGAACTACCCATATTACTGCAGCAAACAAGGAGCTGAGATGTCTCCTTGTACAGTATTGTACTGCATTCAGGTGGCCAAGGTGCGCACGACGAAAGGAGCAGCCCGATGTCTATTGAAGTGAAGCACAAAATGTTACAGAAACAGTTGAATTTCTTTACATTCGTTTTAATGAAGTTGATATTGCTATTTTATCTTATTAAAACCTACATTACAACATTTTTTGGGGGGAGGCAGGAATGGATTCATGACATTTCAAATCATTTCAATGGGGAAATATGATTTGAGATAGTGGTCACCGAACGAATTTAACTCATATCTCAAGGCAACGCTATTTGTATTTGGAATTTGGGAGTGATGTTGTCAATGGTTTATAGAATAAAATAAAAAATGGTCATTTTTACGCTAAGAGAACTGATAATTTTGCAGTAATCGCTTATTTTTTTTTCCAGAGCTGTGTCATATACAAAAACATAAATGCTTGTTTTGAATTGAGTAGATTTTCATCAATTAATAAAAAAAACATTTCCAACACTGCCTTCTTTTGATGGCTACAGGAATAAGTAAGTATCTGTCATGTCTTTCTGACTGTGTGTACCGTTTTTTGTTTGATTAAAATTAAATTGAGTGTTGTTGTTTTTTTGTTTTTTTTTAGCAGTCTCGATTTATCCGACTTTGCAAAAGCTGCCAAGAAGAAGCTCCAGTCTGTAAGCGCTCCTGTTTCATTACATATTTTTGATTCCATACCATTGTTTTAACTGGTTGTTCTTCCTTTTCTTGCAGCTAAGTAACCATCAGTTTGAAGAGCTTGCTATGGACGTTTACGACGAAGTGGACAGACGGGAAATGGACGCAGGTAGAACGCAGCGAAAACACTTGTTGCGTTGCAGCCTGTTGACCTTAATGTAATGTAAAAGTTCTACTCTTAGACAGGAAATGAATAAAAACACAAAAGCGCAATGTAACCATGACCCTTCATAAGCACAACTTAGTTCCTCTCGGTGTCATTGTCACCCGTCCCCAGGCATCCGAGTAACAACAAAGTGAGGTTAAAAGACCTTGAATGGAGCACGACTGCTAATGGATGCACATATTGCGCTCCCCTCCCACTCCATAGTCTGCATTTGGCTCCCTGCTGCTTAATCCTCCTTTCGCCAAATTAAATTCTAGCTGAATTGTTTGTCAGTGGAGCAGAACTTAGACAGAAATCTCATTTGGTTTGTCACAGTCACTGCAGACTTTGATTGCACCTCGTTGTGAGTTGTTGCCAGGTATGCGATGGCCTTTTATTGATGTTTGAAGGAGACCATCCATCAGTTTTCTATACCGCTTATCCTCATTACGGTCGTGGATGAGCTGGAGCCTATCCCATCTGACTTTGGGTGAAAGGTGGGCTACACCCTTGACCTGTCACCAGCTAATCGATTGCCCTGGCTGTGTCGCTATATTATAATAATGCAAAGTGCGGAAATGGGTGAGAAATATTGTCAAAGAGAGAAGTTGTTGGCATTAATCACCCCATTCATTGACTGCACTTGTGCATTTTGCAGACAGAGATCATTTGAAACAGGATTTTCTTTTGCGGGCCATATAAAATGCTGTAGAAAAAATTACATCAAACTTTCCCCACTATTTTTCCTTCCCTGATATGGATTAATTCAGAATATTCTCAGTCACAGTCTTCATTTGCCGGGAAACACAGTGACTTGTAGTTAGCATGGCTGCCTCACAGGTCTGAGGTTCTGGGTTGGAATCCCAGCGCCGAATTCCATGCACGTTAGGTACATTGAGGACTCTTAGAACTGCAAAGCGTACGCGAGCCCCCATAAAGATAGCATGGATTGTATTTTCATTCGTGGAGGCCGCACTTCATCACCGAGCCACGGAATTTGTCGATTAGTGTGCAGATCCTCGTGTGTTTGCACATCCAGCAGACACATTGCCAAACACAAATACCTTATCCTAATCTGAGCGGCCACTGCAGTTTTGCTTAATTATTGGCTCTGACATGATAGTGTTTCCGCACAGTCTGGCTTAATATCACACTTAATGGATGGGCAGACACTCTAGAGGCCCAACGATTTGTATACAACCAGTTGAAGAGTAAATTTCCATACTATGTCTGCTTGAATGTGTATGTTTTTTCTTCTAGTGTGTTTGGCCACTCAAAACCACAGCACATTGGTAACAGACACCACGGTGGTGCCTTTCCTGCCAGTCAACCCCGAGTACTCCTCCACCAGAAACCAAGCAAGCGCTGCCGCATTTTTTTTCAACTTATATTCATGTGTATTGTATTTAATTCCTGAATTGCTCCCTCAGGGTCGTCAGAAGTTGGCGAGGTTCAGCGCCCATGAATTTGCCACCTTGGTCATCGATATTCTGACAGACGCCAAACGTCGGCAGTGGGGGAACTCCTGCGAAAGTCCCAAAGGTGTGAAAATTCATCCATTTGTTGCTTTTTCTAATTTGAGTGCAGAGTAACTGGAGCCTAACACAGCCAACTTTAAGTGAGAGGTGGCACTTATAGACAAGTGTATTAATTCAAGAAATTTTGAAGAAAATGCCCAATATAGTGTTCCCCTTCTATATTACAGTGCAGCATTCTCTCCCTTCTATATCCTATTTTTAAATTTTTTAAAATTTATTTTCAGTGATCGTTTTTTATGGGTCTGTACAGTAAACCTACTGTAATGCTCTTGCATGTGGGAAAGGAGAGCCATAGTCGCTGAGCATTTTTCAATTGTTTATTGAACACTGGGGGAACAGTAAAACATGAACACACACTGAGCACAATTGTTTTTTTTATTTGGTCTCTATATGGTGGATTTTCACCTGTTGTGGGTAAGTCTGGAACATAACCCCCACCATGACCTTCAAAGTTCACCTTATATCTTCTTTAAATCTCTCTGTATACAGAAAGTGTAGAGCTGATCCTGCAGGGAATAAACAGTCGCCACAACAGCGAGAGCCAGGAAAACGACCAACCTGACTACGACAGCGTGGCCTCGGACGAAGATCCGGTCCAGGAGACGACCCGCGCGGACAACGACACCGATGGAAGGACCAAGGTTTGGCTAGGCACCTCCTCCCATTCGTCTTTTTGTTTTCCTGACACCGATCAAATGAATCTTGCCACCAGAGCTCCGAGTCATCCGACCTGTCGGACGGCCCCATCACAGTGCGGGAGTTCATGGACGTGAAGAGCGCCCTCACAGCCTCGGAAGCCAAAATCCAGCAGCTCCTCAAAGTCAACTGTCACCTGAGCGAAGAGCTGCGAGCAATGCAGGGCAAGGTTAGTTAAGTCTCGAGCCTGCAGGTGACTCCTTCATGTCGACACGCAGTCTTTGTCAGTGAATCAGACATCGTTGTCTCATTTCCTGTGCTGTGCTGCTCATGAACACCCAACGCCTCCGTTTCCTTTTTTTTCTTGGCAGCGAGTGTGTTAGCTTGGTTCACTGCTGATTCATTCACCAGCCAGGCCACACTTCACTTTATGTAGCCCTCTAAAGCAAACGAAGTGGATCTGTTTTTTGCTAAATGGGTTTGCTCTTTTCAAAATTATAATTTTTCATTTTTAACATATTACAAGCATCTTTTTCACCAAATCCATTAAATAAATTGAGCACTAGTTGCTCGTATGCTCGTAACTCGTAAGTTCGGGTACTCGTTAGTCAAGGCACAGCTGTAACTTAAAATAGCTGAATTGTTTTTTTCCTTGAGTTACGGCTGCAATTTCCTCCATTATTAATGCCCTGCTGTCCCGCTTCACCTGTTTTGTCCTCCCCAGCTGAACTCTCTGCAAACGGAGAACACAACGCTGCGTTGGCAGGCCCCCGGCGCACAGCACCACCCCCAGGGCCCCGTGGGACGACGGCAGACCCGCGGCGGGCGCGCCATGTCCATGTACGAGACCGGCTCCACCACCAGACAGTGCCCCCACCGCGACGACACCGCTCGTCGGGACGATGGCGTCATCTTGCAGCCCTTCCAGGCCAACGTAAGCACCATGGGGGCATTGCGGCTCCTGTTCGGCTGTTGACGTGACTCGGTAGACATGCCTGGCTTGGAGCTGGTGGTGTTTTTGTTTTGTTTTGTTGTTTGTAATCATTCATTCATTTCAATGGAGTTGGCTCAACTTGGTGTGACCCTTTTCTAGATAGGGAGGGGTCCTTTGGGAACAGCGGCTTCCTCCCTCCCATCCTTCCCCTCTTCCCTGTCCTGGTCCCGGGATGAGAGATCTCGAAGGGTTAAGTACTGGAGGGCTCCACAAAAAGCACCCCCGCCCTCCCTTTTTACGCTAGTCGCCTCTCACCTGACGTGCGTTTCATTAAAAGCAGCTTGGCTTGCCTTGCTGACTGCATACTCGCTTTTGACTGAACAACTGTTGCTGAAGCAGAGCTGCTTAAATCCAGACGCAGTGTACAAATGTCCTTGAAAGAAAGCTTTAATGTGCTTCATGGCTCCTTATAAGAACATTCACCATTCATGCCAGCATTTCTTTGCATTGACTAATCGCATCCCCTCGCTTGTCATCCTTATTGCGTCCGACAATGCATGATTATCTGGTTTTGTCTGCGCATTTGGATCGGATGGTAATTGTCTGGTATCACCACCACAGGGGTGCAGTTTGGAGGCACACAGCACCATGCTGAATTGTGACACTGCGCCCTGCCACTCTGAACCAGAGGAGACTGGGTAAGAAATGTCTTTGGTCAAACTGGAGCTTTACTAAGTGGTGGGGCGGAAACCGTGCATCTTCAAAACCACCACGATTCAGGAAACCCAAAAACATGGCATGTTTGTTGAGCCATTAGCTTTGCATCATCAAAGAGAGAGAGCCATTTTCAGCACTTTATATTGGTCAATAATTTGTTTCGGGGAAAAAAATAAAAAAACGGACCCACGTGGGGAGTTGGGGAATTCTTTTTCTCAAAAACGCTGGTCAAATTCTGAATTGTACAACCTCAGGATTGTTTGACTATAGAGTAGTCGTGACTGTGTGTTCAGCTCCTCTCCTTCCCCCGTTTTGCGCGTCTTCAGCAGCACCCTGGCAGGCTCCGAGGTGGCGGAGGGTGAAACGGAGGGCGAGGAAGACGCTGCAACCCTGCCCTGTACGGAGGACGTCATCTGTAAGACGGAGCAGATCACCAAGAACATTCAGGAACTTCTGAGGGCCGCTCAGGAGACCAAACATGAAAGGTACGTCATCCCAAAGTAAATGGAAGTTTGCACTAAACCCTCCCCAAAGAAATCAATAATGTACAGTGGCACCTTGACTTACGAGTGTCCCAGCGTAAGTTTATTTGTCTTACAAGCTGTTGCTCGGTGAATTTGATTGATTTATTTATTTGTTTTATTTTTGTTGCGAGCAGATACTTAGTTATATTTTATACCTGTGAGCTTTTTCTCGCCATGGGTCTTAAGAAAGTAAGTGCTGAGAGAAGCGGATGATGTCGATTCTGCCCCTCTCCCTGAGCGTGCCATAGCCAGTTTGGTAGATAGCAAACAGTTTAAAAAAAAAAAAAAAAAAAAAAAGGCCAAGTCTGCTTGTCTCATGCTGTTTAATGCCACTCCCAGTTGAGGTTTAGTGTAAAACTAAACGCACAACAAAGCCAAATACACGTGGTGTATTTAAGCAAACGACATAACTTTGTCTTACAAAAGTTTGCTAGCTTAATGCTAACACACAATGCAAAATTCCATAGACAGGCTGATGAAACTAGCATCGAATCGCGGTAGTTCTAAACTTTTCTTAAGTAATATTTGAACTTTTCTTAAGTAATATTTGAACGCAAACGGTGCAACACATACAGAGAGCGCAAGTAGAAATATTCACAGGCATATATTTTTAACGCTCTGCGAAAAACCACTAATATCACCGAAGCTTAAGTGAGCCGAGTTGTGACCGTCTTCGTTGTTTTACATATTATAATGCCCCTTGGTGGCCAAAACACAGACACCAAAAGGAGCAACATAATGTCCATTGAATTAAACATGCAAAAACTGTTTCATTCATAACATTATATTTAATTATGTTATTACCGCATGTTTTTTACAGTACAGTGATTTATTTATTTATTTTTTTAAACGATACAAAAATGTGTTGTTTTGGGGAGGTGGGGCTGGAACAAATGAATGGCATTTACATTCATTTCAGTGAGTAAAGTTGATGTTCATGGAACAAATTAAACGGCTACATACACACTGCAGGTCATGTTGCCCAATTCGGATTTTTTGTCACATCTAATCTTTTTATGCAGTTCTTCACATTACAAAAACAAATGCGGCTTCTACTGTGGACGGAACACGTCCGTGTTGTCACACGCATCTTCTTTTCGCCACTGACTGTTTTCTGCTGCTTCGTCCGCCATTGACGTTCTGCGGCGTCTGTTTTGTCGAATAATTGTGACGTTTGTTGCCTTTTGATGACGCATAGGTCGGATACGTGACCCGTGAGCGTCCATACTGCACTCGCGTCGGATACATATCCGATTTATAGCCACATATTATGAAAGAGGCCCATGTCGGATATGAAAAAAATTGAATTGTACTGTTCACATGGACATGATAAAAATCATATGCATGTCACATTGGGCAAAACAAAATCGGAATTGACCTGTAGTGTGAACGTATCCTCTATCTTTGTTGTTTCTAGGTCAGCACTTTGTCATGTTTGACCTGAGGGTGTAGGACACGACTGGGCCTCATTCAGACTGTGACTGACCCCCGAGCAACATTAGAGACTAATGTGTCTAAAGAGAAGCAGCTATATTCTTCAGCACACATGACACAGGGTACACACATACTGATTTTTAAAATCGCGGAGCAACAATAGCTAATCAGGAAGCGATCTGAAGCTGGCATTGTTAAAAAAAATAAATAAAAAATAAAAAACGTGTGCTCGCTGCCATTCACACTTATGCGCCACATTTCTCCAACTATGTGCTTGACAGTGCCTTCTTTAAATGCTTATTTAATTGTTCGCCTTCGCAGCCAGTTAGAGTTACGTAGAAAACGTATACAGCAGGAGTCAGGAGAGACAAAATGGGGCCATCGCCGAGACATCTCTCACTTTCCTCGACTGTGTGTGAATCGGTTCCTTTGTTTGGCGTTAATGCAACACGACAGTACACATGCAGTGGTGTAAAAATCCAATTTATGATAATAAATATAAAAACAGCATACTAAATACGTAAATAAAATATAAATATTAACCTTAAATACATTAAAAATTACATTAAATAAAAATAGATTCGATCACAAAAATACAAATATAATGCAAATAATAAATGTTAATATGAATAAATAATAAAATAAAAAACACAGTTTATTCGTAATGTACATTCATATACTAAATAAATATACAAAAATAATAAAATACAAATATAAACATTATAACAAAATCATAATACTGGGAGATGAATAAATAAAAATAGAACATAATAGAACATTACACATAAAACACTAAATAAATAATATACAAATAATAATCATAAAAATTATATAAAAATACTAAATTATAATACATGAATCAAATAATGTAAAATTTCACAAATATTGAATGACGTTTTTTATTACTACCAATAAAAAGACGATTAATATACAAATAATAAATAATGCTTGAACAATGTAAAACGAATAAGTGTAATATAGACAATTAATTAAATATTATAGAATAAAAAATAAAGTAAAAGAATAAAAATACATTGTAAATACTAGAAAAGCTATATTTACATGCAAAAAAGTGCCAAGTTTTATAGTTTTAATGCTCACTCAGATACATTTTTACAAATAGTTAAAGCTAATTTTTCAAATCGAATACAATTCAGCTTTATTTACAGACTTGAGGTGCAGGCAGAGAAAAACCGGGTACACAAATTGAAGCAACTATTTAGAGAAATACATACATACCAATGAAGTGCTAGAAAATTTACATTTACTATAAAAAGCGTCATACAAGAGCAGGAGTATCAAGTCAGGATGGAAAATAAGCCTTTAGATATTCCCACAACGGGGGACTTCATACTTCTAATTAAGTGTGTATACAGGGTATGACACGGTTATACCACTGACCATTCATGTGTATTTGTGTCTCTCTGGACAGCTTCCTTCCATGTTCAGAGAAGATCTGTGTGGCTGTGAAGGAGATGGCCGCTCTGTTTCCCAAGGTAACCCAACACCGTCGGACGTCCCGCCGTACAACAGTAGCATTTGTAGACTACACAATGTGCAGACATGCAGGCTCTTGCGCGCTGCACTAATGTTGTTATTGCATAGTTTACATTCACACGAACATTGTTGCCAACTAATTTTTTTCGGGGATGTTGCTAAAAGTTGATAAGTGACATTGCGTGACGATGTCATTGCCTGATTAACATTACGTCGATTACACAGTGGGATTCCTCAAAATGGCCATCTATCGCAGAAGAAAAATAAATACATAAATAATTAAAGTTGTTCCTATAAACCCAACACATTATACTGTAGGTTTATTTTATTCATATTTGTCTTAGATATAGTTGTATCAACGTTTGATTTTGACTGTGTTTGTTGAACTTGAATGTGTCGAGTAAATTTCGTAAATAAGCAACTAGGGAAAGGCATACAGTGGATCTATAAAGTCTACACACCCCTGTTCAAATGCGATATAAAACATGAGACTAAGATAAATCATTTCAAAACTTTTCCCACCATTATTAATGTGACCACCTGTACAACTCAATTGAAAAAAAAAATATATATATTCAAGCAGAAGTAAAAATGTGCTTTGTTTTTAAATGCTTTTTATCACGTAAAGCACATTGAGTTACCTTTTGTATGAAATGCGCTATATAAATTTGCCTTGCCTCAAAATAAACAAGAGATAATGTGGTTGCACAAGTTTGCACACCCTCTTATAACTGGGAATGGGACTATGTTCAGAATTAAGCAGTCACATTCAAACGGGACGCAACACACAACCCCCACCATTTAAAGTGCCTCTGATTAATCCCAAATGAAGTTCATATGTTCTAGTAGGCTTTTCCTGAGAGTTTTGTAGTTACATCTTGCACTAGCCAAGGTCCGCATAGTTTCCACAGCATCAGAGGGATCTCAATCTTCAAAGCTATCGGTCAGGAGAAGGGTACTAAAGAATTTCCAAAGCAATAAATATACCATGGACTTGGAGTGTATGACGTCTTAGCATTTGAGTTTGAGTATTAAAAGTTGCCAAACGATTTCAATACAATTTTAATTAACAGGTGCTTTTTGTGGGAAACGTTGCTAGGTAAGTCTGAAAACTAGCTAAATGTAGCAACAAAAGTGCTAAGTTGGCCTCACTGACAAGGAGAGGTTTTTTACTGGTGTCGCCATGGCGACCGACTCTCTGTCTCTCTTTGTCATCGCTCTTATCTCAGCTCTCTGTCTTCCCTGGCAGAGGCCGTCATCGGAGACGGTTCGCGGCTCCCTGTCGCTGCTCACCTCCAGCGCCGGCCGGCTGCACGGCGAGTGCCGCGGGCCGTGCCCCCCCGCCGCCGCCGACGCCCAGCTGGTCACGCAGCAGGTCATCCAGTGCGCCTACGACATTGCCAAAGCCGCCAAGCAACTCGTCACCGTGACCACCAAAGAGAACAACAACTAGCCAGAAACCCCCCTACAACCACCCACAAGTTATCACTTCATGTCCTAGAAAATTACATTCCTTTAGCTTGCAAAATTTAACAGTATTTGTTACTACCTTGATAGTGAACCACAATGAGGCGTTTAGGCGAGGGGTTCGCAAACTGTTTGGGTCCGTGGGAAAAATATTTAAATTCAATCCAATTAAACATAACTACAATGTGCATCCCTAAATGCCAGAGGATTTAAAAGGTTGACTACTTGTGAGAAAGGCTTTGTCCGGGTGAAAAGTCTTATATTTCCAAGATGTAAGTTATTATAGATATTATAATACAAAAGTAAGTTTAACCAGTTTCAAATCTGAACAAGTAAATTGCAAAAATATACCTTGTTTTTCTTATTACACTTTTTATTTTGGAAAAGGCGCCTTAATTATCTAAAAACAAAAATTTTGTGAACCCCCAAGCTACGGCCTCTGGACCCCAGTTTGAGAACCCCCTGCTTTTAGACTGAGGAGAATGTTACCTCACGATTGCAACACCTAGCGTTTAGCATTCCACTGATAGCAACTGCGTTATTACACGGATTTGTGGCTAACCCCAGTTTCAACGCAGTGTTACAAAGCAGGTAGGATATGTCGCTATGGTAACTACAGTAAACCCTTGCTATTCGTAGGGGATAAAGGCCGAACCCTGCTTCGAATAGCAAAAAAAGGGAGAAATTAATCCCTGAATGTTTTTTTTTTTATATAATTGCCTATATTAATAGTTGAAATCATAAATATACCAGAAAATATTATCCCATAACACCTAAATAAGTATAAGTGATTTGATAAAAATAAAAATAAATATCACTTTCGAAAATCTTTCAAAATACCAATAACAAAACTGTCATTAGTTAGCTTGAGCTTCTTGTAGTAGCCACTAATCAGAGCAAAAGTAGTATGTGGCGAAGACTTTTCGTAATTTCCGCTAACAACCCGGGATAAATGTAGCTCCTCCCTGACATACAAAGAATAGGTCGATGTCACACGTCAACATGCTTCCCTGACACCAATTACTACTTTCCTAATAGATTTTGTCGCAATCTTGTAGAATCGGAGGGTGCTCCAGAAAGAGGCTGAGTTTTTCAGCAAATAGCTGGGGGTAGGTTCCATGCGAATAAGTGAATTTGTGAATAGCAAACCGGGAAATAGTCGGGGTTCACTGTATCCGACATCAGTGTTTTTGGTACAGCCACACTTCTGTACGCTCGTGTGTGTGTGTGTGTGTGTCTGTTTGTGTCTTAAGCGCTCATTTGAAATCCATTTCAAGAACATTATGCAAATGGTGTGGAACCTCCGAAGTTTAACACAGTCAAACAGTCGCCATTATGAAGACCTTTCATAACCCCAGTCAAAGTTTTAATTCCCATTTTAGTATTATATAATAAAGTAAAACTACTCACTCCAAAAAAACATATATTTGTTTTTGTTCTGCCTGTGTCCCTGTCACGAATTTGTATAATACTACTAAGATCGACTTTTATTGAGCCAAGGGACATATTTGACATCTGACGGCACACCACCAAACAAAAAATGTCAATTAGGTTTAATTGTACCTTCTCCGCTTTAGCTGATGAGCATTTAATTGTTCTGCCTGTCGCTATACGTCACTTGCATAGATGAACAAAGATGCATTATTTGTACAGTAAAATATTTCTTCGAAGTAGAACACAGTCAAGCTGTTGCTTTAGTAACCATACAGGCAACGTTTTACGTCACATTTGAGCATTTCGTAAGTATAATATGACTAAAATAAAGTAAAACTACTCAACTCCCCACCCCCCCAAAAAAATGATGCCAGTCACTATACGTTGCTGGCATGGATAGCTGAACAAAGATATATTATTTGTAGTAAATAATTTTCGGACCGTTTAAAGATGGAGTTTGCTAGGAAGATTTTAATTTAGCTGTACTTCAAACACAAATGATTGACACACTATTCGGTCACACCTGTCGCTACAGGGTCTGATTAACTATTGTCGTGCCGTGGCAAGTTTTAAAGTAATAATTACAATTAGATACATTAGATGGGGCCAGAGAGAACATTTCTGAAAGATAGTTTTTAACAATTTTCAACTGTCAAGTCATACAGACAGTTTTATCATCTGTGACAGTGGTTTTTTTTTTTTTTAAACTGAAAACTCCACATTTAAGTGAAATTGGATACCCCGGTAATTTCGCGCAGCACACCTGATAGTCTCTCATAAAACTCTGTTCCGCTGCAAAGTAGTTGGGGATCACTGCTGTAGCATACTTACATTGCTAAAATGAATGTAATTGATATTTGATAATTATTGTTTCACTTGTACGTAGCTGCTGGTGCTCTTTCCCATGTCGCATTTGCGCCATGACACCTTCTAATTTGCGATCACCGGTACCATTCTGTGATGGCGTCACGATATTAAAATAAACAGACAAATAAACGTCAAAGAAGAAGCAAAAATTATTGGTTGAATTGCACCACTTTGGTTCAACTTTGGAGGTTCCGTTGTGTATAAAAATGTATGTATCAATGTAATTATCAGATTTAATCCAAATGCTTTTGTTGTATTTGTGAAACGTGTGTCATACCTCTTGAGAAAAACACCAGTGTTTGTTTTCGTAAGCTTTTTTTTTTTTCAAGTATGAGGTCAGCATTTTGTAGGCATACACACCAGACGAGATCTTAAAGGCGACATGTTATGGATTTTTTCGCCCACAATTTGAAACAGTTCCCATGTGTCTTAATAACTTGTCTGACGTGCTTTTTTTTCCGAATCTGAACACTTGATGTGTGTCGCAAGCACTCCAGAGACACAATTATTTCTATAAAAGCTATTAAAAAGTCAATTTTCCATAATATGTCCCCTTTAAGTCAAGGTTTTTCAATACGTTTTCAAGACCCAAACTGGTTGGAGCCGAAGTTTGGGAAACTTTGATCCAAGTAAATGTACCATTCAATCAACTGATCTAACGTGTCACTTTCTGGCCTGAAAACCGGAGGTGGAAAAAGTAACAGAATACCTCGGCCACACGGAGCCCAGTGAAGTTGGTCTAAGTTACATTTGTTGTTTATAACGGCGTCGAAAGAGACGTCATTCAATGTCATCTTGTTTACTCACTGTAATGCAACGAAAACAGCAGCCTATTAACATGTACCAAGTAATTCTGTCCAACTATGAACATAAAATATGTTTGCCTTTAATTTAACAGATGCCATCTACTTCCAACTTGATGTATTTGTTGTTTTTAACAATGTGTGCTGCAACTTACCATATTTATTCTGAGGTGGGAGAAAAGTCACACTTCCTTGGTACTTATAAAAGGTTTTTTTTCTCATAACCCAGAGTATATGCAACAAATAATCAATAAAAATATGTTTAATATGTTGGATTCAGTTATTGTGATGGTGCAAGGGAAACAGGACACAATTAATATAAAAGAAGCTTAAAATTGTGAATTCTTTTTTTTTTAATTATTATTTTTAGGCCCAAATGTGAATTTTTACTTTATGCTAAAAGCACTGAAACATAAACAAATGAAAATTCCCTTTTAGTACACTATGCAGAACATTTTGTGATTAGTGTATATCATCAGCCTAATGACATAGTTGCCTAATTGTGAATGTATTATGAAAGAATACAAATAAAAAAAAACGGGAAGTCTAGTTGCCTCAGATCAACCTTTGGGGATTACTATGACCTGGTTGATTGAGAATTTTCACAGACGTAAAGAAAAACAATTTTTTGTAGGCAAATTGGTATGTTTTTAAAATATTGTGAGTAAATAAATAAAACAAAGTTATTTTATTATGCTAATATTTATTGAGGGCTCTTACTGCTTAAATAGGCAACTAAATATATGTGTATAAATATATGTATAGTCTACATATATGCTGTGTATATATAATACATTTAAACATTTAAATTGCTTAAAATGAAATTTTATGTCTCACCAAAAAATATATATATACCCGTAGATATTAAATACGGATTTTTTTTCAATTATGTAATGTGTTTGAGTCAACAGGTAAACGCAGAGTAAACTTTGGCCACCTGCAACAATGATTATGTATTAATTTATGTATGTTGATTATTGTGGTGGACTGCGAGTTGTTCCTATAACTGTAATTATGACGACGCAGGTGTACCTAATGCTTTGGCCGTAATGTGACGTAATCACCGCGCGACTCGACGAGTGTCAACTTTCCAAAGTTACACCCTCGAAACTTGCTATAAATCATTTAAAAACGGAGGATTGAACCAACTTTATGTGCTTTAGTAAAGGAGGGTGGGACACCTGATCCCAAAGGCAGGCCGACGAGGTGCCTAATATCCGGGGGACGTGACTTCCGGGTTGTTCGTCCGGAGAGCAGCTCAAAGGAGAAGTACCGTAAAGAAGAAGAACGGTGACCAACATGTCTCTGCTCCTGGACAACCGATTCTGCGAGCTGCCCACAGACAACTCCGTCAACACCAAACTCTTCTTGGAGACCGTCTCGCACCTTCCGTCCTTCTTCGGTGAGTAACCAACCACAAAAAAGCTCCACTTTCCGCTCATGTCATAAACATGTACGATTTAAAAAACATTTTTTTAACGGTTTTACGCAGTACACTGCACTCTGACACACTCCCACTGTCAGCCAGGCAGTGATGGGTCTTTTGTTGACACTTGAACGCAACACGCGCATTGTTCACAGTGAAGACGCCATCTGGGACGTAGTTCAAGATAATGCACAGTACTGAACGCTTTCACACACACACTAATAAAAAAAAATTCCTCTTCACACACTCACAACTGAAACACTTTAACACAGACTATTGATATTTTTTCAAAATGTTTTTATTTATTGATTTATTTTTGGGGGGTGGGGGTGGGGGGCTGACACACTACAGAAACGTTCTTATAGATACTACTAAACTAACCTCACACAAACTACTGGAATGTTTTACGCTCATACACTACTAAAATGCTCTCACACAAACTGCAGGTTTTTTTTTTTTTTACTCTCATGCACTACTGAAACGCTCACACACACTGAAGAAATTCTGTAAGGCACTACTAAAATGCTCTCACCCAACTACTGATTTAAAAAAATATATATTTTTTTAACTCATACACTACTGAAATGCTCTTAGGTGCTACGATTTTTCGCTTGTTACTGAAATGCTCACACACTACTGAAACACTCTCACACACACTACTACTATATGCTCATACACAATACTAATACTGTATTTTGGAATATTATGTGAGTGGTTTCCAGCATCATGTGTGAGAGTTAATCCTGAATTCTGTCCCTGAGGGCTCCTCATAGCCAAATCTTTTGTTGACACTTGAACGTACACACACACACACGCACACACACACACTTACACTTCACTCTGATCCAGGTTCATGGTTCAGTTCACTTATTTGCATTTTTGTCAGTGAAACCTATCCCCAGCTCTTTGCAGAAAAACTCTCCAATTTGTGTTTTTTGTGCTCTTTCTGAGATGCCCTAAGATGCCACTAAATGTCATTTTAGGGTGATTTTTTTTCCCCCTCTCCAAATCAAATCATCTCTAACAACCTATCAAATTTGGGAAATGACATAACATATTTGATATATTTAAAAGTCATTCACTGCCAGCCCTCCCAGTTAACATGCATATTTGACTTCAAAAGCCATCAATGGCAGTGAATATGTTTTTACTGGTGTGTGCAGGTCAAAGGTGCTATTGTACAGTAACTAATATTGTTCAATTGAACCAAATGTGACCACTAATCACCATCACATTTTAGTTTAAATGTCACTATTGTCTTTCAGACTGTTTGGGCTCCAAAGTGTTCTCACTCATCAAGTCAGACATTAATGGCAACATCACGGTGAGAGAGATAGAGAGCGAGAGAGTGTGTGTGTTATGTAAATAGCTCTTATTAAGGTGTGTTATCTTTTGTGTGTGTGTGTGTGTGTGTGTGCGCGCGCGTGTGTGCGTACATGCGTGTAGAAAATTAAAGAAGTGTATGTGAAGGATCCGCAGAGGTACGTCACCCTGCAGCACATCCTGGAGGCCGAGCGGCAAGACCTGGCGGCCGAGTGGCCCAAAGCGGGAGCCACACTGGCTCTCATGTGGCTCAAGAGGTGAGGCAGTGGACACTACTTTAGGTACAACCAAGAAATACAATACAAAATATATCTATATATACTGTATAAATCACACAGTAGGGTTCTGTTTTTTCCTTCAGGGGTCTCCGTTTTATCCAAATCCTGCTGCAGAGTTTGGTGGACGGCGAGAGAGACCTGAACCAGCCCAACCACATACGCATCAACGTGACCAAAGCCTACGAACAGGCGCTCAAGAGATACCACGGGTGGTTTGTGCAGAAGATTTTCAATGTGAGTTGTGGTTTTTGACGCCAACATGCGGAGTACTCGCAGAAAACTCACACAAGCACATGGACCACGTGCTAAACACTTGTCCGATGTGCTGCCTGTCCTAAAATTGGTTAACAAAAATATTTTTATTTGAATTGTGTTCATTCATTCTTTCAATAATTGCTTAGTTGACTTATTCTTATTATTGTGAGTTTCGTCTTGTCCCATTGGGAGGTTACCACAGCGAGTCACTTGCATGATTTGGTTGGCACATTTTTTACGATGATACAATTTTCATGACAAAACGCAGCTTTTTAAAAAAAAATTGCTATAATAATCAAAATTATACATATGTAAACAAAAATCATGAAATATTTCACTCTCTGTGTGTGTGTGTGTGTATAGTGCATCTCTTGAGTTTCACTTTTTGAATTGAACTTCCTTACTCAATTAAGCTTTTGACACTATTCTAATTGACAGATCTTTTCCTATCTTGCAGACGGCGCTGTACGCGGCTCCCTACAGGTCCAACTTCCTCAAGGCGCTGTCGAAAGGAGAGGATGTGAAAGAGGAAGAGTGTCTGGAAAACGTGCGTCACTTCCTGGTCAACTACGCCGCCACCGTTGACGCCATTCACGAGATGTACGCGCGCCTCGACGCGGAGCTAGACTACACAGTTTGATGTTGGAGGACTGCGTGGCGTGATTTATGTACCTTCCACGTTTGCGTTTTATTTATTTCGTTTTTGTTTTTGCCTGATGACATTATCTGTGAAGCCTTACACTTGAACGAGTGTTACATTTGTGTGTGTTTTCAATGCATCTCTCGCGTGCTGTTTTTTTAACATGATGTCATAAATACAACTGGTGCCTTAATGTGGCTGGACTGGACCAATGGACAATGTTGTAAATATGTATTTACTGGAAAATATAACAATGGCATTAAAATTTTCCTAAAAGTGTTTATATATATATATATATGCTGTGTTTAATTGAAGGGTCTGCTTGTTTTATTATAACAATATTTAATGCTTTGTCAATGACATTTGTTCATTATAGCAACGTAATTCTCTGATCGTATTTCTTTTTCGCTAGGACTTTATTTAGTTTTGAAAAATCCCATCATTTATAAATGCATCACAGCAAACCCCGTGACATCGCCCTGCTGTCTTATTGGTTGGTGGCGGGTCAGCGCGAAAATATAAACCGGAAGAACGTTTGGAGTAGAGAGGAATGAATGAAATGAGACTTAAAACAATCACAACATTGGGCAAAACAGTTATTTTCTTGATAACTTTTGCGATTATTTACCAGGCTTTAGTTTGCTAGTAAAAGAAAAAGTTCGGTAAGTCACCAGTTTGTCCTCTCCAATCTTTATTTAACAATATGTCTAAATACAACGATGTGCATGCGATAAGTAAATGTTGTACTGTATTGGAAAGTCACAGTTTAAAAAAAAAATTGAAATTCTGATCCATAAACATGTACAAGCATTCATATGCAGCCAAGTGGTCAATATATGACATTGTTTTGTTAGCAAAAATAATCCAAAACAAAACAAACAAAAGGGCAAAGGTTATATTTTCGTCTGAGAGGAATCCTGTTACAACTGTGAAGTGTATTCTTAACATCTTTATTTGTACATTTTCTGTCAAATATATGATTGTTTGATTCTCAATATTTTGGTAAGATAGAAGACGTTTCATTAACACGAAAATTATTTAAATTTGACGGGAAATAAGACATTTTCAAAACTTAAAATATTACCTTAAAGATTACATTACCTTTAAATAAATCCGAAATAAATATTATACCGCTTTCAATCCAGCCCTTATTAAGAAATAAAAATGTCTTCCACTAGCTAGGAAATCTTTACCATCTCGTTCATCGGTAAGTCACCGTTTTTTAAAACTTTTTAATTTAATTTAATTTTTAATTGTATGTACTTATTTTTAGGTAAGTCACCGGTGTTATGCGGGGGCTCCTCGTAGTGACGTCACCACTGTGGCGTTTACATTCGTTTACAAGTGTTAAAAATAATTTGAGTATTTATTTTTTTATTTTTTATTTTTTTATTCAAGGAGTTGAAATCAGTAAAAGAGGCACTAGCTGTTCATCGTTTGGTCTCTAGAGGGCAGTGTTTGATCCGGTATCTACCTATACTGTCCTTTTTCCATGCCCGCATAGTATTTTCTGAGTCCAGAATATCCTCATAATATTGGTCTATATCAAATTATGAACTGCAAATATTTTCAGCATTTATTAATAGCCAGTCTGACATCAATACATTGATGATTAATCAAGTTTGTCTTGCTACACTGTTTCTGAATCAAATCTGCGCATGCGCAGTAAATTTCAATAGTCCATTGCATGAGAAGGGGCGCACTCGAAACGATGATGATAGATTAAGCATTTTGTTATGTTTTAAATCAGTAATAATTGCTTTAAATTGAAGAAAAAATGTGTAGTAAGATGGAAAAGTTCATTGCATGGGGGAGCAATCAAAACGATGATGATAGATTAAGCATTTTGCTATGTTTTTTTGTCATAGATGAATTAAGACTAAAACAATAATAATTGCTTTAAATTGAAGAAAATGTGATTTTAATCAGTTATTAGGAGATGTTTGGGGGTTCTCAGGAGTATTGCTTATGGTAAGTCCGCCCCTGCTTCATGCATGAAAAAAAGCTTATGAAAATAAACACTGCTGTTTTTCCTCAAGAGGTATAACACACATGTTCATAAATACATTACTGTAATAGCATTTGGATTAAATTTGACAAAGAATTACATCGTAGCGGAAAGTGTTAGCCTCGTTTCACTGGGTCATGTTTCGGGAAGAACTGCACATCCTGGCCTTTTCAAAATCTTTTAAAGCGAGTGGCCCAACTAACAACTTGTCGATCGGCTGAATTTTTTTATGTTTTATTTTTGCTTTGACATTCGAGCAAAAATATGAGGTAGGAGCGCTGTAAGGCAGCAGTGAACCAACCTCACTTTACAACAAGCAGCAGTTTGGCAAATAATTGTTTAATTAAAAATTGAAAAAAGGGGGCTTCAACCTGTTTGATGGCAGTTTACGGTCAAACTAAACATTAAACAAATTAGAATTAGAGAATTACACATTGTGCTTTTAAAACAACAACATTGTCTTTAGGTCTGCTAGCTTACTGCTAACACATAATGGGAACCACCACAGAGCTTCTAATGAATAGATAAATACATCTATGTGGTGGTGTTATAACCCTTTAAGCAATCAACATTTGAACACAAACAGTGCACAAACACATGTAGACAGATAAAAAAACAAGACAAAACAACAAAACAGTATACCCCTGCATACACGCGGTTCGGTACTCACCGAATAACCTATTTTCAGATTTTTTTTCCCCCCTTTTTTTTTTCAATTTTTCCCATTTTTTTCCATTTTTCTTTTTTCTTTTTTTTTTTGGGGGGGGGGAACCAACCCCAAAAATGCTTAACGTAAGACTTTTTTTTTTTTTTTAATGCAATTATAATGGCCATCAATTATCCACATATTTTCCGTATTTGCGGTCTGGCCTGGTCCACTGTACACACAGGCATATGTTCTTTATCCTCTGCAAAGAATGACTAATATCACTACAGCTTACCGAGTTACATATAGTAGTTGTGAAACTCGTCTTTGCTTGTGTCTGCATGACCGTATTATACTGCCGCCCGAAGGCCAAGTCACACAAACCAAAAGGAGCCACAATGAATTAATGATGATGCAAAAACCTGGATAATTTTTTACATTCTATTTAATTATGGCACTAATACATGTTAAGTGCAATATCATACAGTGCCATATTCATGATTAAAAACACATTACCAAATGTTTTGTTGATTGTTGGAGTTTGGAAGTGTGGTCACGGAATGAATTAAACTCATATCTCAAGGCACTACTGAACCCCGTAATAATTTATTCTGTATATAATTCTGTCAGTTTAGACAATTTAATTTTTCATCACCGTTAAAAAAAAAAAAAAAAAAAAAGAAAAAAAAGAGATTAGGATCACCTTTCCTTTCTCTTTCATTTCCCTGCACTAATCCCAGCAGATCAAGTCTCCTCTTCCTCCTCCTCCTGCAGGCCGCCTTATCTGAAGTATGTCGCAGGAGGTCGGCGCGGCTCCTGTTCCCCTCCCGGAGGAGCCGGGCCTGAACTAATCGTCTGCGAGAAAGAAGAGAGGAGAGGAGGAGGAGAGCACGTCTGTGTTCCAGGTTGGTTTATCAGCACGGCGCCCGGGCCTGTCCTGACAGATAAATAGCATGAAAAACGCGCCGCGTCCAAGCCTGCTACACAATAGGCTCAAATCAGCAAATCACTGCCCGACAACAGCGCCTCAATGACAACAAAACTGACCTTTGAAGGCCTGCGTTATTACTTATCAGGCCCATATTGCTGTTTTAGCCTCCAACCAGTGAACAGAATGCTATTATGCCTTCCAGCTGGGTCATTTGCTTTGTAATACAGACTGGCTAATGCCCGCATTAACTTATTAATTGCATTTACGTGCTATATTAGTGTATTTAAATGGCCTCTGTTTCGGCCACAAAAGTATGACAATGATCTCTTTGCAATTTGCAATAGTTATAGCAGTGATTCTCAAAGTGTGGTACTCGGGCTCCCTCTGGTGGTATGTGAAAGAATCACAAAATTAAATTTCTGCATGTTACTGTGGCTTCAACGTTTTTTCACATGCATCCATAAGTGTTTGTTAAGTACAGTTCAGGTCATATTTAACTTCTATGTACAATACATTTGCATTTAATCATTCAGAAATGTTTGTTTTTAAACATTTAGGAACAATTTGTATTTATACTCATAACATTTTAATTGAATCATTATTTCAGTAGTTTTCATTTTCCTATTCACCGATCACGTTACTTGCGGAAACCCCCACTTATTTGCACTAAGAAAAAATTACATGACAAAAATAAGGCAGCATCAATTATTCACAGATTGTCGCGAATTAGCAGGGGTACACTGAATAGTGTTAAATAATAATAATAAAAAACGGCTTAAAACCATGAGCGATGAGCAGGGGTAGATCTGAAGAAATCAACGATTAATGTAGAAATGTAGAAAATGAGACATAAGGTACATTTGTACAATTTCTCCATTAGCTAGGGAATTTTCCTATTATAGAAAATTGGTATGTTGAGATTTTTTTAAGTTAAAATGGTTTGAATGAGTTTTGAAAAGTTAAATTTGAGGTGACAGTTACAGTTACTTAATGAATTTTTTACTTTTCGCATTGGAAAATGTAGAATTCTTTGAATGTTGAATATTTTGACAGAATGACAGAATTTTCTCATGGAAAGCCAACGTCTGAAAATGATCTCTTTGCACTTTGCATTAGCGATAGAGTCAATCAAGCAAAAGGGTGATTGACATCCAAGTCAAAAAAAGATCTATCGCTAACAAAACAATACAGTGCTTGCCATCTCTCCTCCACTTTTATCAACCATCATTAAAATCAAACCATTTTGAATTATTTTTACAGCAACGGACTACAATTTTAATTTTCTATTTGTGTTATAGGTATGATTTATGCATTACGCGTGTTTAGAGCCGGACGATTATTCGTGTGTGTTGATTAATTCAAGGTAATATCCTTTTTCTTTTTTTACATCTTTGGTAGTATTATGTTAAATTGTTGAACATTTAATTTAATAGTAGTAAAGATCATGTTTATGTATGTTTTGACAAAAGGGACATTTTACATGAAGCACTTATTTTTCTTAATTTTTGAGTTTTAAATGTAGTTTTTCTTTTAGGAAAGAGGGGTGGGGGACGATTAAAAACACATTTTATTTTAAGGTGCATCACCCAGCTCTACCATATAAAGCATCATCTTTCGTTTTATATTTTCGTCTACCTTACTTAACAGCTTCACAGTCCAGTGACATCGTCCAACTCTGTTTTCCAAAAGAATGCAGAAATGTGTGTAATGACAAACGCACACATTTGTTTTGGGTCTAGAAAATGTCATTTACTTGACAATCCCCATAAGGAAGCAGAGGGCAAAAAGGGACAGGTCATACATACATACAGTACATACATATACTTATTTCAACAACATACCTCATCAAGTCCATAGATAAAATAATTGCACTTAATAGAGATACTCCCCCACATACAAATCAACATAAATAAATATCATACAAGCACCGCAGACACACAGGCAAGTACCCGCCGCGATGTTTTCGATTGTGAGTAGTCGCCACAACATTCCAGAGCTATGGAGAGGAAACCATAATATTAGGTACAGCTGTACAGTGTAATGAGATCCAATACTAAAGCTGTATTTAAAAAATTGTTAAAAATCTTTATCCCTGTAAAGGCGGAATTTCCGATACAGCTCTTGTACTGGATTTAATTAAACCGTGTACCTTAATATGTCCAGTGAATGTTCGCCTGAAAAAAAAAGACAAAAAAAAAATCTCATGTTGAAACACAATCAAAGGGCACATTCTGCTCGGCCTGAACGCCACAGTTGATTTGGAACTGCCGTGGACGACATTAAAATCAACTGAGACTTCTAAAAAACATGACAGAATATGCATCATATGCTAGAGAAAAACTTTACTCGTTAGTAATGTGTGACGCAAAGAAATATTCACATCTTTTATCTTCCCCCACCTCCATACAGTGAGCATAAGAATTGTATAGGAGAAGCCTGAGTGTTCATGATTCTCTTGGAGTGGGCAAGCAGATTCAAGTACAGTCACTCTTTATGATTATTATTATGGTAAATAATGGTCACCGTAGGTGCTGTACATCAGTATGAGGAATAATGACAGAAAAATCAGCTTCTTGGCTCATGATTATCATTTTCCTGCACAGTCTTTTGACACAAGACAGGTAATAGACGGTGGACCCTCGGAACTCGGAATTCAACCAAAAATTTCAGGGGAAAAGTCAAACAACAGATTCAGTGCTTCCTCTAGTGATACGTGGACGAATAACTGGCCAAGTACAGTTCAGTTGTATTTAACTTTTAAATTCAATACATTTGCATGTAACCTTTACAAACTGTTTTTAAACTGTTATTTAGGTACAATTTTTAACATTTATGTGCAATACATTTTACTTGGATCATCATTTTCCTATAGTTAAGTGCAGTGTTAATAATAGTGTTACAGTGGATTACAATTATATTACATAACAGTTGTAGTACATATCCTTATTAGGGGTTAAAAACCGTCGTTTTTTCCCCCCTAAACCCTTAGGCCTACTCACTACTGTATTTTAATTTTGGTCATTATGGCAGGAGGAGAGATTATACTCAAGGCACTGCCCACCCTGCCCCCCATCTACTGCAGGAACGGGGCTTTTGTTACCATGACGAATGTCGGCGGCGGTAGGGGCGTTGCGACGAGACGGACGGCTACCACTTGCAGAACGGCAGCCTCGATCGAGTGTGGAAGAAAAAAGTCAGCCCCCATTAAAACGGTAAAAGCACGGATTGTATTTTCACTTGTGGGGGCAGCACTTCTTCGCCAAGCCGCCCAATTACACTTATTTAATGCACATGCAGCAGACATATAGGATATCTAACAGGAAAGAAGAACATTGGTGTCAAGGAACTATGTTGAAGTGATACATCTCGACTGAGAGATGAGCTATATATGTCGGTGGAAGCTAAGTACAGCATTGGTTAGTTAGGGGAAAAAGTTACGGAAAGTTTTCTCCGCATGTACACACACGCACTTGTGTATTTTTTTTTTTTTTTCCTGAAATCAAATAATCTGTTAACCAATTATTTTTAAGGGTAATGCTGTAAGATGTGTTTGGAATGATACTAAAGTGATTATAGTTTGTGGCATATTTACAGTTTCATCTATTCATGTAGAAAATTATAATTAGGGGAGGCGTGAATTATGCTCAGGTCATTCACAACGGCAGGTAAAAATTCCGCGTTTTTGTGAGACTTCCTGAATATTTTGGTCAAATTCCGAATTGCACGACTGATATCCAGCGGGTCGCCTTTGATATCAAAGCGAGTTTTCGTTGGCCGCGTTACGTCTCATCTGTAGACTGGAAGTTGGATGTGAGCGTGATGATGATGAGGCAGCTGCTGCTGCTGCTGCTGCTGCTCCAGCATCTGCTGCGTCCCGGCAGCCTCGTACCCGCGGCCCAGCATGCGCTCTTTGATGCAGGGCGGCTGGATTTCACTGATGAGGCACTCCAGAGACTGCAGACTTCTGCTGAGTACTGCGGCGTGACACAGACTCGCGCCCGGCGGCCCACAGCAGACATTTTGCTCTGTGCCGTAGACCTGAGGATAAGATTGCAAAGAAAAATGTCCTGAGTGTCAGAACCTTTTCCATGGTACGTTAAGATGGGGAATTTTGTAAAAATGTCAAATTTAAAACTTTCAATAGGAATTAACTGGGAATTGAGGGTAAAAACAGAAATCCTTGCAAAATACATAAATGGTGCATCAGTGCACAGTCATGTTGGAACAGGAGGGGGGCCATCCCCAAAATGTTCCCACAAAGTTGGGAGCAATGAATTGTCCAAAAGCTATTTGTACGCTGAATCCTTCAGAGTTCCTCTCACTGCAACAAACAAAGGCAATATTTTGGACAATTCCATGCTCCCAGCTTTGTGGGAACAGTTGTACCATTTCTAACATGACTGTGCACCAGTGCACAAAGCAAGGTCCATAAAGACATGCATGGATGAACTTGACTGGCCTGCACAGAGTCCTGACCTCAATCCGATAAAACACCTTTGGGATGAATTAGAGCGGAGAGAGAGAGAGCCAGGCCTTCTCGTCCAACATCACTGTGTGGCCTCACTAATGCGCTTTGGGAAGAATGGTTAAAAGTTCCCATAAACACACTCCTAAACCTTGTGGACAGTCTTCCCAGAAGAGTTGAAGCTGTTATAGCCGGAAAAGGTGGACCGATGTCACATAGAACCCTATGGATTCGGAATGGGATGTCACTTCAATCCATATGTGAGTCAAGGCGGGTGAGTGAATACAATGTTTTTCTACTCAGGCCAAAGCAATCGAAGTAATGAATTGGCACCATCTGGTGACATCTTGGTGCCAAGGAAACAATTTGATGTGATTGGACTAAAGTAGTAATTTGCAGCCCTCTTGTGGCATCTCTAGGCAATTACAAACCCTTTATGAGGAGTCAATTACGAGCAGATTTTCGCAGCAGAGCTCTGTCCCGATCCCTTGCAAATACCAGAGGTTCATTGTATATCTAAGTTCCTTATTCAGAGCCAACCTTGAATTTGGTAAATTCCTGGTTTATTTATTCCCCAAAATTCCTATAGAACGTTTCCAACTTTGAAATTTAAAAATACAACTCTACCTGAGGATGAACAGGAACAGGGTGGAAATGTGTCTGGTGGTGTTGGCCGAGTCGGGGGTGCGGGGGCGCCAAGGTACCCGGCACCTGAGAAGCGCAGCAGTCGCTATTGGGCGTAGCGGTAACGCCGTCCCACAGCGGCGTGAAGAAGTGTTTGACGGAGAAGTGACCCTGTACGGGTGGATGCACCCCGTACGAGGAGGACATCAAAGGCAGGCAGCTTTCAGGAGACTCTCCAATACCGGAGTCGGCCGCTACGAGGTTGTACATCCTCGCCGCTCCCCGCCGATACACCTGATGCCTGTGCTGCCATGCGGCATAGTCAGCCTGGGCCACGTGGGCGGCGCTCTGCACGGGGTCCACCGCGCCGCCGAACGGCGTGTTGCATTGCGTCAGAGGGACACCCGCGACGAAGTCCGAGTGCGCCACGGCCGCCACCGCCTGCAGAGAGGGGCTGGCTCTAGCCTCGCCCCCTGGCCGGGAGACTCTGTTTAGCTGCCTCATCAGGCTCTGAACCTCTGCCAGCTCAGAGCGAGGGAGCAGGCTATGATCTCCGGAGGGCATCCCAGCAATGGAACAAAGTGTCTCCACGGGAACGTCGGGCTTACACGAGCTCACGTGATAGGCCTTGTGCCCGTGCCTGACGGAATAGCCATTATTCACTGGGTTTTTATATGGCGTCGGACAAGCCTGGCTGTGTGTCTGCTTCGTCCGTTTCCCCTCAGAGTTCTTCACCACCCCCTTAACCGCTGCCGCCGCCACCTTGC
Source organism: Phyllopteryx taeniolatus (assembly GCF_024500385.1). Lineage (NCBI taxonomy): Eukaryota > Metazoa > Chordata > Actinopteri > Syngnathiformes > Syngnathidae > Phyllopteryx > Phyllopteryx taeniolatus. The sequence goes on from NC_084516.1 coordinate 5,165,241, forward strand.
CGATGGCCAACAAGCCCTGATAGCCTCCCGAGTAAGGCTGCGAGTAAGTGCCGTAGCTCTGGCCCGTGGTGTCCAGGCCGTTCACCGTCTTGCTCAGCTGTTTGTGTTGTGGCACCCGGATGTCCGACGGAAAGATCTTGATGCACAGCGGGCTGCTGGCGGTCTTCCTGGCGAAGGCGTCCAGCTCGGCGGGAGACGGGTACCTGGACCCGGCAGAGGCTGGCTCGCCTGGGAACGTAGGAAGACAAAAGCCAGCTATTAGACTAAAAAGAGGGATTCACTTCACTGAATTCAGATGCACACTCCCCTCCAACACTCTTAATTTAAAGCCCCCTATTCACAGTGGATAGGCCCTGCCGCAAATAGCAAAACAACTCAAAATCTGAGATATGAGTAAATTGAGTTACAAGCACAGTCAGGGAAAAACATTAGTCCCGTAAATCAAGACCCCACTGTAATTTCCATCTCATCTTACACCCTCCATCCATCCATTTTCTGAGCCGCTTATCATCACAAGGGTCACGGGAGTGCTGGAGCCTATCCCAGCTATCATCGGGCAGGAGGCGGGGTACACCCTGAACTGGTTGCCAGCCAATCGCAGGGCACATAGAAACAAACAACCATCCACACTCACATTCACACCTATGGGCAATTTAGAGTCTTCAATCAACCTACCCTGCATGTTTTTGGGATGTAGGGAGGAAACCGGAGTGCCCGGAAAAAACCCACGCAGGCACATGCAAACTTCACACAGGCGGGGCCGGGGATTGAACCCCGGTCCTCAGAACTGTAAGGCAGACGCTCTAACCAGTCGCCCACCGTGCCGCCTCATCTTACACCATTACCCTTAAAAATAAATGGCTTACAGATGATTTTATTTCAAAATAATGCACCGAAAGAGGGCATGTACTTGCACATGCGGGGAAGACCCTCTGCAACCTCCACTAACGACCCAGACTAAACCTAGCTCCTTCCTAACGCACAAAGATCTTAGTCTCTCAGTTGAGATGTATGACTTCAACAGTACTTCATTGACACCAATTAATTTTTTTTCTTGTGAGCCAGGACTTTGGCCTCATCTTGTGACTTCTTAGTTTTAGGCTCGGGGGTACAGATAGCGCACAAACATATATATATGAATAGATGAGTTTGTCAGCAAATAGATGAAACTATAGGTTCCACCAAAAAAATATGAAATCCATGAATTTGTGAAGAGCAAACCGCGAGTAGGCTCACAGGGTTCACTACAGATTGAAAATATTTGGGTTTGTATAGAGAAGAAATCACCCTTGCAGACAAATTTCCAGGTGTGTCCCCTGGGAACCTAATGAGGACAAGCGCAATAGAAAATGGATGGATGGATCTCAACACAATCCACAGCAAAGCTGCTGAGCTCAAACCGTGACAGAAACGTCGCGGACGGATCGCCAAGCCGTGATTGAATCGTCGACAGCGAGCCAAACGGCGACTGGATTTAAATGTCATTAGCCGGGTAATTTCATGGCTGCTTAACGCCAAGCGACGTAGTAAAGGTTGATAAAGGCGGCCCCGTTTAAAACAATAAACGTGGCCGCGGCTGTAAATTACAGCCGGCTTGCGGAGCGTCGCTTTTATTAAGGTGGATGCGAGTCAACAGGGATCAGGGCAGCTGAAGAGAAAGCTGTGATCTGCGAAGAGTATAGAAACTACACTTCATTTAATTCTCAATAACAAAACCAATTCCAGTTTTGCGGGGGCGAGCGAGCTTGCTCCCGTCTGAAATTTATTTCATTTCAGGCCTATGGTGAGTGAGAACCCCACCCCCCCAACCCCCAACACCCACTACGACTGTGAAAATGAATCAATCTACGCGATCTGTCCCATGAAAGGAAGAAATTGGGTGTTTAAAATGGTGGGAAGAGGGCGAGGAGGAGTGTTCAATCCAGAAACACGACAAAGCAAAACATTGGTTAGTATGTGGAGCACTACCAGCAAAAACAACAATATCCGCCCTGTCGGGAGAGACCTTAATACTCACGGAGTCTCTACGCTGGAACACAATCCATTTCTGAACGCCGCTTGGCGGTTTTTCCCACAGGAAACAATAGAAATAGAAATAACCACGACAGGATCAATATTGCCATCATAAAACTTGGTGACGTAACCTGAATTTGTGGGACGGCGCCTCACTCTCCTCAGTCTCCTCAGTCTCCTCTTTAAAATACATCCTCTGAAATGAAGGCTTTAAGTCTGAACATGGACTTGGCCTAATGATTTAAGTGTCGATTTTCTCTTCTTTACAGACATTGGTTGAGGCATCTTTTTGGTGTCACAAAAACCCAAAGAAAAAGCAAAACTTTAACATTTGTTTTGATGCTGTTGGATCTTCGGGTTGAATTTTGAATTGTACGACCTGAGGGAGCGTGGTGGTTCTGGGTGAGGGTTAGGGTTTAGATAATCTTTCGGACTAGGGTTAAAATAATCCTTTATTGATAATCCTTAATGGGGTTAAGAATCTTTTATTGATAATCCTTTGGGTTGGGGTTAAAATAATCCTTTATTGATAATCCTTAATGGGGTTAAGAATCTTTTATTGATAATCATGAGGGTTAGGGTTAAAATAATCCTTTACTGATAATCTGTAGGGTTGTGGTTGTGTAATGTCCCATAATCCTCTTAAAAAAAAAAAAAAAAAAAAAAAAAGAAAAAGGTACAACCAGATGCAAAAACATTCATAGCCTTTGGCAAATAATTGAATATTTATGAACAAAAAAAGATTAGACTGTTCACATGGGATGATTGCGGGTGGACACGCAATGATGCATTTAAAGTGTAATTGCAGAAAAGTGCTCTATTTTCCATGCCGGATAATATTGGCCAATTACAAGAGACGGCTAATTTTGCGAGAAGAAAAATCAAAAGACGTCGTTCTCGGTGAAAATGTCGGCGTGCGTGTGGCACGCACGCCTTGGCAGGGTGTCTGGTTTTGTTAGGCCAGAGATTAGAGCCCTGTCAGAGCCGCCCAGACACAACACAGCTGCACTTCCCACTGTGGCTGCAAGGCTGCGCTACTATGGAAACCTCATTAGTTAATAGGCCCGAACCCCTCCTCCGCCACCTCTCCCTCCCTGACAAAATGCCACATGCACATATTTATCAACTCGGTGTTGGGGGGTGATGCAAGGGCTGACCAATATGGCCAAAAATTCATATCACGGTAGAAATTGAATCCCTTCATAGTAACGGTATATATGACGGCAGTCTTGTACGTGAATGAGTTCAATGAACGAAGGTTCATGAACTATAATTCACATTTTGTGCTGATGAAGGTCATTGACAATGCGCTCATTCTGGCGTCAAAGAACGGTTTTCGAACGAAATTTCATTTTCATTCAAGAGTGCCAGGTTTTGTTAGGGACTCTTTGAACAAACTATATGCGAGCCTTCATATGTCGGCGGATAAACGCTGTATTTAGCAACCGATTCAGTGCTGGCACGCCCGCCATTCACGGCTGGCACGTTCCAGCTGCGTGAGAATGCGAGGTGCATTTAGGGACACTGCGTAAATGGGAGTGACTTCGGTGGTTCTTTTCTCATACAGTACATAATTGTAAAAAATTATTTGGCTTACAATGAAAAGTATTATTTGTATCAGAATGCTTTAGTTAAAATCTGTATGATCACATTGTCATGGTGTGTAATTTATTTTGTTTTGTAATATAGATTATAGATTCAATATTTAGTTAATATCGTCAGCCAGAGTTGCAAGGAATGCAAAATTATCAATGCCCTTCCACCATCGTTCCTGTCATACTGTGTTGCGTGGTTTTGTTTTCACATTAAGAACCAAGTCCTGTTTTAACTCCTCATTAAAAAAAAAAAAAAAAAGGCCATTCAAGCAACATGTTTTTCCTCATGTTTTTGAGTTTGTAGGGTGAAAGCTGCAGCTGGCGACTGAATGGGTGGCAACAATGGGAAAATGAAATGCCAGCATTTTAAGGGGAATAGCCCATCAGCAACATATTGAGGGGAAAAAAAACAAAAAAGAAGTATGAACTGAACTAGTTCATTTTAGGAACGGTGAACTGAACTTTGAACTACTTCGCGTAGAAAGTAAAATTTCCCAATACTGTATCACAAGTGTAAAAATTATAAAGTATTTCTGAACTGTTTATGCAGTCCCTTAGCAAATCTACACTGATTTTTAAAAAAAAATTGCAAAAAACAATTACAACAAAAACCACTCACATTGGATGAAAACTATCGGATAACCGCAGACTTAAGTGACAGAGTGACGTTCCACAAAATTTTTAAAAAAAAAAAATTAAATTGTGTGTTATTGATGACATGCTGCTAGCAATGCAATTGTTGAGTGATGTACATCCCCAATTAGGACCCTTAGGTCATTAGACCTAAAGGAAATGTGTAAGAAAGCTCACTCTCTTCCGGTAATACTTTCAATAAGACTTTAAAGTACAGCGAATCCCCACTATATTGCAGTTCATTGTTCGCTCCCCCGTTTTATTGCAGATTTTTAAGAGACTTTGTTTTTTTTACAGTATACAGGCAAGTGCGAATTTTGAGTAGTAACACATTGTGCTGCAAAATGGCAGGCAGCGCTAAAGTCTCCCGGAAGAGATGCCCAACATAATTAACTGCAAGAAGAACAGGCACAGACGGTCCCCTACTTATGTTCAATATTTGTTTCCACAGAGCAGAGAGAATATATGCCTGTGAGTATTGTTGTATGCTCTGTGTGTTAAAGTAGCAGTTGTTTAAAGGTTTATAATTACCATAAAATCTATGATACCTTCCGTTAGCGTATGGCGTTTCGCTTTATATGTTAAACTGGCCGATTTTCAACATTTTATTGTTTAGATATGCACAGTTTGATTCTCCTTTGCCTTATTTGTCTCTTTTAGAATATTCAAAAAGTGGGTTTTAATAAGTTTGTGTATTTTAATAAGTTTAATTGTGTTTAAAGCATGTGGGAGGGGTAAAATTATTGCATTTTTTTTTTTTCATATGGTCTCTCTTTATTGCGGATTGCATGGCACACCCAACCCAACCCCCGATTGGTCCATTAATTGATTGATAACGACACCGCGGTGCTTTTGCTGTCATTTCCTCTGCCGTGTGCACCAATTGACCGCTGCGCACCACAGATAAGCAACGAAAACAAACGGGGAGGGTCAAGGTTCCCCTGAGCAACCAGCGAGTGTTGTCAGGTAAAGAAATGGCACACAAAGATAATTAACAGCCCGACCTTGATCACCCGGAAACCTGCCGACCGCACGCTGCGTCGCAGGCGGGGGAGAACAACAGTGTGGAAAAACAAGCAGGGCGAACGGCATCATGCGGTGCTGACAAATTCTTAATTATTTGACCCCCCCGTGCCTGCCCTTCTCCACATTGATTGAAGTAGACGGGAATGACAGGATTTAATGACACTGGATGTGCCCTCTCTATAACAGTGGTTCTCAATTTGGGTTGATCTCATTAAAAAAAAAAATAATGGTCTGCGGACCACTAACGCTAAAAGCCTCTGGTGGCTGGAATACAGTATGTCCCACTGGGCTTTTCCACACCGCTACAACGAGGCGCTCTAAAACAGCAATGCCAGCGAGAAGTCCTGGTAAACACATGCTGGCTGTCAAGTCGGACTTAAAAAAATAAATACATAAATATTCCACCCTCTTCACTTTTCTGTCTTTCTCTATCTGAACTGCGTACATTCATGGCTGACAATGAGGCACTCTGAAACGGCCACTCCTGCGGAACATACGAAGCGATTGTCTTTTTGGTTTGTAGGCTTAGCTACCCACCGGTGTCTAACGGCATGTTGCAATTATGGCGGATAATGAAGCTCAAGTTCTTATTTAGTGGGGGAGTGGCAGCTCATGTGAAAATAAATGAGCAGTCAGCTCAGATTATAAAAGCAGAGAATAGTTGAATCTGCAGAAGTCCACTGTATCTCCACAAGTGAGTACTACATACAGTAGTTCTTAGTCTTTGCATATGTTTTCAGCCATTATCCTCACACATGTACTGTATTTAGAAACACATTTCTGAATTCACTTTACAGAGTCTTTAATGATGCCACTCTATTTGGTGTTGTGGCCTGTTCAAGGATTGCGATGCCACGCTGAGTGCCAAGCGGCACATTTTCACAGGCGACTCGTAATCCTGATTTCATCCCTCCATGCATTTGCCAACTTTCAAGCGCCGCCGTGCATTGTGTGCATGTTTCAAGGTTATGCAAACACAAGTGGGGAAACATTGCGCGGGGGTGGTGGTGGGGGTATTTGTTGCGATGGTATGTAAATGGTCTTTCATAAGCTTTATACCCCCCCCCCCCCCCCCCCCCCCCTGAACAAACGCTCTCCATGCTTTCTGCCTCTTAAAAAAACAGGCTAATCTTTTTCCCGTGGTCACACTTGAAGCCTACACCAATTCACCCCCCTTCTCCAGATTAGAGTGGATATCTCATTGTTTGGGAGCAGTTAAGAGTTAATCACTGATTTACGGGCAAAACAAACCCCTTGCACGACCTCCAGCTGTTACCCGGAGGGGACGCTTAAGCGCCGAGGGCCCGCTTGATCCGCCGATTCTCACGCGAGATAACGCTTGCGCTCATGCATTATTCCGTGATAATAATTTCCCCCAACACGAGCGCCGCTCTTTTTGATTTCACGCCGAATCCTTATCCCGAGCACTTTTCTGTGATAACAAAAGAGCCGAGCAGAATGCGGCTTGGCGCGTACTTAATTACGGCGCGCCGCACTCACAGAGTCCTGATATTTACCATAACAGCCCGAGACCGAGCGTTGCGCATTTGTAACGCCTTTAAAAGTGAACCTGGAACGGTTGCCATGACAACCTCCCCGATGCACACACTTTGCTCAGTAAGTCCAGTCATTAAAACCTTGTCATTAATTGGCCTTCCTTCCAGTCATCTGTTGTTTGTTGCGTAACAGTCAGCACCTCAACGTGTCAATGCTGAGCCCGGCAAGCGGTGATGAACAGGCCCTTGCACCGCCCATGCCCGTTGGGGGTGCGCCAGATGGAGGTCTTTGTGAGCATATACAACGTTCCCCCGCCATATCGCAGTTCATCGTTCATGACCCCACCATATCATGTTTTCGTAAGCTTTTTATGGCTTTTTACTAGGTGCTGTGAGCTGTCAAATAGTGTTCTACTGATTATCTCATCAATGAATACAGTAATCGGATAAAACATTATCTTGCTTTTTTGATATTTAACACAATAACGTGCATGTGCAGATATAATTTTTTTGTCCACTTGGGGTCGTCATCCTCACATTCTACTGTAGTATCTCTGTGTGTATGGCTTTAAAAGGCATCAGCGAATGAGAGTGTAGAGTTGGCTTTCTGTTAACTTGGGGCCATCAGCAACGCATGTATGAAAGTGCTTATTACATGTTTGTTTTCTTACTATTCGCTCAATAACGCGATTGAAAGGGTTGTGTCTATCCTTGACTACTTGCGGGGGCATTACAATACATTTTAATTGCCGATGGTAGTCTATATTAAATTAGGTAACATTGATACGTTAACTTGTGTTGGTCATGATAGACATGCTGTTACGGAGTTATTAGTCGTGTTTTTTTGTGTCATCAAACTTTGCTGCTATGCGTCACCAACACGCAATGACGAAAAACTAAAATTCTTTTCAATTTATCGTCATCCATCCATCTGTCAAGATTCCCCCAACAGCCTTCAAAGACCAAATGTGGAGGAAATGCAGACAGTTCTCCAGACTGATTGTAACTCCTTCTTGTGCACGGTCTCAAGATTCCCACCATCACCACCATTTTCCTCGGTATAAAAAATTCTGGCAACTCTAAAATCCATTTTAGCAGCCATCGATCAAAGCTGACACAGAACAGCCTCGGTGTACACAAACTTTGTAGCGCAGAATGGCATTTTAAAATATTCTCATTTTTAATTTTAGGGTGAAAGAATGAGATTCAGGGTACTTATATTATTATTATATATATTCAAAACGGGTAAAAACTGACCTAAACGGTTTGTAAGGGTTAAATATCTAAACCAGAGCATGAGTAGCTTACTTGATGTTAGGATGCATTAATATTTATCTGCTGTGCGGCTGGAGGGTTGCCTGTCTCCCCTGTGGTTGACGCAACCTCGCCGTGGCTGTAAACGACGAGGGGAAATGGAAAAAGCAGACGCGGGGTAATGTTGACACCGGAGCACACGCTCTTGGATGTCCCTCACACTAACTCTCTATTTACGACACGTCTTCCGTAAACACGCCGGAATAAAAATATACAGCAAACCCTTGCTGCATGTGAGGGTTAGGGACCGTGCCCTGACGTGAACAGCAAAAAAATGTGTGAATAATTGACAGAACCAACTTTTTTTTTGTTTTTTTTACAATTGCAAAGTTTACTTTGTTCCATGATCATACTTGCATCTCAAATCGAACGACAGCTCGTATGATATCTCAAGACACTGCTGTATTAAACTCACTGTAACCTAAACTATGATCCCAGATGTGATGACTGTTTTTCCTGAAAACCTATCAAACAACTATTAAATCAATCATTGTTTCAAAATTGTTGGCACCTCAATTGTCCTCCAATTCTGGAATGACCCAAGTGCGCTTTCCAGCTAATAGTTTGTTCCACTGAAATATTTGCGAGTAGGCGAGGGTTTACCGTGATCCCAATCACCCCATTTTTGTTTCCTTCGCGTCGCGGAGGCTGCATGCGGCGTGACCTCGGGCTTGAACACTTAGCTGTGTGTGTGTGTGTGTGCGTCTCCTCAGCGCCTGTGTCACTCCTCATTTGTTTCCGTGGCGCTCGGCCCAGCGTGGGCAAAGTTTCCCTCTTCTAAACAGGGCCTGAGCAAGGCCAGCAGCACGGGGGGTGGGGTGGGCAAGAAAGCTTTTCGGGCCTGGCTTTCAAGTCGAGATAAGAGAGCGGGTCGTTCATTCACTGCCGATCGCATAATTCCTTACAGTGGTTTCACAAAATGGGCCTCTTGGGCTGGCGAGCTTTCATGTCCGCTCCCTTTCCATTTATTGACAGCTAAAAATGGAAATGGCTTTGAAAAGCGCAGCTAAAGGATGTCGCCGTTTAACTGGATCCAACAAGGACTCATTTACTGAGGAGGCCACACAGAGCGAGCTCCCGCCGCCACGCTTGCGCTTGAAATGTCAGCCCGGCCGCTGCGGGGGAGCTTTGCATACCCCCGGGGGTGAATGGGGGTGTCCGCATCCCTGCAGGTAAACAGGAGGAGAACCCTGCCCCCCCCCCCCCCCCCCCCCCACACACACACACACACACTTCAGCCCCGAGGCCAACCAGGCCCTTCTGTTCCAGCATTTAGCAGACAAGCTCTCCACTGATTCCCAATTAATATTTCATAACAGGAAAGGCAGAAACTTCACCAAGGGAAAAATGGGAGCGTAGAAGGGAGGGGAAAGTCTCTTTACTCCAATTGAACCCGTTACATCAGAGCTTTGATGACTCTTTTAATAGGTTCCGTGACCTCAGGAAGCATGAAACTGGAACCCAATGAGGTCTAATTACCTCAAATGCAGCACAAACACTGAGCGGAGGACTCAAACAATGGTGCAGTGATTCATCGGGGAAATATACTGTACAGTACAGCCTCACAACCAGAGGTGGCAAAAGTACTCAAACTCTGTACGGTGGTACCTTGACTTGCGCGTGCGCCAACTTAGGAGTTTCTCAAGCCACCGCTTCGCCGATATTTTGCTTTGTGTTGCGTGCCCAAAATTTAAGATAGGAGCAAAATATGCTGCCGCTTGAGTTGAAGAGAAGAGAAAATAAATAAAGAAATAAATCGTACTGTACTCTAATGCACTCGCATGTGTGAAAGGAGAGCCAGTCGCTGTTTATTTAACTGGACAAACAGTCAAAGACAAAAATGAAAAATGACAACACTCGAGTATCTGCTGTAGGCCACAACTCACGCCCAGACGCTCACATGCAGACTAACTGACCGGCCAACCAGATTCTAACTCACGATGTCACTCATTGGGCCACGCCCCTTTAAGATACACATCTAACATGAATACTACAGTATATACAGGAATTAAATACAGTTTATTTCTCATTTTATAAATTGTTTTATTATGTTTTTTTAATAAAATACAGTGCTACTTTATTGCAATGGTTTTTAGGGGGGCGGGGGTCATGGAGGGGGCTTGAACCAATTAATGGCTTTTCATTTCAATGTGGAAAATAGATATGTTTGATAAGTAAATAGATATGTTTGATAAGTAAATGGAGTACAGATACAGTACTTGTGTAAAAAAGAAAAACGTAGAAATGGTAGAAGTAATGATCCAACTCACATGGAAGTAAAAGTTTTTAAAAAAAAAAGTACAGACTGAATTTTTAGTTTTTGGGTGAATTTTGGGTTGCTTTAGGATGACAGTTGTAAGTAGTTTTCTTGCTGTCAGATATCAAAACAGGTCAAATTTGAACCAAACGGTATCTAAAGGTTACAAACGCCAAAAGACAAACACTTTGTGTAAGTCAGACTCACCTTTATGGGTGTGCGGTGGTGGCGGGGGCGCAGGTAGCAGCAATGGTGGCGTCAGGACATCCAGGCTTTTAGGCACGCAGGTCAAATGTTGCGACGACAGGTTCTGCCGTCTTTGAATGCAGGCCAGCATGATGGCGTTTTACGGCTGCACACAGCCTGGGTGGACCTGCTGTGGGGGAGACCAACAATCCAGATTTTAACAAAGGAAATCTTGATAGAAAGTTTTCATGGGATAGTACGGGGAAGGTGTTGACAGAGGAGTTTTGAAACAGTCATGAGAACTGTCTGTCGCCACCATGCTGTGTCCACACACAATGACGATACATTTTCAAAATGCCCATCTGTCTGCTATACTTGGTTCAAATTTGGTGGTAATCAGAGAAAATCTCAAGTTAAAGTCAGTCTTTGAAGGACCCTTAGAATTGACCACTATTTGCTTTGAACAAAAAATGGCAGACTTCTCGTGTCTTTTCAGGCACGGATTCTTGAGATATTTTTGTGGTTCTACTCATGATAACCATGCCTACCAAATTTGATCTTGGTACGTGAAACACCCTTTGGGGGGTGAATTTTGAAAGAATTGTGTTTTGGTCATCCATCTTCGCTGCCATGCTGGATCACATGCAGTAACGATATAAAATAATTAAATATAAGTGTAAAGAATAAACAGTTTTGCCACTTTTTTTTTTTTTTGCTTCAATTCAGTGGACATTGTGCTGCTACTCCTTCTGATGTATACACCTTGGCCACCTGGGGGCAGTATAATACAGCGACACACGATGAAGAGTTTCACAACTGACTCAATACATTGCAGTCATATTAGTCGTTTTTCGTAAAGAAAAAAGAATATATGCCTGTGAGTATTTCTATATTGTCTGCCTACATGCGTAGGTCCACCATTGGTGTTTAAATATCCATTGCTTAAAAAGCTTAGATCGTATCTCGAAAAAATTAGTAAGCTGTGTAGCTCGTATCTTAAGGCCCCACTGTTTATACAATCACTGTACTTCTATGAAATGGGGTTGTTTTAGTCAGGAAAATGCTACAATCGTTCCTCAAACTCTATTTAAGTTTGTGTATATAAAGATAATAATAATAATAATAATAATACTTTATTCATGTAGGTTATGAATTAATGTGATGATATGAGGAGTCATTTCTTTGTTGTTTTAGATTAACTAAGTAGTTAGTAAATTAGGTAGCTAGCTACGTAGCTATGTAGCAAGTGCAGCTTGTAGCTGCAGCGGACTTGGAGCAAGTTAACGCAACTAGCATCCCCCCTATCTTAAATTTCGGTCGACAGCAGAGGGCGATGTGGCCCAACATGGCGGCACCCTGAGCTGGATGAAAACTGATGAATAAATGTTTCATTCTCATGCCACACACGCAATATTAATCAGAATACCATGTTTACACTAGCGGTGGCACATACAACATTTCTTGCAAATAAAAGAAAAGCTTTCGTTGCTCTTTAAGATCTCTTCCTCGGGGTAGTAAGACAAAATCTGAATGTTGTTGCCGCCTTCCCCCCATGCTGACTAACTCACTTCCAAGTTGTCACCTTTAACGTCTAAAAGGACCAAAGACGCCATGTTGATATGTCAAAACAAGCGCTCCATTAGGGAGGTGCTGGGAACGGGGAAGAGAACAAGGCTGAGAAATGGTATCTCCAGGGAATTCCCTTTTACTGGCAGACAGTGAGACGTGAACGAGAACATGTTTCATTACAGCCATAATTTGAAGCTGGGGGGCGGGGTGGGGGGAAGAACGGGGAGGGCACTGTAATTGAGCCAAGAACATACACGGCGTCAAACAGTGAAAGCAATGCCATCTAAATTTAAACGAGTGTTAATGAATAAGCATTTGCTAACCATTAACAACTTTAGAGCCTCACGCATGATGTGATAGCGTGCGGAATATTGCTACAAGCCCTGCACGCAACACCAGCAATGATAGCAGTGAATGCTAAAGCTAACTTGCCAAACTAACTCGGAAAGCAACAAAAGGCTGTAACCTCGAAACTAAGTATGTCGGAACCGCCATTAACTAAGTGAGTTAAGTGCCAGATTTACTGTTAAGCACGGGTGGCAAAAGTACTCACACTGTACTGAAGTACAAAAGTACAGACTATGAAATTACATAAGTGAAAGTAAAAATGAATTTTTACTGTCAGTTATATACAATACACATTTTGATGAGTTGGCACAACGGTAAAAAGCATCTCTGCAGAAGAACTACTTGCCCTAGTTTTTCCCTTGCGTCGTGCTCGTACTGAGAAGAAGAAGGAAACAACAAAATCACATTACATGTCGCTCGTGCTAGCTAGTGTTGGCTCGACTATTATCATGAAAACGTGTTCCCAGAGCTTGGCTGACATAGTGAACTAACAAAAAAAAAATGCTATTTAGCTAAAGATGACCAGGTACCTGATAAATAAGCCACAGAGCGCCGGCGTGGGCGAGTTCCATTTTAGTTATTTGGTCAAAATTGATGGGTTTAGTTCCAATTTTGACATAGGGGGCATTCTAATATTGCATTCAGCACTTTGCCGTGATTCATCAGTGCAACACTGGTCCAACTCCCATTTCCACTCTTGCAAAAAAACATCACAGGAAGTGAAGCTCAGAGACTGATAGACCACTCAGAAAGTAAATCGTGCTTTAGCCAGTGAATCTGCATGTTAGTATAAGTGAATGTTATCATACTATATCATCTATCTTTCATTAAATATTTATAATTTAGATGCAGACCACTTTTGCACTAAATAAAACAGCAATTTCTGTAAAAACAAGTATCCGGAAGATGTAATAAATTGCCAGATAAATCAAGATCAAGCTATAACTTCCCAGATTTTTATTGCAGCCATGAAATCACTCTCATGCAAAATGACAAAAAATGGAGTTAGTCCAATCTAGCTCTCATTAGTTCAAATCTACTTAAGCACAGTATCGAAGTATTGGTACATTGGGACTTCCCACCGCAGCTGCTAAGGCACCGATGCAGCCATTTTGCGGGCTCTGCGTGTAACAGAGGCTTGTTTAGCTGCTCTGACATCCTCCCTGATAGGGTCAATGGGCGTTCTTCCTGTTACAATAACATTACGGTCAGGGCTTCCAAGTGCGTCCTCTTCAATCAGCAGATAATCTGCGCTGGGTACATACAGAGCAGATGTCTGGCGTCTCCATGCTTCCCCGCAAAGCCCCCCAAACCCTCGCCTACGCGCCACATATGCGAGGTCTCCCGAGTTCAGTATAATTTACCTCGCCGAGTTCAGCATATTACACCTTTTATTTAATTAGAATTTTGAACTTTTATGTGGAATACATTTTGATTGACTTATTTAAGTACAGGTGTATTGTTTTCCTATATTTTAATCTTAATGTTCTAACTGTGTGTAATGTTACAACAATTTGGCTTACAGAAATGTATGCATTTACAATTGTAAATATAATCATTATAAATTGATAACCCCAGCCCAGGGGGAATAATTATCCATCCATTTTCTTTACCGCTTCTCCTCACTAGGGTCGCGGGCTGCCAGAGCGTGTCCCAGCTATCTTTGGGCGGGAGGCGGGGTACAGCCTGAACCGGTCGCCAGCCAGTCGTAGGGCACATAGAAACAAACAACCAGTCGCACTCACATTCACACCTACGGGCAATTTAGAATCTTCAATCAACCTACCCTGCATGTTTTGGGGATGTGGGAGGAAACCGGAGTACCCGGAGAAAACCCACCCAGCCACGGGGAGAACATGCAAACCCCACGCAGGCAGGATTTGAACCCCGGTCCCCAGAACTGTGAGACAGATGTGCTAACCAGTCGGCCACAATATATATATATTTTAGGAGTCCCCCAACACAACCCCCTTCTAATGGTATGCAAAAGAACCACTGTCTAAATACACTTCACTTATATTTAACTTTTAAGTTGAATACATTTGCATACTTTAGTTTGTTTCTAAACATTGAATTACAAGTACAATTGATGATTAGCGTTTATGTACGATACATTTTCATTGAATCATAATTTCAGTACCTTTTTTTTTCCAGAATTTTCTGATATTTGAGTGCAGTGTTAATGTTCAAACAGTGCATAATGTTAGATAACTTTTTTTTTTGGATTTATATATATATATATATATATATATATATATATAAATAAAACATATTTTTTTAAAGTCATGTATTATGTGGCGGCACGGTGAATGACTGGTTAGCACATCTGCCTCACAGTTCTGAGGACCGGGGTTCAAATCCCGGCCCCACTTGTGTGAAGTTTGCATGTTCTCTCCATGCCTGTGATATATTTTTACAAAAAAAAGTTTTGGAGCAATTTTTAGCAGGATATTTTTGAGGAAAAAAATAAATGTCATTTCTGAGGAAAAAGTATGTTATATATTTCTGCATTGGAAAAAGTAAAACATTTTCGTGGACCCCCCCCAAAAGAAAGCCTTCTTCTTACAAGAATTAAGATGTGTACGAGAAGGCCACAAAAATCACTTTTTTTTTTATATCAAAAAAGTAATCCATTCATCCATTTTCCCTACTGCTTATCTTTCTTAGTTTTACAAGGGAAGGAAGGTAGGGTAGATTAACCCTTACTAGAGTTAATTTTACAAAAATAAAGTTGTATATTTACAAGGAAAAAAAATATCTCACAAGAATAGTCAAATATTTTTTAAATAAAAAGTTGTGTGTGTATATATATATATATATTAAACATTGTAATCGTCTCCTCCACCACATATGCGAGGTCTCCCGAGTTCAGCGTAAGTCTTTCTTTCTTCTGTCATGCATAAGGAGGAAAAGCCCCAGAAAGTTTAAGGTGAACAGGCGACTAATCTTCATCCGTCTCCAGTGACATCCGTTGAGGGGATAAGCGGCACAATGAGGCCTGGAGAAGGCTCATCGGGGGCGATAAAGACCGTGCGCTTTGCCGTCCATCTGCTGTCCCCTACGGTGTTCCGATAAGGACGCTTTGGCAGTCATTTGGATTTTTTTCCCCCTTCTATCTCTTCCCCTCGCGGATTATGAGATGGCACTTTGTGGGACGATAACAAGGTCAGGAGGCGAGCAGTAAGGGGGCGCTTTTAATAGCGGTGGTATTAAGCATTAAATGTTAACTATAATTTGATGACAAAAAAATATGCCCGGCGGCTATTAATGTGCCGTCAAACTGGCAGTCAGAAAGCTGCTGACATTCTAATTGCTTTTTGCTGAGATAACCAAAATAGCACTCGAGGGAGGACCGCCGCCAAAGTTGGCACCTTCCGCAATCCGCAGCGTGTACCCTGGCAAGAACGAGGCAGTGGATGGCAACGAACGGCCTTGATTGTGAAGCCGCACACAATGGCCCTTCTAACAGCCGTTCTGGTGCAAACAGAAAATCTTGTCATTAAACGTACAATACAAGTCAACACAAACAACAAGCATTTTCAACAGCACACATTTCAACGTGTGGTACACGGCGGATGATGTCAAATGAAGCAACTGTACCATTTTTTTGTTCAGCGGTCGACTTTCTGGAAATTGGTGTCCAAGGCAAATGGCAAAAATAGCAAATGAATTCCTCGAACACAATGATTCTCAAAGTGTGGTTCACAGGCTCCCTCTTGTGGTATGTGAAGAATCACTGGCCAAGTACAGTTCAGTTGTATTTAACTTTTTAGTATAATAGATTTGCATTTAAGAATTGTTCTTAAAACTGGTGTTTAGGTAATAAAAGTTTTACGTGCTACGTGTTACGAAGCTTGTACCTTGACGTACGAGTGACCCGACTTGGAGGTTTTTGGAGTTTCAAGCACGCCGCTCGGCCGATGTTTTGCTTTGGCTTGCGTTCAAAAATGTGAGAGACGAGCGCTTGATGGCGCCAGTGAACGCAACTCACTTCACAGCAAGGAGCAGTTTGGCACATGTCGAACAATTCTTCAAAAAAGAGGTTTCAAGCTGTTTCATGCCATTCCCACTTAAACTAAAAACTAAAACAAAGAGAATTACATGTTGCGTATTAAAACAACCACAGCACTTTGAACGTCTGCCAACGTAATGCTAACGAACAATGCAAAATGCCACAGAAGGGCTAACAAATAGCATCTATGTGACTGTGTTGTAATACTTTAAACAACGGATATTTGAACACAAACGGTGGAGCCACACATGTGGACAGACAATATTCAGAGGTATATAATTCTTTATCGGGAAAAACCTCTAATATTACTCCAGCTTCCTGAGGAGTTGTGATCATCTTCTCCATCTCCATGTATCTGTAGGTCTGTATTATACTGTCCTCAGGTGGCCAAGCCACACATGCCAGGAGCCGCATGATTGCAATGAAATGATGCACAAACTGTTTCATTTAATTTTGTGTATTACTATCTGTTTTATCCCTAACCCTATGTACATTACAAACTTTTTGGGGGGCGAGGCTGGAACCATTCATTTCAGTGGGGGGCCTGGAATGTATCCACCATGATAAACAGAGGTTCACAGTATCCCGCTTTGGTAACTAGCAAAGCAACAGCTCCAGCGGTACGATAACTGAGAAAATGTAGTAGCGCTGTAGCATTTCATGCATCGTCATCCGTCAAAGTCGGGGGAGGTCAAAAGAGCTCTGGTAAATTATGCAGGAAGCAGTGCACCTGTCTGACCACGCAGGGTCACCTGTGGCCCCCAGTGACCCTGCAGAGGTCACCGCGAATATGGCGGCTAAATTGTTAATCTGTGATGTGCGCCACGCTCACTCCGGAAATTCGATTAATGATTACATGAGATGAGATGAGTCTTTTCACTGTCTGGCCGGATTAGCATATGAGTGCTATGTTCATGTTCTCCTGCAAAAGAAAAAAAGGCAGACACCAAAATAGCTTAATTGTAGTGGATGTAAACAATTAAAACGGTTAATGAATACAAGCTTTTTATTTTGTAGTGAATTGCACATTCGTGACTATCTTTTATCCATTTTTATCAAGTATAAAAATAAGTTAACCGCTGTTAATAGTAACAAGGATAAAACACGTCCACATCCATTTTCTATAGCACAAGTCCTCATTAGGGTTGCAGGTAAACTGGTCTCTATCCCAGCTGACTTTTGGCGAGAGAAGCGGGATACACCGTGAACTGGTCGGCAGCTAGTCGCCATTGGTTCACACCAATGGGCCTCGAGAAACTATATTAATAGTTAAAGCCATAAATATACCACAAACTATCTTCCCCAAATATCATTTCAAACTCATATTGTAATATTATAATACAAGGCGGGAAAAAAAAAAAAAAAAAATCTAATTTAGGTGGAAGTAAACGATTAACAATGAGGGATGGTGGCACAATTGATGAATAACAAGCTTCTTATTGCGTAATGAATTGCTTCTTATGTATGGAAGTGCTGCAGGGTGCAGTCTTAATAATGGGAGGCAGCAGACAAGTAGTTTGACACACACTGACTGAAATAGACGGCAGTGCAGCTGCTGGATTCAACCACCTCACACTCACACACACACACACACACACACACACACACTCCTCATACATTTTTAATAGAATCTATTACTTCTGGATTAGCCGATAAAAGCCGGCCTGCTTAAATTCTATAATAGTTTGCATAATTGCTATCAGCGCGCCCTAGAAGAGCAGCGGATTTCTTTCTTTTCCTTTTCTGTAGAAGATATTTTTAAGGGACATTAAGGTTCACAGTGTGGAGAATCAAACAACCTGTTCTCAAGGCCCCCCAAGGTTGATAATTTCCCATCCAATGTATGTAAATAGCACGCCTTGGCCAACACGAGGACAGATGTCCGGAGCATTCGGTGCCATGTAAATCACGCTGAGCCCGAGCTCAAAAACACTTCCATTTTTTTTTTTTTTTTTTTTCTCTCCCCCAAGCTGCCGCAAAAGCCAAAGTGAAAACACAATAAGAGGACGTGTTTTTACATGATGTGCCGCAATGGATCCTTTTTGGGAACTTGTCCACATTGTGGCTCTGCTGCCAATATATGCAAATGAATCATTGCAGAATGCAGTGAAATGGGACACTAAAGAAATCCAGCAGTGTAGTATTCACACCAAAACTTTTTGGTGCTCTTTCTGAAACGTCCTCTCTAATTTGAAAAGCAGCGCAGTTGATCGTTAAAGTGATACAGTACATCTCGACAAAGAGAAAAGCTTTGTATGTCGGGGAGGAGCTAAGTTTAGCCTAGGTTGTTAGTGGAAGTGCGCCTTTGCCGCATGTACATTTACACATACACTTTGAAGCGCTAGATGCTATCTAGTAGAATTTTAGAATGCCACTAGAAGTACTAGTAGAGAGCAGATTTAAATTACTGCACTGTATTTCCTCACTAGTAGCATGTACAGCAGTGCCTTGAGATTTCAGTTGAACGGCTCTCCCAGTTGAAACATGTCAAACCAAACATACAACTTTACATGTTGTGTACTTCAAACACAACCCAAAAGTCACAACAACAACAACAACAACATAGCTCAGCTCTTATTCCGCTAGCTTAATGTTAATGCTAACAAATACTGGGAAATGCATATAACCTTTTAAGCAACTCACAAATGGTGCAGCAACGCATTTAGACATTCAATATAACAGTCCTCACAGTCATATATTCTTTATTCTCTGAGAGGAGCTCATACGTCAATACTGTATAGATGTCCATGTACAGTATATCCATCTTTCTGTCTTATACTGCCCCCAGGAGGCTAAGGTGGGCAGCAGCAGAATGTCCATTCACTTGATGCAACGTGTGACAAAAAGTGTTTAACTCCTAATCATTCCATTTAATTATGTCATTACTGTATATTTTTATGAAGTGCAATATGATAGATACAGGCTCCAGCACCCCGCAACCCTGAACAGGATAAGCGGTATTGAGAATGGATGAATGGGACACTATTATAGATATTATTATTTACATTTGATTAATTTTCTCTTTTGTTGCAGGCATCAAATTCAAAATGACTATTTGGGAAAAAAAGCAATAATAAAAATTAACTGAACATTAAATATCTTTGTAATGTATTCAATTGAATATAGGTTAAAGCATTTGCAAGTCATTGTATTCTGTTTTTATTTACTTTTTACACAATTGATGGATTGAATTGGGTTTGTGCATACAATAATCTGAATTGTACATGGAAATAGACGGAATGTTTTTTTTATTGGATTGGGCACTTAGACCTGCAGTGAAAAAGCCCTTTGTCTGAGCTTCCTATTTTTTTTACTTCTACCAGTAAATAAAAGTTCTAGTTGAACAACGCACTGTTCACTTTTCTTTCGACCAGATATCGAGGGGATTTGTCTGGCATTTTATTAATAGTTGAACAACAGTTACACTCTTGGAACATAACATTCTATTTTTTCTGGGAGGGGGGGGGTTGGAAATGTGATGAATAGATGCCGTGTGCAAATGTAATTATCACCCCCCCCCCCCCCCCCCAAAATGGAGCGATTAAGTGTTATTTTTTCCCCCCAAAATCCAAGGTAAAAGCGCGCACAGCAAGGGGTCTTATCTTATCCTCATCCCGGTGTGCTCGCTGTCGAAGGACGATGGCTACGCTGTCCAACCTTTGCAAAAAGCCTTGACTTCAAAACACTAACAGATGGTGAAAATGTTTAACAGACAGATAAGATCTCCACATTTGATTGTACGCTTCAAACCGCAGAGGGAGAAGGTAAAAAATAATAATAATGAGTTCAAAACAAAAAGGTAAATCCATTAATTCCACTTTATTGCTCAGGACGATTTTTTGTTGTTGTGGCTTCTGTAGTTCACTGCCGAGCTGCACTGCTTACACTAACAACATAGCTGTGAACAGAGGGAAAGGTGGTTTACAAACGCAATGTCAGTTTTGCCAACTTTGCGTCTTTTCCGACCGTAGTTTCGGCACATTTAGCTGACACGCCCACAGCGTTTGAAAATGGCGACGGCAGCTTGATTTTTCGCGATTTTGTAGCCTCGTTTTATGTATATTGTGAATTGAGTTGACTTGAGTTCACTGCCACCATACAGCGCTTGTATCTCGAGTTTGCGCTCGCAGTTAAAATGCAAATAATTGACCGGATAGCAGTTCATATCTCAAAAAAGGCGCAAGTCGGGTGGGTCACTTATATCTCAAGGCATCACTGTATGCATTTCTTTTATTTCTATGGAAGTTGATGCAAGCTAATGCTGGGGGAGAAAAAAAAAAAAATAAAATCAAAGCTTGTGTGGTATCAGGAGAGATAAAGCAAATCTCAAGAAGCAAAATCTGTTTTGAATAATGTCATTGTCATGTGTTATTTCTAAAAAGCGAATGTGTGAAAAAAATTATCGATCAAAATTGTATTCTGGTGGGAAAAAAACAAATTAATTTAAGGCCATATCACCCAGCGCTGACAACAAATAATAACAAATGTGCCTTCGTCTGTCCTCGGGCTGCTTCCAGTTTACTGCTTCTCTGTGAAAGGTCAACGATTCCTTCAAATCATTAAAATCCGAGCAGCCCGTGTATGTAATGCTCCCTGTGGGCGATAACCTTATGATAACCTCGTGGAACGTTCCGGAGGGGGGTGCGGGGGAATTGGGTCACTGACCCACCCCCGCAAATCGGGCACGCGGGGGGCGGGGGATCTTGAGCGACTGGCGAATAGTGATGCCTTCACTTGTAATTTGACAGCATGGATTATTAATTTGAAGTAATGGCGGGGGCAGCGGCATGCAAGACAAAACAAAGATTAGCCCGACTCTAAATAAGCCTGGCAGTCTCGCTCCCCCCACTCCCCGGGTGACCCGCGGGGGCCTCCCCTGCTCCTTAACCTCCCACCCTTAACCCCTGTTTCCCTGCCCCTGGAAAGAAAAGACTAATTAGGCACATTTCAAAAGATGGCAGCCGGCATCTAATTGCACATGGCAGCTAAAAGGTGATCACACAGGGGCGTACATTGCTAAGGAACATAACCACGGGCATTCGCCACCATTATCCAATGGAAATATGAAGCGGTCTGTTCAACGGGAGGCCGCTTCAGTCACAGTACAGTATTCACAATACTTATTTACAGTGGACCCGGCATACTCGCAGTTTGGCAACTGCGGATTCACGTATTTGCATTTTTTTTTTCCTTTTTCAATTTGTTTTGTATTCAGAGTTTTCATTCCTAAAAACTGGTACCTTAAGAGATTTGTTCCGTGACCATGCTTGTATCTTAAGTTATCTTTCCCCATTGAGATGAATGGAAATCCAATTAATCCGTTCCAGCCTCCCAAAAAAAAAAAATAATTCATATTTTCAAATGTTCTGCGCTCAACAGCATTGTACTGTATAAAAACACATTAATAACATTTGCTCTTTACATGAACAGCAAACACAGGGCAAACACAAAAAGGCAATTCCAAGAGAGTCTTTGCACAGCCTAAGTAGACAAATGTTAACCCAATAGAAACCCTGAAGTGCTACTGTAGAAATGACAATCTGAAAGCTTTTATGGCAACTTCAACATAGTTGTTATTCACATCCTGCACAATTGTCCCTTTAGGTGGCAAAACAGCCCTGTAATCCCACTAAATTGCAGTTTTCCTCTTTGCCGTGCGACACCCCACCATTGCCGGCCATAAACAGGATAGGATTTCACACCTGGCCAGTAATCATCTTTTAAAAAAACAAAAACAAAAAAAAAGTCCCCTCTTTCGGTGTGCGCCTCCAGGCCAACCTTCCACCCTGTTGCAGCAGGCGAGGTGCGAGCAAGCCACCTCCGGCCTGCACACAATGGACGCGGAAAGGCGCTTTGAAGGAAGGGGGGCGGGGGCCTGGTGCTGAATGGGGCCGTGATAAAAACACTTCAAAGTGCTTCCCGGATCCACAGAGATGCTGCTGACACATGAGGCGCCTTTCAATGGGGGCACAAAGGCAGCATCCATCGCACACACATGCACGGCATGGACTAGTGGTGCTGACAGGCAAATCCAGCCAGGGGTGGGCAAACTTTAAAGCTACAGGTCCACATTTGGATTACTAAACAGATGGTCCAGGTCATAATAGATGAGGTTTCAAAAAAGACAAAAACCAAGTTAAAATCTGCATTTAATGAGTTTAACAAAAACGTAATGATTCATTAACTCTTTTTTTTTTTTTATCATGATTGTAATTTGAATTCACAAACTATTTGATAAAATAAATAAAACCAGTTTAAATGTGCAGTAAACCTCGAGTTACCAATGCAATTAATCCGTTCCAGCTGCAGAACGACGCCTATTTACCTTATTTTGATCGTGTGGCTAAAAATAAATACTGCACAATATAATCATAGGTGAAAACACAATTTTTGATGATGGAATAACAAATTGTGCAGCGTCTTCGCCTTTTCGGGTACAGTAATGTTTACTTTCACTGTGGTTTACTGCTAGCCCTAAATGGTCACCACTTCTCAAAATGCAGCGCGGCTTTTATATTGCATTGTGGGATGTGGCGGCCATTTTAAGCACAAAACAAAACAAAGATATTTGAAACACAGAGCCAATGATATTCATGCGGGGCCAGAAAAAGCACAAAGTTCCATGGCCATGCCAAGACTGTTCATAAAGCGAAAATAGTGTGCAACCTGAGTTAATTTCTCTTTTAAACTTTTTTTTCAAAAACCAAATCGTTCGTAAACAGAGGTTCCACTATATATGTATTTTTATTTTATTTTACAAACATTATGTACTTTATTACATATAACAAATATATTTACTTAGTAAAATATTAAATGCTAAAGTTAAGTACTTGTTTTATTATTGCAATGTATTAACCAATGAATGCAAATGAAAAACAAAAACATGAAATGTACAGTATATGTAAAATGGTTTATTTTACAACAATTTGTATTTGATCATATATAATAAATCAATTAACTACATATTTAATCAAATAAATAAAAAAATGTGAAATGCATAGGTACAATATTTTATTTTACTAATATGCTTTATTTAATTATTTGGAACAAAGCAATTGACCATTTTAGTAAAATAAATCCACACAAATATTTTTCCTATTTTCAAAAAATGAATTATACCATTTTTTTAAAAATGAGATTAATAAAAATGAATCAACTAATTTAATAAAAACAAATGTATATGTCAAATTATTTAGTTAGCAAATATTTATTTTATTTACAATAAATCAATTATAAAATTTAAATACAAATGTCTTTGTAATGTAAAGATTTTAAAAATCATTACATTATTACACTAAATCAATTATCCAATTATTTAATGAGATAAATAAATAAATCTTAACTAAGCAATTATTCAATAAAACAAAAACTAATATGTATAAAATACTTCATTTTACCAACATTTCACCATTTCCAATAAGTCACTCAACCAATTATTTAATGATGTAAATGATTTTAAAGGAATAAATACAACTTAATTAACCATTTTGAGGCTAAATGAATCCACCAAATATTACCGGACTCTTGATCATGTAAACACTTGCTGGGCCCGATTTCAAGAATAGAGTGGACCATGTATGGACTCCTGCGCCATACTTTGCTCACCTAACACCCATTTAGAGACTGTAGATGCAAATCGACGCTTGCCATATTACAATGAAATATGCCGAGTTTCTAATTTACGATGATTAAATCAGATGGCTGTCATAAATAAGCATTAGACATAGCCAGGCTTTTATCTAGTGTATCGTAGTATGGACATGTGTAGTGTCCATAAAAGGGTTTTCTTACAGTTTTCTCTTCTCATGCGGCTTGTTTATCTTCTCCGCGACTGGCTGAGGAGAAGTCCCAGCGTATTCCTTCCCGTAGATGCCATTTAACTCCTCGACATATTATTCCTTTTTCTTCCCCCCCCCCCTGGCCCCTGTTTTTTGTCTTTTTTTCCAGCTGCGAAGCTCCGACGAGGAAGCGGCGGTGTTGTGGTGGCTCCCCCCCCCACCCCCCACCACCACGCTCGGTGAGACGTCGCTTAGGGGAAATGATGAGTGCAGTCCGGTGCTCTGGTGAAACCGGCTCTATCCCCCGGAGCCAATCAATCAACGCTGCCTCCGCGGATATTCCCACGGTTCGGCCAATCAGTGGACAGAGGGGGCGGGTTTATGCGGTGACGTCAATCCTGTCAAACGTAGCGCGTTGCTGCTTCGCGGAAACGCTTAAAGGGCCAGGACGCTGAAATCAAATTAAAACAAGTGTTCAGTTTGTGTTTTAAGGCTTTGTTACTTCTGTTCAAGTGACAATGTTTTAGCTTGACTCTATCAGAGGTGTCAAACTTTTTTATTGATTGATATATTTATTTACGTTATGACTTTGAAAACAAAAATGTTTAATCGCCTCATTGTATTACATATATACACAACAAACGTTAGTTAACCTAGTTTTGAAATCAGAAGTCTAGAATCATAATTGTTCAACTATTGTTTAAGTTAATGTAAAAAGGGGTTTGGAAACGAACAAAACAAAAAAAAAAAAACGCTTGCAATATCTCAAAATTATTATTTGTTACATATGGCAGTTTGAAATTTTGGTACAAATTTTAGCAAGAATCACGGAAGTGGACACACATGATTCACCTCCACGGGCCGTGTAAAATGATGTGGCGGGCCGGATCAGGCCCCTGGGCCTTGAGTTTGACACCTGTGCTCTAAATTGTCCATAGGTGTGAATGTGAATGGGAGCACTAGTTGATTTATATGTGTCCTGCGACTGACTGGCGACCACTTCTGGGTGTAACCCTCTTTTCTCTCCAAAAGACTCTATAAGCGCTACAGAAAATTGCTGTATGGATGGAAATTACTAGCGAGATTTTAGACTGTTGAGGTGTCAAAAAAAAAGAAGCTAAACAAAAAGCATAAAGTTCTCTCTTTCACTATATCTTTTAATCTATTTTCTTCAAACACAAGGAATAAAATATGTTATCGACTACCTTGAATTTTTGTCGTGGCCCCGAGGTTGCCAGGCAACCGGACCGAGGACCTTCCTTCCAGGTCAGTCACCACGCCCGGCCTTGAAATTACCCCATACATAACATTCTTGTTTGCCTTCTTGTTGAGGGATAAATGAGAAAATCAATAGCACTCTTGTACCCGCTCCTTTAAGGACACGACCAGCAGGGCCGGCAGCCAACGCTTGTTGTTATGATACAAGTTTATTTCCTGGACGTGTTTGCTACCACGTAAACGTGAACACAGTGGCATCATTAATATGTAGACTCCCAGTTGACGTTTACTGTCAAACGAAGACAAAAAGAATGAAACATTTTGTATTTAGAACAACTACACTTTAGGAAAGTCCACTTGGTTTAATACTAACAAACAATGCAAAACGGTTAGCATCAAGTCGTGGTTTTAGAAAGAGCGGATATTTGAACGCAAACGGTGGAGCAACACAAATAGCCAGACAATATAACAACGGTCAAAGGCATATATTCTTTATCCACAATGAAAAATGACAAATTTTACTGAGTCACAGTAGAAGTGCTATTCTCCGTTGGAGTTTGCATGACTGTACAGTATCATACTGCCTCCTGGTGGCAAAAGCAGGCACACCAGCAGGAGCAGCACCATGAATTGGATTGCAGCATTAAATTATGATACACAGTTTAATTCCTTACATTCTATTTAATTATGTGATTACTCTGTTTTTATAAAGTAGTAATATTACAGAGTGCAATTTTTCCCTATTGAAATGTTTTTTTTTGGGGGGGGGGGTTTGCGGGGGTTGGTTGGATTAATGGCATTTCCGTTCATTTCAATGAGGAAAAATGGTGGAGATAGTGTTTTCAATTTCTCGTATCTCAGTCCAAATTGTAACCCTGAACTTCTAAACTGCGAGGCAGATGAGCTCACGCCACTTGTGCGCCATGCCGCGAGTAATATATCCAACAAGACCGACACTCTGACCCACTGCCATGTGAGACACGATTAAATTGTATCTTGCCAGCTTCCCCCAAGTGTCACTGGAGTATGAATAGACCTGCAGATGGCAAAGCGGGTTACCATGCCAACTCGTGTTCCCTACGTTGAATGCGCAAGATTGGGAATTGTTCTCCCACTTAATTACATGTTGTTGTTGTACACTTTTTCCGCTCGGGCACACATGATTTTGTGTTACCGACTGATGCCTCCGCCGTGAGCTATCTCCATAAGTGAGAAAGGAAATCATGGCCTCCCAAAGGTGGGACCATTTGATGCTCAGGCAAAAAAAAAGGTATATATGACTTCAAATTAATCTGCAAAATCAGAGAAATTTATGAGAACTCATCTAAAGTAGGTTGTCTATGGCTTCGATACCACAGAAGGGTGTTAACAGAAAAAAAAAAAAAAGTATGATGATTACCATGGAAATGCCATTTAGAGCCAGAACAAAATTCATCCCCAATTTCACCAATCAACCCGAAATTGGGTGGACATGTTTAGCATAACAAGAAACAAAAAAAAAAAAGTCTCAAACTCTAAATTGAACAGGTAAGTTAGCCATTTTGAGCAAATTTCAGGGTTCGAATTTGCCAAAATGAGCCCCCATGGAAAGCGGTCATTCTCGACAGCACTAAATTGTCAAGCTTTTTATCCTCCACCAACACATTTGTGAGTGACATTGTAGGTGCACATGATGTCAAAGTTGATTATTTTGAATAGTTGCTGTGATTTTATTTTTATGTTATTCCTTTAAAGTTGCTTATGCCTTTCGAAACGAATAATGAAGACTGTCAAGGATAGATTCCACCTTGCAGTAAATAAACAGTTGGTTTCAGTATGAACCTGATACATTTCAACAAGGACAAATGGAGCCATGGGCAAAAGCATAGATGACTGGTTCAGCTATTTATTTTCTGTTATCATGTCCTCATTTTTCTTTTTTAAAAGAGAGTCCTGGCCGTGACAGCAATAAAGAGCTCCATCTGTCCATGACAGACCCGAGCAAATGAACCCATTAAACAACAGTATGGAGAAATCTCCTGTTTTTTGTTCTAATGGCAGCTGTCATTGGCACTGTTGTGCTGAAAAGGAGTGATTGCAATGGTAATTTGATACAGTATATATGAAACAGACAATTTGGAGAGTTGATATATGAAACAGATAAGGCATACAAATCACATTTTAACTGTTGCAACTTGGTTGCCATGCAGGGGGATCCTCTGGAGATATGCTGTAGTGTCCCCTACTGGAAAATAAACGCTTGCGGCACACATTTCTTGCAAGTGGATTGAAATCCTGGTGAATTTTGCAGGATCCCCACAAATTTACACTCAATTTAAATGTGTTCAAATCGTCGTAATAAATTAACTGGATGGAAAAGAAATCCTCCCCTGTATTAGAAGTGGACATAATTTAGATTATAAGTAGCAAAGCAATTCTTCTACAGTCCAAACTTTTTTTTTCTTCCGTTTTTTATTTTATTTTTGGTGATAGTCTTCTTGGGTAGAGGTAAAAATGTGTATTTTAAATTGCTTGAATTGATACTTTTAACCACTGCAATATACCTTTTAATTAAATGGTATGCAAAAAATGATTTTAAATTAAAATACAATGTGTATCTGTGTTTCTATCTACATCAACAAATCTATTTGTCTATCTATCTACATCTAAAAATGACCCAAGATTAACAAATAAATAATAATTTTAAAAAAGACAAATTATGTGCAAGTAACTATAAATAGTCTGTTTTGACCGTTTATTTCCCGAAGGGGGTTCGTGGACACATAAATTAAATGCGTTCATTAAAAAGAAATTAGCTACAATGTTGCATTTATGAATATACAACTTTTGTCTCAGGCTCGGTGTGAATGAATTGCGGTGACGTCACATCGTCTCGCGTTCCTACGGCAACGGCTGAAGGCTTCCCCCGAGAGGATCATGGGAAATGTGTTTTGCCCCTGAAACGGAGGGAGTTTCGAATTATTATTTTTTAAAGTTACCTGCGATTACTCATGATCATACATCGGTGAGTCGACCAATCCAGTAACGCGACGTTCACGCGAAAACGCGTAAGTACGCCAAATATGTTCGAAATATCCGCGCTTCCTTTTCGCCGTACAATTAGCTAGGTGGCTAATGCTATCTGCGCGGCGGCGTCAGAGGCGATAAAAGAAATGAGACGAGCGTTTTTGTTTTTTTTTAAGTTATAAATTGTGTGAAAACGAGTGTCACAAGATGTCCACAACGTGGCCGAAGTCTCCCGAATGGCTCAGCGAGGATGTCAGTAACCATGAAGAAGAAGAGGGCGTTTCATCCCGACCTGGGTATGTACAAGGTTGCTAGCTTTTGCTAGCACAAAAAAGTAACAACATTTGTATTTGCTCGATTGTTATTATTATTATTTTTTTTGTGTGGTAACAATACTGCTTGGAAATAAAGCTCACCGTTGGAAAGCCCGTTAAGAAGCATGCATTTGTGGGATGAGCAGTAGATATGAGAAAGCGCATTGCGGCCATGAAAAAAATAAAAAAATGCCAAAACTTCTTTGCCAGTGCAAGAAGTTGAATTGTTTTTTTTTTTTATGGCAACAGTAAAGTAAGCAGTGTGGCATCGGCAGAGAAGATTAGGCAAATCTTTCATAGGCGAAACCCACATGTAGTCACTTCTGCTACTCATCCCACAAATGCATGTTCCTTACAAATGTGGAACCATGTAAAAAGCTAATAAAAAGGCCATTGCAACAGAAAAAGATTTATTGCACAGAAGCATTGTTATAGGAAATTAATAATATAGCAAATTTGTGCTGTTTATTTTAACTCAACCCTAACCCGTTATGTTCATTTCTCAACAATAATGTTCTAATTGTGTAATTCTCGAAAAGTGCCAGAAAACTGAAAGTTACTTAATTAGTGGCTAATTTACTCTAATTATTACGTAATTAAGTAGTTTAATTAGTTAGCTTGCCAACTAGCTAGCTCTTTAGTTAGTTAGCTAAGTACAGTTGCCATATGCTGTAGAAATCTAGATGTGATCAATTGCCCAGTATGAGTAAATCACCTGTAATGGAAAGTCAAAGATAACGAATGCTAAATAATCTGAGCAACAAAGCAAGGTGCTACGCTTATCATTTGTGCCCGATTATGCTCATTTCTCAGGAAGAACAGCAAATTATGATCCTGGGTCAGTTTGACCCCAGGGCATTGTGTAGTTCAAAAGTGTCGGAAACTGAAAATAATTCCAGTAAATCTTGTTTATATCTCATGATTCATTCCATGAGTAACCCCTTTCAATCACTCTATAGTGCATGACTATCCTGGTAATTTTTTTGGGAGCGGCAGTGAAGTTAATAACACAACTTTTTTTTTGTACTTGGGTCAGTTTGACCCACAGTATAACCTGAGCATTAATACACATTATATTTACAGCACTGATACTAACAGTTATACACATAAACATTGAAATTATTATGTCCTGTATTTTTTGTCTGTGGGTCATTTAGTAGAAACTCTCATTTTCTCCCTTTCAGGTGGCCCTCTGTTGAATATTCAAAGGGGGAACGTCAATGAGCTTTTCTTGCTAGCATCGTTAAACACTAACGGTGTCGCGTTGCAAGCATGGAGCTGAAGCTAGATGTCATCTTGACCTCCAGCATCAAACGAAAGAAGCCATGGTCACGATTCTGCTGGCTTGGACAGGTACAGAAAAAAGTTAAATCATCCCAAGAAATGATAATAAGTAGAGTTGTAATGGGGTGCAAAATTTCCGTTAGAAAATGCAAAGTTTTGGATATACTCCCAATTAGAAGCATTCCATGGGAATTAACTCATTCACTGCCAGCCTTCCCAGCTAACATGGATATTTGACTTCTAAAACCGTCAATGGCAGTGAATGTGTTAACCGGGAATTGAGGGTAATTTAAGTTTCCAACATTGAAAAATTCCTGGAATTTTGTAACCCGAATTACGAGTGCAAATTCTCTCCCGGTGCTGCAGGAGAAGGAGTGTGTCTTCCTGGTCGACGACAAACGGATCAGCGAGATCAACATGGTGTCCGGTCGCACCAAGAAGAAGACACCCAAACTCCATCCTTTTCTCAACAATGTGGTGACGATGGCTCCATCGCACAACGGTAACTTTCAACGTCAGGAGTCAAAAGTGTGTTTTACCTCACAAAAAACATTCACTGCCTTTTTTGTGTGTGTTTCTCAGGAATTTGGTTCTGTGGACTTTTAGCCTCAGGGGAGCTCTTTTTATGGAACAGGGACAAGGACATGTTAAAGACCGTAGCAGCTGTCTCTGAAGTTGTTCAGATGATTACTGCTGTTCAAGGTAGGCTTCCATACGTATTGGACAGAGTAATTTTGCATTAATACATCACCATAATGACACATTTGATTGATTGATTGATTGATTGCTGTTGACTTTAATTGAAGAGTTTGATCATTCAAGAATTGCATCCATTTTATGTGGAGTACCTTGAAACAGGTGCATCTCAATGAATTAGAATATGGTAGAAAAGTTCATTTATTTTATTAGTTCAATTCAAAAAGCAAAATACATACAGTATATAGTATTATACAGATACGATACTATTGTTGAGCCTTATGTGAAGGTGGTTTGTTTGTGTTGAATAATGTAACTACTGAATGCGGTTGTTTCGTAAATTGCAAAGCTCTGTAGGAGCAGATGGAGACAAAGCACTTGTAGGAATTTGAAACATCTACAATGTCTTTTGTTTTAAACAAGATGTCCTCAAAAGGTTTGGTTTTGGGCGAATTCCATAACTCATACTTAGAGGAACTCCTACTTGGAAAGACTGTTATCGCAATGTGCGTGTGTTCCTAATTGTATCGTAGTGAGTGTGTTATTATCTTATATTGGACATTGTTAACCGTGTTTTAGTGGTTTTTTTTTTGTTTTTGTTTTTTTGCAGGAAATGCCACACGGCTGTCCGTCCACGCGTCAGGTGACGGGACGCGCGTGCTGTTGGTCACCAAACTGGGGAAAGTGTTCCTGTGGGAATGTACGGACATCGAGGATTTAACTTTGGCGCGTGACGGCTTGGTAAAAGGACGCTGGGCGCAAATACAGTCGCCGCAAGATAATCCTCTGCCAACTTTGAAGGACAAAGAGGCATCACAGTGCAGCGTCTTTGTGAAGAGCCAGGTTTATATGCATCACTGCAGTCAAATGATCCGCGAGGTTTCGCGTGTGTGTACCTTATGTTGTGACGTTGCGCTTTAATTTCAGGCTATGGGTGATGTATGCTTATCGGCATTTGTATTCACATCTGGGAAGAAGCTAATCATTACCTGCCTTAAAGTTCAGTGGATGGAAGACCATTTGAGTTTTGGGTAAATGTGCATTAATTGTTTCAACCAGGGGTGGGGGACCTTTTTTTGGGGGGGGGGGGGGGGGGTTAACGTAAGGCAGTTAAACAAATAACAAATGTATACAAAATGTGAACACTAGCAAAGGGCAACGGTATGCCAAAACCTGCGTCCAAGATCTCTCACAAAGTCCCACCAGCCATGTTCCTGACATCACACACTAGGCCACGCCCCTTAAAGGCACACAAATCACTACAACACTTGTGTATGTACGGTAAATACACTTTAAAAAAACCAAAATGTTTTTGGGGGCACTGGAGCGTTTTAGTGCCATTTCACTCGAGTGGCATTGTCTGTGATGACAGAAGCTGATTCATCATTCTGTAACCATCGCGAAAACACTTTTTTTTAATTAGGTCCTTGGGATACAGCATACAGTGGGCCACCAAGACATACCCCATGTCGCGTCTCACCCCGCCCTGCCAAGCAGTCAAGTCCAGAGGGGCGTTGGTGGGCGACTTTTCTCCTGACGGACAACTGCTAGCCGTCGCCCTGAACCAGCGGCAGCCCAAAGTGAGCATCTG
The DNA here is from genome assembly GCF_024500385.1 of Phyllopteryx taeniolatus. Lineage (NCBI taxonomy): Eukaryota > Metazoa > Chordata > Actinopteri > Syngnathiformes > Syngnathidae > Phyllopteryx > Phyllopteryx taeniolatus. Next base: position 5,197,577 of record NC_084516.1, read on the forward strand.
TGTGTTCTCGGTTTAATCTTATGTGAGATTGCGCTGTAATGTGAACATTTTTGTTTTGAAACAAGGCTACACAGGTTCTATTCGTGAGCACACAGAATTTTGTCTCCGTGTCAAGCGGTCTTGGAAGATGCGGGTGTAAAACAGAGCAGATTCCTTCTAAATACACAAGGTGGACTAACAGTAATGGGAATCGATTTGATTTTTACTGTACACCTTGAAAGGTTTTAAATTACTATTTTTTTTTAGGTCATATTGGGTAGGCAGTCTAAGCTGGTCACATGACAGCCTTTTCCTGGCCTGTGTTCTGAAGAGAGGCGCCCTTCTGGTCCTGGCTCGTCTCGGCGGGCTCCTCACGCTAAACAGCTCTGGTTGCAAGATTGACTTTGGACCTGCACACTTCCTTCCCCTTCACCCACTGGTCACTTACCGGTTGGTCTTCATTATAATATACTGTGTATATTCATAATAGTCTGTCTGTCGGTCTGTCTTTCCATCCATCCATCCATCTACACTGAAAAAAAAGAGTCGTTCAATTTACTTCATTTGAACATGTACATCAGTTGCACATGATTAAATTTTTTTTAAATGACATCATTTTTTGACCCACTTTTAACCCTCTTATCCGAAAAAAAAAAAATCTTTTTAACACGTTTAAATCATGTGCAACTGATGTACATGATTGAATTAAGTAAATTCAAAGGACTGTTTTTTTTTCATGTGATAGCATCCCTTGATAGGTGCCATCCATCCCCGCAATCACCCATCTAGCCATCCGTCCACCCATCTATCACTCAATCGTCTATCCATCCATCCATCCAAATACTTGAGGACCTATCTGTATTTGAGGTGGTGTTTGTTTTCGTTCAAGTGGACGACAGATCCTGGGCAAGGCGCCGAGGCCTCCGGCTTAAGGAAATTTGATACTGTACAGTAGTTACTACAGTAGTAAGACAGGTGACGGTGACGAGCCTCGCTTGTTGTTTTTCACCCTGTAGACCACCAGCTGGAAGAGCAGAGGCCCATCTGTCCAGCTCCAGCGTGTCGGCGCGGGACGCCATGAGGCAGCGCTATTCCGTCACGTGGCACCCGCGCCTCTTGTACTGCATCGTGTCTGACGGTTACATGGCCACCGTGCTGAGGGTCCTCGACAGGCCTTCTCCCGCCATGCTGGTGAAAGCTCTGTTGGAGAACACCAGTAAGGAGCTTCAGAAGGCTTGCCAGCTACTGGAGCGGTCGCAGGTACTGACGCAAGAACTTTACATACGACGCTGTATTAAACTTAAGAAGATAAGTAGTTGCATTATAATGAGAATGCAGCTTTTTTTCTCATCAGGTTCAAGCAATTCAAACCATTCCAAATTCCATTGTCAAAATGTTCAGCTCATTCAGGACATCTTGGGATCTTTTTTTTTTTTTTTTTTTGTAGCATTTCGCCAAATTCCCAATTTAGTCCCAGAATTTTACATTTTCTTCAGCAAAATTCCCAAATCAATGGAGACATTAGAAATATTCCTAATCTTCCCACATTTCTTAACCGATTCCAAAATGTTCAGTTTATTCTGGACATTTTGGGAACTATTTTCCACATTCCAAAAATTCTCAGTTTTACCTTTAATTTATACTCCACATTTTCCATGGCAAAATTCCCAGAATCAACTGAAACATTTGACACATTTTTCCTATTCCTGACACATTTCTCAAATGATTCAAACCATTCAAACCTCAAAATGTTCAGCTCTCTCAGGACATATTAGGAAATGTTTTTTTTTTTTTTTTTTTTAATATTCCAGGGCACTTTTACCAGTATTCCACATTTTTCATGGCCAAATTCCCAACGTAATGGTGACATTTTAGCGAATTTTCCTGATGCTTCCACATTTCTCAACCATATCAGAGCTGTCCAGCATCAAACTATTGCGGTCATTCGGGACATTAGCACTTTATCTACTCAGGTCTGTATTTTGTGAGCAATTCATCAATTCTCATTTTTTTGGTACCAGATGTTTATTTTTTTTTGCAATGTATTTTCAAAGTTGTAAATTTTCAAAATTTCAATCAATTTTACAGTATGAACGCCAATGCAGAGTTAGCTGTTTCTCCGCAGAAATGGCATTTTTCGAGTTAATGTTTAATTTTGCTCTCTTTAGATGTACGTAAGGACCCCTATGGAGTCGTACCTCAACCTGGACGCCAAGTCGTTTGCAGCAAGTGGGCCTCACCCTGCAGACTCCATCACATCTGCAGCCATTCATGAGTCCTCCTTGCCTCTCTTTCTGCAGGACCAGAGCACCTTCAGTGGCACCAAGGAGATGTTCAAAAGAATCCAGGTCTGTTCAAAGAAACTGTATGTGAAATAGTATTGTGCCATGGCTGTTGCATTCAAAATCAGGTAAAATCAAATACAGGTTGTCCCCCCCCCCAAAATTCATCATTACATACGCTTGATGCTGAAACATAAAAGATGTATTTATCAAAAGCTTCACCTTCTGAAGTTTGGGTTTCAAATCCGAAGATCCCACAAGATGCGGCCAAAGCCTTGTCTAAATAGAAATTGTTGTCAATTTTTTATGTCAGGGAGGAGCTAAGTTTGTTGTTGGTTGAAGTTATGGACTGTCTTCGTTGCATTTACACATTGCACTTCCTGTGCATTTCAAAATTTTTTTTTTAGGTAATCCATTATTTTTAAGGGTAATGTTAGTTTGATTTGAAATTATATTCAAGTGTTTTGGGATCACAATTTACGTTATATTTACAGTTTAAGCCAGGGGTGTCAAACATTGTAGTTATTGTTTTCCGCCAAAGGACCGTTATGACTGTGAAACCATATACTGTAAATGTATAATGGCCTCGTACTAAAAATATACAACAAATTGATAACTACTTTTGAAACTACTTTGTGCTATTATACATTTTATTGTAAAAGGGGAACTGGTAACAAAAAATGCTTGCAATTCCCAATGTTATTAAATGTGGAAACAATTTGCAATTTTGATATTTTAGCAAGAACCATGGTTTGCTTTTGCGGGCCACTTTAAATGACGTGGCGGGCCGCATCTGGCGCCCGGGCCTTGAGTTTGGCGCCTGTGATTTAAACTATTAATGTAAGTAATTATCAACGTTTGTGTAGAGGTGTCAATTACTCATAGTTTATTTTTCGCTATTTGCGGCAGGGCTCATTCCTTATTCCTCACGAGAAGCTGTATTGTGATGACTGTACTGAATTGAATTAATTAAGTATTATGCCATATGCCAGTCCTTCTTTGAGGACGACTCCGACGTCGACGGCCCTCCTCCTGGATCGCAGCTGGTGGACAGTGGACACTTGGATTTTGCCTCCATGTTTGACACTCTTCACGCTTTGGACACACAGACAGACCTAAACCAAGATCACGAAGAGGACTTTGAGAGGAATATGCGTCGTCTTCACCGGGAACTCGGCAAGATCCAGAACGGGCTGTTGACGGCGTGGGCTCTCTGCTTATCTCTGGGAGCCGCAGTGGAAAACCAAGCTCACTTGCTGGAGTACACCGTTTTACGGGTGGCACAGCTTGCCGCTTTGTTCCACTCGATGCCAAGAGGTGCTGCCCACTCTGGAAAAAGGGGCCACTCCAGTTCTGCTTGCATCCTGGAGCTTCTGAAAACACTTTTCTCATTCCTTCCGTGGGATAACGCTCACTTGGACGGGCTTCCTGGCCTGGGGCTGGCGGTGGAGCTCAGTAAGCGGCTAGTCCGCCTGCTGCTGGCACCTCCGACAGAGTCCTGCCCATCAGGTTATGTAGACAGACTATCCGGAGCTGTGCTCATCCTCCAGCTGGCCTCCGATGCCCTCGACTGCGCCTACAGCCTTCAGCGGAGAAGCATCTGGTCCTCATTGGAGAAGGACTCTCAACTCTCGGCTTCAGATGTCCACCATGTGCCACTGCTGCGGGATTATGAGGGGAACCAGTCAGGCTTTGTTCATCAGGGTCTGCCAATACCCCAGCAACCATCTAGCAGGTTTGGCTTTTCATTATGAGAATTGGCAATGCACACCTCAGTTAGCACGTCTTTCCTGTGCTTTCCTGTGATTTTTTTCAGCTTCCTCCCACATCCTGAAAACATGCATGTTACATTTATTGAAAACTGTAAATTATCCATAAGTGTATTTGAAGGTAACACTGAACACTTTTCTTGCATTTTTAAAAATGTTTTATGTTTCACATAACCTCCAGACTATTTGGAGTGTGGCAGTGGGTCTACAAGGTTAGCCAGAAGTACCAGGAAGACATGCGAGGCCTTCAGGAGGACAATGACTGGGAGGAAGGAGACGAGGAGCACTTGTCAGTCATCATGTCGGAGATCCAAGCAGCTCTGCAAGCGACCGGACAGAAACTCGAAGAGGGTTCTGCACTGCTGAGTCACACAGGTAAGAGACCACCCGAAGGTGGCTAAATGGTCACTTGTGTGCAACTGAGGCTGGATTTACACTCCAGGTCCAAGTGCCCAATTCTGATTTTGGCTGTGATTGACTGCATGTCTATTTCCAATTGTACATTTTCCCACGTTTAATTGAGAGATGGCACAGTGGACGACTGGTTAGCACATCTGCCTCACAGTTCTGGGGACCGGGATTCAAATCCCCTCCTGTGTGGAGTTTGCATGTTCTCCCCTGTGCCTGGGTGGGTTTTCTCCGGGCACTCCGGTTTCCTCCCACATCCCAAAAACCATGCGCGGTAGGTTGATTGAAGACTCTAAATTGCCCGTAGTTGTGGATGTGAGTGCGAATGGTTGTTTGTTTCTATGTGCCCTGCGATTGGCTGGCGACCGGTTCAGGCTGTACCCCGCTTCCCGTCCGAAGATAGCTGGGATAGGCTCCAAGCAGCCCCGCGACCCTAGTGAGGAGAAGCGGTAAAGAAAATGGATGGATGGATGGATAATTGGGAGATTTCTTTATGGTCCTGTGAAACCATGGTTTCAACTTTTTGGCCATAATTCCAAAAGGTCTGTTTGACCCAAACAGAACATCGCTCATCACCTCTACAGTGAAGTAGAGGTGTGACCACATCATGTTTTGGTGTTTGTTTTTCTTTAGCTGGAACTTGGGGCTTAGATAAGGTGGATGGAGTTCAGAACATTTAGAAATTGCGATCAGTGTTAGCACGAAACCCAAATGTTTCAGTGTTTTTTTTGGTTTATTTGTGTTGTTTGGGAAGACACTGGGGGATATAAGTCACCAATTTGTGTATTTTAATTTGGAAGAGGCCTGATTCCGATCAGCGTATCCCTACTGTGCCACTTGAGAGCAAAATATTGCAATTGTGCCACTTGAATCGTGTACGTTTAATCCATCCTAAATAGGAATCACCTCCTCAGGTGAAGAACTATTCCTGTGTGGCTTGTACCAAAACAGCGCTGAGACGTGGCGGACCGAAATTTGGGAAGAGAGTAAAAAAAGTAAGTTGTTTTCATTCCCAAATCGACATCCAGTACCGTAAAATAGTACAAACGTGCGTCTCTCTCTCTCTCTCTCTCTCTCTCTCTCTAGTAGGTTGTCGTCGTAGCGCCTTCCAGGAGACAAGACTTTGTCTAGCTCTTCTCTACAGTTTGTTGTCCCAGTACCATTTGAGGGAAGCCATGGAGTTGGGAGAACACATGGCCCACTTGGCGCTGCACAATGCTGGATACCATAATAACCACATGACTTGTACATCAGGTGAGTAAATAGAGTGAGGGGAACAAAGAGCAAACTTTGGCCAAGTTGCTCAAGATCTAACGTTGTGCTCTGCAGCCGGCCCTCTTCTGCCGATGAACCTTCACAACGACGCAGTCATTGCCGTCATTCAGACTCTGGCGAGGTTCATGGCTTCCTATTTTACAAATCAGCCGCTCAACATACTGCCTGCCCACCACGTGGCCGTCCTGCCTCCGTTACATCTACCTCACGGTTCGCGTTGAAAATGACACACACAGTGAACTCACATACAAATCCGTGTGGGGGGAAAAATACATTTCGAATTTTGATTGCCAATTAAAAATGGAAAGCACGAATGATTCAGAGCTGCACAATCTCACTTCCTCTTTTGGCCCAGGGCCGAGTGTGGGGCGCTTGGTGCCGCTGTGCCAGGAGGCGGCGGCTCGAGCGGTTCGCCAGCAGAACATGTCGGAGAAGTGGACCGTGGACTACGCCCTGGACCTACTCCTGCTCGGGGGTCTGCTCCCCGAGACGGTGTGGCTGGCGTCCAAACTCGGGGACTGGAAGACGGGAGCCTCTGTCAGCCTCGCTTACATGTACTATTGCGCCGGCCAATTGGACTTCACTCAGTGAGTGTGTGATGGAATGGAATGTTTCGTTGTTGTTGTTGTTGTTGTTTTTGTTTTTTTTCCACTCTCCTGTCGCTATCCCTGAGATGTGTTTTATCCCTTTTTTGTTGTTGTTGTTGTTTTTTAAACAGGCTCAGCAAACGAGAACTTCACATTCCCAAAACTTTACTCCCTGAAAGCATTTTTCAAGCGGAGTTGCAGTGTCTTCTGGACGACGACGCTGGAGAGCACAGTGATGTCAATGATACAAGATTTACAGGTTTGTGAACATTTTAATGAACCGTTTAATCCAGGGGTAGGGAAACGTTACAACTCAAGGGCAAGATTTCAAATATTTCGGGCCATACTTTGCCTACCCCTGCTTTAATCAATTCATCCACGTGTCTATTTGTTTGACTAGACCCTGTGGAAGGACAAGACTTGGATGCAATGCAGGGGTCTGCCCAGGAGATACTAAAGGCATCGGTTATTGCTGGTGTGGATGTTTTAACTTCACCATTGACTTCCTTACTGGACTCAGCCAAAGACCTGTGCTCAGGTCTCTCTGCTTTGGTGCACAGTGGCCTGTATTTGCCGTCCCCGCCTCTGTATTGTCCACAGCCTTCCCCGAATACACAGGTACTCAATACAAAAGGATACATTCGTGTCGAGCTGGGCCTTAAACACTTAAAACAAAATATCCAACTTTTTCTTCACAAAAATCTGAGTTTCGATGATAGATTTTTTTCACTTTGCTGTGAGATAAAGCGAATGACAATGACATTATTAAAAACAAGTTTTGAAGCTTTTTTCAAAGTAACGCGTCTCACCTTCGACAGAAATATTAGACATGTTTTTGTTTGTTTGTTTACAGATAATGTTAAGACCAGTAAAAGCTTACGAGAACATCAGAACTTTATTTGTGGTTAAAATCAGAGGCACTTTAAATGGTGGCAGGTGTTTGCTGACTTACATTTCACATGAGTTGCAATGTGATTGGTTAATTCTGAACGCAGTCACATACCCACTTGTAAGCACAATGGTGGAAGAAGTTTTGAAATGATCTTGGTGTTTTTTTATGTCACAAAAATCTGACATTTAAACTTGGGTGTGTAGACTTTTTATATCCATTCCACTGTATATGGGTCATCTTCATATACATGGAATTTGTGTTATAGTTTCAATAGTAATAGTATTTTATAGGGCCACCACCATTTGCTTTGTCAATAAGGATTGCTTTTACGATGCCTAAAATTTTAAATCATCAATAATTTGTTAAATTCTTTACCGTTATGGATAAAAAAAAAAAAAAGACCCATATTCGCACGTTCCGCTGATAAGAATATGCGTGCGTGTTTCAGGATCCTGTGGGGACACCAGGACAGCTTGCAGAAGTGGCGACACGCCACAAAGTGTCTGGCGTTCTCCAGAGGATCCTGCTCCTGCTCAGGTCTGCTCGATGCTGCCACCCTGCTGCTCAGTGGTACGTCAGCAACCTGCGACGGGCCCGCCATCTACTACACAAGGTAGCGTGTGTGTTACACAAAGCTTTGATTGAAGGTCTTATTTCGGAAATGAAGTGCGCCATCTTAAAACGGATTATTGATTTTTTAGATCAAGACGAAGTATGGCTACACATCATTCCCCAAAGAGGAAAAGGCTCTCCCAGAGGACCTGTTGAAGTTTGTCTGCCACGGTGGATTCTTCAGACGGGGCCATAGCAAAGATTCCATTCAAACTATTAGTGAGACGCCACTCGTCATCACATAAATCTGACACCTCTGCATTAATAATGTCTTTTTATTTATTTATTATTGTAAGGACAAAAAGCATCCTAGTCCTATTTTTGGGGAGAATAAAGGCGTCTTTTGCATAGTAAAAGGCATCATACTAAAGTAAAAGGTGTCATACTGCGAGAATAAAAGTTGTACGTTGGCGCTTCGAAATGCAAGTAAAAAAATGTTTTTATTGGATTTGCTAACAAAACTGCGATACGAGTGCTTTCACAGTGTATTTAAAACAACCACATTGCTCGAAGTCCACTCTGCTTAATGCTGACAAACTGTAAAATACCATAGACAGGCGAACAAATAACATCGGTGTTGCAGTGTTTCAACCCTTCAGCAATGCATATTTACACACCAACGGTGAAATAACACGTGGACAGTCAATACTCACGGACATATCATCACTGTTGGGCGGGAAACTTGGTCAATTTGATATTTTTTCACAAATCCAATTGTTGAAAATGTATGGTTTTGGATTCCGCCCGACGCCAGTGATATATTCTTTGTCTTCTGCGAAAATGAGTAATATTACTTCGGCTTAGTGAAGCGCTGTGACGGCTCCGTGTATATCTGCAGACAATACTCACAGCCGTATATTCTTCATTCTTTATGAAAAATGACTAATATTACTGCAATGTACAGAATCAGTTGTGAAACTCTTCGTGTGCGTCTCTGTATTATACTGCCCCAACGTGGCCTGGGCACCTACAGCAGGAGCGCCATTTTGTCCACTGAATTGAAGCAAAAAATGCGGCAAAAACGGTTGCATTCTTTAAATTGAATTGAATGATGTCATTACTGCAAGTTTTATTGGAGATTTGGAGTTTTATACCATAAAATTACAGTTTTAGTATCTTGGGAAAACATACGACTTTATTCTCGCAAGATAAGCTTTGTTATGCCGACAAAATCCGTCAATTCTTGTAAGGATTACAACTGTTTTTTTTTTTCTAAATATGACGTTATCACAATATTATTTTTACTTTTCTGTCTTTCTCTAAAAAAAAGAAAAAAAAAGGAATTTATCAAAACACTGCACTGATCTAGATTCTGTTCTTGCCGTTTTCCTCCTCAAGTCTGTTTCAGGGAGCTGTGTGGTTTATGCTGGATGCTTCATGTCAGGGATCAGCTTTCTGTTGCCTGCAGGAGGTATCAGGCTGCCAGAATGCAACAGGTATCACATTAATGTTGGATTGTGTTATTATCTTTTAACTGTGCATGGCCTGAGCATGTCGGTTTATATTTGTGTCCGTCAAGGACGTTGACAATTCACAAGTGCAGTCATCCTGCCTGGATGCTCTTCTCTGGGCCCATCGCTATTTGCCTTTCTGTCACTTCCTGAACGCTGAGGAAATCCTGCAGGACCTCCTGCTCAGCCTGCTGGCCGAATTGCCACCCCTCGCTTTGGTGATTTATTTGTATTTTTTCCCCCCCCTCAGTTTCCTCCCGCACACATGGGGAAAAACAATAAATAAACTGTTATTTTGTTCCTTTTCCTCTTAGGTGGCAGACACGCTGGTACTTGCCTTCCCAGCGAAAGAAGAGTCTGTCAGAGTCTCCCTGAGGGAGAAGTATAAGTCACTGCTGCAGAGCTTGAGGCAATGCAGCGTCTTTGGTACATCATAACCTAACAGATTTATATATAGTATTAGAAATATTACTTTATTTATTTCATATATACTCAAAATTATAACAAAATGGCATTTCAGTATGTGTGTTGCATGGACTTAATATTATCAACACTTCATTAGGTACAGCCGCACAATACAAGAGCTGTATAGAATTCTGCCTTTAATAATGAAGATCATTTGTGGTTATAGTTTGCATGTGTACAACTGCACTGCATCTTACGTTTTTGTCCCTCTCTTGCAGCTATTATAATATAAAGTAGGACAGACGTGCCTTGAGCTACAAGTTTAATTTGTTCCATGACCACGCTCGTAACTCAAAACACTACACAAAACACACCTTCCCCATTGATATGAATGGAAATGCCATTAATCTGTTCCAGCCTCACAAAAAAAAAACATTTTTAATTAAAAAAACAAAACAAAACAGGTAGCACTCTATTATATTGTAATTTATAAAGACATACACGAATGAGATGATTAAATAGAGCATAAAGAAGGAAAATGTTTTTGCCACATTTATTTGCTTCAGTTCAATGGACATTGTGCTGCTCCTTTTGGTATGCACGCCTTGGCCAACTGGGGGCATTATAATACTGACATACACACCTGAAGACGAGTTTCGCAAATGACTCAGTAAGCAGCAGTATTATTAGTCATTTTTCATAAAGGATAAATAATACTTTGCCTGTGGGTATTGTCATATTGTCTGTCTGCATGTGTTGCTCTGTCGTTTGTGTTCAAATATGTTACGTAAAGGGATAGAACACTGCGACACTGATGCTATTCGCTTACCTGTGTACGGTGTTTTGAAGTGTTCGTTAGCGTTAAGCTAAACAGTGTTTATTAAGGCAAAGGCAGACAGTAAACTTCAAATGGGACTGGCAATAAATCTTTTTTAAGAATTCTTCACTGTCTGCCAAATTACTGCTTGTTGTGAAGATGAGTTGAGTTCACTGACACCATAAAGTACTTGAGCTGTAGCTTAAACCTTTGCTTGCAAGTCAAAGCATAAAAACGGCCGAATGACATTTTGAAAAAAAATCATAAGTTGTGTCACCCGTCATTTAAGGCACCACTGTAATCGTTTATTGTATTCATTTTTTTTATTGTAGATTGAAGTTTCATATGTATTTTATTCATTCTAATTTAATAATGTAACACAATTTTGTAATGCCAACAATTGAATTAGGTACAGCCAGTCAATGGAAGTGCTTGTATTAAAATGTACAATGGAACCAAATCATTAGGTTGACCCAACTACAGTGGTAAAATATCAACATTTAAAATATGGTATTTGAAATTAAGTGTTTCTTAAACTGTACAACTGTTTTCATGATGTCGTAAGTGGTCCTGGTGTCGCTAACAAAGTAGCCAATGAGTGTAAAAAGGGAGTGTAGGTATAAACACTCCTTTTGCACATTTATCCTCTAGATGAAGACAAACAGCCGGTCGGTAAGCCCATGAAGGGTCTGATCCGAGACAAACTCAGACAGAGGAAAAAGCACCTGGGCCGCTTGCTGAGGCACCTTGCCCCCCCGGAGCTCCGGCTGTGGGAGAAAGATGAGGACAAGGAAGACGAACACGGGGCGGCCACTACGAGGCCACGCTCACCGGTCACGAGCGTGAGCGCCAGCACGTTAACCGACTGTGGAGAGAGCGCACAGGAAACATCTGAGGGTGTCTCACTTGACCCTCGCAACTCATCCATACCCAGGTAGGCAGTGTGCAATTGATGCAGGGGTGTCCAACTTCCTTTCTTTCCCTCAGAGGACTGATATGACTGGGCAAAATTGTATCATCACCTCATCATATTATTGCATATACACAGTATGGAAAACATCTCCTGCCATGAACTGGGGCTCACTGTGAATTCAAATTATTTGATGAAATTGATGAATCGCCCAGCCATAGCATCAACGATGATTTTCTATGGCGTGGCTGATGTTGTTGTCTTCCTGTAGGGAGGTGAAAACAAATGCAAAGAGGACTACTGTTCCGACTAAGAGGGCGCCTGAGGATGTCGCGCTACCTTCCCTTCCAGTCGTTGGCACCTGGGAGTTTGAGCTGGAGGATGGCGAATATCTCACCTTCCTCGAGCTCTTTCTCAGCTACATGCTGGAGAAGGACAGCGGCGACAGGGCCGAGCCTCCCTTGCTCAAGTCCTTTTGCTCCGCTCTGCGCGACAGGGAGCTGCACTCGCTCACCTTCGACGTGCTCACCACGATGCACCGTCGCCAAAAAGACGGCCAGCACCCGACCAGGAAACACAGTGGCGACGAGCTGCCGGTCTTCCGAGCCGGATGCTGCCGCAGGCCGGCGAAGCACGGTACGAGCCCCGAGTCGCAAACTTCAGCGGCCTGGAACGACGCTTCTGAATCCAGAAGCAACCTCTCTGCGTTTGCACTGCCTGATCTTGGGACAGGGAGGCAAATGGGTTTGTTTAGCCTCCGACATCAGAAGGGAGGCTCCCGTTCAGACGGAAATCAAAGCGTCTTGGCGTTCGGCTCTTCGACCACCGCGGAAACCAGTGTCGATCTTCGACAGGTCCTGGATTCTAAATTAGAGGACCAGTTCCCGGTGCTGGGCAGGCTCCTGGAGTGGATGTTGCGCTGGGCCGACAAGAGGGTGCTTCTTGGGCATACCGGCAAGAAGAAGAAACCGAAGGGAGAAGGAAAGGCCGAAGACGGGATAGTCATCCGCGTCAAAACCTCTACGCCGGCGGTGCTCACATCGCTGAGCCTTCTGGAGCGCAGGTTCATTCATCTACTTCAGCCGTGCTGCCCGGAAGCACGATGGACGGTCGCCCCGGTGCTGCAACCCGAGGTGGACACGAGACTGGAGCGAGAGAGTAGCGTTGATACCGGCTACCCCGGATCAGCTAACACTCCCGTTGCTGGTCAGGATCACAACGTACAGCAAGGAGAAGAGTCTATGTGAGTGCTTTTTGCGTGAGAACTTGATAAGATGGGCAAAAATAACCATAATACACACTCAAGTTGTTTGGTCGATTTGTCACGCTCACCAGCTTCACATAACTGCACGGTCACTACCGCTTAAAACAACGCCACACATAGCAATGACATCATCACGCGGCGCTCTCTCGTAACAGGTTGATGATTGCTGTAAATAGCAGAATAAACCCACCAGCAAATTGAACTTAATATGGATGAGTATTTAGCACATCCGTCTCACAGTTTGATGTTGGGGGCTCCTCCCACATTTCAAAACCATGCACGTTAGGGCCATTGAAGACTTTTGAATTGTTGTTAGGTAAGAATGTGAGTGTGAATGGTTTGTCTATATGTGCCCCGTAATTGGCTGGTGAGCAGTTCTGGGCTGGGCTCCAGCCCAGCCGTGACCCTAATGGTAAGCAGTATAGAAATAGATGGAAGTTGAGGAGATTCACATGTACGTAAACAGTGCCGTGAAAAAAGTATTTGCACACTTTGCGAGTTCAGTTTAGTTTTTGCATATCTATCCCACTTCAATGTTTCGAATCATCAAAACAATTTGAATACCTCACAAAGACAACCAATGTAAGGGAGGGGGGAAAAAAATCCATGTTAAAAATGTTATTGTCCCCTGTAACTAATAACTGGTTGTGCTACCCTTAGCAGCAGCAACAGAAATCAAGCATTTGCAATAACTGGTGATAACTGACTTTCCGGCAAATACCCCATACAAATGCCAATGATGGACATTTCATGATGCCAATAGAAAACAACATCATGTATATATTTTTTTCAGAAATGTCGCCGTGTCCGGCCACACGTATCGCGCGTGCCAGAAACCGACACTGTGTACTATGTAGTCTAACCTACCAGATTAGACTTTTGCGGATCACAATGACCTGGATGACTGAGAATCTACATCGACAAACATACTTACTGTATTTTATGTATTCATGTTATTCATGTGTATGCTCTCGTAGTTGTTCTCACACAGATGAACCAGAGGAACCCAAGTCTCAGAGGACGCCTCTCCCCGATAACCCAGATGAACTCGACTTGAGCGCCCCGATCCCAAGCTCCGCGGCGCAGCGACTGGATTTTGATGATTTGGATGTCACGCCGGAAAAAGAAGGCACGACGCCCCAAGCGGTCAGTACGTAAGCGGTGATCAAACAAAAGTTAAACGAACATCGTGTTTTTTGTCACAGGCAAAAGCAGCGGCGACCGTTCCGAACAATCATCTCCTCTCTCCAGTGGGATCACGTCTGAAAACCTTTGCTCGCCACAACCGGTCAATCTCAGCCCTTTACTGTCACTCTTCTCATTGCATTACGAGTTTCACATGTCACCAAATGTCCGCGTTGTATTTTTTCAGAGCTTAAAGCGTAGAGAACTGATCGAGCCATCCTGCTCCACATCCCTGTGAGTTCTGAATGTCAAATTGTGCATGCTTTCGAATTACTCAACAGATGTCCGCATCCGAACATCCACCCTCCATCATCTATGTCCTTATTACGGTTGTGGGGAAGCTGGAGCAGGCCAATTGCAGAGCACGTACATACAGGCGAACAACCATTCCCACTCACATTCACTCCTATGGGCAATTTAGAGTTTTCAAGTTGACCTCTGGTGAGAGAAGTGGGGTACACTCGTGACTGGTTGCCAACTCAGTCGCAGGGTACATCAAGAAAGGCAAGCATTTGCTCTCACATTCACAGATACGGACAATTCAGTTTCTAATGAAGCCAAGCTGACTTTTGGAGCAAGAGAAGTGGGGTACACCCCAAAGTGGTCGCCAGCAAACAAGCACTCACACTCACTTTCAGAATTTAGAAGACCAAATGAAGCTAACGTGCATGCTTTTGGGAATATGGGAGCGCAAGAGAAAACCCGTCATTCTGAACATGTTACATTTGATTTTCAATATAATTTAAATCGCTGCCTGAATCAAATCCAGATGAAAATTGAAACTTTTGAGATGAAAGCTCCTGACCTTTTGACGTTTTCTTGTAACATAACAACATAATAGTATAACAGTTTGCGTCATTGTTGCGTTCTCTTCTTGTGTTGTTTAAGCCTCAGTCAGGCCGGAAGCCATCAAGCGACCCGGGCGCCGGGTAGTTCCATTCCCCAACTTCCCTCGTCCGTTCAGCCTCAGGCGTACCCCAACACGCCGTTAGACCATCCAGGTTCTCTGCCTGCACCTGCTCAGGATCCTTTTGGCCCCGGTCCATCGTCCTCCCTTGAGGCTCCGCCAATGAGGCAGCGTCTGGGCGAAGATCTGTACCGACTGGTCCAGGTAACGACGCCTCCCTCGTTACCTCCATACACTTAACCTGATGATTTAAATGCTGTTCCTGTGTTGCAGAACATCAACTATATGAGCCTGATGGATGTTTTGGGGGCTTCATTTTCCAGTCTGCAACTCGCCCAGCAGAATTCCTATTTAGCTCAATCCAACGTGAACCCCTTTCAGCCTTATGTGCCTTCGTCTTACATGACCAACGTGCCGCCTGAACAAAATCCCCAACCTGCGCACACCCCTGCAGTGTCTCAATCACAAATACATGTGCCAAATCCACAACCGAACAACCCGCGATCTTTTCCGGCATCTGCACCCATGTACGCCTACCAGACTCCCATACACAGCACACGCGAACCTGATCATGTCAGCCATCTTCCCTGCGCTACTAATGACGGAGGAGGAAGCTACCAGGTATGTTTACGTGATACAGGTGGGAAGCGCGGTAAATAAATGGACATTTGAGGGATTTATCATACTCGGGTTCACCCAGGTGGAAATTTACATCTTGAGTGACCACAAAAATGAGTCTAGCAGTAGCACTTTTTTTTAAGCTCCAGAAGCCTGTTTAACTTGCCTACAAGAATTTTACTTGTCTATTATGAATAGATGAACAACAACAACAAAAAAAACATCTCTAGAAGTCGTGCCCAAAAAGACTGTTTTGGCCATTTTAAGATGATTTTTGTCCATTTCCAAAGATCCTTCAAGTATGCGATTTTCTCCAATGTTGCGTAAATGTGTGCGTGTGGTGCTTGTTTTACTATAGGCGCCGAATTATTATTATTTTTTTTTTTTTACCCCGCCTCTCGTTCTTGTTCGCACCGCAAGTTTTCAGTCCATTTAGATCGACCAATAACGATCCCGGTTAAGTATGCATATGCTGACCCGCGCGTGCGTAATAACGCACAGGGGGGATTGAACGTAATTCATCCAATTTTCCGCTGCACCGCGTTCTTGTTTCATAAGCGTTTTCGTCGGTTCCGTGTTTGCACGCCTGCCTTTACGTGGCTGCTCAATCAATCCCCCCCGACGTAGTGAGGCGTCATCCAGCGTGAAACTACTTCATAATGTGAGCGCATCTGTCTGTTTAAAGATGACGCGAGGGTGACGCTTTGTTCACGACTAATTGAATGTGCACTTTGCCCCACTCGCTTGTGCTTAATTGGAGTCACTCGTCTTCCTTTTATTATCGTTACTCGTATTTGAGCTAATCACATTTGTCTTTATCTCCCCCCCCCCCCCCCAGGAATTTCGACCTCTTTCTGTGGAAGCGCAGTCAACAGACATTCACTTTAAGGAAAGCACGGGGTTAATCCCGTCCACCCAAGGGCTCCTGATCACCTCGAACACAAATACAATAGCGCCCTCTATTGGTAATATCAATACAGACCCGTCCTCTCAAGCCGGGGGCCTCAAGTTGCTGCAGCTGCATGGTGGCAGGAAGAGAGACACGAAAAGGGCGAGAGGCTCATCTTCGGCCCCGAAAAGACTCCTTCGATTCAGTCGGAGCGCTCCCACGGAGTCCCCGGCGAGGAGCTCTCGTCGCCAGAATCCCACGTCCGAGGCGCCACGCGGCCTTCGTCTGCTGCACTTGCTGCCTGGAGCACAAGGACACGTCGACCTCCCCAAACTACCCTCGCAACCTCCTCCTCCCAAGCCCTTTTTTGTCCCAGCAGCGCCACTGGGGCAAACTCCCAAACTCCAGCTTCTACGGATAGACCCCAAACCGAGAAGGGTGAGTATTATACAGTGGATATGGACAAAAAACATATTTTTTTTAAAATCCGTGGATGGGTAACTGCGGGTGTGGGGTCCACTGTGTACCCAAAAAAAGGCTCAGGTGGCAAAAGATACAATAAAGAAACACGCACAAAAAAAGGTAAACGTAGGTCGGATTTAAGTACCAGTAAAGAACTATATATAAGACTCTAATGGACTTAAGTACAAAGTAAAAAGTACAAAGGAATTCTTACTGTAACTTATATACAGTACCAGTTTTGATAATGTTGCACAATTGGGGTGAAAATGCACACAAAATAAATTCCCTCTTATTAATTTACAGAAAAATGTGCTCCCATAGCTTTAACATTGTGACCAGATGAACAGAAAATGCAAAACTAGCTCATGATAAGAACTGCAAAACAAAAGGACTCGGCCAACTATGCTATTAAATACTTTCTTGCATCCCAACACTGCATCCCTCAATCTGCCAATGTTTTGTGTAGATGTCCACCCCGGCACCGAGCTCGTCCCAAAAGGCTCGCCTCATCTCCCTGGAGGAGTTGGCAGGTTTGGTGGCGGTCAGGCGCAACTCGGAGCAGGCTCGGCTGCAGCTCCTCCGGGTCAACGACTGTGTCGAAACGCACCGAGGCGCCGCCGCGCCTTCTTCCGGCTGCGGCAAAAGGCACGATAACCTCGAGTTGTAATATTGACGACTTGTTCTCATGATAGCCGGATTGACTGCCTGCGTGTGATTACAGGCAGAAGAGGAGAGAGAGGACACTGAGGGTAAATCTGCCTAATGAGATCATCATCACCACACAACAGGTGCAGTAGGACATTTCTTTTACTCAAAACAATGCAAACATTCTCATGAATAACTTAGAACTATTATTTGATTAGCCAAAAGAGGACCCGGAGGAAATCGCCACTACACGGGATTGCGCCATTCAACGTGGTTCGTACCAAATAGCGCAAGGTGCGCCTTTATGGTTGCGCTCAGTGTCATGAGGTCATTGTGCTTGTGCCCATGTCAGGCGCCAATCCAAGTCCCTCAGGATCTAGTCGCTCTGTGTCGACTGGTCGCACGTTATTAGACAAGGCGAGAGCGACTTCAGCCGAGCTCCACGCGTTCGCCTCCACGTGTAAAAGACCCCCAGAGTGCCTCGACGCTTTCACCAACACGGAGCCAAGTAAGCCTTTTCCCGCATTGAATTCATGAACAGGGACTCGCAGTCCCGAGGTTCTGAGTTTGAATCTTGTCTCCGGCATTCCTGTGTGGAGATTTCATGTTCTTCCTGTGGTTGTGTGGGATTCCACATTCCACAAACATACGTGTTAGTTCATTCATTGAAGACTGTAAATTGTCCATAGGTGTAAATTTGAGTGTGAATGGTTTTTGTCCGATATGTGGCCTGCAACGGAATGGAGATGTGTGTCAGCTAGTGTAGGCTCCATCTTACCTGTCCCTCTAGTAAGGACAAGTGTAAAAGAAAATGGATGGATGGATTCTCAGGTAGTGTGAGAAAGCATCACGCTGTTTTGTTTTCTTCCAGAGTGTTCTCCCGTGCTTGTGGACAAGGCAGTGTCCCCTCAAGCCACACTGTCAGCCACTACTGCTACAGGCAAGTCGAAAGAACACACTTTAGAAAACGTGTACGGAGACAAACCCTCTCAAGACACAGATGACATCCCGCCAATACAAGAACAGAGGAATTTGGTGAGATACAAAACCGGTACCCACACGCCAATATAGAATAAGCAAAAATACGTTGTTGGCCAATCTTGTCATTTCTGCCAGGATCAGCGTGGCCGCAACTTCCTGAGTGTCCTGGACATCGAAGAGGGGACGCAGCATCGGGATTTGCCTCCTGCCAGCTCCGGAACGAAAGACGCTTCTTCCGTCCCTCCCGTACTCACGCCCGCTCAGCTTCACATGCTCGCCGCTTCCATCGTTAAGAGTGCTCACCCTGCCGATGAGAAGACCCCCAAAACCGTCACTCGAACAGGTCTGGATTCGACGTGTCATTAAGGGTCAAACCAGTGATTCCCAACCACTTTGCTATTAGAAATGATCCAACCTCACTTAATTGGCCTGAAACTTTATTTTGATTTACTACTAATAATGTATCTTTGTTCATCTATCTATGCCAGCGACGTATATTGACAGTCATTATCATTAAATGGTCTTCCATTAGGTGGCAATAGGTATAGTACATAATAAACCTGTGTGACCACCTGTTGCCATTAATAGAGTAGAATAAGTCATTGCATGCACATACCGAGTAAGTCAATTGTGATGAAATCTTTCGTTATTTCAGTGTGCAGTTTTCTGAATTGATACCCACCAAAAGGTTTACGGCTGCCACAAGATTGCGCCAAAGCACTACTTTTCTATTAGATGGGGCGAAGGCCTGTCGGAATGAGGCTCCTCTCCTTACTTCAACATAGTTCTTTGGCAAGATGCCATAAGATGATGCTAAAGTCAGACTTTTATATTGCTTGTCTGTTTAAAGCAACCTAGCAACTCCCAAAGGAAAAGCCCCGCTAGCTTAATGCTAACCCTAACCTAGCGTCTACAATATTTTGCTGCTTTCAGCAACAAACGGTGCAGCAACACGTGGACAGACTTTTTACTTTTTATTTGCATTATGTTCTAGATTCCTGCGAGGGCGCCGCTGAGCCGAACAGGGAACCAGAGAGAGTCCACTCTGAGGATCTACCGGACTCCGAGCTTTGTAAAGTCAACAGGACAAGAAGAAGAGAGAGACCTCACAACTTGGAACCAGAGCGATTCTACTCCGAGGAACTACCTGACTCTGAGCTCACTACAGCCATGAAGACACCAAGAAGAGCGATACCTCGCGACAGGGAGCCAGAGAAAATCTCTCCGGGTTACAATGAAGATTCAACTGACTCGGAGCTTTCAAAAGCCATCAAGACCCCAAGAATAGACGGGCCTCGCGATCTTCCGTCCGAAACCGCCGGCAGTCTGGTTCTCGTCGCACATAAGCAAGCTGGATTCACAGCTGGCTGCGTTGCAGAACATCGCCGACTGTCTGGAGAAGGACCTGCCCCAGTCCAGATTGGCAAAGGAGGTATGTAAGCATTGCATCATCATCCTATTGATTCAGATTTGAAAAGATAAAACGTGGCATGTTTTTGTGTGTGTTTTTGTTGGACCGCAAGCCACGACAAGTCATACCAGCCTCGCCTCCGAATTTGAAGCCTGCAGTAAGAAAAACAGTACGACTGTCTCTCCCAGCGCAAGAGCTTAAAACACAGCCAAAACACACTTACAGCAGTGTGAGAAAGAACACTCTTGAAACCGGTAGGTTTGTTGTTTTTTAATGCTCCCATCATGTTGATCCATTTAAAACTCTACAAGAATTATTTTACAAATGTCAACAACAACAAAAAAAAGTAACTCACAGCCTGAACTGGTCGCCAGCCAGTCGCAGTGAAAATAAACCTCTTCAATAAAATAGTATTTGCATTTTGACTGCCACAAAGGAGCCCCACAGCCTCAATCTCGGGCTGCGCCAGAACCTGACATCTGCAAGGTGGAAGAAGAGATCGAGGAAGAAGAAGACATGTTTCGCAATGACTCCCACCGCCCCGACAAAAAGCCGTCGGCTCGCCATCCGCCGTCTTCCCCTCAGCTTCGTCACGACCAACAGAGCCTTCCAAGTAAAGACGCTCTTCGTAAATTCTGAGTTTCTCATCAAACTGCGGCGGCCAACAGCTGCTCTCTAGTTTAGTATGTGTCAGATGTTATTAGATATGTTGTCCCTTAGTTACATTCATGACAATTCATTTTGTTGTCATGTTGTAACAGTTTGTTCTTCCCACAGAACATCTGTTGACCGGAACATTGGAAACATTTGACGAGTAAGTGGTTTTTAATTCGTACATCGTCTTGTTATGTTGACAGTCAGATTGACCTATTTTATCCATCCATCCATCCATTTTCTGAGCCGCTTCTCCTCACTAGGGTCGCGGGTGTGCTGGAGCCTATCCCAGCTGTCATCGGGCAGGAGGCGGGGTACACCCTGAACTGGTTGCCAGCCAATTGCAGGGCACATAGAAACAAACATCCATTCGCACTCACACTCATGCCTACGGGCAATTTAGAGTCTCCCATTAATGCATGTTTTTGGGATGTGGGAGGAAACCGGAGTGCCCGGAGAAAACCCACGCAGGCACGGGGAGAACATGCAAACTCCACACAGGCGGGGCCGGGGGATTGAACCCGGGTCCTCAGAACTGTGAGGCTGAAGCTATAACCAGTCGTCCACCGTGCCGCTGACCTATTTTAAATAAGGAAAAAAAAAAAAAAAAAGATAATGGTTAGATGTAAAATAAAATTTTGTTAAAATTCCTTCTGTTTCTGTTCTTTTTTTATATACAGTGGTGCCTTGAGATGCAAGTATAATTTGTTCCAAATAGTCATATCTCCGAATGACCCAGTAAAGTGCTGTAATATTAGGTCGACTTGAGGCTAAAATTGTCTTTTTATGAGCATAAAATCGTATATTTTCAAGATTAAAGAAAGTAATCTCTTCAATAATTCTTTCCAGTGAAAATTTCGAAAGTAGGCTTAGCTATAATGGGACGAGATCATCTACATTGCTCATCGGTTCGCAGGCAACAAAGAGCTCCTTTGAATCCTTCACTTACACTCATAAAAATACCAACTTACTGTCATAATATTATGTCATTCGTCTGAACAATGCTCCTTTTAGTTCTCAAAAATATACAGATGCATCTCATTAGAATATATTCAAATTTATTGAGATGATATACCTCAATAAATTGTGCAACAGAAGAACTGTGTGAGGCTTCAGGCTATGTCCCTATTGCATTTTGCAGCTAAAAAAATGTTTTAAAAGTTTTTTTGGGGCTTTCTAGCAGACGTCTTAAGGTTTTGTGATGACAGTGCTATTTCAAACTGTTCCTAATTCCTTCCACTTTGCCTAAAGCGCCAGTTCCAGCAGAAGAAAAACAGCCCCAAAGCATGACGTTGCCACCACCGTGCTTCACTGTAGGGATGGTGACCTTTTGGTGATGAGCAGTGTTGGTTTTTGCATCGAACACTTTTCGATGGCCAATTATGGCCCAAAAATTCCACTTTGTTTTCATCGGACCATAACACGTTTTTCCAAGTGGTTGGGATATTTTGTTTCGGTTAGATTAGGTTTCGTATATTCACGTTTTAACTACGCCGTCCTCCTGTGTGTGTGATCTGCAGGACGGCTGATGAGAGTCTGGACCAGACGGGGCTGTCCGATACAGCGGAGATCCTGGAAGGTTTAGTGCGAGATGGTTATATATCCCAAACTGACCTGGATGCGTCTTTATCAAACACGCTCGACGACAGGTACGTTTCTCACTCACTTATGAGTGACGTGAGAGTATCACGGATTTGAGCGACAATGTGGCTCGTACAACGCAGGAGGGAGGAGGAGCAAGAGCCGAGTCAGCAGATTTCCCCGAGGCGTGCTCTTCCCGACGAGGACGACGACAGACGGGAGCTGATGATCTGGATGAGACACAAGCAGAGAGAGAGACACTCGGTGTATCAAAAACAGAGAGCCAGCCTGCGCGAGAAGGAGATCAAACCTTTTTCCAGAACATCGGTTGGATCCTTCACCAGCTGTTGAGAATGTTCCACCATATTACATCCATGCGGTTGCTCATTTTTGCTCTTCTTCGTTGTAGAAATCCACCAGCCAAGTGACCAGCAGTAGAAACACACAGGAAAAGCAGAAGTAAGAACTTGTTTAAAGGTGACATAATATGGAAATTGGACTTTTTAATTGCTTGTTTGCAAATAGTCGAGTCTGTAAGTGAGCCCTTCTAAATTCCGCTGAATGTTGCGATGTACCAGGGCGACACGCTAACCGAGTGGTTCGCACGTTTACCTTATAGTTCTCAGTTTCTCTTTTTTTTTGGCTTGCCAGGGCCATGCTTTTGAAACAATTCAACCAGAGGCTCCACGACGCCACCTTGTTGGCAGATCAACTTCGCACCAGCCCCTTTTCCGGCTCTCGTATTTTAGTCATTGATGCTCCCGCCGTAAGGTCCTCCTCCGCTCCGCCCACCGCTGACAATCGCAGGTACTGTATGAATTTTTTTTCAGCCGCAAAATCTACACTTGCATGTTTCAAGGGGACATATTATGTTTGCCACTTTTTGATCGCTTGTATACAAATAGTTGTAGAGGGCGAAACGTTGTCCAGAACGCTGACACATTCCAGCGAGATCCAGCCCAAAGTTACGCATTCATCTACTGGCGAGATGACGAGCGGCAGCCTGCAAAGCTTCTCTGTCGCCAAACTCATACTCCGCCTTTTTTTAAATCACGAAGGCCGCACTCGCTATTGGCCCAGCAGTACACTGGGCGTGGTGTCCAATCGCTCACTTGCATGAGCTGATTTCAGCAAGACTGGAAATAGGTTGAAAATGGTGCCGCAATTCTTGATCTTTGTTTTTTTTTTTGTCATTGTCACAGATGTGTTATTAAAGCACTTGAGAACTATTAAAATATGGAAAAAAAGGTCTTTAATGTATATTGTTCATACTATATACATAGCGGTTTTGATTGAATTAAAATCTTCTCTGTGGGTTTTACAGCAAAGAGAAAAGTCTGACGCGTCCCTCAGGCCAAACGCACGCCCAACGTCGTCCTTGGACTGCCGAAGCGCCTGGAAGACCTTCAGAGGACAGCCGGAGGACCGAACGACCCCGAAGACCAGGTAACATCCGTAAACACCTCATTGACAATCCGATGATAGTGTCACAATCCTTACAATGCATTTGGAAAATATTCCCAGCTCTTCACTTTCTCCACATTTTGTTATGTTACTGCCTCTCTCCAAAATTAAATGAATTAACTTTGCCTTCAAAATTAAGAAATACATTTTAATTAACTTATTTTGGGCAAAAAACCTGCAAATTTTTTACCAAAAAAAATATCGACAGGAATTTTCATTGGGTCCTGCTGTAACGTAACAAAAATGTGGAAAAAGTGAAGCCTCGCGAATGATTTCCAGATGAACCGTATGTATGACATGCTCGCTCGACCTCAGGGGCCTCTCTGTCGAGGGAGCGTCCGATGGCCTCCATCAGGGCCCACGAGGACCAGCAATTCACACACCGGGGTGTCAATCTGTTACTGCCTGAACTGATGGACGAGCGGGACGACGGCGCCGAAGCGGGCGTGGCCGGTATGGACTGGCTGGACAAACTAACGGAGAGCGGAGGGCGTCTCAGCGAGGTCGACTGGGCGGCCATCGAGAGGATGGCGGCCGCAGAGGAGAACGTCTGAACGGCCGCACCTCAGGCAAAAATGAACAGTCAAGGGAATTTATGTTCGTTTTCAAATACAGTGGTACCTTGACTTACGAGTACCTGAAGTTTTTTTCTGAGATACGAGCCGTCGGTTGGCCGAATCTTTTGCTTTGACTTGAGATACGAGCGATGTGTGGTGGCACTGAACTCAACTCGCTTGACAATCAGCAGCACTTTGGCAAACGGTGAACAAGTCTTCAAAAAAGAGGCTTCAAGCTGTTTATTGCCACTTCCAGTTGAAGTTTACTATCAAACTAAACATGAAACAAAAGTTGCACCATTTATATTTAAAACAACCATATAGCTTAGCCTTTCAGTCGGCTAGCTTAATGCTAACACTATCGTCTATGTCGCGGCGCTATAAAAATCGATAAGCAACCGATTGAAATCAAACGGTGCAAATGTAGAAAGACTGTCACAGTACTCATGGTCATATGTTCTTTAGCCTCTGCGAAGAACGACGAATATTAGTGCAGCACTGATGAGCTGAATTTATTAAGTCAGAGCTATTTATTTTTCATTTTTTTGTGTTTGTTAAACAATACTTATTGTCCATAAAATATTTTCCCTGATATTTTTGGTTGTCAGGAACGAATTAATTGGATTCACATGTTTTCCTATGGGAAATATTGTTTCAGTTTTTGTGTGATTCGGTTTTAGACTTTTTTTGAAAGGAATAATCCCGAAAACAGCTTCCGCTGTATACTAAAGTAGAGGGAGTCAATAAAGGCAACAACACTAGCCAAGGGCATTAAAATAATTTTTAAGCTGCAGAAAGTGAAGTGGAAAAAATGAATTTATTAACATTCTGTTTATGTTATTACTGTATGTTTATCTTACAGTCCAATACTGTGTACATTGCTATTTTTCTTAATAGAAAAACATGTTTCCAAAAAAATATGTTGGTGTTTTTTGGGGGGCAAGAGCACAATTAATGTCATTTCCATTCATTTCTACATGGAAAGTTGATTTGAGATATGAATGATCTGACTTATGAGCATGATCATAGAAGGATTTAAGGTACTACTGTATGCCTTGTAGTAGAAATTATGGAAGATTAAGTTTACAAACTCGAGATATTTATGTCCATAGATTGTTACATTCATAATGTACGTATCATAGTGTAGCCTATTTGTCGGTAATTACAGTGCATCCGAAAAGTATTCACATCATTTTTCCACATTTTATATTACAGCGTCCTTCCAAAATCGAATAAAGTAAAATAAAAAAATCTGAAAATTCTACACACAACATCCCACTTTTAAAAAAAAAATCTAATAAAATAAAATAAATTAAGAACTCACATGTACATTTCACTATTGTTCAAAAGTTTGGGATCACCCAGACAATTTTCTATGATAACAAACTGTTGTCTATGAGCCACTGAGAGCTCAAGTGGGGTAACTCCATTTCTGTCATTTTGCAGGAAAGTAGTACTAGATTTTCCAGAAATTTGGACATGGATCATGTTGTATATTCATATTAGCCCATATTGCTATACACCAGAGTTACCGTTATCATCTTGAGTTTCATTGGTTGGATCCCAGTCTGTATCACCGAGGCTGCCTGAAAGAAAAGAAACAAAAGATGATAAATAACTTTCACTTAGACTAACACACAGATGTCGGGCACCCAAGCTAAAGTGCTACTTTCTGAGTCTTTTATCATTCTCTGAACTTTACTGGGATGTTTTTGCGGTAGGTGAGACCTGGTTTCAGAGGCGTGCCCATCTTGGAAAATGAATTGAATCCATTTTGGAGTAAGGCTGTGACATGTTACAGAAAGTAAATCGCTGTGAATACTGGATATTGTAATGTGCTAGCTTTCTGCTTGATTTCTTTTCTACTTTCTCACTTTTGTACGCACTGTCACAAATAAATGTCACTTTTAATCGTTCAACAAGATGTCTTGCTTCTATTCAAATGGGACATATTATGGAAAATGTACTTTGTGTTTATGCAAATAGTTGTATTATGCCTGGAATTCCCGCCTACCCACCAATCAAGTGTTAAATTACACAACCAAGTAAGGCTTTAGTATTCTGTTAAGCTCCACTGTTACCTAAAAGTATAGGCACTTGTTTTAAGTGTAAGAAATGCGGCACTTACAGTTACAGTACTTGATTGCGCCTTGAAGTCGTTGGCGGGGTGGCGACTTGCACCATTCGCACAATTTACTTGTCATTAATAATTCTAATTTAATGAGATGTATGTGTATGTGAATACACTACAAAGAACACATTTAATGTTCAGACTGATAAACGTGATTGTTTCGCAAATATTATCTCATATTGAATTTGATGCCTGCAACGCTTATTGAGTTGTCAAAAGGAATTGTCATGTAAATGTGGTAAATGCCCCTGCCCCAGCTTTTTTGGAACGTCAGTTTCAAAATGAGAGAATATTTGCACAAAAACAACATTCATCAGTTTGAACATTAAATATCTGGTTTTTGTAGTGCATACAGGTGAATATAGGTTGAAAAGGTTTTGCAAATAATTGTGTTCTTTTTTTGAATTACATTTTACACATTGTCCCAACTTCATTGGAATTGGGGTTCGTATACAAGGGCTTTATGTTAACAACATTGAAAGTATAATATCACTGTATGCCGACGAAACAAGCTTCCTTATCTGTCTTAAAAAAAACCTTATAAAACTTTTGGATACCTTTTCATAACAATCTGGACTAAAGGATATAAAAAAACAGCACAACCCTATCAAATGTTAGGGTTTTGTGAGCACAAAATCTTCATTGGTTCTGCTAAAAAGCAGCAGAAAAAACAAACAAGTAAGGGAAGCCTACTAGAACACCTGAACTTTATTTGGGGTTAATCACTTTGAATGGTGCCATGTGTGTGTCAACTCCCTAATAATTTAAGTTGGAGTTGGATGTTCAGTTTTTTTTTTTGTCAGACGTGCATAAAACATGTAATATATAAGTCAAAAATTGTTGTCTATTTTATTCAATAGGATAAGCATCTGATGCCCTACTACTACTAGTTATTTCATATTCCAAACATGTCGCTGAATAGCTTTTTAATCATTAAAAAGTAAGTCTTTGGCAATAATCAGCACCTTTATCAATAATTTTATTAAATTAAATTTAAAAAAAATATATATATATATATATATATATATTCATTCATTCATTCATATACACACACACGGGAGGGGTCACTGTTTTACCAACTACTACGAAACTAGAAGAGAAGAAGAAGAATCACTTCCGGTGGTCAATTCCTTTCCAAACATGGATTCTAACAACAGCGAAGGTACTCACATTTGGTCTTATTTGTCATTTATTTCTATATAGGTTTCAATTGTGGGCTTCTACGTGACTATCTGTTGACAACATTTGCTTACATCTTCCTCTCGCCGTTGGACAAGACTGTATATGTGAACAAATTGGCGCTTATGCTAGATTCTTAGCTGGATGTTGTGTTACTTTAGCCACTGTTTTCCTCTCACATTAAAGTATTTTACTTTGGATTTTCACCATAAAACGAGCAAATAACCTCTAACCTAAAAAAAAAAAAATGTTCAGCAGCTAAAATCATCACCGAGGTGTCTTGACGCAATACCATCTGGCTTTTTTCAAAACTCTTGTCAATATAATCAATTGCTCACTTCAGCCAGGGGAGTTTCATAAAGCGTTTAAAGTAGCTGCCAATAAGATTCTTTTAACAAAATAGAACACTGGACGCTGCCATGTTAGCAAACCATAGACGCATGTCAAATCTCCCCTTCATAGCCAATATTGTCGAGAAAGTTATTATTATTTTTTTAATCAACTCAGTAATTTCTTGAATTTAAATGGACTTTTTGACAAATTTCAACCAGGTTTCCCATCTCGTCATAGTACAGAGCCGCTCTTATCAAAGTGCTAAATGATATAAGGTTGAATACTGACTCGGGAAAGCTGTCAATTCTGGTCTTGTTGGATCTCAGTATGGCTTTTGATACGGTAGATTATATTATACTGCTGAACAGGTTGGGAACGTGGGTAGGGCTAAATGGAACAGGTCCTACCTGGAGGAAAAGAGTTCCTTTGTAACCATTGGGGTCCCTCAAGGGTCAGTTTTTGGACCCCTCCTGTGCTGCCTGTATATGCCACCCTTGGGTCAAATTCTTCAGAACCTTAATGTTGACTATCATACCTATGCAGATGACACACAGTTACAGTGTACGGCAAGGCAATTCCTTTATTTTTGTTGTATACTAAAGACATTTGAGTTTCAGCTCAAAAGATGAGTATGAGACAAAAGTTCAGAATTACAGCTTTTATTTCATGGTATGTCCATCTAGATGTGTTAAACAACTCAGGACAGAGCACTTTTTGTTTGAACCCACCCACTTTTCAAGTGAGCAAAAGCATTGGAATATGTGACAGATGTGTGTTTCTAGTTGGTCAGGTGTTTCCTTTTAGATTCATTGATCAAACATTAGCTAGTGCTTGTTTCTGGCTTTGGCTTTCACCTGTGAAAACTGCATTTGCTATTAAGCAAACATGAAGTCTGGAAAGCTGTCTATGGGAGAAAAGCAAACCATTTTGAAGCTGACAGAAGAGGGAAAATCGATCAGGGCTATTGCACAATAGCACAAACATTGGGCATAGCCAATACAACAATTTGGAATGTGCGGAAAAAGAAAGAAGCTACTGGTGCACTGAGCAACAGACGTATTATATGTCACATACAGTGGAGAGTTGTTATATAAATGACTGGTAGTGAATGGTGGAATATAAATTTTTCTAACAGAAAATGAGGAGTCTCTGGTCGTGCTATTGGCCGAATTTAAGAAAGTGTGACTTTGCCATTAAAAGTAATATTTTTCAAAATTGTCATTCCCAGGCAAGATGAACAACGATGGAGACATTACTTCTGTTATGGGATTCTCTGGCTTTGGTATGTAGGACAGACAGAAAAAAGAGTACTCGTTCATAACCTTTAGAATGCTACTAAAATGAACGTTTCAATTTGTCGCCACCAGGAAAGAAGGCCCGCACGTTCGACCTGGACGCCATTTTTGAACAGACCCGACGAACGGCCATCGAGAGGAGTCGCCAAGTTTTAGGTGACTTGAATAAATCCACAACCGCTTGTCCTGCTATAGTCAAACTGAGTTGCTGTTAATGTTGTTTCTGTTCAGATGAGAGGCAGATGGAAATGGAGGAGCAAGGGGAACGCTCAACATCGGTCCCCACGCCAAAAGACGCACAGAAGGCAACCAGGTAACCGTTTTGTACTGTCTCCCAGAGATTTTTACCGTTTTACATATAGAGATGAAACAATGAAAATTTCATATCACAATTATCGAGTGACATCTGAGTACTTTAATAAAGGTTTGAAGAGAGGCTTAAGGTTTGAATTCAGAGTTAGGGTTTCAATCCAGGGTTAGGGTGTTTCCATTGACAGTTTGCCTTGCAAATTAGGGTTTCAATATAGGGTTAAGGCTTCAAGACAGGATTTGGACTTCAATGTTGCGTTTCAATACAGAATCGGGGTTTTAATTCACAATTAGGGTTTCACAGTAGGGTTTCGAGACAGGGCTTCAAAATTTAAATAAGGGTTTCAAGAGAGATGTTTCAAATAAGGGCTAGGGTATAAAAGTAGGGTTTTACGACATGATTTGGGTTTCAAATTAAGGTTAGGGTTTCAAGACAGAAGTAATGTGTCAAATTAGGTTTTAAATAAGAGTTTCAATTCAGAGGTGGCTTTCCATTTAGTGTTTCAAAGTAGGCTTTCAATTCAGGGGTGGTTTCCAAATGAGGCTTTCAGTTCAGGATTAAGGCTTCAACCCTGACTGTGTTCTTAAATGTTTACAGGAAGGACATCAGCAGCTCAGACGCTGAACCTGTCGGCCCGCCACCACCTCCAAAAGACTCAAGCCAGGAGGAGGAGGAGGATGGTGATGCCGACGATGATGATGATGATGATGATCTTGTCGGACCCCCTCTTCCTCCTGGTTACAAAGGTGACGCCACTCAAAGTGACAGCGACGACGAAGATGAAGACGAGGAGCAAAATGAGGACGATGACGTGTGTAACGCGCACACACACACACACACACACATATACATCAAAGTTTAAGAGCTCCATTTGTCTCAAAAAGTGATAAGAATACCTTCAGTTGTTGTGCTGATATTTTAGGAAGCCTCCACTAGATGGCAGCACCAGAAAACCTAATGTATGTATTTGTGTAATAGTACAGCATTTAACAAGCATGATATAATTATTGGACTGGAAAATATAACAAATGACACAGTCTTACAGAGTTAAAATAATAGGAAAAAAATGTCGACAAAAAAAAAAAATCATTCAGGCAACTGTAACGTGAACAAAAAGATAATAATAATGTTATTTGTGTCAAACATCTAAAAGTAAGAAACAAATGCAGGTTTAATTGATTTATTTTTGTGAATTTTTTTAATTTAAAATAGGAATATAAAAAGAATAAAGAAAATACATTTCAATAATAGTAACAAAATGTAAAGTTAAAAAGAAAATAGTAAAAAGAAAAACAATTGCGTGGTTTTACGTCTTTATTTCAAATATTCAAAAGAAAAAGAAAATAGAAATAAAAGATAAAGCAGGCTAGATGTTATTTATCTCAAACATTTTTAATATCGAAAAAAAAGAAGAAAATAATGCAGGCTTCACTGTTGATTTAGTTTGACTTTTTTAAAGTGATTTATGATCTAAAATATTTTAAGCAAAATGAAAATAAAGCAAAAGATGTTGAATAATAGTGAAAATATAAAAAGTAAAAAAAGATGAGAATAGTGAAATATGAAAAAGAAGTGTAGTAAAATATATTTAAAAAATGCTGGCATTTTGTTATTTACTTTTTGAAAATATTTAAAATAAATTGTGCAAACAATTATGAGAATAAAAAATATGCAGACTTGTTGATTTATTCAAACAATTTATAAAAATATTTTGGATTTAAGATTTTTAAAACTACAGAAAAATGAAGCAACAAATAAATTTTAATTAAATAATAATAGAAAAGTGAGTAGTGAAAAATGAAAAGAAATACAGGAAAATATATATTTTTTCAAAATCAACAACATAAGGCAGTTTTATTGTTTTTAAGTATTCCTCCGACTTCGTCTGAAAAGGCGCACTGAGAAGCGAAAAAATACAATCAAAATTAACCCCTCAACTAATCCACCACAAACATACCCCCATGCTCTTCTTTCCCGCCTCAGAATCCCATCAAGAAGATTCCGGACACTCACGAGATCACCCTTCTGCACGGCACCAAGACGGTACCAACCGCCTTCTTCCAGCCTAAGTGCACATCCTCTCATGTTGTCAACTATAATTGACACCCTTTCCTCAGGTTTCCGCTATGGCCTTGGACCCGTCGGGTGCCCGCCTGGTGACGGGCGGCTACGACTTCGACGTGCGCTTCTGGGATTTTGCCGGCATGGACCGAGCTCTGCAGGCCTTCCGCTCCCTGCAGCCATGCGACTGGTGAGTCCGTTTTCGCGAGAAGCCGAGGTGGTAAAAGTATAGTGAGTGAACCCTCTGGTATTCGCAGTTAGGCTTTGGGGAATTTACATATTTATGCTTTTTTTTTTTTTAACCTGTCCTCTGTTGCTGAAAATCTCGTTTAGTTGCCGATTTGGTGCTCAGGTCAAAGCAATAAAAGTCTTACTTTGGCTCCATTTTGTGAAATCTTGGTGTTGTTGTTTGCTTGAATTCATTGTAAGTGTTTTTTTTCTCCTGCGTTTGAGTTACCCTGTTTTGATGGCGGACCTCGACTTCACCTCTTGCATAGTCAAAAGTGAAATTGAACATATGTTTGTGCTTCTTTTGCGATGCAGCAGCGCTTACCTCTTGTAGCCTATGTTGCCATTTTGCCTGTATTCCCTAACATTTATTATTGTGTGTAAATGTCAAAAGGTGAGTTAGAATGACTTAATAGTTTTTGTATAAAGCGCTAATGCCCATATTTATTTGCCCATGTGTGATGTCACGTCAGTTTGTGCTAATGATTTATTTAGGCTTGCATGCTAATAAAAATTGTAAGTGGTTTGTTAACCGGCTAAACCCGACTCAATCTCCTGACATCACTCCCTAGGGCACACCCCTTAAAGGGGCACATCCAGTACACGAATAAGACGGTGCGTTCAGTAATGACATTTTCTTCATTAAAAACAATGAATAGCATTTTAATTAACTTCAATGGGGAAAATGGATTTGCACTTGATTACTTCCCACCACCGCTGAGAAGCCCTGACACACGTGCGTGTCATGCCACAGCCACACCGTCCACGCACACACATTTGTTTATCCTACAAGCAGATGGTAGCGGCTGTTTGTTTGCGTGTTTACGCCGTGATTCACCGACGAAAAAAAAAAATAAATGAAAGGGCCTAATGGTATTTGTTGTTTCCAGAGCTGGACCAGGCCTCCTCCTTGGATTTTTTTTTCTCCCCCCCTCTTACCCGTATGCAACATTTAAATTGATTACATCTCTCTCCGGGAGCTTCCGTGCTTCCGACTCCACAGATGTTTCAGGCCCAAAGATTTAGCATTTGAGCCTCAATTTCATTTTCACGTTGAACTTTAAAAAAATTTATTTTTTTTTTTTTTTTTTGCTGTTCGGCCAATATGTTGATGCTCGTCCACGCCCCGCTGTGTTAATGCTATTTGATAGTGACCTAAATTGCTAATCTCACCCGGCGTAAGTGGTGCACACTTGGCTCTCATGCACCGCCGCGCTCATGCGTGCAACTCAGGGCTTGGCCATTTGATCTTATAATGAAATCTCTGATTATTTTCACAAAAATCCCATTTTAATTGATATTTTCCCCCCTTATAGAAAACGCAAATGACAATGCCATGATAGATATAATATATGCAAATGTATTGAAGTCAAATGCGAAATACAACTGAACTGTACTTGGGAAGTGATTCTTTCATGTTCTACATTTTGAGAATCGCTGGTATAGCAGATCTGTGTTTGTGACTAAACAGAAAGGTAATCCTTAGATGCTGACTGAAATGTTGTCTACTAGCGAAGTATGCTGAGGTGTTTCTATCATCCCTTGAAGTCATCAGATCCGAGCGTTGCAGTTCAGCATCACCGGGGACCGCATCCTGGTGGTGTCGGGAAACGCGCAGGCCAAAGTCTTGGACCGCGACGGCTTCAACGTGATGGAGTGCATCAAGGGAGACCAGTACATCGTCGATATGGTCAACACCAAGGTAGGACATTCGGATAAAACTACAAAAAAACAGATGTAGGAGATTCTGAGCTGACCGGCTCAAATGCTATTTTAAATACATGCCGTGTGTTGCTTACAAATGGACGATGGGTCGCAAATTTTGAGCACAGACACACACACCCATCCTGTGAATGTGTGAATGGATGGATCGTTTTTCTTCTATTTCAGGAGCATCGGTCTATTAATGAGCATTGTGGTGCTGCTACTGAGAACAAGCTGGATATGTTTTGCTGTGTTGTTGGCTCGGGGGAAACCCTGCCAACAAATAATGGCAGCAAGGTGCACCCAGGAGCGCACACTTTGTGTTTGTGTGCACAGCATAATGCTTGAGGAGTCAACAATGGATGCGTTGCACATGCATCTGCAAAGACAGACGTTAATGGCTTGTGCATGTTTGGGTTTTACTGTGTTTAAAAGTGGGATTGTTGGTTACCATGCATTTTTTTTTTTGTACACACGGTTAGTACCACCCGTGTAGCAGTCTTATATAAAGCACCTGAAAGGGATCTGAACAAAACATTTGTAGAAGTAAAAGTCACTTTGTAGCATATACAGTGCTGTGAAAAAGTATAGGCTCCCGATTTTTGCATAGTTTCCCCACTTTAAGATCATCAGACAAATGTAAATATCAGACAAATATAACTGAAGGGAAGTTAAAATGCTGTTTTTTTGTTTGTTTTTTTTTAAAATGGTGATTTTGTTTATTAAACCTGAAATCCACAACTACTTTTTATTTAAAAAAAAATATATATATATTTTCACCCAAGCCAGTATTAGAGGAGATGACAACATGTGGATTAAACCTGTCGGCTCCTCTAGCATCTTGGTATATTCTTCAATAGTTCATTTTTAAAAATTATTTAGTGAATGACCGGTTCATTTCCCGGACCGAAAATAAGGCATTTTGCCGAGCAACGGGTGAGGCATAGTTGTACAACGCTCACTGAAAATATTGGTTTGCGTCTGTGTAGCACAAACTAGTCATACATTAATTACTGTGTAAACGAAAACAATAACAAAGACTGCCGCAAATGAACAACATCAACCTCTCTTCGAGGAGCTGTTGGCTGCCAACAGCAGTGTGGGTGGTTACGTGGTCACGACCCAACACTCCTCTCGTCCTTACTGTTTTTTTGTAATTGCTTTTTGCTCATTCCTTTTAATGTATGTGTGTCAGTTAACTTGCTAGTGACCCAGCGATGTGGTTTGTGAGAACCTTTATCCACTTGATTATAACTTTAGACGTCATAACGCTGCCACCGCTTGATAAGATAATGATGGTCATTCTTTAAATTCTATTAAAAGGTCTTCTTGCTCTTTTTTTTTTTTTTTTTTTTTTTTAATAAACAGAGTACAAGAATATAGAGCACTATTTCCATTCACTGGATGTGAAATTTGACAGCAACAAAGTATTTATCTGCCGTTACAAGACTGCTGTATAGAGTGAAGGCCAATTGATTTGCTATGGAGCCACTCTGGGTCAATGACAGCATCCCAACCTATTACTCGTCTCGTCCCAGTCAATAAAAAAACATCACAAGCCTCTTCCTCGCACTCTAAAACGCTCCTCGCTGTCGGTGGGTGGGTTGGGGGTGAAGGGGCTCTCCTTCTGTTATTCCACTTGAGTCGTTTGTTATGAGGAATTCCCGCAGAGGAAACGGCGAAAAGAGGTCACGCTACACTTTACTTACACTTTTTTTTTTTTTTTTTTTTTACGGCCAATTTGGTCGTTAATCTTGCAGAATTCCTACCGGACGTGTGTTTTAAATAGCCTGCAGGTACTGTACATTAAACTTGGCGTAAACATAGCTCGGGCCTTGACGCAACCACACGCTCTGTTTAGCGGTCCTTCAGCTCAATGAAGAAGCAAGACGTTTTCAGATTTTATTCATACATTTGTATCATAAATAAATGTAAAAAAAAAAAAAAAAAAGTTGTGAAGTAACATCAGAGGGGAACCGAGCTGATGTTATCTCAGGGCTCTACACTAACTTTTGCACTAGTAGGACTTTTTGTAGTTGGTTGCACCAGCACATGATTTGGTCGCACCATTTTTTGAGGACGTACAGCATAACCATGGCATACCTGGTTTCGTTTAACAGTGCTTCGATGATATGAGGATATTTGCAAAATATTTGACCGTGAACAAATAGTTTGTCCCCAACACGCATTAGCAGACAAAACAGGTCAATAAAATTTAAAAAACAAACCAAAAAACCAAAAGCTTTTCTTTGGTCATTTGTTTGACGAGGGGCCAGTTTTTATAGTGAGGGCTCCGAACCCTCTACCCCTTCGGGAAACCACTTCATTTTGAGCATCACCACGACCACATGATTGACATACATTTAAAAATGATTGCATAAGTGTACCACCACCATACAAAAGTATCTTTTAGGATTATTCACACTATTTTGCAAATTAAAAAACCGTTGACTTGAATTTGTGGAAGAGGGATAGGTGGCGCTCTCGTAAATGTGAAGTATTGCCTCTTTGTATACTGCAAAACCTCAAAATCTTACCAAGAATATTTGTCTTCTTTCTAATCAGAACTTATTAAAATAAGACTCAACACGTAAAAAGTACTTTTTTTTTTTTTTTTTTTTTTAAAAGACAATTTTCACTTGTTTCAAGCTAATTTTAATAAACTCCAATGGCATTTTTTTGTTATTTCAAGTAAAAAGTGGCTAATCTTAAACTCCTGGCAATTTTATTTTCTACTTATTTCAAGTAAAAATCTGCTTGAAACAAATGAACTTTGTCTAAAAACAATGTCATTATTTTAAGTGAAGAGTTTTATTTCATGTGTAATCAGTTTAGTTTTGAGACCTTGCCTAGAAATAAGACAAATATTATTGGTAAAATTTATTTTTTGCAGTGTAAGCACGTTTTGCATATCCTTCCTCTCCCAAGATTTTTTTTAAAAGGATGAGAACAAGTGTATGCAAATGAGTTAATTCTGCCCCCATTGTACCCCCTCGTGGGTTCAATATATTTAACATACCAATAAATTGCCAAATTAAAAAAAAAAAAAAAAAGACAAGACAAGGCCATCCTACATTTTATTTTAAATGTTACTTCCCCCTCCCCCAGAGTTTTAAACCTAAACTGCTCAATTTCACAACATAAGATAATGCTGTAACTAATCATATTTACTGTATGCGTCCGTAGGTCATTTCCCACGTGGTGTGGTTTTTGTTTTGTCATTTTGTTGTTGTTTTTGTTTCCCCTTCTAACTGGCTGCTCTTTTCAGGGCCACACGGCGATGCTCAATGACGGCTGCTGGCATCCCAAAATGAAAGAGGAGTTCATGACGTGCTCCAATGACGGGTGAGTCCTCCCGACGCTTCCATTTTGCTATCTGTGTGCCCCATTACGGGCTCTTTTGGTCCCAAACTTTCTCCCAAAGCGTGCTTACCTAGCAGCTACACAGCACATCCAAGGGGAATTATTTCCTTTGCCACGAGCAGGGAGTCCTCTAATCCAGAAAAGAGGGAGAAAGAGTGAGAGTGAGAGAGTGTGCGCGCGCCATCTCGATCATTATGAATTCAATCAGGGTTAAAAGCGTCCTGCTGCAATATGATTGGGTGCCTGCTGCAACATCATTGACTATAAAATATCATTAAATGAAAGTTTAATCATTGAATTTAATCCTAACCCTACTTTCCAAAATAGTGTGAATAATCATAAAGGGTACTTTTATGTGGTGATGGTGCACTTATGCAATCGTTTTGAAATGTATGTGGATCATATGGTTGTGGTAATGTGCAAAATGAAGTGCTTTTCCCAAGGGAAGAGAGTTAGAGCCCTCACTGTAAGAACTGGCCCCTTTTAGTCGAACAAATGATCAAATAAAAGTAAAGCATTGTTTTTTTTTTTTTAATTAATTGATCTATTTTGTCTGCCACTACTTGTTGCAGACGAACTTTTTGTTCACAGTAAAATATTTCCCAAATATCATACGTTGAGTCACTGTCAATGTATACTTCATACGAAACTATGGTATGCCATGGTTATGCTCTCCCTCCTCAAAAAGGGTATGACCAAATCATATGCAGTGCTACTATCGCAAAAGTTTGTTACCAAAAGCGAACAAGACGATTAAAACATTTTCACTCGTGGAGGCAGAACAGGACGTGCCTCTTATCAGAAGTGAATGTTGTTAGCTAATGCTAATCTGTGCCTCCAACCAAGTTTAATTTAAAGTCTACTTACCTATTTGCTTTGGCATGATAGCAGGGGTGTCACACCTCTGGGAGATGTGTGAGTGCCTTCATTATTGTCTAATGAAGTCCTGCTTGAAAGTGGCTTTGGATCTTTGCTCAGCCTAGCTGATCATGTCTTTTGTTTTGTGAGGCCGGGGTGTTATTATGTAAACTCACAAGAGGTTTACCTGTTCTATTTAATACCGTTAGCCTAGTAGCATGATTGCTGAAGTCACTTCTGAACGTTTTCAGAAAACATGAAAGACACAACCAATTCAACAAACAAGAAGTTGCCTCGATTCAACCTTTTTGGAATACCTTGACCTGGATGACTGAGAATCTTCAGAGACACAACTCCACCCAAGATTTTTAGCAACCACGGTGGTATTTTATATTTATAAATTTGTGATAGTGAGTTGCAAATGACCAAATGAATTATCCTCTTAAGCTAGAAAAAAAAGAAATCACACTTGACTGGTGGGCAGGAACTCCAGTGACCGAACTCTGCTGCGAATAGCAAAAATCCACGAGTAATTGAATAATTGGTTTGTAATTGTATATAGATACCACAAGATGGTGACAAAGAATTACTTTTGTCTAAATGAAGCTCCTCAACTCACTTCAGATTGTGTCCTTGGCATCAAGATGGCACCATATGGCTCCAAAGTCATACTGTTAACTTCCCCCCCCAAAAAATTTCCCCAGCAAATTCACGAATGCCGAACTGTGAATATTCAGAGGTTCACTGAATTTGCGTTTATGCATTTAAAAAGTCAATCTTCCATAATATGTCCGCTTTAAGAATGTGGCTTTGAACACAGCGATGAGTCTGAGTTAGTGCGACAAGCAGCAGTGTAGAAACCCGCCACGGTGGTTTTTCATTCAAAACAGGAAAGGCCGCTGCCTGGTGTTTACCAGCACGAAAACCCTCACAGATGTGACTGTGTTTATCTAACTCTCGTCGGAGCTCTGGAAATCCTCCCCTGGCACGTTAGCGGTGGTCGAGCGTAAAAGGGGTTGCACGCGGGGGAGCAGCTGCAGGTGCAGCCTGGGTCGACATGGTAACTCGAGTCACGCTCGTTGATGGAAAGAGTGTTAGCGTCTCGTCACCTACCTCGCCACTTCCCACTTCTTCAATTCCCAATATATTAACAGGTGACAAAAACATCTCATTTCCTCAAAATGTGTTTCCATACATGGTGTGTTCAGACTGTTTTAAGGCCCGCGTGAAATTGTTTATTTTTAATTAATAATTAATTAAAGGCCTTGATTTATGAGTTTAATTCATTCCGTGACCCCACTCATAACTCAAAACACTTGTATCTCAAATCGTCTTTCCCCATTCTAATGAATGTCATTAAGCTGTTCCAGCGCCCCCCAAAAATACTAATAAAAAATTAAATTGAACATGTTTTTAATGACAAAAGTAGATCGTTACAGAATTGTACTTTATTAAAAAAAAAAATACACTACTAACTTAATTTGACAATGTAAAGAATTTGTGCAGACCCTAGTAAGGATAAGCGGAACGGAAGATGAAAGAAAGATATTTCAACGGGCATTGTGCTGCTCATTCTGGTATGTGCATCTTGGCCGCCAGGGGGCAGTATATTACATCCAGCCAAACAGTAGATTTAATGAAGAGATTAATATTTATTTATATAGCACATTTTCATACATAATGTGTGCTTTACATGATCAAAAGCATTTCAAAAATAAAGAGAAAAAAATACAAATAAAAACAACATACAGTGCAGAAGTCTTTTTTGCATGGAATAAAGAATACATGCTTGTGAATATTGTTGTGTGCTCCGTCTGCATGTAATGTAAGTTGTTTAAAGGTTTAAAGTACAGATACATCAGTGCTCGTTTAGTTGGCCCGTCTATGGCGTTTTCCATTGTGTGATAGCATTAGGTTAGGTGGACTTGGATGAGACAAAGTTAATGTGGTTTTGGACAACACACATTGTCGTTGTTTTATGCATTGTTTTAAAGTAAACTTCAGCAGGTAGTGGCAATAAACCGCTTGAACCAAGCACACTCAGGCTCTTTTTTTTTTTTTTTTTTTTTTTTTTTTTTTTTTTTTTTTAAATAAAAGAATTGTTAACTATCAGCCAAACTGCTGCGTGTAGTGAAGTTGGCTGCCATCATAACAAGCGCTTGTAA
Source organism: Phyllopteryx taeniolatus (assembly GCF_024500385.1). Classification (NCBI taxonomy): domain Eukaryota; kingdom Metazoa; phylum Chordata; class Actinopteri; order Syngnathiformes; family Syngnathidae; genus Phyllopteryx; species Phyllopteryx taeniolatus. Next base: position 5,237,209 of record NC_084516.1, read on the forward strand.
CTCAGATTTTTGCTTGCACGCATGTGCTGCACGCACAGGTCTGCACACTAATCAAAGTGTGATGACGCGCTGCCTCCAGGAGTGAAAATACAGAACATGTTTTTTTTACTGTATTTACGGGGGCTAGTTTTTTCCCATTGTACACCCTGGGCTGCTGCCCCAGTCGTCATGGGAACGACAGGCACTGGCCATGCTGTAAAGGGGGAGATGGGACCGCCCTCTCAAAACAAGCTGAGTTTAGCGAGGCTAAAATAATAGGGCCAAAAGAGTTCTGAAATTCTTGGTTCTTGGGGTATTTTGATGATAACACATGACAGACATGTTCTAAAGACACCTGGGAGACTGTGGGAAAGCTGCAAAATGTCTCTTTTAAATCAATTGAAAATGAAGCTTGTGTTGTATAGACCTGAAACACACCAGCGATACTGCACTTCTATTGTAAATGAATCCTTTTACGACAAAGTACGAAGAAGCTCTTAAAGGCATGATTATATTGTCAATGGTCATCATCAATAGGCTTTCTTTCAATGGACCCCAGTCGGCCAACTGTACCAGTGGGTGTTTGCATCTACATTCTATACGCTTTAAACATTCATCCTAACACCATTCTGTCTTTCTTTCCGTGGTAGAGCACCTTTTGTTATTTATGTGAATAGCTTATTAAGCATGATCACTGGACCGCCCAAACCCTTTTAATTAAAGCTCCAGTTGCTCCGACTCGCATTCATGGCAGCAAAATTCACCAGCACAGAGGATTTTCCTCTGGAAGGAAGTAGTGACAGCGGGTGCCGTTGGTGATTGTCTTGCATTTTTGCTTGAATAGAGAAGTAGCACCTAAAAAAAAAAAATTTATGGCTATCCAAAACCATTTCTGGATCTTGTCAGGTGTTTTAACAAACCTTGAATCAATGCTGTTATGCATTTGAATGCTAACAAACCTCATTGGTAACAGGATCGACATGTAACCCTTGTATTTTATTTCCTGGTGCCCCAGGTGAAGATACACACGTACCCTATAAGGACTAAAGTGAGGATAGGACGAATAGCCACGAATGGGAATCCACATGTCATGCATACACCTTCACACCCAACAATACAAACACACGCAATTGGAGGAATGTTTCCTGGGATTCTTGGCCCACTTACCAAGAGTGGACCTGGATGATTTATCTAGTCAACTCCTGATGTGTTCAGTTGACTAGATAAATCATCCAGGTCCACTCTTTGTGGAAATACTGGTCATATGTAACATGTCGAGCCGAGGAGGTAGGGTGGCTAGCTCTTAATAATTTTACTTCAATGTCCATAAATTAATTTGGTTGTTGTTATTTCGTGTGATCAAGGGTTGAAAATTTGAGGCTAGACTGCACAAAAATATGTAATGGTATGTCGGAGTGATTCAGTTTGACACGATGAGTTCATCCACAGTCCAGTGCATCTCAGACTATGGTCCGCCATACACTGCTAGTCTTCCATGTCCATCCCGACAACACACACACATGCCAGACCGTCAAGGCGGGAATTTGTCCTTATTCAGTCCAAGTCTTGGCTGAATTTTTGACTGCCTTGTTTTGGTTATATAATCCAGTTCAAGCCAGTGGTTGTTTACGAACACCAAATAAGCCTAACATTTAAACCTTCAACATAGCCCGAGCCTAACCAACGCTAATATCCCTCCTAATCCCCCTTTCCTAAAACACAGCCCCACTGAGTCAGCCTGCCATCACGCAACACACCCAGTCACCAGAACCTGACCAATAAATAACCCCGTACAACCTGTGCACATCTACCTGTATGTCGTCCTTATCTCTACATCGCGGTAAGTGATCTGAGCAACTATCACACCCACTAGGCCTGTAACCCGATGGATGGATAAAATCTGGGGGGGGGGGGGGGTCAGTGGGGTCAGTGGGTGACTTGTCTTTCCTCAGTTGATGTGTGAACTGCGGGACTACCTCATAAAGTGCCCACGCGTGACTGGAGATGTATGGTCCTCATTTTATTACATTCACTGAAGCCTTTGTGTTGAAGGAACGGGGGGAAAGGGGACTGCTGACTGAACGGAAAACAAGGGTGCAGGGATAAGGAACGGGACCAGAATGTTTTTGCTGGTTTCTGCATACTACATGAGTTGGTGTTACTTTTCCATAACAAGCCACATTCTTCATTGACTCAAAAAGATGCCTCCCTTTTGAAATAATCTCAGAGGGAAGGGGCCACTGAGCTTAGAATTTCAAGAACAGATTGCAACACAGCTACAGAGAGACTGGAGGAGTCACAGAAAGACATAGAAGAGACAGCCTTGTAACTGTTCATGCATCTAGCACCTGGATGCTGCTGTTCAGCTTCCTGTTAGAGCAAGTTGTGTGGGATTCATAAAGAAAGAAATGATAACAGGTGGCGGGGGTTCACTCTACTACACAGTCTCCACTTTGCTGAAGCTCTCCCTTCACCTTATTCTCAACTCACAAAGCACTTGTATCCCAAATATCTCCATTGAAGTGAATGGAAATGCAATTAACTCATTCCAGTATCACCCCCCCCCCCCCCACTCAAAATATAAAAAATAAATGAATACATTCTCATGAACTCTATAACATTGGTTCTCAACTGTTGTCACCATGGGACCCACATCCCTCTATAGTTGCTAAGTAGGTGACCAAACTTTACAGAAGTTAGGAACAATAAAGAACATGTATTGCTCATAAATTATCCCCGGAACACATGCAACAAACGTGCAACATCAGTTGTTTGCCTTTGTAGGAAATCAAGGCTGCAGTCAAAGCGACTGTAACAGTTTTAAGTCTGAATTATTATGTTATAAATGTTTGAATACCTGTCTGTAATCCACTTTTGGGCCCTGACCCACCAGTTGAGAATCACTGCCCTATAATATTTTACTTTATAAAAGTATACCGTGATGACATACCGTACTTTCTTGTGTATAATATGCTCTCGAGTGTAATGCGCACCCCCAAAATCAGGACAAGCCTTCTTATGTATAATGCGCACCCATGGCTTTCTAGCCATTCATATAATTATATGCAATAAATGTTCGTGGCGATCCTCTTTTGAATTTGATTATCAATTCTGATCGGTAATACTATAAATACTAAGGTTTACTTGTTGTTAATTAACGTATTTAATACTGTGGTACATCCTAGTGTTTCATTTGAGGTGTTTTCCAGAATTTTAACAACTATGCAACAGTCCTAGGCATGCTGGGAAATCCTCTGATAGCGAGCTGCCATGTTTTAATGATGACATCATCGTCATAGCGGCTTGCTCTCAGAGGATGTCCCAGCGTGCCTAGCACCATTGTACAGTGCTTTTAACATGCTTTTATTTTTTGTATTTTTTATTTTTAATGTCAATTAGTCCCTTAATTCCATAAATAGTGTAATAATGTGAATGTTAATAGAGCATTTTACTTTTAGACATTTACTTAGATGTTGGTGGCCTCTAAGGTGTCATCAGCTCTCCCCCATATGAAAGCAAGTGTATATTGAGGAATAAGTCCTTAGGGTATAAATAGGACAACAGTGTTCTGTGTAATATGTGAAAGGTTATGTTGTCCTTATTGTCTTGACAGTCACCCCTGGTCTTGTGTAAACATAATAGAGATGTCGGTGTGAGGCAGCAGTTGGACTCATTTGTCATCCTGTCCAGTTCTGTCCCTCTCACTGATTGTCTCACACATATGCACGGTGTAGCCATGTTAGCCTACAGTTTGTCCTAGGAAACCACATTTTGACCCAGAAACAAAGCCTTCTGTCTGTGGCAATCGGCGGCCATTTTGTAATGTACATTACCGCCACCCACGGGATCGGATTGGAACGTTTAGCACCCAGCGTGTCCACATTTTTTGGAATAGAACAGACATGTTTAGGATTATTCCGCCTTGGTGGAGGCCTGAGTGCTGTTCTAGTTTGGCTCGTTAACTCCTTTTGCTTTGTGTTGATTCAAACACCACGACAGATCAAAAAGAGTTTTCTTTGACCCTTGCCAGCTCTTACTCAAGCTGTAAGTCTTGAGCTGGCATTTGTGTCACATTGTTAGACTTTGTCCAAACACAGCTTTGAGAGTGCGCGCCAGCGACGTTGTAGGCAGCAGCAGAGGAGGAATTCTGTTAGTAGTAGCAGCCCCGACTGGATGTTTACACACCTTGGCTTGACCTCATGAACTAAAAGGTCTCGGTGTTCACTAGAGCACGCAGTGGGTCACAGACACATTTGGAGTCCTGTTTCGTGTTCAGTCTTTGAATAGTCAAAATGTAAACTTGCGAAATTGATGACATTACCTTGTCCCTTCGCCTTCACTGTAGCGTCTATTTATTAGAGAAGGAAACAACCAACCAACACCAACCATAACCCCAAACCCTAACTAATCCTAACCCTACCTCTTAACAACCCTCCAAATCCCCAAACCCGAAACCTTTACCCTAATCCCAATCCATAACCTGAATCCTAAATGTCCAAGTTGTTTTCTATGTGATCCTACTGACATGATCCAATCCTTGTACAGGTGTTGGGCTTTGGACTTAATGATTTTTTTCAGTATTGATTTTCTCAGAATGTTCCAAACTTCCTTTTTTATGCTGGTGTTCAAGCAGAATAATGCAAAGCCACAACAGAGGTTTGTGTGGATGGAGGGCTGAGTTGATGTCATGTACTCCTTCTACTAGTTGAGATTGAATCAACAGTACCTCTTCTGGTTGCAGCCAATGCTGCACTGTATTCTGCCTCAATTTCTTCCAAGTCGCGATGCATCAGCAATTCTCACAATCGTCAGAGTCCTTAGTGATCAGACATTTGCTAATAAATTTTGATGAACATGCCAATACATTGGTAAAGAAAATGGATGGATAGATGCCAATACATCGTAACACTAGAATCCGATGTCTTGCGTGTTCTGGTCAGGAGATGTAGGGGAGACAGGTTTCATGGAGGCTTCAGGCTCGTTAGCCTGATCTGCTGTTTGCTTCCCTACAACTTGCGAGATTTAGCTGCCTTAACCACATGTTCACGCGCACTGTATCTCTCTAGAGATCTGAGTTATTATTGTGTGTCTAATGAGCCAATATGTTTGGACGGATAACTTTTTTTTACGACTTAATTCATGCTGCTCTGTTGAAGATCAATGACGTTCCTGTTTCCCTTCTGCAGAACCGTGCGAACGTGGGACGTGACGTCGGAAAAGAAGCACAAGTCTGTGTTTAAGCCTCGCTCTTTCCAAGGGAAGAAGGTCACCCCCACATGCTGCACCTACAGCCGCGACGGGAAGCTCATAGTGGCCGGCTGCCAGGACGGAACCATCCAGATCTGGGACAGAAACCTCAGTGTGAGTCTTAAAACATATGAGTACGCCTCCATGTGCTTGTAAACATATACAAGGGGTCTTCGGTTATGCTAATGCAGTAGGTTAGCCTGAATTACAGTACATTTGTTAAAAAAAAATAAAAAATAAAAAATTTCTCTGTAGGATTTAAGTCTGGAGATGGACTTGGCCAAACAATGAACTGCAGTCCTTTTCCATTGTTTGCCTGTTTTGGAGCGTTTCACTTTTGAGTCTCCCATTAAGCAGATAAAATGCTGAGCTCTCATCCAAGTCTTCTCAAACATCATCTGGGATTCATAGAAAAAAAATGTGAGCCAGTTCATATAAGCAGATGTTCATTGTCAGCGTATGTCACCTGCTGGCGCTCCGAAAGGCAAAGCCAGAGGTCAAGCCCAGAGTCATTAGGATTAATCATTGTGGCACCGTGGAGGTCTGTACCAAATTTCATGACGCTCCCTCCTACAGTTGTTTATAGATATTTCATGTCTGGGCTGGACAGTGCTTTGCAGGGACCTCACTCACTACGCTGCTGTTTCTGCTATAAAAGTATATTTAAAAAAAACAAAAACAATAAAAGCAGTTATGTAAGTGGGCTACTTGACGTGCTTTTTCAGTGGAGATGCATGCAAGTCGATGAAAGGCCCAATTAGAATAACCCCATTTTACATTTTCCACTATTAGTACGCAATTAGCGATCACATTCCATTCCTTAAGAATGCTGAAGTCACTGGTTGATTTTGGCATCATTGGACCTTGGATTATTTCACATCCTTACAGCAGCCAAAACCTTCTAGGATGCATCCCCTCCAGTACATACCAGCAAGCTTTGAAATAAATTTCAAATTCAAATAAATATATACATTAGTATAAAAATGATCATCTTTAACATTACTTTTTATTTACAGGAAACTTGGCCGAGCAGTGGTACCTGGATTTATGAGTGCCCAAACTTTTTTTTGAGTTACGAGTCTTTCAGACCGAGTACCCGATACTTGATAATTATAATTACGTCTTGCAACTGTGATCAAAATGTGTTTTTTAATGTTTTTATTTTTTTATCAAATATTGTTAAACAACACCAAACATGAACGTTTCGTCAATCAAAAATAATACTCTTTAGAGCAACGTGTCATTACTGACATTTTGACAGCCAACGGCATGTTGTTTAAACGCATTCCCATACTAATGTTAATTTCCCTAGTAATCCATTTTGTAAAACTGCACAAAAAAAACAAAAACATTCATTTTTACATACAAGATGTGCCTGGCGTACCTCATACAGCTGTTACATGACTGCAATCGCTGAGGGCTGCACTGAGCTGTAAACCAGCATTCAGCACTACAAAACGGGTTATTTTTCACCAAAAGAAAAAACAAAATACAGCAAAACTGATGCACAGATGCATGGAGTTACCTGCAGCAGTTTCAGATGCACAACACAGTTTGTGGAAAAAGTGTATTTCCCTCTGCAAAATGTCAATAAAAAGGCAACACAGATTGCAGTCCATTCATGAAACCTGTCATGCACACATTACACGATAAAATACAAGACATTAACTATTCCGGATCATCAAAGAAATGCGACTCACCATGCACGGCATACATGTCAGGCTGTTTATATGGTATCGGTGCGTAGTATCAGTGAATTTTCACGAGTACCAATACCTTACAGATGCACAGTTTCGGTATTGGTGCATCCCCAGTCAAAGCACAATAGATTCTTATGAACTGCATGATTTTAACAAATCTGTGTGAGTGTATTTGCATCACATTCCTTGAGATGATGAGAACATTTCCTATTTCCTTTTGCCTTTTCTTAAACTTCACGTTCACAGGCCCTCGTGCGGATAAGGTTGACCGCTTCTGTTATTTCATACAAGAACGGTGACGTTTAAGATGTCGCTAGCGAGTCGGAACGGCTTGATTAGAGCGAGGGGCTAATCCAGATTAGTTGAATGGGAAGTAGGCTACACCATAATTACTCCTTCGACAGTCAACTTTTTAATCAGATGACAACATAAACAATGTGCAGTCTTTTTAGTCAGGAGTGGCTGTGCTTTCCTTAGTCACCATTGTGAAGGCGTCTCTCCTCATTCCACTCCCGGATTACTTGTAGCAGCGCACTCTTGAGAGATTATATTAAAGCTCTCAAAATTTACGACATCTCCTTGTCCAAGTTAAATATTTACCGTGCGTCCCATAGCAGCTCACAATAGTCATGTCTTTTTCCTGACCATTGGAGCCTGCCCCTGTCTGAATGGCTCAAGAATTTTCGCCGATGCCCTCTGCCCTAATCAGGAACCTGACTTGAATTCACCCACGCGCCTAAAAAGGAGTCGATCTTGTTCTTTCATTTGCCGCTGCCCTCCACCTTGTCTGTCTGTCTCCTGTATTACTCATGGTCAGACTATGCAGGGCAGATCAATCACAATCAATCACATCCACCACCTTGATGCGGAGCTGCCCTATTGGGGGTGACGTGGGTTTGAGTAATCCGACTATAGCAAGTTGAGTAGGTCCTCCTGGTGAACTCCCACAGCAAGTAATTGCTCGCCATCAATCGGGTTGGCCTGAATCAGAGGAAAAAAGGCTTCTTGATACGTGGTGCATGGAGGGTCAGGCCTTGGTTCCAAAACATTACCCCAGAGATTGGTGGAATGTTACAGTATGAGGTCATTGACAGCCTTAGATATTTCCACATGCTACAAAGGAGCACGCCAAAAGAGCTGGTTTGGATGGCACAATGGTGAAATCTATTGTTTTTACAGGGAGATTTTCTTTTTTAATTGCTTGTACAATAATCCCCCACGTATTCGCGGTTCACTATTCACATATTTAGCTTTTTTTTTTTTTTTCTCGTTTAGCCTGGGTTGTTAGCAGAAGACGTTATGGGGAGTCTTCGCCGCCTATGCATTTACATGCGCACTTGCAGTGCATTCTTTTTACCCGCTCACCCATCAAGTTATGAAATTAAATAACCAAGTAAATCTTTTTTGCGCTGCCTATTTCCCAAAATGTGTCTGTGAATAAGCCATTCAGAATTTTGCCAATTATCTCTTCAAAATTTGGCTAATTTACATAATAACAAAGAACTGGACGAAGATCCGCCACTTACAACTTTGATGGCCAGACTACACTGACTAAAACACAATCATGTCAAAGACTAAAGGTAAGATGAGCTGCATTGCATTGCGTTTTATTGGCTGCACAGATTAGCATCAGTGGATAAGTGCCACATAATCCGATGTTTGCTCAAATTGTCGACATGAGGATCGGCGGGTTTGTGTTTGGCGATGTTTCCACCCACTAATTTAAAAGTGCAATTTAGCGGTGTGGTGATGAAGTGCTGCCTCCAAGAGTGAAAATACAATCCCCGCTTTTACTGTCTTTATCAGGGCTTGTGTGCGCTCCACTGTTTTCATTCATTTTTTTATTGTATTTTGGGGGGGGGGGTGGGAACTTGGGGGTCAACAAGTAGCCACCCTTTATCCCCATCATGGTAACGCAAGTCTTACTCTCTGTTGGCCCTGCAGTAGAAGGGGCGTGATAAGCAGTAAACAGGCTAGAAAAATAGCCCTTCTTGTAATTGTGTTTTTGAGGAAGGCATGTCACTAAACACCTGGACCTGTTTTAAAAATGTCTCCTTTAAATTGGCCAGTGGTTGGTAAGAAGACAACGCTCCCCACAGGAGTTTGAAAAGTTATTTTTCAATTCGCAGCTCCTAAGTGTTAGGTCCATAAAAGAGGAGGCTACGGGAGCACCATCGTCCCTCCGATGTCTGCTGAAAATGGTTATAAAAAGATGAAGAAAATGATGACTGACTAAAGACCGCTTGATCATAAACATCTGTTACAAGTTTCAAAATGGTTGGATCATCTTTTTTTTCCATTTTTCTGGAAGCTAATAAAACAGTAGTCGTGCTTGTGGCAGTTGCCGTCGTCTACCAATGAACGTGCAGATTTCCTCTTTGGCTTGGAAAGTACCCTACCCCTGGAAAGAACCAAGATTTTTCTGGTTGGAAGGGGCCTTGTGTTTTGCCCCGCAAAGGATTCGTCAAGAATTCTTATTCGCTGAATGTGTTACCCATGAATAACTTAAAGCGAACACTCCGTCAGATTATGTGGGCAGTGTGATACTTCAACAGACACTAATACAGTAACATGTATGCTGCCTCACTATCACCACTTGTTCACTTCCATGAATGACCCGAGCAGCTGTCCCGGGCCGCGGTTTGGCCACTTGATCCCCACAAAGTAACAAAGGTCAGAGTGAGATGTCATTACTGGCTGCACAGTGGCCGTCGTTGAATGCTTCTTAGGTGTGTGCTTGTAAAGGTTTTGATGTGGTGGCGGGGGGGGGGGGGGGGGGGGCGTATTCATATAATGATACTCGGATGACTTAGCGAGGACAGTTGGCCCCCGCGGTCGCCTAGTATCACTGGTGAAACCCGACGCACTGTTCCCTCTGCGATTTATCAGCTCTCACAGGCCAACGTGTTTAGATTTCGATCGGACGTCTGTGGATGTCGGCCGTGCACAGAGGTGGCAAAAGTGCTCACACTCTTCTACGTCCACTTTTTACTTTTGGAGTTACAAGCTGTAAAATTAGACATATGAGCCGGATAGTGACGTGGAAAAAAAATGGAGCGGTTAAGGTATGAGTTTAATGTAATGATAATAACACGACTGTACCTAATGTATTGTCGTTGTTGTCTTTGTTTTTCTTCTTCCAATCGGCAGTTGACAAAGCAGCTTAATGGCACGTTACTGCTGCCAACTGATATTTTCATTCCACTGCAAGGAAACCAATGTGAATTGATGGTGACTGGATGCTGTGAAGTGTGCTGCTGCTAAATTTGTACCAAAATTTGAGAAATTTTGCTCAAATCTCATGACAAAAAATTGGTGAAGTGACCGCTCGTATCTTGACAAAACTTGTCGGTCAAGTCCCTCGTGTCTCAAGGTACCACTGTACTTTAATACCATGCGGGAAAGGAGAGCCACAGTCACCAATGCACTTTCAGCAGTTTATGGAGTGGGACAAACAGTCAAACATACAAATAGAAAATGAAAACACTTGCAAGGAGCTGCAGTAGGCCACAACTCACACCCAGGCGCTCACACACAGTCTAACCGGTATTTTATTTCATTTATTTTTTTACATTGCCATCACGATTGACAAAAGTAACAAGTCTAATTTGACAAAATAAGGTAAATGAGTCAAATTAAAAAGTTGTCAGAAAAAAAGGTACTTAAATACAGTGACGAAGTATTTGTACTTTGTTACTTCCCATTACTGTCTGAGCACAACTTTCTATGTATAGCATGTCAATGACACAATGGTTTGTCCGAGACTACGGCGGGCAAGAGAGAAAAGGGCACGGTTCGCAGAGGTTGTCACACGGTGCCGAACGGCGTACACGGGGTTCCGGTTTCATGACCCGACTATGTAGCTTATCACAGGAAGCGAACGCCCCGGCATTCAGCGACGCCGGCCAACATCGGGCTAGTAAATAAACACTCAGCCTTCTCACAACAACAGTATATGGGCTAGAAATAGCCAGAGAAGGGTGTATGTAACTGCCCATCAATGGCACCACCTCAGATTGACAGCCATTATTACGCTGTTTGACGTAAACAGATGTACAGGAAACACTGTTCTAGTGGCGCAAAATGCACACGGACGTTAGTGTAACCTTGCATGAGACTACCACATAAAAAGAGGCGTAAACGCAACGGGTGCTAACCGCAGATGGTATTCATTTTAGCAAGAAAGCCATCAAAAAAAAAAAAAAGGATCATGAAGATGGGTCAAACAGGTTCTCATAACTTACTGGTTAATCATAAAAAGAAATATGCCTGTGGAGAACATGATCTTTTTTGTTTTATTTTATACATAAATAATAAAGCATTTGGACAGTTACATAAAATATCACTGCTTGGCTGTGTATCTATGGCGAAACATCTCCGTATGCTTGATGTGTGCTGCATTCTATCGAGTGAAATAAGTATTGGATTCCCTCCAACTCAGCCCATGGTGCCTATGTGGCACAATGCTGTTCACAATCAACCAATTACCAGTACTACTGATCTAACTGCTCATGTGCACTGTAGAAAGCACACCCGTTGCTACTTACTATTCACGTATCTTACGTAATTTACTATGACCATCATATTCACTCGGTCTGGAGCTCCATGCAGGAACTTGCCTCGTGGAGGGAGAATGATCTTGAGTTCCTGAGAAAGTTAAGGGAGCAGCTTTACAGTACTCTGCAGGAACCTGTTAATCATCCGAAGGCAACTGGGACCTCAGTCACCAAGAAAACTGTTGCGCTGCAACTGCCCACCTTAAGTTTGCCGGTAAACATCAAAACGGACTAAGAGATGTAGGAGAAAGTTCTGTGGTCAGATGAAACCAAAGTTCAGGTATTTGGCATCAACTTAAATCAAAACGGTATATTTTGGGGTACAGGGCGACTGGTACTGTCAAATCTTGAATGAAAACCTCCTTGCCTCAACAAGAACTCTGACAATGGTTCGTAGATTGGTCTTCCGGCATGACAATGGCTCAAAACATCCTGCCAAGGCAACAGAAGTGGCTCAAGAAGAATCATAGTAAGGCCACGGAGGGGCCTAAAAACCTGTGGAGTGGGCTCAAGCTTGGAGTCTCCAAGCGGCAGCCAAGTAACTTAACTCGAAGAGAGTTTGGTGACCAACAAGAAACATGTCTCGGTGCTTGTTTTGTGCCCCTTCACTGGTATCCTGTTACAACAGGTCCATTACTTTCTCCCTCCTGCTGAGCCGTTTGCATTGTTGCAGCTTTTTTCCCTGGGTTTTTTTTTTTTTTTTTTTTAATTGAGTGGAGATTAGCTTTTGGACTTTCGCCGCTTGCCTACAATGTTACAACCTTGAGGAGCTTCGTTACAACCGCGATGAGCTTCGCCTCAACGTGGAGCTGGCCGACGTCCATTCGGCGAAGAATGCAACCAGGAGGAGACACGGAGAGGGACGAGAGCCCGCGCTAAACTGAAGTGAAGCTCGAGAGAGGACTATATAGGACAGTAGAATTTGAACTGTTCCTTCTGTATGCGTGTTACTCACCAACTGAGGAACTATTGGCTGTTAGAAAACTGCGTTTACATTCAAACTCAGTTTGTAGCAAATCGTGAGTGACGCCATGCACGCTCTGATTGCGCGATAACATTTTCAGCATCCCGACCATAGACATCAATGATCCCACCGCCCTCATAAAGGCTGTTGAAGGTGTCAGTCTTGCTCCTCTCGGTCTTCTACTCACAGCGTCACGCAACATGTGCAACAAGAGCGACTACAACAGCACACACAAAATGCAAATTTATAGGGCGCTCATGCATTTTTATTAGAAAATAATGGTTAGCTATTATTCTATTATTACTGTTGTTTTAATCACCGTCTTTTGTTTTATGTGCAGAACTTTGTTCCAGCTGCAGTTGTTAGTGCTCTAGAAATGAAGTTGAGTTGATTACATTTGCAGCGCAGACACGGGCCTTAATATGAGAAAATGTTTCATTATGTTAAACTGATGCCTCGGCTTTTATTCCAGGCTATGCAAAAAAAAAAAAGAAGAAAGGCAGTAGATAATGTGTGCTAAAAAATGAAAGTCAAATGAGTTTGAGTCTGTGGTAATACGAGTAAAATGATGACGGAGAAAATAAAATCCTCCCTGGAGAGATGAGACAATGTGTCCAAGGCCAAGCCTCTAAAAAGTGGAATCCTGCTTATCTACAGTTCAAGGTGACACGGTCATCTATTTTGTCTCTGTTAATAACTTCACTCCATTTACTTTTAAAGTCAGATATGACCTCAATTCCCACTAGTATCCTGAGGGCACAACACTCTTTCACCCACACTCTCCACACCAGCGTTTCATTATACTTCTCTATCTTATCTGTAGTGGGCACTCGGCGCACTTAAAATTCCTTATCCGTATGTCCGAGACAAAAAAAGCCCGTATTGCTCCATTCTCTTTTCACTGGTTTATTTGCATTGCGTTTAGGATTAATGAAATTGTAGCGGTATAAACCGAGGTTATGTTTGTTTGGGCGTTAGCAAGCCTACTTCCCCAGTCTATTGCGTCACAGGCGTCTTTTAATGATCGATCGCTGTTATCTGCCACGGACGGATGGATACAAGTAAGTCACAGGCAGCATCCTCTTGAGAACTTAGACGAGATGCAACCAATTGTTGTAGTTATTTTTAATCTTAAATTGTGTCTATGTGTTAAAAAGAGGGCCTATTTATGTTTGTTTTGGGTTATTTCCAGTCTTGATCTGCAGACCTTGGCACATACGCACAATGTCTTAGTTATAGAAGTAAAGAGGGTGTTATTCAAGATGCAGGTCTGCAGAGGTAAGTGAGGCAGACACGATTCATTAGGATCAATTAGTATGAGTCATCGAATGGTGTGCTTGTAGTGCATTTTCCACTTTGTTTCCTAAAGATCCCTTTAAGTACATCCAGTGTAGAATTGCAACCATGGAGTGTCACCCAGACATTAGCCAATAACAATGAACAAGGAGTATACCTGAGCAAAATGGCTACAGTTCAAATGAATCCCCAGGTTGATCGTACAAGTGCTTCAATAGGACATCCAAGCTTTGCTGCTTCCGCAAGGATGCGAACATGGTCCCCTTGAACAATGTTTGCGCTGAGTAGTGGTACAGTTCATCCCTTGGCTTTAAATTCCATGCCCCCTGCCGCTGTCCCATTAGGATTATTTTGGAATTCCAAATGAAGAGGTGCTTTAAGGCCTTGAGGACAACAGACAACTATTTTCTTTCATCTTTCTTTAACTCGTTCACTGCCGTGGGCGTTTATTTTCGTCAACTGGATTCCGAATGTTTACTCCCACCTAGGAATATTTTCAAAAGATAGGCATAGAGGAGTGTCTCGCCAAGCTCGTCTGTGAAATTCAAGCTTCTACATAACTGTACTGACAAACATACGACAGTAGATAGCTTTTGAATTGCGGTCAAGACAACGTTTCAGTAAAAGGGGTGAATCTCGCCATGTCAATTATGAGCGAGAGAAAGGCCGATACGTTGAAAGCAGGACAAGTTTCGGCACCTCACACTCGAACAGAGTGTAGTATGGTATAAACAGAGTACAGTATGTGTCGCGGTTGGTCGTAGAAAGTGTGTGTCATGAGAAAAGACAATGCAGTTCATGTAATGAATGGCGGACGGACTTGGGGAAAAAAAAACCCGCCGACGTTCAACTTGAGTCTTAAGGTGAGTCAGCGTTGCAACGTTTCATACTTGTACATTTTTGTAAATCAATTAATTTGCCTTTTCTCAGTTTTGCTTTTGTTGTTTTATAGTTTGAGGTGTCACAAAGGCAAAAAAAAAAAAAACAAAAAAAATATATATTAGCATCAAAGTCACTATTCTGCTTGATGTTTCTTTTCACAAAAATCAGCATTTTTGCTGAAACAACCCATTTTCTACGACTGGAATGAAGAATGGAAAAAATGTTTCTACAGTCTTTTTTTTCTGGTGAAAGAAAAGAGTCTACTCTTTCTTTTGGTAGGTTTGGTGCTTATATTGTGGCAGAACTGATATTGTGTGGGTCTTGCTCTAAACTGGGGAAAATTAAGCTAAAAATTGGAAAAATCTCTTTTTCAAGACGGACCTGGCCAAGAGTGCAACATTTCAACAGCTAGGTTACATGACAGATGTCAACAGAAGAGTACTGAGTGGAATGATGGAGTCTATGACCATAACCTTGCACATGTTGTAGCTGGTACAATATGCATGAATATCCAATGATTTCAAGTACATTCCGCTCAAAGAAATATTGAAATGATTTATTTTTCATAAAGCCTGAAAACATTTGCAGTACCATGGTGCTCTAGCGGTTAGCACATCTACTTCAAGGTCCTGAAATGAGGACTCCAGGTTGCTCCCATATAAATGATATTTGAGGTCTCTAAATTGTCCATACAGTATGGCGTGATAGCTGGTGATAACTAATGATAACTATGAGACAAGAGAATATTGATGGTCATGACTGTTATAAGCAACAGGAAAACCAGAGAGAGAGTAAATGTTGCATGGGACCAAAAGAAAACAATATGCAAATTTGGTGATCAACACCAGGAAATGCTCCCCAACAAATGTACTTATTCTGCTCTATTTGTTAATTGCATGTATTTTTATGATTATTGTAGGTGCACACCAAGTTCCACTGTCGGCAAGCTCACACTCCAGGATCCGACATCTCCCGCCTTTCCTTTTCCTACGACGGCACCATCCTTGCTTCACGTGGAGGTGAGAAGTTTATTTTTTTTTTTTTTTTTGTCTCATGCTTAAACTAAAATTTTAAACTTACTTTTCTTCCTGGTAGACTCAAAGTTCTGCAAAAATAATAGCATTTCTTGTTGTTAACCTGTTGTGCTCCCTTCTAGGTGATGACACACTGAAGATTTGGGATATACGCAACTTCAAGAAGCCCTTAAACATGGCCAATGGACTGACTAACTACTTTGCTATGTGAGTCATCTCAATTGCAAATCCATGTGTAGACTTTAATAGCGCTGTAACAAAACAATTTCATGCGTTTATTTACCACTCTGAGCAGGACCGACTGCTGTTTTAGCCCAGACGACCAGCTCGTCGTAACGGGGACCTCTGTGAAAAAAGACGAGGGGAATGGGAAGCTGGTCTTCTTTGACCGATCCACCTTTCAGCGGGTGTACGAGATAGAAGTCACTAATGCGGTAAGAGCTGCTCATTTCTGTCGTTTTAACTGGTTTCTTTTTAACTACATCGAAATGGATGTTAAAAAGTCAAATGAAGCCCAATAAAAACGATTTAATTCACTAAAAAACTCCCAATTCAGAGCTGTCTTACCAAAATATATGTTTCCAGTTTTGAAGTTAAAGTAATACTGGATAATACTGGATGGAGCATTGCCAGATAATCAAGTCACGTAATGGATAAAAGCTTAAACTAATAAAAAAAAGAAAAAAGTTCAATTTGATAATACGCAAACCCGTTCCACTTGATAATACCTGTTAACATTAATATAATACAGTGGATCCCCGCTATTCACGGGTGATCGGGACCGGGTCGGACCGCGAGTAGTGAAAATATGAGGATAATTGACACCCATTATAATCGTATTGTGGGAGGGGGTATTTATTTTTTTTATTTTTTTAAACCCCAAAATTCTTGAATAAGCTGGGATTAACCACCAATAAGCGTTTTCAGGGTCGGATCCCGAAAAAAGAAAAATCAATAAATACAAATTTGAAAAAGCATTGCAGCTGGGTGAATCCGCGGGTGCCGAACCGCGAGAATGCGGTGTTATACTGTATACTGTATTGTATGTCACTAATAGCAGGGCTCCATAAATGATTGTTCCTCATCCAAAACTCATCAATAATCTTACATGCGTATTGCTTGTATTGTAACTTGTACTGCTCCTGGATGAGGAGTCAATTTTAATTTGATTAAAATAGTCATTTGAATGACCCCGTAATTCGATTTAAATGTAAAAGAAAAAGAAATAAGTACAAATCATTTTATTTAAATTTTACAAAATGATACAAAACTTTTTTTTTTCTTTTTAAAATCAACCCTGCTATTATGTATAGAACTTAAAAAAAAACTGCTATTCCATCTCATCTTTCATCTCTTAAAATTCAGTTTGCATTTTAGAAGCCTCTATTATACGTTGTCATGGACGGTAAGTCACTGTAATTCAAAACAGTTGACCGTAAGTCACTCTAAAGATTTACCACGCGGAACGAGTATTTCATCTCTCTGTCTGAGATGAAAGATTGACGGCAGCATGCAATGTTATTCACACATGGACTCTCGACTGGGTGTGGGGAAAGTTTTTACAGAGGCTGTCTCGTCAAAGCTGGAGAAAGTCGAGTAATCGGATCGTCTTGGATTGGATCCGGCCTGACGCACGCCCTTCCCACAAAGCCTTTGCAAGAAAGGCTTATTGACACTTTTTTTATTCGGGTTATAACTTTGGATGTTAAAATTGAATTATGTCGAGACACCATCAGCACGTTCTAGTCGCCATCAAAAAAAACAAACAACTCCTCCTCTTTTGTGGTCAATCGTAGCTGGTAACTGTAGTCAAAGTACTAACTCATAAGCATCTGTTGACATCAGACATTGGGTGAACTTGTGAGCACAAAAATGAAAAGGGACATTCTATATATAGCGCTTGTCCTCATTCAGGTTAGCGTTAGTCTTGGACGGGGCGAGTGGCCACACCGCAAGTATGACCAGACCCCCGCCCGTTCATGGTGTGCTGTCTCCAAGAGCACGGTCCGAGGGCGCAGCTCTTCGGGGAGCTGTCAATCAGTCATGGCAACGGAGGCACTTTGTGTCGTGGTGGCTGTCCTGTGCTCAGAAAGGGCAAAAAAAAAAGGACTAACGGTTTGAAAACACTGAACTAGAAAACAAACTACTGTTCAATTACAACCAAGCTGAGTGTTGCTTAGGTGACCCTTGTATAGTATAGGATCTCTCAGGATGGCGCAGGTGATCTCAACGTTTGGGCCAGTAAGTAAAAGGTATACGCCATTCGTTACATGCCGCCGTTCTGAAGTTTCTCCTCCTGTCAAATGAGTCACAACAGCGGAGCAAGTCAAAACACAAGAGCCTAAAAAGAGTTCACACTTTAGCCACGGAGGAAGCCCATCCAAGAACAGCTCGGCCAATGTAGCAGCAGGAGACTTGTCCAGATATCCAGAAAGTCGTGTTTATAGCTCGTTTATTCCTGAAAATGACATCACATCAGGGAGGGAGAAGCGTCTTCAGTAGCTACCTTTTTTTGTCCCAGCCCATTAAAATACCGATGAAATAAATGAATGCCACAACAGCCTTTTACCGCCTGGCGCCAAACGCTGGATGAAAAAGTCACACTGCATGAACGGGCCTGGAAAAGCCACAGCTGTGTTTCTTGTTTAGTGCCCACTGAGTGGATCCAAATGTGCGTCTGACAGTTTGGAAGTCGCACAAGCCAAAGCTCGGCAACCTCCAGGGGGACCGGCGCTGACTCTGACTCGGCATCAACTGACTTCCTGTCATGTGAGATTACATGAATGAAGGAGAAAGTGTCATTCCCAAAATCCTGCAAGGTGACAGAAATAATCAAGAAATGAGCTGAGGACTTGAAAACTGGGTCCTAGGTTTTGTGAGCCATATTAGGAATGACCGAGTTATCCGATTGGGCACTTGAGAAATTTCTGGTTCCAATTTCCGAGTCGGAATTTATAAAGTTTGCGTCATGTAAAGCCGGAGTTGTGTGCTCCCAGCACTTCTCAGCCCTAAGACAAAACATGGAATTATACAGGTCGTGCTTTTCATGAGAATCAGATAACCTGCACGCACATACCAATTACCGCACCAAATTTCAACATTTTCATTTCTTCTGATCAAAGTCAGCCAAGGCCTGATTATGTCTCTGAAGTCTATCCTAAGCAATTATCCCGCCGTGTGATAAGCGTATTTTTTTTATTTGTTGTTTTCCCCCCCCCCCCCCCTCCCTGATCTGCTCGGAAAATGGTTAGGGCTGAGACACACATGACTAATCGGTCCGAGTTTTAGCATTTTTCCTCCTTTCGATGAAAGTCAGCAAAGGCTGCTGGTCTCAGACTGTTGAGTTTAACACTCCTTCCTCGTTATCGTAATTTTTTTTTCCTTTTCAGTGGGACCTGAAGATTCATTTGTAGGTTCCAGCGGCTTCTGTTAAAATAATCTGAGTCAGGAGGCTTGATGTATGTATCTCTGTAAGCTCCCGTCCTCGGGAGGATCCCGGGACGAAGCTCTGATGTTGTGTGGACTGTGTGTGAGTTACAAGTGATTGGTTGCCCTCTGCTTTTCACTTCCTCTGCCCGTCTGGACTGCACTGCACTTAAAATCTCAGGCCATAGGAGATGCTGATGGCTGGTGTAAACATAGTAAATAGTTCATTCATCAAGTTCACCGAGTGCACTCCTGCCGCAGCAACCCCCCCCCCTCAAAACAAAACGAAACCTCAAACTGGTTTGACAAAACCCGGCAGAGCTACTAATAATATTTGGCTTATTGTTCCAGTGACGACCAGTGAGTTGGAAGGAAATTACAAAATACATTTAACACGACAGGTCTAAAAAGTCAAGTCGGCATGCCAGAAACAAAAAGTGAGACAGTAAATGCACTCAAGTGAGATTACGGTAATGGGGCCTGTGTTATAAACAAGCGCTTCACCCTTTCTACTGTACACAAAAGAGCTGATCCTGTGTGGCAGCTCACTGTTAAATAAGCAAACTGCACCTGCCTACAGGCTACACTGTGTTTGTGCCAATGTGTCGGCTCTTCAGTGCATATAAAAAGTCTACACACCCCTGTTCAAATGCCAGATGATAGTGAAATTGAAAAAAAAAGCAAAAAAAGATACCAAGGCTCGAATTAAGTCGTCTCGCATCGCTATTGGCGAGTCGAAATTTTCGTTTTGCGCCTCATAAAACACATTGAAAAAAAAGCCCAACTGCGAATCACAGATTGTTCGCTGTGCTCGACGGACGCGAAAACACGATTCCGTCGTCACCGAAAAGGCTGAAGTGACGTGAAGCTTGGCTGCTGGCGCGGGAAGGCAAAGCTGAATTGATATGAAAAATGCAAGAGCAAAAGACGAAAAATGGTGAAAGCCGAAAACGCCGAGTATGAAGGCTGAACACGCTGTAAATAGGCTTTCATATATGTCAGGTGATAAATTGTTTATCCTCGTCATACGAAGACTCAATAAAATAGCGAAGTGAAGATAGCGTCCACGTCATCAGCGACTAGTCGACTCGACTTTCATCACATACATATATGTGACTTGAGATTTGGTTATTCCCAATGTAACACAACGCCATCTGTCGACTCTGATTGACCTTTGGGATTAGATTTGTGCTTCGGAACCAATCGTTCATGTTGGGTTGGTACACAATCAAGTTGTCCTCATAATCCAGTCACCTAAAGCCCAACTTTCAGGTGGATTTCAATTCAGTCGTCGTTAAAAACAAAAACAAAAAAAAAAACATAAAAAGGTTTTAAAGGCAACATGCATTTGTTCCACGAAATTTGAATTGTTTGGCACAGCTTGTTGTCAAAATACACCAAGGATGAAGAATTGGATCACAAGAGTCACCCTCTTTTTCTAGCTATGCAAATGAGCCACTGCTTACCCTGACCTCCTCTACTGCGGGGCCAACAGCTCTGACCGCTAGAGGCGGAGTAACTTCTTGAGCCCTGTGTCTAATACAGCAAAGCGCGCGCTAGCCCCCAAAAGTTGAAGCATGGATTGTATTTTCACTGGTGGAGGCAGCACTTCATTTCCAAGTCTCCAGATTGTAGCGGGTCCTCGCTTTACAATAATTTCGATTTATGGCGTTCACAATTTTCCATAGGTGTAAATGTCAGTCTGAAAGGTTGTGTATCTTTGTTTCCCGGCCATTGTCCTGGGACAGGTCCAGGGTGTACCCCGTTTCTCTCGCCAAATGTCCAAGACTAAATTGTTCATAGCTCTTCCTCTGATTGTCAATGTCTTTTTGTCTATACAGTGCTCCCTCGCTGTATTGTGGTTCACCTATAGCGTATTCAGTCCATTGCAGATTTACTTATTTTATTTTTTTCCATTTTCATATCGTACATAGTTTGCCATATCGCAGAATTTTGTATGTATGCTGTAATGGTTTTTTTGTGGTAAAATAGATGCTTCCTAGCATAAAACATTAAAACTGCCCCAAAAAAATAAATAGTTAAAACACATATTACAAGGAATAAAATGTACATCGTGCTAGTGTGCATTATTGTATTTTTAAGAGTTTAAAAGGTGTTTAAGAGTATAGAAAGTGTTTGAGTATGGCAGAGATTAATAGGAAAGAGGAGGGTTAGTAAGAGTGTGGGGAGGTTCATAGAGCTTTAAAATATGTATAAATCATAAATATATCTTGTCGCTACTTTGCAGATTTCACCTGTTGTGGGGGTGTTACAGACGTTAACCCCCGCGATAAACGAGGGATGACTTTGTATCAAGCTAAATTTAGTCTAAAATCAAGTTTTTTTTTTTAATGAAATACGACTATGTGTTAATTATGCAGAGAAAATCGAATTAGAAGTTGTTTTCCTTCAAGATTATTATTATTTTCTTCTGCTTGCGTCACATCCTGACAGTTAACTCATTCAGTGCCAGCCTTCCCAGTTAACATGGATATTTGACTTCTAAAGCCGTCAATGGCAGTGAATGTGTTAAAGAGCGCGCATGGACCAGATTAACCCTTCATCTCTACGCTTGAGCTGCACTCATCCACTCATTTATATATATAAAAAAATGTGAGCAAATGTACTTTGGAATTTTGTGGACACCTTCTGAGTGAAGTATAGCAACAGTAGTGCTTTAATAAATGAATTTGCGTGTGTTATGTTTACGTCGGCTAGCGCTGTTTGGATTATAGCAGGACTGGGCAAAAACTTCATATCGTTTAACAGAGTCAGGGGATTGTCTGACTTTGAGTGCCGTTCTAGTTGAACATGACGACAACTTTCATATATAATATTAATATTTAATAGAGGTTTGTAAAAATTTCGTAATCTGTGATATACTGGTTACCATGAATGAGTGTGCGTGTAAGGTTGACACTCCTTCCGCTGGTGTCCTGGTGGGAAGATGAACAGCTGGACGCTAAGCAGCTTTCCACCCGCACCGAATCTGGCCTAGCCACCCCCCATCCTGCACACGACCGTCCGTCCCAGACCACCGACCCACCCCCCACCGCTGGCCTCTGTTTGTACGCGTAAAGCACTTTGTCTTGCGCACCTACAAATCTCAGTGGGTCGTCACAGATGTTGATGGGGTGCAAAGAAATGAATGCTTATATCCGATTGCATTTTTGGGGTGAAGGCATAGCTAGCCACCTTGCTTCACTCTATGGCAGTGGTCTCATTTTTGTCGCGGGCCATATTGTAGTTACGGTTTCCCTCAGAGGGGTGTTATGACTGTGAAACCATAAAAATCTTTAATCGCTGCCTCATATTTACACACGAAATTTCTGAACTAGTTTTGGAATCAGAAATCAAGGGTAATGGGTTTTTCAACTATTGTTCATGTTTGGTAACACAAAAATGCTTGCAGTATCTCAACATTATCATTTATGATATATGACTATTTGAAATTTCGGTGCAGATTTTAATAAGAAGCATGGAAGTTGACGCACATGATTTGCCTTCGCGAGCCACATAAAATCAAGTGGCGGGCCGGATCTGGCCCTGGGCCTTGAGTTTGACACCTGTGCTCTATAGTGGTAAAAATGGGCTAAATTATTATAACTACAGTAAGTAACTCACAATTGCACCGCACAACAACTTTTGACGGGACTCCTGGCTCAGCAGGAGTGCGTCACCACGTACAGTTTTAGCCAGGTCCAAAAATTCAGGAAAAGTGGGAAAAAACAAACAAAAAAAAAAACTGTTTAACGCGAAAGTTCCGCAACTGAGCACTACATAGTTCTTCGTCTTTGGACGTTTTCAGCAATTTTCCTATTATGTATAATGTACAAACAAAACTCTGAATTCATTTTACAGGGTTTTAAATGTTCTATACACCGTAAATGTAGCATATTTAGCGCTACATCATATTTAATTCATCTGCACCCCTAATGTACGCTCACGAAAAAATAAATATTAGACCACCCTTGTTTCTTCAGTTTATTGTTCATATTGAATGCCTGGTACAACTAAAGGTACATTTGTTTGGACAAACATAATGATGACGACAAAAACAGCTCATAAGAGTTTAATTGAAGAGGTATGATATCCAGCCATTTTCCATGGTATTATGGAACCAGCTATATTTTGTTGTGTTCATTGTATTCTTCAGGTAATATACCTTTCGTGATACCAGGCAATAAAATGAACAAGAAATCGAAGAAGCAATTGATGATGATAAGATTTTTTTCTGTGACTCTAGCTCTAGACTCTACATCATATCTAATGTACAGTGGACACCTACATACTTCAGCACTCACGAATTCACAGTTTTTTGTTTTTTTTTTCAAATTTTTGTTTTTTTCCCTTTTTGTTTTTTCTGTTTTGGGGGGAACCACCCGCGAAAATTGGTGATTTATCCCGGCTTATTCAACATTTCCGGCTAAGGAATTTTGCCTATTTACACTATACTAATGTTCAATTGTAGAACATGTACAGTAGCTGTTCGCCACTGTTCAGCCACTGTGCGTGTAGCCTCACACACACATTACACACACACCTTCACCACAGGATAAATGTGGTCACATTTGCCTATTGGCACTTGGCCATCTGTCACACGCACGCACAAGCACAGGCGGAGGGATCCGGCCCCCTCATCAGCAACCACCAAATATAGTCAAGCAGCGCAGCACTCTGGGGCTCGTTCGTCCCCACTCGTAGCACCAAAAACGCCAAGCTGCTCTCGCACACAATGACACACGTGAAAGTTATGACGACAGCGCACGCACACGTGGACAACGGAGCGGTGCACCGTGCAGCAAACAATGAGGCGGTCATTCTCTCTGTGTGCCTGTTTTGTCATGGCAGAGTGTGGTGCGCTGCCTGTGGCACCCCAAGCTCAACCAGATCATGGTGGGAACCGGAAACGGGCTGGCCAAGGTCTACTACGATCCCGTCAAGAGCCACAGGTATTTTCGCACAAACACACACCCGTTATAACTTCTAATGAGTCCATACTTTCCTGCATGATTGACATCTATCGTCCATCCAGGGGGGCTAAGCTGTGCGTGGTGAAGAGTAAGATCAAAGAGAAGCACGCCGAGGCGTTAACCCAGGAGTACGTCATCACACGTAAGTTCAAGCAGTTTTTTTTTTTTATCCGACAAAAAATCCTGCAATGCCACGTTTTTGTGATATCGACAAAATGAGACCATGATTGATCATTTCAACACAATTTCCACGATTAATTTGACCTACTACCTGAACAACTCAATTGTTTTTTTATTTTTTAAACTGAAATGATGTGGTTGCACAAGTGTGCACACCCTCTTATAACTGAGATGTGGCTGTGTTCAGAATTATCCAATCGCATTCCAACTTAGGTTGAATGGAAGTCAGCACACACCTGCCACCATTTAAAGTATCTCTGATTAACCCCAAATAAAGCACAGCTGTTCTAGTAAGTTCTTCCTGGCTTTTTTGCTTTCGAGCAGAAACCTGAAGGTTTTGCGCTAACACTGACTGCTCTTTTGAACTCGATGCTGCCACCTCCTTGGGGATCTTCTCATGTCAAGCAGTGTCGTGTTTGCACCGAACATAGCTTTTGGAATTATGGCCAAAAAGTTCGACCTTGGTTTGGTCAGGCCCATAACAAGTGTGTGAGGTATTAAACTTCACATCCCTGTCCTAGATTTACACGATCCCCTTTCACACAGCCGCCATCCCAACTCTGCTGTGCCTCTGAAAATACGTCACAATCAAATAATGAATTTGAATGATGTATGAAGCACTTGTTGGACTGACACAATTGCTGTCAATGCAACAGGATATGAGAAGTGAGTGTCATGTTTTAAATTTCACAAACCTGGTCCCGACATTGCGTAATACCCTGTTCCGGCGCCGATACTACCTCCAAAGTTGACCTTAAAAGACTGAGCCCGCGACCAGGAGGAAGCCACGCGGCGTCCACGGCCTTCCATTAGCTGATGGAGCGTCCAGTCACGCATGAGTAGCTGGCCATGTTACCGCCACGTGTCCCCTTAACACCCCATCACGCCAAGGACAAACGCCTCTCCTGCCGACTCTGGCGTGATCGGCCGCTAGTCATCACACAACCCCCCTTCCTCGCCGCCACCCCTACCTGTCATGTCGCTGTCACACCAGGTTGTCAGGACAATTTGGACAGTATTATCTCTTTTGTCTGGGTCGTGGGAGCGCGGCGTGAAGCGGAGCCCCGAGTGACGCACTCGATGCCCCGCCGCTGGAAAATTAGAGGGCCCATTGAGGAGGAAAGCGGGGGAATCTGTTAACGTTAACCTTTTTGCTTAATGTGGCGTGGCGAAGAATTAACGGCGACGGAAAATCACTTCATCTGATCCTCCGGACACACTCACCCACAACTCGTTCATTTACTCACGCACACTCGCACACTTGTGGCGTTAAGTGCTGCAGAGGCTTTTATTGTGATAACGCTCACTAAGGTGTGAAAGGAGAACCTAAACATAGCGTTATGTTACCCCCTCAAAACCCAAACATTAAAACTAAGCACAATTCATAAAAAAAAATGAAAGGATGAATGAAGGAACTTTTTCAAGTGTTCTAAAGGGGACATATTTTGGAAGATTGACTTTTTAAGGGTTTGTATACAAATGTAGTGGTACCTTGACTTCCGTCGCTTGGCCGATTTCATTTTATCTTTGTGTTGCGAGCCAACGTTTTTGTACAACCCAGTGCTGTTTTTCTTTATTAAAACACATAAATGTTTTTATTTTTTTTTCCAAGGCTTGAACGATTAATGGCATTTGAATCAGTTTCAGTGAGGAAAAACTGAGAAACTAGTAAATGTCCCGCCATGATTTATGGTCCCCCAATGTGAAACGAGCCGCCCTGTTGAAGTTAAAGTGAAGCTTTGTTAATGTCACCACTTTGTCGTCCCCTTTGAAGCTCATGCCTTGCCCATGTTCAGAGAGGCCCGGCAGAGGAGCACTCGCAAGCAGCTGGAGAAGGACCGACTGGACCCCAAGAAGTCCCACAAACCCGAGCCTCCCGTGTCTGGACCAGGTGAGGCCACTTTGTTTCTTTGTGTTGTTTACAGAAGTGGCAAAAGTACTTACACTCTCTACCTAAGTATAAGTACAAATATGTGTGTAAAATAAGAAAAAAATAAATAAAAATGCTCACAAAATAGTTCCTCCTTTATTAACTTGCATAGTGCTCATACTGAGAAGAAAAAAAATCCCAGGACATGCTATCAAAACGTGTTGTTGTGAACCGACTAACACATTTTTTTTATTGAGCTAATGATAACAAATGGAAAAATACACCTTGCCTGTATGTCTTTTTTCAGATTAGACAGAATTTTTGAAAGCCAGAAGCTAAAGAAAAATCTACTACAGCACAGTAACAAAGTATTTAACAAAGTATTGGATACTTGCCACCGCAGATTGTGGATGTGTTGTGAGTGTGCTACAGGCGTCCAACCGGCCTTGTGAGCGCCAAGGCAACTTTGTCAACTTCCAGCTGGCTCGTCAGCGCAGTGTTTTGTTTCACACTCGCACCCGTCTCCTGATGTTTCCACAGTGAACTGCGGCGTTGCAAAGCGATATTTCAAGCATGCAGGACCAACACATGCTATCCAAATGCTTGTAACTATGGCGAAGCTTCAACAAAATATTCTTTCATTTTTTTTTTTTTTTTTTTTTTTTTTTTTTTTTAAACAGAAGTGGTGAATCTTTTTACATCCGTGACCAGTTCAGGCGTACACTGTTGCGTGTGGTATTGCACAATGCACATGCCCACACTGGCCAGCATGATTGTTGGGTTTGTACTTCTGAGGCCCTTTCACGCCGCACTTAGCACAGCGTAGCGCGCCGTCTACAAACACGTTTTGTGTTTGTGCTTCCGTGGCAAAAGGGCGCCGTGCTGTGTAGCGCCGCTCTCTGTGACGACATCTCTGCGCATCCATTAGGAGATGGTGGTGGAGTTATTTCAGATTGAAAATAGCATGGAGGAGAAACTGGAGTAATCAATTGTTATTACCGTCTTCCATTGTGCTGCTCACGCACAAGCCTGAATTCCCCCTGATCCTACTGTGCCATAAGAATTGGATGAACTCAGACCCTTCTTTTAGCTGCTGCTTTTCTCCTCCTTATTATGAGCAAAGCTAGAGCTTACCATAGAAACAGTGAAAAATACATATTGCCGAACTGCAGCCTACTTTATGTCCAAACCAGCGGGAAAAGGCAGCAGGCTACTTGCTAGCGGTCGCTTGGCAACCAGCGCCAAAAATGGGCAAACTTGTCCCATGCGGCTGTCGTCCCTGCGCCGTCCTGCGCCCTACCCCCGTGGTGCATACCGCCCAAACTGAGTACTGTGTGCCAGCGTCGATAGACTTCACGCTTGTTTGGATGCAACTCACAAGTGAGATTTGCATTGAAGGACTACAATATGACTAGAAGAGCCTTGTCACAAGTACTGTAAGTAGGTTGGTGTTGAGTATGTAATTAAATACGTAAGGTCGTGAATAAGTATTAATAACTACGCATGTGGAAAACTTACATCTGCATAGTTCAATAAGTGTTCTACGTATCTAAGTAAGTACTAAGTATAGCAGTATGGTCCAGTAAGCACTGTAGGTAGTGTAGTCCAGTCGAGTAATTTTTTTGGTCTGCGTCTATGACTTTGTCCTCTCAATTAAACGCACGACTGACACGAAAAAGTCATGTGACTCGAGTCCGCTGCTGTTTGGTGACGCGCCACGTGTCTTTCGGTTCAGGTCGAGGCGGCAGAGTGGCGGCACACGGCGGCACCCTGTCGTCGTTCATCGTGAAGAACATCGCCCTGGATAAAACGGACGACAGCAACGCTCGGGAGGCCATCTTGCGTCATGCCAAGGAAGCGTCGGAGAACCCGTACTGGGTGGCCCCAGCCTACAAGAAGTAAGACGATCCAGAGGAGCGCCGTGGCGACGTGACGGCCCGGGTTTCCTTCGCACCTGCGTGACTTGTAAATGTTTAAAGAGCCGCGCTAGTCGTGCCGGGTCCTCATTCAAACGTGATGGACAGCTTGAGATGGTTGGAACAGGAAGGGCAGCGTTTAGATGGCTATCACACACCAGGGGTGGAACAAAGCTGCCAGGTCGCACGTCCTCGTGTTTGCACACCCGAGCAGAAACAGGTGAGCTTGGAGCGAGCTGTAGAAACATTCCGAGGTGTGTCAAAACATGTGGCATTGGATCCATCTAATATAAAATCAGTCATTTAAGACATTTTAAATACAAGTGGCAGGAGTTGAATGGAGTGAGGTTCCTCAGCTGCAACTTCAGTCCATCTTCATAACCTTCTCAACAAGGCTACAGATGCTTTTTGTAATGCTTGGCTAGCCCATTTGAATGTTTTTTTTTTTTGTAGCGATGTTGTTTTTTTAAAGGTAGCTTTAAATATTGCACTCATTGATTTACCTTCAACAGACTGGTGGAAAGTGTATGTAGTGAGGTTCCCTAGCCTGGCAAAGTTAGCGCAGCAATACGTCGGCCACTTTTCTATCTTCATGTTCGGGTTTTTCATCAATAATCATTAAGTTGGAGTTATTTTTTTTTGTATGTATTTGAATGTGAAAACGTTTAGCTCTGAGCCTCGGGTGTTGCTCTCTCTCCGTTTGGCTCCAATCTACTCGTTAAGCAAATTGAAGAGTTTATTCTTGAACATGCTTATTTGAGTAATTTCTGCCATAAACAATGTTCGAAGTAAATGCAGTGAGGTTCCCCAGCCTAACAAAGTCAGTGCATTAATACGTCTGCACTTTGTTTATGTTGGGATTTCTCATGACAAATCATTAGTTTGTAGAGCTACTTTTTTTTTTTTAAATTGTTGGCTTGCGGTGGCACGGTGACCGACTGGTGAGAGCGTCTACCTCTCAATCCCTGGCCCCACCTGTGTGGAGTTTGCATGTTCTCCCTGTGCCTGCGTGGGTTTTCTCTGGGCACTCCGGTTTCCTCCCACATCCCAAAAACATGCGTGCTAGGTTAATTGACGACTCTAAATTGCCCATAGGTGTGAATGTGAGTGCGAATGGTTGTTTGTTTGTATGTGCCCTGCGATTGGCTGGCAACCAGTTCAGGGCCCGATGATAGCTGGGATAGGCTCCAGCACTCCCGCAACCCTCGTGAGGATAAGCGGCTCAGAACACGGATGGATAGATGTTGGCTTGTGTCATTTGAATGTGAAGAGAGTACCTCTGAACCTCAGGTTGTACTGCCTTTTTTCCCACTTTAAATATACTTTTTTTAGGCTTCGAGTTGGAATATAATGTATTCTTGAACATGCTTTATTTAGTCCTTCCTACCATCAGAAGTGCAAAAAGTGAATGGAGTGAGGTTCCGCAGCCTGGAAAAGTTAGCGCTGCAATTTGTTTGCTACGTTGGTATTTCTCATCAAGGATCATTAGGCTGGGATTGCTTAATTTTCGATATTTGTGAAGAGGTTTAGCTCTGAGCCTCATGTCAGGCCTCGCAAATGTCTCCATCCTTAACACGTGATTTCTTTTGGTGGTGTTGTCCTGTAGGACGCAGCCCAATCCTGTGTTTGCAGAGGACTCCGAGGAGGACGAGGAAGCTGACAAGGAACCGGAGTGGAAGAAGCGTAAGATCTGAAGCCTCAGACGTCAGAACTTCTTCTTATATTCAGACTCTTAAGCGGACTCAAGGTTTCTTACATACAACACCCGCTCATGCGCCGCACAGAGTTACTTTCTCGGGTAAACTTTGTTTGTCTTTTTTGTGCAAACGTGATCTCAGTGTAAGGAAGATGCAAGTTTATGGTCCCCAAAACCAAACTCTCATTTTTGTCCATTTTGTCACCATTCACCATTTTTTCCTCCATCCTTTAGATTTTAAATAAACAGATCAGGCAGATGTCAAATAACCTATAAATGACTTTATCCTACTGAACTACATAAATCAGTGCAGATTTATAGTGGAGTCTTCTGATTCCACCATATGCACTTCTAGTTAAAGCTGGCGTCACAAAATCATTTACAAGCTAATTTTTTCCCGTCTATTAAATTGTGCACCACAAGCTTGTATATGTTCTGCAATGTATTCACCAACAAAGTCAAGTATGATTGGTCACTTTTTATTCGCCTATCTTACTGCAACCTGGTCCTCTGAAAACGGTGTTACTTTAGGAACTGTATACTTATACAGTACTCATTTCACTGTGGATAATGACACAGTCTTACAAGGACATTTCTACATTTTTTTTATACTTGCGTATAATTGTCTGAACAGATGAATGTGGCACCTTCAGGCATCTGGAAAATTGCACCCAAGGATGAAACACCTTTGTGCAAGTCCACATTTATCTTCCTGACATCTTGGCTGATTTCTTTTGACTTTCCCAGGAGAGCTAGCTGCGCACGTAGCTAGCATGTGTTCTTGAACAAACCTCTGATATTAGCATTGATTTGCAACCCTGTTACTTTAATTAGAATGATACTAAAATTAAATTAGTATTCAATTACAATTTTGCTTTGTTTAATTGTAATGGATTTATTCAGCAATATTTTTAAAATACTGTATGTTTTTCAGCGGTATGAGTATCTGTGCAGCCAAATTTAAACCATTTTCAAAGATGAACTCTGGCTGTAACAGTTATTTGAACCTGTTTGTTCAATAATGTGAAGCTATACGTTATTTTATACGCTATACGTTAAGTTTAGAGTTTTAAGCTGCAACTTCCCATCGGTTGTGTACTGTACATGATTGTTTTTACGCCATAGAAACAAAAGTCTTGAGCCCCCTGACTCACGATTGTGTTTACTGTACGACCCTGGCGGGCGGGCGGGCTGATGTCCAGGAATGCGGCCCAGGAAGGGTGGGGGTGGGGGCGGGGTTGGGGGTGTGTGTAGTTCTTCCCATCAACTCCCATCCTCAATTTTACATTGTACTGCTATAAACATACCGCAAGGCAAATCAGCACCATGTGTCACGTCAGGGCTAAAAGGCGGAGACACACGTAGAAACACATTTTGATTCTGTAAAAAGTTTTATAAAATGAATATTGTACAAAAATAAAGTTTGTAGAGAGCTTTGGTTCTGGAACACGAGACGACAGAAAGGGAATCCTCAACACTAAGGATCCCTTCACACGTTTCCCTTTGCAGGCCTCTTTTGCATCCTTTTTCAAATTTAGTTCTTCCTGTGGGCCCTAAAATACATACACAATAAATCACGTTTTGCCATAAGATGAACATAATACTTTACATCAGCTCTAACAAATCCCGGCAGTAAGTGTGACAAACTCTTCACTAGACGACTAATGAACAAAAATAAACTGGTTACATGTGATCTTTTGCTGTCGAAAGCCGAGGTTTTCAAACCCTTGGGGGGTCCACGAAATCATTTGTAATAAATTGTCATATCACTTAAAAAAAAAAAAAAAAAAAAGAATATGCCTGCAAATAAACAAACATAATAAACCAGTTACTCCTCCCGACCTGCGCTTTGGGCCAAATAAAAGCTGTGTTATGATCGTGATGTATTGTCACATACATCTGACGTCCTTGCATAAATAGTCCTTTTTTTAGGAATAGAACAAAACAATAACGCACATTTTTTTCAAGAGTATAGTCTGGAGTCTTTAGAGAATAAAGTCGCAATAGAAGATGTAATATTACAAGAATAAAGTTGTATTTTTGAAATTCACTTGTTAAAATGTGACTTTCTTCCCTCGTTCAACTTTGACTTCAATATCGTAATGTTACAACAAAATACGGCTTTATTTCTTGAAAACACGACTTTATTCTCAGAAGATTGACTTTTTACCCCAACAAAATGCATCTTTGTTTCTTGAAGAAATCTGTTTTCATAACGTGAGGAAAAAACATTTTCTGAAAAGATTATGAATTTGTTATTGTAACATTGCAACTTCTTTTCTCGAAAATTCCTACGGCATTTAAGGGTGCATATGAAAGTTACATTTCATTGGCGTTAGGATTATGAGGGGGGGTACTGAGAAAAATGTCTCGCCTGGACCCAAAAGGTTTGGGAAGACCTTGTCTAAAGCAGTGGGATGCATACGGGGGGCTTCTGGGAAGTCTCCAAAGTTGTCATCTGGAAAAAAACTTGTGGACCAAACAGGGAAGATGATCCAATTGATGAGGTATGCTGTGATAAAAGCGAGCTTTTTTTCCATCCTTGTGTTTGGCCTAAATTCATCTCCATGTTGTGGATTTGTGTGTATGTGTGTGTTGAGGGGGGGATTACATGCTTTAAAGCTGCCTTGCTTGTTGCCGGGTGGGCACAGATACCTTGGTCCCTAATCCTTGGAAACGTCAAGACCCTCCCCGAGGACTCTTTGTTCCACTTGAAGCACTCGCCTCTCCGCTCTGTCCTCATTCGGGATGTTGATATTCCCTCAATTGAACATGTTATCACGTGTAGAAAACACGCAGTGACCCCTCCCCATTCCGTCTGGTTTAAAGGTTTTTGCTTTTGTTGGAACGTCACTTTGACGCTGACAGCCGTACAGTAGCGAGCGTCTCTCTTAAAACTGCCTTAGCCGGCGGGGGATGTTTGCTTAAGACTCGTGTTAAAGGGGGATCACTTTCAAATCCTCTTTTTGGGGTGGAGAAGTGGGGGAGGGTGGGGTTAAGACCTGTTCCCCCCTTCGGGGACTCGAAAAAGCCTTTGGGTCGCGGATTGTCAGGCGGCTCCTTTGACTCCAAAGGCCTCCGAGACCACCTCTATGTTTTTTTTAAATTATTTTTTTTTACGCTCCCTTGTTAACATGCAACCGATGGACAGGACTGCGATTCCCAGATGTTTCTGCCTGCTCACGTGAAGTAAGGACAAACAGCTTAAAAAAAACAACAACAACACAAAAACAGTCTGTTTCTGACCATCGGCTTCTTTGGGTCTTGAGTCTTTAGCCCCTTTTTGCAGAGTTTCTGCAAAATTGCCGCATCAGAGGCAGGGAAACATTGGATAATGGCCAGATACGATGGCAAATTAGTACCTTCAACTACTCCGGACCACTACAAGTTCCAGATATTTTCACGTGATCAATTATATGGTCTCTCTATATCGCAGATTTACACCTATTGAGGGTGGGTCTGGAACGTATCCCCCGAAATAAACGGGGTTTAAAATATTAGTGTTTGCCTTTCGTCCCAATCCTGTCACGCCTCTGATACTACCATCAAGACGACAAATTTCCAATCGATTCTGACACCACAACCCCTCTATTCTCTATTGTGGGTAAAAGCCGGCTTTGGCAGTCAGTGTAAAAGAGACCAGAACCAATTACAGAACCAGTTTTACTGCCCTTCCTTGTAAACCAGTTAACAGCACTGTCAGCCCCAGATGTTTCTGCTTGACCACCTAAAAATAAGCTTGTTTTTTAGTCCTGAGTCTCTAAAGTTTTGCAAAATTTGGACATGAGAGGCTTACCCCACCCAGCAAAGCAGAATAGTCAGGCGTCAAACTTCACACCGCTGTTCCATGTTTCCGCTCTTTTCTTTCAACCAGCCACCATCCTGCCTCTGTTATGACTCTGATTCTCTACCCTCAGAAGCCGGCAAATTCGGGGGTCAATTTTGACGAGAAACAGCTACACGTGGGTAAAAAGGCTTTGTAGTGGAAGGGGACTGACTGACTTTGTCTACACTCATCCACATGTAACTTCTTTTTGGGGGAGTTTGGATGGAGGAAGCTTTCAGAATGAACGCGAACATGTTGACAGCGTCCAGGACAAACCAAACATCTCAATAAATAAGAAAGACAACAACTTGTCGTAAATGAAATAAATAACAATAAATTAATTCCATCTTAATAAATATACCTCTTACACACAAGCGTATACATACATATATATACTGTATATCTATATGGAAAGATATTTATACACAGTATGTCTATATATTCATATGATGGGGTGTCAAGTCCGCTAAATCCTGTCTGAGAGTTTTCTCCAAAGAAAGAAAGAAAAGGATGTTCCTGGGACGTTTTCCACAAGAAAGAAACTTTTTTTTGTACTTTGTACTTTTTTTTTTTTTTTTTTTTTTTTTTTTTTTTTTTTAAGAAAACGCAGTAAGAAAAAAAGAGTAAATGTAACAGTATATTCGTTGTCAGCGCCATTGTTTTGAAGGTTTTTGAATGTGTCTCACACACAAGCGCACCGCTTGGCCGAGTGTTTCTTGAGCGTGTGATAGACCACGTTGTCGTCCAAGAAGGAGAGGTCGTCGTCGAAGGCGACCGGTCGGCAGCAGGTGCGCGAGGGCGTGTCCCTGTCCAGCTTGTTGGCGTGGCTGAGGTTGTTGAGGATCTTGTCATAGTTGGTCTCGGCCTCGGCGCACGGGCCGCTGCAGTAGCGGAAGATCAGCTCCTCCTTGGTCTGGTAGCCCAAACCCAAGTCGGTCACGTTGAGGTGGACCTCCTTCAGGAGGCAGCCTCGACCGGGACGAGCTGACGTCCTCCCTCGGCCCCGTTCGCCCCGTCCCGCTTTTCCGCCACCGCGGGTCCCGCCGCCTCTGCTCCGGCGCCGCTTACTTTCGCCGTCGCGCGTCCTCGTGCCGCCTCGTGTGTTTGCCGCCCCTCTCTGCCGTTGCTCCCGCTCCCTCGAGACCCGCGACTCCGAGGACCTCCGCAGTCTGCCGATGGTCGCCTCGATGAAGTTCATGACGTCGTCAAGCTGCTCCGAATAAGGACCCGTGACATCATCTGCAAGACACAAGACTTAAAAGTTAAATACAACCGAACTGTATTTAAGCAGTTATTAGTTCACAAACCACTGCAGGGAGTCCTGGTAGAATAGTTTTTCATAACTGTAATTATGAGCTTAGTACTGCGTCGGTGTAGATTAAGGCTGCCGCACACCGAGTGATGTGGCCGAATCCGACTGAACTGTCGCACAGTTTGGGGCGTTTGGCAACTGTTTATGAGTGGCCAATCAGTCTGCCACTGGTTTGGTCGCGATTCAAATTGTTGCAACGTCGCTGATTACAGCCAATCGAAAGGCATGTAAGCTTTCACTCGCGCAAAAAATACATTTCCGGCTTTTGAGCCACAGAACAGCTGCCGCACTGCCCCAAGCCATTATAAATATCAAATACTGTGTTTTACAGCCATACTTGCGGTCTGATTAGGTTTGAGCGCAGTGTGCTTGCGGGCCTTAGTGATAAACACAAATTCAGGCAGTGTCGTAAACCGAGGAACCCCTGTACATGGTTGGATTGAAATCGTGTGTCAAGGATAAAAAAGCATATGTATGTTTGCGCCTGGTCACGTGACAGAGAGGGTCGTTTTCAGGGGGATGTTTATGCTGCGCCGTTGTCAACAAAAAACGCATCATTTTGCTCGCTTTGATACACAACAATGACGTTCTTTCGCCAATATATGCCCAAAAACGGAATTCAAAATCCACATGAGAAAAGCGAGGACCCTACGGATTAGCCAAACAGCACACGGAAGAAATCTGATGCACAAAGGTGTTGACTGAAAATATTCACGCTCAGCCTGCCTCAGTCAATAAACCTGTTGGGACGCTTAAAGCGTGTCGATCAGAAAAACTGAGCATGTGAAAGAAGTTTTTTAGTACTACACATGCGTCTGTAGAAATGGTGACGAGGAGATGTGTGAAGGTCTAAAGCGACAATGGATAAATATGGAATTGAGTTCATTTAGTTGCTTTCTTTGAAACAGGTTATGACTATTTAGGTAGAAATGTTCAAGAAACAGGAATTCCAGTGGGATTTAGGGGTGCACACGGTAGCTACGTTTAATTGGCGTTAGGATTACGAGGTGGCCCTTTGGAAAAATGTCTCTCGTCCCTGGACCCAAAAGGTTTGAGAACCTCTGGCCTGAAGATTTTTCCATGTTTTGAAGACTGTTCACCTGTACTCCAGCTGCTTCTTATCTCCTAACAAAAAAACGCGTGCAACTGAGCTAGCCTATGAGCTCGTGCCGTAACTCCACCGAAGGACAGCTGCCCTTGTTTTGTTTGGTGCCCTCTTCAAAGGTCCCGGCACCAGGAACTGCTGTGTTTTTATGTGAATTATTTAGAGGGAAGATGACGATCATGTGCCGCAAACATCTGCTGACAGGGAGCAGGTCCAAAAGGCTTTTTGGAGCCTCCCGCAGCACACGTTGCTTCCATCCCACGCCAATAACATCCGTACCTCCCGCTCGATCGACTGTGGTGTCATTGTTGTTCTCAAATGAAACACTTAGTCCAGCTCTTGTTACGTTCCTGCTGTGTCAAGTCAGTTTATAGCGCCAATTCGCAGCAGAAGTCACATTACACATTGAGCAGGTCCAGAACCACACTCCTCATACAACCCCAATTCCAATGAAGTTGGGACATTGTGTTAAATATAAATAAAAACAGAATACAATGATTTGTAAATCATGTTCAACCTATATTTAATTAAATACACTACAAAGACAAGATATTGAATGTTCAAACTGATAAACTTTATTGTTTTTAGCAAATAATCATTAACTTAGAATTTTATGACTGCAACACGTTCCAAAAAAGCTGGCACAGGTGGCAAAAAAAGACTGAGAAAGTTGAGGCATGCTCATCAAACACCTTTTTGGAACATCCCACAGGTGAACAGGCTCATTGGGAACAGGTGAGTGCCATGATTGGGTATAAAAGGAGCTTCCCTGAATTGCTCAGTCATTCACAAACAAAGATGGGGCGAGGTTCACCTCTTTGTGAACAAGTGCGTGAGAAAATAGTCAAACAGTTTAAGGACAATGTTCCTCAATGTGCAATTGCAAGGAATTTAGGGATTTCATCATCTACGGTCCGTAATATCATCAAAAGGTTCCGAGAATCTGGAGGAATCACTGCATGTAAGCGGCGAGGCCGAAAACCAACATTGAATGCCCGTGACCTTCGATGCCTCAGGCGGCACTGCATCAAAAACCGACAACAATGTGTAAAGGACAT
The DNA here is from genome assembly GCF_024500385.1 of Phyllopteryx taeniolatus. NCBI lineage: Eukaryota > Metazoa > Chordata > Actinopteri > Syngnathiformes > Syngnathidae > Phyllopteryx > Phyllopteryx taeniolatus. The sequence goes on from NC_084516.1 coordinate 5,274,229, forward strand.
CACCACGTGGGCTCAGGAACACTTCAGAAAACCAATGTCAGTAAATACAGTTCGGCGCTACATCCGTAAGTGCAACTTGAAACTCTACTATGCAAAGCAAAAGCCATTTATCAACAACACCCAGAAGCGCCGCTGGCTTCTCTGGGCCCCGAGCTCATCTAAGATGGACTGATGAAAAGTGGAAAAGTGTTATGTGGTCCGACGAGTCCACATTTCAAATTCTTTTTGAAAATGGTGGACGTCGTTTCCTCCGGGCCAAAGAGGAAAAGAACCATCCGGACTGTTATGGACGCAAAGTTCAAAAGCCAGCATCTGTGATGGTATGGGGCTGTGTTAGTGCCAATGGCATGGGTAACTTACATATCTGTGAAGGCACCATTAATGCTGAAAGGTACATACAGGTTTTGGAGAAACTTATGCTGCCATCCAAGCAACGTCTTTTACATGGACGCCCCTGCTTATTTCAGCAAGACAAGACAAACCACATTCTGCACGTGTTACAACAGCGTGGCTTCGTAGTAAAGGAGTGTGGGTACTAGACTGGCCTGCCTGCAATCCAGACCTGTCTCCCATTGAAAATGTGTGGCGCATTATGAAGCGTAAAATACGACAACTGTTGAACAGCTGAAGCTGTACATCGAGCAACAATGGGAAATCATTCCACCTACAGAGCTTCAACAATTAGTGTCCTCAGTTCCCAAACGTTTATTGAATGTTGTTAAAAGAAAAGGTGATGTAAGACAGTGGTAAACATGACCCTGTGCCAGCTTTTTTGGAACGTGTTGCAGCCATAAAATTCTAAATTAATGATTATTTGCTAAGAACAATAAAGTTGATCAGTTTGAACATTAAATATCTTGTCTTTGTAGTGTATTCAATTAAATATAGGTTGAACATGATTTGCAAATCATTGTATTCTGTTTTTATTGATGTTTAACACAACGTCCCAACGTCTTTGGAATTGGGGTTGTACATTAAAGAAAACCAACTGAACCAGGCATGTGCAAGCACTTGGCCACGAAGGCAACACAAACTCCCTCTCGAGAAGAAAACTCAAACAGCGATGGAGAGACAGAGTAGAGGGACAGAGAGAGAGACAAAACATGATAGAATGGTCGAGCGATCGGGGGAGGGTTGAGAGAACAATGGGCACAACAACAGCCGTATCAACAACACCAATTATCCCACGATGACAGGTATTGGTGTCGGGCTGCGAGGTCTGGCAGGTGGCCTTGTGGTTAGAAGGTGTCACCGGACTCTCCTCACTTGCGACATATACTGCGCCACCTGATCCCCCCGCCCCCTGCACTCTAAAGCTGATTGGATCAAAGTGAAAAATTGTTTTTCCTCTTTTTTTGTTTTTTTTTTTATTACTGTAATTCTGACTTCACTACCGCATTGGCGTATGTTAGTCACAGACCTAATCTGCCCTAAACCGAGGAACGCCCTGTTACATTTGGCTTAGTCCGACTCTTTCCACCATAGTTTCAAAGACCAGTACCTCGTTATTATTTGTCCACTGGCCACCATCTTTTCCCACTTAGAGGAGACACGTTAAGCATTTTTATTTATTTTTTTCACATTTTTGAACGTTTTTCCCAGGTGTCTTGATCACATGTCTGTCACGTGTTTTTCATCAAAAGTTTTCATCAACTTAAATATCGCTGGCTAATAGCCAGTGGCTAGTATCAGCAGCCTTCACAAGTACCCAATACCTTGAAATAAGGCCGATATCGGACCGATACTTGGTATCGGTACTCGCCCATCCCGGGTAAATTGAGTTACAAGCTTGGTCACTCAATGAATTAAACTCATAAGTCAAAAGTATCACTGTACTTCCAAAACTCATATCCCGCATTTATCCCCACATTTCTGATCGAGATCCGTTGTTCTGCTTAAACGGCCCTGACGGCTGTGAAAACTGTGAAGTGGGTCACTCGTGGTGTAAATGCCGCCTTAAGACTGACAGGCAGTGTGCACCTGCCGCCAGCCAGCACACCGCAACTGGTGTCGCAAGTTGTGCTGCAACTAATCAGCGGCACACAAACGCTATCAGAGCCACAACGCTTCCATTTCGACATTGTTTTTTTTTCTTCCACTCCTAGAAAGAAACACCACTGCATCCCTTCAGCATTATTTGATTCCAGTGTCCAATTTCACTACAATGGTCCTGAAATTATTGATTACTAATAGTTTCTTTGTTAATCGTCCTTGTAATGTGTTTTAATCCTTTTTTTCTGTTTTTTATTTTTTACCGTTTTGTTTTAAGATAGGAAGGATTTCTTTTACCGCAAAAAAAATTACATTATATACTCAAAATCTTGCAGTATGGCAAATTATGCGTGATGTGAATCTGGAAAAAAAAATAATCATACATTTGCAATGCACTGAATCTGCAATAGATGAACCGCAATACAGCGAGGGAACGCTGTGCAGTGATCTCCGTTCATCGCGGGAGTTACGTTCAGTGACCGGTGAAACCTCCCACAAGCTTCAAACACATTTAAACCTTTTAAAACTGAATGAATTGAAATGCCATTCATCCAATCCAGCCCCCAAATAAACACCTAATTTTTCATGTTAGTTTCTTTAATATTTAAAAACTTATCAATCACTGTATTGTATTTTTAAAAAAACATAGCAAAAGACTTTATATAAAAAATTAAATTGTTCATGAAGTGTAAATGACTGTACGCACTGTAGTATCCGTGTGTTGTATGCGTGCTTTTAAGGGGTCAGCTGAAATGGCTTCAGCGACTGTGCCTCTCCTTGCCCAAATGTGAGGACCACATACCAGCGCGTCTACCTTTTGCGGCATTCTTATTTAGGGTGCTGTGAGATTTTTCTAATGTAAAATACATGCGTTGGCTGACTGACAGTTGTGAAAGACTGGTTTACACTACAGAAGCAGCGTTAATAGTGTCGGTTTTACGCAGACAGAAGATGAGGTGGCAGGTTAAAACTCTGCTCCAAATGTTCCATTCCCTATCCACTTCTATTCCTACTCCTGGGTGAAGATGATCCAGTGTCACGCTGCTCCAAACAAACTCAAATTCCTGCCCACTGCGGCTGCTCAACGCGCACGTAAACAAAACGCTTCAAACTTTCCACTCCTGGCCGACGCGCGTTCGAGCGACAAAAAACGCGCCGTTGATTTCTGACTTCAGGTCACGGAGGCGGCGGCAAATGTAAACAGCGGAAAAGAGGCCGAGTGTTTGGCAAGCATCCTCCGCGCTCATGGTTTGGTTCATGAGGACGCGCCTGTTTTGACACGAGGGTGATGTAACGCGTAATAAAACACAAATGACATACCTGCTGCACGATAAGCGTCCCGTCTGACGGCCTTATCCGTGGACCGCTTTCCACCGGACTGATAATGGTGGGAAATCCGAACCACTCCACCTAAGAGCTCACCGGGCAACCTTTGCAGCCTGTACCTGTTGTCTACTCAAATCCAATCCTTTGGAAATGACTGGATCCCAGGATATCGCAGCTCTCTGTTCACACTCCGCTACATTGTGTTTTTTTAAAACCCTCCTCTTATGGGGTTTTTCCCAGTATAGTGACTTGCTGTAATGCCCTCGCATGGGGGAAAGGAGAGCCACAATCGCCAATGCACACAGACTGCAACATTTTCTATACTTTTTATGCCTGCCAATTCATTAAAACAACATTTTTTTTTTGTGGTTAAATACATTTGCAATGAGTTTAATTATTTTGAGTGTTTAATTATTTTTATGAGTGTTTAATTATTTTTTTAGTGAGTGTTTATAAATAAGATGAGTAATAAGAGTCTTGGGGGGGGGGGTTCATACAGCTTTAAAATGCGTATAAAGAAAAATATGTACATAAATGTGGTCTCCACTTTGCAGGTTTGACCTATTGCGGGCCAGAATCTAATCCCCTGCGATAAACGAGAGATTACTGTATACCTTATAATGTAATCAAGACAACACCGCCCCCAAATCATGTTCAATTGCGAATTTAAAACACTAAAAAAAATGCGAGGCAGAAATGAATCTGCACACAAACTTACCTTCGTGGCTAACCGCTTCCTCCTGCACCGAAGCATTATAGCGATGCATTTATTTTTTTTATCAAAACAGGCTTACTCAAATGTGTCTATTTCCACTTGTTACTGTCGAAAAAACAAACCAAAAAAATTCCAGCCTTTCAATCTTGAGGCAACATAACTCCCTACGGCTCCCGCAGAGTGAGGCAAGAGGCGGTGGGTGTTCTACAACACATCTCAAGAGTTCAAGTGTCCAAGGGAGCTAAGCTATGTTTAACACTTTAAATTGGTTAATAATGTAAAAAAAAAAAAAAAATATATATATATATATTCGTTAAGCGGGATTACGCGACTGACCCCCGCGCCAAGGCTGTCTGTCTCTTTGTTAGACCGCAGGCTACGTTGCGGTTCGCGGAGAGTTGCGTAAGACGCGCGGGCCAATCGCAAGAGCGGTGCAGATGCCAGTCGAAAGCTTACATTGATCCTCCACGGAGATCTCCTGCAGGTCGCTCTCGACGCTCTGCATCGACGAGTCGGCCTCCCGCTCCTCCGCGGACTGGCGTGCAGAATCAGGGGAGCTGGCGGGGGAAAAGGTCCTCTTGGCCGGCTGAGTGCTTTGGTAGAGAGGCCGGGTAGCGACAGAGCTCAGGAGCAACAAACACATGGCCGCGACATCCCATAACTTCATCTTAGACTCAGTTCCTACCAGGAGAGCTGGAGTGGAGGAGAGCGATACCAAAACCTGTGTCATCCTGTCAAGAGTCAACAACCTACAGAGTCCCAGACAAGATATGAATCCACTAAATAAGAAAACGAAATAGCGGACACGTTATAGCCAAACCGTGACAAAAATGTAGAATTTAGTGGCCTTAAATAAATATGTTGTGTGCACGTTATGCTTATATTGTGACCACGATGTAACTTTTAAATTCGCTGTGTAAAAGTCAAATTCCGCACGTCAGCACGGTTTTGGCGCCATATTTGATGATGCTCAGACGACATATTTACAGTTGTTGTGATATCAAGCATTGGCTTTGCCAATACCTGTGACTATATGGAGATGATAACAGGAGGATGTTGCTTAATATTGTGCAAAATCATATTTCATTCAACTTGTTCCCAATGTATTGCTTTGCATTAAAACAAAAGGGAGAAAACTTGATTTATATGACAGTAATTATGATTTTCTCCAGGTAGGTTTGAGTGTGTTCTGACCTTAAACATGGCCCATGCAGACCTGCAACTCGCTGCGGTTAGAATCCCAATGGTCCGCAAGTGCACCCCAAAAAAGACAAAAAAGAATTCCCCACTTGGAAGTGCGATAGTTTATGTCCACTGGGAGCAAAACAGGCGAAATGTCACACAGATCCAGAACGTGTGCGCACTTTGGACCCCGGCGCAGATCAATTCAACACGAGCCGCTCCACGCACGGGAATCCAAAAGGCACGATCGCCCACTCCGCGGGTGGAAAAGACGCACAAATCGGGAAGTTTCCCCTCCTCCCCCCCCCCAACCACCACCACCCCGGGGACCGGAACGTCCTTGCACGACGCGCCGTTACATCCCGCGAACAGAGAAGAGCGACGAGGGTCGAGCGGCCTCCATGTCCTCCGGCTAAAAGCTGCATCCCACGGGTGGGTTTCTCGTCCTCATCGCGCAGCCGAGCAGCGCCGAGCCGCGCTCCGCGGGCGCTCCGGAGGGATTTATAGCCCGGCGCGCGCTCGGTGTCCGCCCCTCTTTTATGGAGGAGCCCTGGGAGAGCGAACAGCGAATACGAGCGCGCGCGCGCGTGCGTGCGTGCGTGGCGCTCCAAATTCACGCTGCACACCCAGTCTGGGCATGGGCGTGTGTGGCGGGCTGTAAGGGGGACATAACCCCCCAAAACACACTTTCTAAAGTCGTTCCGTAACCTCGTTCAGAACTCAAAACGCTCATCTCAAATCTGCTTTCCCCATTGAAATGAGTGGAAATGCTATTAATCCGTTCCAGCACCTAAAAAAAAAAAAAAAAACCTTTCATCATGCGTCTTGAGAAAAAAAGGACGCTAGAGTATTGTGCTGTATATAACCGCACAGTCATAACAATAGAATAGAATTATGGACATTGCACCCACCGTGGTCACAAGGTGCGACCGACGTATTGTGCTTTGACTTGCGAGCAAAGATTCGAGATACAAGCGCTGCGTGGTGTCAGTGAACTCAACTCAATTTACGTCACAACAAGCAGCTGTTTGACAAAAAAAAAAAAAGTTTTTGTTGCCACTTACAGTTGAAATTGAATGCCAAACTTCAAATGATACAAAGGCAGTGACACGTGATGGTGCCGCTCCTGGCCCCCCCACCCCCACAGGAGCCCCCTGTTTGGTGTTTTCAGATTTCTGTGGGATTATGTCACACATCCCCACGTCCTTGGATTTGGATGTCAGCATGTGGAATGCGATCTGGGCACGATTGGAACCTCATCGCTGGCATCAGGTTCCCGTTCTGCTTGGCTTCTTGCTGTTGGCTAAATGTAATGTTTAAGGTTATGTAAATATGCAGCTTTCCAAAGCTTGCCAACTGTGCTGCTTTCAAATGTAAAAATTGCTTGGGCACCAAGAGTTTAGGGCAGCGGTTTTCAGACTTGGGCTCAGGGAGGTGTGGCTTTAGGGTCTGAAAAAATGCAGTACAATGATGGTATTATTTGAAAATTATTATTTTAAAAGGGCCTATTATTACCAAAGACCTATTTTTAACTTTAGGACCAAAGGCGTTTTGAGACTATATTGTAGTACTATTTTAATTTTTGTTTAAGGAAATTCCGCCATTAAAATTGCATAGCCGGTCTGTATTTATTATAAAATACATATTGAAAAAGCGCCATCTGATGAGTCTTACTGCAGAGGAGTCAATGACTTATTCTTAATAAGGATCTTAACCTTCCTCTTTTCTCATGCGAGTTCCTTTCCTGGAAGTCCTCAGGCTTCCATAAAATCGTCTTGTTGGCTGGCTCGTGTGAATCCAACAACGTCGACACTACAAATCCCAAAAAGTTCCACCTGCCTAAAGAGCTCCCAGTTGGTCGCCGCCGGGATGAGCGTTCTTGTCAATACATGTTTTTCCTTATGGGATCCCGGCGTGCCGTGCCCTCTTCATGAAAGTCTGAGAGGTGCTGTGCCAAGTGCTCTTTGTATAAATTCCTTGCTGTCAAGTTCTCACACGGCCACATTCAACTGTATGACAGCGCTCGTTTTTATGTATTGTGCGCCAGTAATTTGCCTTGCAGGGTTTCCTTTTTTTCCCCCCTATGGTAATTGTTTTTCCTTCGTTGCTGCAAACGATACACTGCAACGCCTTCGTTAACGCTTGTGATTGATACCAAAATCATTTGTCATGCTAATGTTCCAGCGTCAACATCAAGTTGTGGTAGTTGTGTTACCTGGGCCTTCAGTGGGATTTTACCCAACACATCTACCTCTTAATACTACCACTATCATATCGCAATTAGAAACCATCAAATTACAGTAAACAACAAACTATAACAGCACACAGGTGTGACATCGGGAGCAGTTCACAATCGTTATTTATCTAATAACATGACAGAAATATAAAACATTGAAATCAATGAATAATAAATACCAAAGATGCTTATTATTTAGTGTATTGGTGTGCAGCTCTCCCATCTCGAGGGCACGACGTACTTTGCAGAAATTGGTAACTGTGTTTGACCTGTGGAGTTCCACATGGGTCAATCCTGGGACCCTTCTTGTTCAATCTGTACATGCTTCCAATAGGCCACCTTAAAAGTAGCTATTGAAGTCTGCTTCCACATCTACCCAGATCACGTAAATGCACGTGTCACTGACTGCAGGTGAACATGGGCCAGTAGATACACTCTGACACTGCATCGAACAGATCAGTGTGGATGCAAAATTATTTTCTCCAGCTGAAATCAGACAAACCTGAGATCATTGTCTGTGGCACGATGCAACACAGCTTTGCTAGTGCACAAGTCTCTTCATGGTCCTGCACCAAAGCACATCTCTGACATGTTTAGAGCCATATGAACCTTCTCAGTCTCTGAGAACCTCAGGGAGTGGCCTCATGTGCCTTGGACTAAACACGGTGAGTCTGCGTTTTAGTTTTTTTGCTGCTAAAAACTGGAAAAGTATTCCAGATGACGTGAGACAGGCCTCAACTGTGAAAATGTTCAAATCCAGGCTGATAACAGTTCTATTTAGCCATGCATATGATGACAAAGTATTTTTTCTGCACTCCTCGCTTTTAATTAATTTAAATAATGATTATTTCTATTTTTAAGGGATGATTTTATTTGCCTTATTGTAATTTTATGTAGCTGTGAACCGCTTTAAATTGCCTTGTGCACAAATTTTGCTCTATAAATAAACTTGTCTTGGCTTGGCTTGCCAGATCACTACAGATGTGTTTTGCTCATCAAGCTTAGCTTGCTCTGACCAACCAATCAGAGGCCTCAAATAAACTTTTTTGTAGAGCTTTTTAAAAACAACTGCCGCTGAAACAAAGTGCTGTAGATCAGTAAAAATCACACATATAAGACAATTGAACATTACATAAATTAAAAACAATAAAACATTAACAAAGTTGAAAATAAAAACAAATAAGACACTAAAATAAGGGCTCAAGTCCCATGCTGTGTTGAACACCAAGGAATCAAAATGGGTTTTAAGGTGGATTTATAAACCGGACAGTGAAGGGATTTGTCTAATGTGCACAGGGAGGTCATTCCATAGTTTGGGATCAACGACAGAAAAAGCCGTGTCCTCACTGAGCTTCTGCTTAGATTTCCGTACCTCCAGGAACTTTTGGTCAGCTGACCTGAGGCACCATGCTGGAGTTTCGGGACAGCGTAGCTCAGAGAGCTAAGGTGGTGCGAGACTGTTTTGAGATTCAAAAACCAAATAATCTTTATATGAACTCAGTAGTGCGCAGGCAGCCAGTGGACGCAAGCCGGAAACAGAGTTATGTGCTCCCTCTTACGCGTTCCAGTTGAGGTGAACAGCAGAACTTTCAAATAGACATTTGAAGGAGGACTGACTCACTCCAAAGTAAAGTACATCACAGTAATCCCGCCAAGAACTGAAGGCCCTGGGCAGATTAGGTTGACATGGCAAAACAAACACAGAGACTGACAAACAATCTAACATACACGCATTGAAGGCAACAACAACCAAGAGAAATGCTGCAGAATGAAGAGAATAGACTGTTTGGAATAAATTAATATAATTTCTTGGAACAAATAGAATTTATATTGTAAATTTAGGCCAGTTCTTCTAAGTAGAGCAGTAGACAAGCGCTTCCGTCTCAAGTGAAAGTGAGAGCGGTTGATTGTAATTTATGTTCCGCAGCAGCAGTCCCGTTGGCTAGTCTGGACTCTTAAATAAAAGAAGAAAAAAAAAAAGTCTCAGCACGCCCAAAGCGGAGCTACAGAGATGCTTAAGAAAACAACAATGTGTCAAAGCATGCAAGACATGTTAGCTTGAGAATTCAGGAGATCAGTCCAAGGTCCAAGTCAGCTCCGTAGAAAATGGCTGGAAAAATGTAGTCGTCTAACATTTTAGCGCAATAAAACATTTTGGAAAACCCTCATTGGCGAGATGATGTCACTACTTGGACGTGTCAAGCTAATTTTGGCGACATACTGACACACTGAGGCTACATTGTCTGCCTGTCTTGTCGTAGAGTCACCAAGAAGTCCCCCTTGGTTTGGGACTCGCCAATGTGTCATCCGAGACTTTTTGGTGCGGATAAGATCGTCCCCAGAAAACAAGGCCGTTTGACATGAAATCATCTGAGAGGCGGCGGATGCATGACCACAACCAAATGACTAAAGCTGCATCATCATGTGGTCATCAATTCTTAGCCCAGACACGATATTCACACCCCAAAATCAGTAGGAAATTGTACGGAAAGGAATTATTTGCAATTAATTCACACCTCGGCAGAGGCAGACTTACCATTAGGCAAACAATTTCCTGAAAGTTTTTGTTAATTTAAAGACATTATTATCGTTTTAGTGTTAATTCACATATTTAACAACATCCAAATGTCTTTCATAATCGGCGGCATGAAAAAGTCTCATGTCTCTTCTTGAACAGGAAATCGGTCATTTTGGTTTGATGCAGTCATTCCAGGGGTTGTACTTGGATCGATTCTTACAAGGGAATTGAGTATCGTATCGTACACAGATAGGTGACATTCAATTGCCAAGCTCTTTTTTTTTTTTTTTTTAACGCCATTTCATGTTGACGAAGCATGGCGTCATTGGGGGATTTAGCAAATAAGAGAGGGAAAAAAAGAGCCCCTGACACCAGTTTCACTGATTGAGTTGAATCAAATTGGATGGACATGTCTATTGTAAGAGAACACACACACAAAGTCTCAAGGACCCATGCATGAAATGGAAGCGAAATCTAGCCATTTTGGTTTGAAGCAGCCATATTGTGACAAACTCGTCAGAAATTGAAGCTGGTATCCTCGACAAGGCCCATACATGTTGCCGTTTTTTTTTTTCTTTTTAAATGTTTGAGGCCTCAAAAATGGCTTTTTACATGAAATGTTATACAACTGAGTGCCATCATCTGGAATTTTTTTGAAGCTCTTTTTTAACAGCAGTTAGCATGATCACCACTCTTAAAGTTGTGACACTTTTTTCAACAACTGATTGTAAAAATTGTAGTATGGATTTATGTTTTATTTTTAGTTTTTTTGCCAGCATCTAGAAAGTTGTGTGAGTTGTGTCATCAGGCATGCACACAGAGTAGGAGAGCAGGAAGTCCAGTCAGCTGGTCCATTATTAGGACATGTCATACTTCAGACGTGGCACTGCGCCAGATGCCCGAGCCATTGTGGCACTCGGGTCGGCGCCGCGCTTGCATCTGTTTCGCTCATTGCTCAAACCTTTCAGCCTCTCAGATTGTATGCTTGCAAAAATACACACTCGTGTGTGCGTGTGTGTGTTTGTATGTGTGTGTAAATGAGATCACTTGGTACTATCAAAGTTCAGGCAGGACTATGACACGGTTAAAAATAGCAGAGAGGAAGTAAGGTTAAATCTCTAACGCGCCGATACTTAAAAGCGTTGAGGGGAGGATCTAGAAGCCCGCAGAACCTTTGAGCCTGTCCGCAAGTACAGTATGCATTGCACATGTAAGCGGGGTTCACACATAAGCGATTTTTAAAATGCGAGATACACCACACGATGAGGAAAAAAATAGGCAAATGTGCATTTACTGTTGTTGTAGTTTGCGGTGTACTCGAGATGACCAACAGCACACCACACACACGCATCAGCATGTGTGTTGTAATACCGAGGATGACCATTGCGAGGCAGCATTTTGCCAAAGGGCATCCAGACTTTTGCAATATATAAAGAAAGAAGACAAAGTAGTAGTAGTAGAACAAGAAATAGAAATATACATTTTTTCGCTTGAGAAGCGAGGGAAAAAAATATATTTTTCAGGAAAAAAAAAGTTTTTCGAGACAAATAATTGTATTTTTTAAAATTTTTGATATGAATGATTTTTAGGAAACGTGATAGTCCTTTTCACATAGTAATCACAAAACCCGGTGGATTTGTCATCATGAATATTGGAACAGGTTTAACAGTTACGATTATCTGTTTTCTCATTAGATCGGGGAGGGAAAAAAAATCTCTCTTAAAACCCGCACCATGGGATAATCACTCGGGATAATCTTTAGAGACATTCAATAATTGGGTCTTTGTTGAATTTGATCCAAAGGGTAGGAAAATGCTCAAATTCGGCCCGATTATCGTTATTTGTGTAGGCCAATTGTCAGCCCTAACCATTTTACGATCAGATCGGGAAGGAAAAATGACCCTTAATCGGTCAGGATAATCTTTCGATAAGTCCCATAATCGTGTATTTGTTGAGTTTGATTAGAAGGGAGGGAAATGCTCAAATTTGTCCCGATTTTCATTATGTGTGTAGCCTGCTTGAGGCTACTCCTCCAAACTTAGGGTTGATCGCCACACACATACGGATTTGCGATCATAAATATTGAACAGGTTTAACATTTATGATTGTCGGCCCCAACCGTTTTCCCATGCAGATCGGGGAGGAAGAATCAGCCTTAACACACCCCACATGACAGAATAATCGCTCAGGATAACCGTTTCTAAACGTCAGAAATTCCAACCTTTGCTTTGATCGCAAGGGAGGGGACATGCTCCAATTTGGCCCGATTATACTGTATGCGTGTACCCCGCATGAGCTGACGATCACAAGCGCTTAATGTGCTTTTTCGAGCGACACTATCCTCCCGCATGACTTCCTGCAGGGCGTGTGAAGAACTCTCTATTGGTCAAGGGTGAATTATCACCCCAGCAGTGACTGCGACTCCACGAATCGCTCCCCCACGGACCAACGGCTTTCACTGAGTCACAATAGAAACAAAGTCAAGATCCTAAGATCTCTTTTACTTCAACATAACAGAACACAAATGGCTGCAGATGATGCACTGTCTGGGGAAAATGGGAGGAAGAATGCGGAGTCACCCCATAGCTTCCCCATACGAGGAAGACGTTCTACAAGATAGAACCCCCTCCCTTGCCCACTCCCCGAGGTGGCACGGTGTCAGACTTTGTGCCGGCTTTATGGCGTTTAGTGTTCAAAGACTGCCCGCCTGTCGTCTTAGTTAAAAAAAAAAATAGTAATGCTCAAAAGATGAAAAGCTCCTCCGGGTGGAAGTGGCATCGCATTTTATACGAGTGTCTCGTCTTACGGATTTGGACGGAGTTATTTTTATTATAACCTTTGCCAGTGGCCACTTTGTATTAAAGGAAAGTAGGGCAGTGCCCCACCAGATCCAGCAGAGGGCCCAGTTAAATTTGTTACGTGACTACGCTCGTAAAAAGAAAAGAAAACAAAAAAAACTATACAGTTGGTTAACGACATCACAAAATGTAAAGACTGAAAGATGGAACGAGTAGCTTCTGTCGCCCCCCTCGGCTGGAGTTATGTATTACAACAACAGAGCCGTCGCTTTCATATGATGTAGGCTACGCCTAGGCCCCGCCTCCCCACCGTGTTTTCTAGAACGTTTGAATTCTGTTTTTGATGATCTCATTAGCTGGGGAAAAGGACGGATTCTTCAGAAGTGATTATTTTATGATTAGTTTCTGCTACAGAAATGCAAAACAATTTTTAGTTAGCTTTTTACAAACGGGAGACATTGCTAGGTCTAATGCATCATTTCCGGTTTGTCATTTTCAGTGAGTGCGGGAACTTTGCGGCGTTGCATTTAAAAAAATATATATATTTTTTTTTTTCTAATTTGAGATCAGCCCAGCTTTTGAGTAGAAGACAAAGATTAGGGAGTGAATCTTGGCTTGTCACGTCAATGATGAGGGAGACAAATGGCAAGTCCAGTACCGGCAGACGACGCTGTGAGGAAGATGCTTGTTACGTTTCTTTCTGATTTGATATTTAACGCACATGTTAACCTGAATCCTGCATGTCTTTGCTAAAACGACAATATAAGCGTGCTGCTCCGTCCAGAAAATAACGAGGTTACTCAAACGAGCGAGGCAAGCACAGTGGATGTTTTTGCGAGTGAACGTCCCAGAGTGACAGCGGCGAGGATCCGATCCGGTTCCCTGTCCTAATCCTGCCCGGTACGTGTTGCGAGCTACAACCCCCAAAAGCGTCATTTTCTCCACCTTTCTAAGAACGTAGAACCCGGCAACAGAAACCTCGTGTTCCTCGGTCGCCTTACACGAAATGTGGCGTGGCACACTTGCATATTGGCGCCTCGTGCACACGGGTCTGTGAGAAAGAGTATATGCACACGCGGCCGGTGATACAAGAGCATATCACGTTCCGGAGTTGATCAGAGCAGCATGAGCGCATTGTGGCTTGTCGCTAAATCACGTCATGCAGTCACCTTGGAGTCTCTTCCCCGAAGCGGCTATTGAACACTACTAATAATACTACTACTGATACGACGAGTACTACTAATAAGAATATTATTACTACTATATACTAAGAATCACACCAACATCTCTGATTTGCGTTGCACCCCTCTCTCTGGACTCTTGCATGGTAGTGGAGGCAGATAGATGTGCTCATCCATGGTGTGAATCTCCAGTTTTAGGACATCCTGAACGTGGGCTGATTGAGTAAGTGAACCGAAGGAGCAGCACAATGTCCTTTGAATAGAAGCAAAAATCAAAATAAAAACAAATGTGGCTGTTAAATATGTTTACATTCTATCTAATTATCTCATTAGTGTATGTTTTTATAAACGTACAATATTATAGAATGCTAACTTTCTTACATTAGACAAGGCAATACAATACAAAAAAAGGCGAATCAGCAAACAGGCGAACGCCGAACCGCAAATATGCGGGGGTTCACTGTAATGTGATCCAATAATGTGGCGTTGAGTGAGTCTCAAAACAAAAGAAAAACAGTGTGGAGTCTCTCTTGGAATGAAAAGAAAGGTGAGTCAAACACACACGGAGGCAACCTTGAACTTTGCTTCCTGAACAGCGTGTCACAAGCGACTCCGAGCAACAGACAGAGTGAACACAATTGGACTTAATGCCACAACAATCTAATCAGTTGGTTCGGGAGTGGAGGTCATGGGAAACTCCACTTCCAAGGTCAGGGAAATTAGCGATAGCTACCGGTTGTATAAGTGCGTCCCGGGATCGCTGGTTAAGACTTAAGCAGCTGCGGTGTCGTTCGATCAAATCTGAGCCAATGAAATATCATAACCCTGGCATTGTACGGTTTTGTGTTAAAACGAACGACGTCCTGTCAGGATCTAAAATTAGTCGACGTGAGCGTGCGAGCTGAAGCGAGAGCAACTCCGTCCTGTGTAATGCGCTGATAAAAAGGACCAAAAGCGTGTTGGGATGATCACGCGTTATCGTCGTGATCGTTTGTTTGCTAACCTCCAAAGGCGTTCGGCCCGACGGGCGAGACTGACATGGAGCAAACAGTGAAGTGAGTCCCACAGGGCGGAGAGACAACTTTGAGCCCTTTTTTGATACTTGTTGTGAGTCCACCTGATAGTCCAAGAATCTGAATACGCACGCCGAGGTCGTAGGTCCGGGTTCGGGTGTCAGATGTGTAATGTCTCCGAGCACGCTGTCATCCCGCTCGGAAAACGTTGCTAAAACATATTTGAAAGGTTGACTGCTTGACCAAAAGCAGAGTTTTCCTCAAGGGTAACAAGATCCGAGATGTGTCGCAGGCTTTTTAGGCTCACAAACGCGAAGCACAGCTGTCTTTGTGAGCTGACCGCAGGTTAGGATGCTGCGTTCAGGTTCAGGTTACCAACCGTTGGCATGTGCCAGGTTGTGCGCGGAACGGCCCGATTGACATGCTGAAACAGCTGTGGAGCAACAACACATCCCAGCCTTGCGGATGGATGGGATGGGACAGACAGTAGCTGCCGGAATCTATTTTTCATTGAACCTTTCTTTATCCAGGTAAGGCAATTGAGAACAGATTCTCATTTGCAATGCCGACCTGACCGCAGACAGCAGAGTAAAACAGAGCAAAATACAAAAAGATATACACGAATGAATGATGTCAGTTGTATCATTTGTTGGAGTGTGTTCCAGTCGTTTCGGGGAGAAAATTGAAAAAAGACGATTGACCAAACGTATTGCGGATTTTAGGGACAAACTGCGGGAACGGAACGTGAGGGTGGTGGTATGCATGGTGAGCAGAGATATACAGTGCATTAGCTCCGAGAATTTGGGGGTTTGCAAGGCTAAAATTGTGTACGCAAATATCGATTTTTGGCATCTAAAATGTGAGGAAATGCACACCCAAAAAAAAATTGCAGGTGTGCACTTACTGCTTGCTCAAGATAACCAACACAGCACATCACACACATAACAATGTTTTTGGTAGTACCAACACTGACCTGTGCAAAAGAAGAAAGAGGAGTCGTAGTAGTAGGAGGAGCAGCAGCTTCTGGTAAAGACATAGCGGTTGCTACTCTTGGCGTTTTTCTTGTGGTGAACGGTTTTCGGAGCCGATCAGGGAGTAAGTATCTCTCTTAACCCAGCCCGCACCAAGAAATAATCAGCTTTTAGAGGCAGCCAATAATCAGGCCTTTGCTGACTTTGATTGAAAGCGAGGGAAAATGCTCAAATCTGTCCCAATTGTTGGTATGTTTCCTCCCCTCATTTCAGTGTTGACAACACATGTAGGGATTTGCAATTGACAATATTGAACAGGTTTAACATTTACGACAGTCGGCCCTGACTGTTTTCTGAGTAGATTGGGGGGGGGGGGGAAATCACTCTTGACACATCCCACACCACAGGATAATTGCTCCGGATAATCTTTTATACATTGACTGACTTTGATTGGAAGCAAGGGAAAATTTGGCCCGATTGACGGCTTGTGTTTTTACCCTGCTTCACAAGTCGGCCACATGTCAATCACACATTCCTTCAGAGAGGTTTTTCTGCTGTTTTAAAAAAAAAAATAAAATAAAAAAAAAATATATATATATATATATATACCAGGGCTGCAGAGGGCAAAGCTTTTGGAGAAAGACGACTGATCGTATTTCCAACACATTTCACAATCTTTGTAGCGGCTGCAAGTGTACAACAAAGAAGTGTCAAAATTGAAACGAGATCGGCCTGTGTGACCAAAGCGCTCGGAGCCATCGGTTTGGGCAGAGAAAAGACCTGTAACCCCCCACCGTCAGCTCCCCCCCCCCACAGCAGATGGGAGCTTTTTGGTTCTGGCCGCGGGGGAGCGTCGAGACCCGGAGACGACGAGCGCGACCACAAAAAAGCTGGCAGACGCGGCCGGACTGTGAAACATGTCCCACGAGGCAGAGGAGGCTTTCACTCACCTGGCCTTTGGTGTCTCCTCGTGTTACCAGGCTTGCGGTGAGCCTCCGCCCAGTCCGCCCGCTCGCCATTGTTCCGGGCCTGCGTGTGTGGACAATGAGGACGAGAGCGGGGGGCCCGGGCCACGGGAGTGAGCCACGTTTCGGGGCTTATTGTTCGCTGTGTATCTTTTTACCAACGCGGTTAAATTGAGCGATGACGGCGCTGATCAAAGGTCGCTGATACGATCGCTGCGCTCCAGGAGCGTGAATTGGAGTGGCCGAGTCGCCGCAGACGCACACTACATCATGTCGGCTTTGAAAAGATGCACCTGAAGACCTCTCCCTTGAATGCCACACCTGTGCTACTGTGTTGCTGGGACTGCATCAAGTGTCTGTCGCCATCTGGTTTCTTCAGGCAGCCTCTATTAAAGGCCCAGCGCCACGTTTCATTGCTTTACTAAACTTTTGTTCGGTTGCACACAATGAGAGAAAGGGAGTGTGTGAGCGTGTGTGTGCACCTGTGTGCGAGTCTGTTCGTGTGTATGTGTGAGTGTTATGCCTTAATCAGACTACAGGAATTTAGCTCCGATAATTTGGGCGATTTCCCAGATCGGGAGCGACAAAACCTCTTGTAGTCTGGCATAATCCACGAACAACGCTTTGGCCCGCTCAGACAGCGCACCTCGACGTTGACCAATAGGATTGCGTATAGTGATCGGCGCTTCGCCTCCCATGCTTGCTGTTGTCAACGCGAACTAATGTTTACCAAAGCTTTAGAGCACGACTAGACAGAACGCCGGCATGTCTACATACAAACGGTAGTGCTAGCGCTTCTTGAATGGACAGCCCACTGCCGAGCAGCGGTGACGACACCACGTTTTCCATCTTTTTGTTCTTTAAATCATCAAACAATACCATACATTGGCGTGAGCCTTTGTTGTTATCATCGCCATGGTAACAGGTGTATCTGGTCCAACCACCCCGACAGTGTTAAAGCCCAGCAATCGTAAATGACGGGATACGGTAGTATCGTAATAAACGTCGTGTAGTGTTGCTTACCAAGAGAGTGTGTGAGGCTCAATCCGGCCGAAGTCCTAAAACAGCCCAGATGTGCTCAAGCTCAAAATAAGTAGGCGCTGAATGGAGTTGGGAGCGTAATCCTTCACTTGGCCCTGCGACTATAATGGGCCGCCGCCGGATTAAAGCGGATCAAACTAGAACCTCACGAGAAGCAGAGCGACAAAGACGTGGAACAATTACAGAACGCAGGGGCCAACACTCTCCGACTGATTGTTTTTGACAAACGTAAACAAGCAGACGAGGATGTAAACAAATGCGTAACTTGAGCCGAGAGCAGCTCGGAAAGAAGCAATAGGCCCCCACAACAGCTACCTTGGAGCCAGTCCACTTGTTCCCTACAATACAGACAAAGGTCCCTCATCTTTCCCCACTGAAATGAATGCAAAAGCTATTAATCCTTTCCAGTCCCACATTGTGTTCCTTCTACCGTGCGGGCGTTGCCCACCAGGGGACATACAGTCATACACGAAAAAAAGTTTCACAACCAAGTGATTCAGTAAACTGCTAGTATTAGTCGTCCTTCGCAGAGGATTAAAACGTGTGCCTGTGACTATACTGCCTGTCTACATCTCTTGCTGCACCGATTGTGTTCAAATAGCCGTAACGACCACAACATCGATGCTAGTTTCGTTACTCCTTCTATGGCGTTTTGCATCGTGTGTTAGCATTAAGTGGACTTTCGTGGATTATATAGTTTGATTGATGTGTACTTAAGTACATTTTAGAGTCTGTCCTTTTGTACTTTGACCTAAGTAAAGGATTTGAATCAGTACTTCTATTATACCAGTTTTTTTGTTTTTTGTTTTTTTTAAACAAGTATCTGTGAGCATGAGTACTTTTGCCACCTCCGCATGTGCGTGAAAAACCGGATGTGGCGCTTCCCAATCGGTCAAAATTCTTGGAGATCAAGATCAGCCCACTCCCCATCACCTCCCCCCGAAGGTGGTACAGCAAAGCTTTCAGTTTTTTTTTTGGGTGGGGGGAGTCACACACAGCCGAGTGGTCAGACACGTGTCAACGCACTATTTACAAGGAGAGAGGCCCACCTCGGACCCCCTGCAGCTGCTACACCACTCCCTACAGGGAGACATAGTCAGTCTGCAAAGTCCCACAAATGTCCACTAGGGGGCGCTAAACGTCCATGACAAAAACACTTTCAGATTCTCCTTAAACCAGGGGTCCCAACATGGCGAGCACCAGGTCGCCTCCATGGGACCACATGAGTAACCCGCGGGCCTGTTCTAAAATGAACTCACCAGTGATGGGACATTGTGATTTCCTATGAATGTGGTAGAAGTGATCATTTATACTAGTGTCACATGTTGATATTTTTCTGTTTCCTGCCTTACAAATAAAATGGTCATTATCCTCGCATAGATGAATATTATTAATTATTAATAATAACATAAAATAAAGGTCCTTTGGGCCTATGTATTACTTCAAAAGTACGTATCAAACTGGTAGCCTTTGGCTTTAATCAGCATCCAAGAAGTAGCTCTCAGTTTAAAAAAGTTTCGTGACCCTTGCGTTAATAATATACACACACACACACGCATACAATTTAATCCTTGCATACTGCTCATTTTCCATGCATACTCCCCCGCAAAAAAAAACAACTGTGTTCTCTAGTAAGGAAAATAGCAACACTTAATATGTACTTTATAAAACATAGGTAATAACACCATTAAATAAAACTGTAAAGAAACAGTTTGTGCATCATAATGAATTAATTGCAACTCATTCTGGTGTGCACTACTCACCCACCGGCGTGAGCGAGTGTGGAAGCATGTTAGTATTGTTGTATTGTCTGTTTACATGTGTGGATGCACCGTTTATGTTCAAATAGCCATTGCTGAAAGGGTTATAACACCGCGACTATCGAAGCCATTCATTAGCCCGTCTGTGGCACTTTGCATTGCATGTTAGCATTAAGCCAGAGGAAGGCAACATTTTGTGGTTGTTTTAAATACACAATCTGTATTTCTCTTTGTTTTATGTTTAGTTTTAGAGCAAACGTCATCTTGTTGAAAAGTTGAAAAAGTTTTTGTAAAGTCTAATCTATTACTTTACTTTATTTGCAACAGCTTCCAATTTATTAGGAACTATTGTACAACATCCACACTCCAAGAAGGGATTAACGACGGTTTGCCAAGTGAACCGTACACGAAGGTGTTTGTGTGTGGTTTTAGGGGGCGGTTGGCCCCGTTCCGCATCCATTTGCTGTCTGGGCACGGAGGGTTAAAACACTACATCCAAGCCAAAAGGTAAACATGCATGCATTGAGCTTTGTTGGATAATCTCTCCTTCATTGGCAAAACTTCAATGCCTCACAAAAACGATTTAGCCTGAATGCGCCTTGTAGTCATGAATCATTCTTGATCCACATCAGTCATCGCAAAAGCGACAAGAGACACTGACACATGAGGACACGGCAGCGTTGATGGGGTCGTTTCGGTCCGAAAAGCAAACACGAACGAAACAATAGCTGCGGCCCTTTGTGGGAAACAGGAAGAGGATGTGGAACAATGCATCAATGGGGGGAAGCAGCAAGGTGCTTCCAAGAACAGCGCTGTCATGAAACACGGCAAATATGTTGGCACAAGGAATATTAAGGCTGGATTTACATTGCATAAGATGTTTACTGCAACTCCCACTTGACGTTAATGTCAAACTAAACAATTACAGGTTGTGTAGGAAAACAACCGAATAGATTCCGTTTGCTTAATGCTAAGCAAAACGCCATAGACGGGCTAACGACTAGCTAGAATAATCTATCAATATTATAGAGTGCTTTTTCTCATTGTAAAAACATTACAAAATGTTTAGGTTTTTTTTTTTGGGGGGGGGGCGAGAGGCTGGAACTGATGGCATTTTTATGCGTTTCAATGGGGGAAAATTATTTGCGATAAGAGTGTTTTGAGCGTGGTCAAGGAATGAATTAAACTCGTATCTCAAGGCATCGCTGTGTATATGTATTTTTACAGTGGACCCCCATATTCGGGGTTCGGCATACGCGGATTCACCTATTTGTGGGTTTTTTTCACTTAAAAAAAAAGTTTTTTCTGTTTGTCTTTCAGTTTTTTTTCTTTTTGGGGGGGATAAACCGCTTATTGGCTTTTAATTCCCACTTATAGAAGAATTTGCGGGGTTTGCATTTTTTTCCTTTTTCTTTTCCTCAATGCATTTATCCTGTCCATGAATTATCCGCAGATTTTTTGCTCTTCACACTCTGGCCCGGTCTGTATTTACTTCTGTCTGCTCGCTGCCAGGTGTTGACAGTTCCGGCGTTTTATTTTCACACGCGATGAGGGCATCTGCGCATGTAGGTTGTTTCATATGTTCCATTAATGTAAACACCTCGGTTGCCCTCTTCATTGTTCACACTTTTAACGTTCTCCATAGATTTGGCTCCTAAAATAGCGCAAAGTAATAAAAACTAGACCAGGCCACAAAAAAAAATAAATCTGACTTCCTCAATAATTCCGCAGAAAGAGCTGCTGTAACCTTTCAGGGACTGGTATTCACTCAGTTGCAGGGCACAGATCTTTACAATCCGTTCGGTTTCTATAGCAACGTCATTGGAGTTGTGGGTGAACTGGAGCCTATCCCAGCTGATGTTGGGCGAGAGAAGCGGGGTACATCCTGGAGTGGTTGCCAGGCAATGGCAGGCCACATATAGACAAATTTCCACGCTCACATAAACACCTATGGACACTTTATAGTCTTCAAGTAGGTAAATATGCATGTTTTGGGGATTTGAGAGGCAGCCAGAGTACCCCCCCCAAAAAAAAAACAAATTACACAACATGAGAACATGCAAACTCTGTACAGTAAGGCCAGAGCCAAGATTCAAACACTGAATTAAAAAAATGTGAGGCAGATGTGCTAAACACTAGGTCACTGTGCTGTCCAGATCTATAATTTTCTTCTTTGACCGAAAGCTACACAGTGCTAACTTCCATAAAAACCAGTTTGGTCATTTCTCCATAATGCTGGGGCTGCTTTGTTACATCCGGCGCAGGGTGTCTCGAATCTATCCAGGGGTTCGCTGAAATCTGAAGACTATATCAAAGCATTCTGGAGTGAAATATGCTGCTGTGCAGTGTCAGAAAACTTGGTCTCAGTTACAGTTATGTTCTGGGGCTGCTTTGCTACATCTGGCACAGGGTGTCATGAATCTGTGCAGGTTATAGCAAAATCTCAACAGTTTTAAGGCATTCTGGAGCAAAAAACATTCAGTCGGTTCGGTATTTTGTGTAATTTAGTTATTTTGTCCTACTATTTGAATGACTGCCATGAAAAAAAAGCACAGGTTTTAATGCTATGGAGATGAGCTTGAGTAATAATCCCCCATTCCTGTGTGTTACAGTCCCACTAGCTTTAACCAAAGCTCCGCTAAATCCATATGTGCACGGTGAAGTGGGCTTGATTTAATAATGGAATAGCTGATCGTCTGTGTCATTAGATAATACATTTCTCCTAATGGCGGACCCCGATTCCACATTGCAGCTTGGTGCATCCGGAGACGGTTAAAAGTAAACAATGTAAGTATGTGGGGGAAGATGGGTGGGGGCGGGTGGTGGTGGGGGGGTGGGGTGGGGTATGGTGGGGGTGCGTAACAGAAAATAATTGAGAACGACTGGATTGGCTGGCAACCCCCTCTGGTTCAAAGTCAGCGTGGCTACAGTATGTTCCATGCATAGATTCCTATCCACAACGAGGCTTTGTGATAGATAATCGTAGGCCGTCTCAGCTTTGGCGTTCTCGTCCGCGGTGTCAAACTTGGAATCAATCAGCACCCGCTGATTGCATCATCTTTTCACAGGCTGTGTGAAAGTACGTGTTGATGCAGTATGACAAGTCGACAAGTTTCTCACTCTTCCATTCCCTCTATGTTTGATACAGCAGGAAGCAGTAGAATGAATATTCTTGTGCTCACCATTTGAAAACGAGTGCCAGAGACAATGAATTTGTCTTAAGTTCTACATTTCTCAGTACTTTTAAATAAATGGATGTGATGTTTATTATTTCAGGAGAGCTTTCCAACTGACCCAAAAATCCTCATAGATTCAGGTACATGAAGGGCGCATTCAAATACCCAATGCTTTTAATGGATGTTGAGAATTTGAACAATTATGAAAGATGGGATGATGGACTGTAGATTGGGTGCTCTTTTAAGCCACTCATCAAAATCCTTGAAAATTTGACAGTTTGGGTACTTTTTCATTGTTATTATTACTTTGCTGATTGGCAGGGAGAGATCAAATGGCTCTACTATCTTATTATGAGGCTTGACTCAAGTTGAAGTTACCAAATATGGCTCCTGATTCCCATCCACTGTAATGGGCTGCAAGAGCTCATCAGGTGTGCCATCCTTGCATTTTACACTGAAGTATATCTGTGACTTTGTATGTGTGTGGCTTTAAAAGGCGGGGCCTGCCCCATGAGAGTCAGCGAATGAGAGTGTAGAGTTGGCTGATGTTGGCTCAAGACATTGCCGTCTGTTAAGTGGCTAACTGTTAGCCAGTCTGCGTTGTTGAGTTGCTTGGCATAAGTTATGGTAGCCTTGTGTTCTTGATGCCGAGGGGGGAGGCCACGCTCATTTTATACCTGAATGCCAGATACAAAACGTGTCTTTAAAACTTGCTGGAAGATAATAAAGCAATCTTTATCAATGTTTCATGCGGACAACAGATACGCTTTGTACACATGATTATCAGCTGGTTGTCACAACTGTGATTCGCTTGACAAAGAAAGCCTGTGAGCGTCAGCCAAGAAATATTAAACAGTACATCATTGATAAAAAAAAAAAAAATGTAGCTCCTAATTTCCTGTGATATAACATAGTGGAGTCAAGTGATTTTTGAACTAACGTGTGCAAGTGGATCGACCCATTTTCTAAGTCATTGCATCTATTAGGCCTTCTTGGAACTAGCGATGGGCATTCTAAGAAATGTCCTTGATCAATGATTGGGAAATGACCAATTTCACGTTCTGTTCTTTAATGTTTACAGATCATACTCAAAGTTTGATTTACCCCAATCATTTTCTCCAACATTTTTCTTCCATAATGAAATAGTAATCTTCAAACAAACAGACAACACCAAACAAACAAACAAAGGCATTGAACTTAAGCCTCTTTAAATGTTAATAAAGTAACTCCAGCCCATCCTAACATGCAAAAGTAGTCCATCCATTTTCCGTACCGCTTCTCCTCACTAGGGTCGCGGGTGTGCTGGGGCCTATCCCAGCTAACTGCGGGGAGGAGGCGGGGTACACCCTGAACTGGTCGCCAGCCAATCGCAGAGCACATAGAAACAAACAACCATTCGCACCTAGGGGCAATTTAGAGCTTTCAATTAACCCACCATGAATGTTTTTGGAATGTGGGAGGAAACCGGAGTACCTTCACACTCCACAGGGGCGAGGCCAGATTTGAAACCTGGTCCTCAGAACTGTGAGGAAGATGTGCTAACCAGTCGGCCACGTTGCCGTGATTTCCGTCGCTGATATCAACCCAGTAGCCAAAATGCTCCCATACAGTTGATCTAAATGAGCTCGGAGGTTCTGCAACTTCAGGGTTATTTGCAGTACTAGCCACGTTTGCTCCTTTCTTCTGATCCACTTTGCAAACTTGAACTGGCCCTAGCGTAATTTTGCTCACCCCGGTTAGACGACTGTTTTACCGGAAAAAAGTAGTTAGTCACATGACATGCAGTTGGAGGAGGCTTGTTGAAGACATGTAACTTAAATCTAGGATTGCAGTCATTAACTTAAAATAATAAGTTTCCGGTACTTTGTTTTTTTAAAGAAATTACTGAGGATGATGAACCTATCAGAGACAGAAGGTGTGACAGACGTGGTGTTAATAATTTTCTTCGCAGCCTCATGCTGAGCTGTTAGCTTGGACTTTTGGAACTGATTAATTTTTTGGAATATCCACTTCTGGAAAACATGAAAAAAAAAATGCCCATCACTCATTTGATTCAGAAGCAATGTGGAATTAATTTCTGCTCGACAGTCGAAAGGTACGTTTATCACCTCTTTTTGATTTTTAATTAACTGTACATTCCCAAAAACAAAATTTCAAATTAAGAACAGAATCAGAATCAGAATCATCTTTATTTGCCAAGTAGTCCAAAAAACACACAAGGAATTTGTCTCCGGGAGTTGGAGCCGCCCGAGTACGACAACAGACAGTCCATTGACAAAGAACACTTTTGAGAGACAAGATCAGGTTGCACACTGTCTTATACAGTCACTTTTTAATCAAGCTAATGTGTTTATTAGTTTAGGTTTCATTTTGTTTTTTTACTGATGTATAGTAACTCCTCCCAATCACAGTCTCTTTCGACCTTTACAGGGCAAAGTGATGTGCGTGTTGCCATGCACGCACGTATGGACAAAACCACACACTGGCTTGATCAATGCATGATGCCAAATACGAGCTGTGTGTGATGGGTTGCCAGCAGGGGGATGGTCAATGTGCTGCTGCTTGTTTTCTGTCAGCGTATTTTCATATTCTCTTAGTGGGCAGCAGCACACCGATGCTGCACTGTATGACTTGAATCTCTCACTTGGGGATTCGAGAGGCGCATGCAACAGCGAAGAGACAGGAGCTTCATTCTCCACACAAAAAAGGTAAAATCAAGGCTATCAAAATCAGAATTTTAATGCACGTATTTTTGGTAAAACTATCACTTTATTGTTTTGACCATGTGCATTGTTATAGACTGTGGCACTTTATCGGGTACAGAACCAAACTGAATAAATTAAGTGGTTGGTCTAAATACACCCGCCATTCCCTATTATATATATTTAACAAAAACTTAGAAAAATACATCAAAGGATATTTGAACTGCATGCTTTCTGCAGGCCATTTGTTTAGAAAATATATACCAATTGATATTGACATGAATTAACGTTAGAGCTGAATGATTTGTCCTGGCCAATTATTAGAAAATAAAAATTAAACTGCATGGCTACGCCTATCCGCTTATTACGCAATTTCTTATATATATATATATATATAAATGTATGTTAACATGAAATTATTAGAAACACATGATTTATCCTAGTCAATTATTGAAGAAAAATAATATTGATGAAAATGTATAACGACACGTTGATCCTGTTGGAAAAATAATACAAAAAATGTAAAAATACATTTATTTTTTTTCTAAAAGTTCCAAAAGTAAAAGATTTTTAAAAGTTACATCTGTAAACACTTAACATTTAAAAAAAAAAATCATTGTGTTTAGATCAGTTATCACGGTGTTTGACTCCATTGTCATTACTATGTGATAATAAAATGAACTGATACACAGTACTTTTAAATAAAAAATCTAGAGTCAAAAGCTTGTTTTTAATCAATGGAGTTACTTCCTGTGCACACACTTTTGTGTTGATAGCTGCCTGTTGCTTCTATAGGCTGTCTCAGCGCACTCAGACATGCACTTGGCTTATGCGTCTCGCGTGCAAGACCGAGTCTTGCTGCCTAATAAGTGGAAGTAAGAGGTGACGGAAGGTCCGTCTGATGCACAAGCCTTCACTGAGCACAGCGGAAGTGGGTGGGGTGGGGGGGAGTGGGGGGGGGGGGGGTGCTCTCGGTGTGACCATGAGATGCCGTGTGTGCATGTGCATGCAGTGGTGGGAACTGGGAAGTCACAAAGTACAGAGATTCGTTAAGTACAAATCATTAGCTACTGCTAACATGTTTATTGCCACTCACAGTCCAAGTTTACTGTAAAACTAGAGATAAGAAAAGAGAATTGTACGTTGTGTATTCAACCAATTCACATTAAACTTGTCTTATGGACGTCCGCTAGCTTAATGCCAACACACAATATTAAATGCCATAGACAGCCTACCGAAACTAGCGTTGATATAGCAATGATTACAAACCTTCAAAACCTTCAACTTGAAGTTATAAGTCAAGGCAACACTCTTATTTATTCTTATCTGACGACTTTTTACTTTTACTCCCTACAATTGAAAACAGATATCTTTACTTTCTACTCCTTAGTTGCGAAAATAGGATTGTTACTTTTTTTTCTTCAAACGCCACAGATAACGACACAATGTAAACACAGAGGTAAAGTCAACCGCGGTTGAGATTTTTTTTTATTGCGCTCTAGGGGTCTTATGAGGCAGAAAATAAACAGGGACAGCAGTGACACGGCGGAACGTAAACGAGGAAGCACTAACAATGATGACTGAACAGATTCGGAGAAGCAAGATATTCCCTATCCAAGGTCTTATAAGAGAGAATTGCTTGATGTTGTAGGCTCTGAGAATAATTTGTGGCGAATAAACTGTAATTTGTGCCAGCCTAAAAACCACAAGCTTCTGGTTTTCAAAAAATCTCTTTCTAATCTGAATATACACATTTGAGGTAAGATGTATATATATTTTTTCCATATCATTAGCTAGCTTTTGTTAATCAGCTCACAACAATAGCAAAACTATGGGACACATTTGTTTTTTTGCCTGTGAAAACCCTTTTTACAGTTGTGGCAAATTATCATTTGTATTATTATAATTGACAGTCAAAATAAATTTGCACTCTTTTGTCCCTACATGCATTTCATAATCTGTACTTTTTTACTCAAATAAGTTGAATCAGTACTACTACTTTCAACAGAACCTTCTTTTTTTTTTTTTTTTTTTTTTTACACAAGTATATGCACTTTTACTTGAGTAAAGAGTGTGAGTACTTTTGCAACCTCTTCCTGCAGGTTGTGCCCGAACATGGAGTATGCCGGCATATATACATATAAAAAAAAAAAGTAAACATTGAACCAAATTTGGTTTGATGTTCTCCAATGACATAACGGGAAGCGTGTTTAAGAGTGATGATAATATTGCGCATACCGGTGTGCACATGCTGCAGTTCATCACATTAACAAAGCATGGAAATCCTTTTGTAATCAGCGCTCCAGCCGTGAATTGTCCACAAGGAAAAGCAACCGCTTTTTTCATAATCACAAAAGTATTGACTTAATCGCCTCTTTGGTAAATGTGTTGAAGGCAGCGCAGCGTTGGGTAATTGTGACTGATTGAAGACTCGCACCCCCCGCACATCCGCCCCATCGTTAATTCTCACCTATGTCTGTTCCTGCTTGATTTGGACTGTGAACGGTTGTTTTTTTTTTCTTCTGTCCTAAAGGTGACCCTCTCAAGACACATCAATTTAGCTTAGGTTTTCCTTTCCAAATTGGCTGTGAATGCAGAGGGATGCCATCACAATGTTATTGCGGCAGACCGACCCGCTGTCTGTGAACACATGCAATATAGAGCGACCATATAAAGATTTTCTTTAATAGTTTTACCCCTCCCAAACGCCAAACAGAGCACGGTTTCAAATAACCTCTCAAGTGTGAGGCGGGCACTTTAACCACTCGTCCACTAAACTGCCTTGAAAGACGTTTCAAGTTGTATACTTCCACCCCCAGTTGAAGTTTACTGTCAAACTTAACATAACAAACAACCATATAGCTTTGCCTTAAGAAAGTCCGCTTATAGGTTAATGCTAACAAACAAAATGCCATAGATGGGCTAACAAATAGCATCAGTGTATCAATGGTATAACCCTTTAATAAACAGATGTTTGAACACAAACAGTGGAGCAACACATAGACAGACAGTATAACAATACTCACAGGCATATTTTTTTTTTCTTGTGAATGACCAATATTACTGCAGCTTACTGAGCTTAGTTGCGAAGGTCTCCATGTATATCTTTGTCTGTATTATATTGCTCCCAGGTGGAAAAGGCGTGCACAACAGAAGGAGCCGCACCGACACAATGAATTCCCACAAAACTATTTAATTCTTTACATTCTATTTAATTATGTTATTACTAAGTTTTTATAAATTACAATTTTATAGACTGCTATTTTTTGTATTAAAAAACAGATTACATTTTTGTGCTTTTTTGTGGGAGGCTGGAACAGATTAATGGCATTTCCATTCATTTCAATTGAGGAGATTATTTCAGTTACGAGCGTAGTCAGTCACGGAATGAATTCAACTCTTATCTCAAGGCACCATTGGCACCAAGGCACCAGGTAGTGTGTTTTACAATAATACTTAACTATATTTTTGATCCCATATGTAACTGGAGCTAGAAAGCAAAGTGTGGAGAGTCTCTGTCGCGGAAATTCACGGACACAGTGAATGGGGAGATCCATCACTACCAACAGCCTCTCATAATATCACACACTCCTTTTTTTCTCGCCTGTTTCCACTCTCTGTGTCTCCATGTGCCTCTTCCTTGACAATCGCGGCATGTTTTTGTGGTTCAATAAAAAAAAAAAATACAGTCCAGTATATTGTATGTGGAGCCTAAAACCCGATACAGGGTTGCAGTTTATCCGTTGCAGCATGTTGGTAGATGTGCAGTGCTCAATGGCTTGGTGTGTGGCGAAGAGTCGCCAATTGTAAATGTTTTGGGCGACGGTCCACTTCAGGCGCGTTCGGCCATGTCGCTCAGTGCGCGGTGGGCCTTGGGCCAAGAGACGGGTTACACCCGGGGACTAACAAATTACAAACTAGTCACACTCACAGCCACAGGTATTGAGATTCCGGAGCATCTGAGGAAGTGTTTAACATACTTGGCCAATAAGGATGATTCTGATTCTGAAGATCATGCAAACACAATTGACAGAACTTTTCAAGTTTACACTCTACTTGTGACATACGTGTATGTGCGTCTGCTACAGAAATGGACCGGCAACACAGCTTCGACCGGCAGGTGGATGTCCAGGACCACGTTCACTACATCGTCGCTTTTTTTGTCCTGGTGATCGGAACAGTTGGCGTGACGGGAAATGCCTTGGTCATGTATGCATTTTTTTGGTAAGAATCTTTTGTTTTGCTTGTTTGTCAATAATCAACGTTCAAGCTCTGCGTTGTAAACTCAGCATCTGAATTCGGGTACGGCAATAACAGGGCCTAACAGCCTGAAGATGCTCACACAAAGGAAACAAAGGAAATGAACGTTGATGTTGCCAGGCAACGACTAAGAATGAGGACGCACAAAAAAAGAAATCGTCTTTTTCGCCTTGTCAAAAATCAGCGATATGATGTGGTTTTAATTCAAATGAACAAAATCATTATGATTCCACAAATATTGTATATACTGTACATTGTCACAATTCTTTTGTCCGAGTGCGAAAAAATGTAGGGTGACCTTGTACAGACTGTTAGTAATAGAACACATCTATTCCTAAATAGTAAAACATGTTGTTTGTTTACACAGTGGTGCCTCAAGATACGAGTGACCCAAATTACGATTTTTTTTTTCGAGATACGAGCACTCGTTCGGCCAATTTTTTGCCGGTGTATGGTGGCAGTTGACCCATCTTACGTCACAAGAAGCAGCAATTTGGCAGTTAGATTTAGAACATATTTTTCAGAAAAGAGGCTTCAAGGTGTTTATTGACACTCTCAGTTGAAGTTTACTGTCAAATTAAACATAAAACAAAGAATTACATGTTGAGTTTGTACCTTAGCCTTTAGTCCGCTGGCTTAATGCTAGCATTGGATACTGGAACACATATGGTTCAGCTACACACGTAGACAGACGATATAACAGTACTCACATATTTTTTATGCCCTACGAAGAACGAATAATATTACTGCTGATGAGTTGTGACGTCTCCTCGGTCTCCATGTACAGTATATCCTTATGTTTGTCTTATACTACCCTCAGGTGGCAAAGGTGTGCATACCAGAATAAGCAGCATATTATGTATTGAATTGAATGAGAAACTGTGACAAAAACTATTTACATTTTTTAAAATTCTATTTAATTATGCCATTGCTGTATTTTTTTTTATTATAAAGTATTATAGAATGCAGTTTCCTTATTAAAAAAAAAAAACACTTCACATTTTTGTGTTTTTTTTTGGGGGGGGGGGGTGATGTAACAGATTAATGGCCTTTTTTTTTTTTTTTTTTTTTCAATGGGGAAAGATGATTTGAGATACGAGTATTTCAAGATACGAACCTGGTCACGAAACAAACTCATATCTCAAGGCAATTTATATAGAGCTCTTACACAATCTGCTGTCACATTATTATCTTTTACTTGCCCACCATGGAACCAAGGTGCAAAAACCATGGCTCATTTTGGCTGGTACACCCAACTGTAACCTATCAATATATATATATATATATATATATATATATATATATATATATATATATATATATATACACACACACACATTTTGGAAATAGTGTGTTCTTGGATCAGCGTGTGGTATACCAATGTCACAAGCCCAGATGCAACAACAACCATGCCTGTCAAAATGTCAGCTAAGCAAGCTAATGTTTATGTTATCAATATATAACATACTTTATTTAGCATTAGTCATTAGGAATTCAATGCAATGGGTGTTGCTACAGCTGTGCGATATGAACAAAATGCACCTCATGCACTTCTGGTGTTAATAGGGCCCGCTTGAAACGTGGAGCGGTGGATGGCCATCGAGTAGTAATCCGCAAGCACGAAAACAAGTGTCGGGCACAACACTGAGACTGCATCGAGTTCCATACACCAGGGATCATCCCTAAACTCGGCATCGTCTCTAGTCTCTAGTCACACAAGCACTTGCCAGAGAGGTGAACATACAAATACACTCCAGTAGTACGAGAGGAAATGCGAGGTTGCAGGTGGCAATGCAGGTTGATACCCAGAGTAGGTCAATACATCTGTATTGTAAGTCTGCATTGACAATACTGCTTTGATTTGGAAATCCTTGGGGGATCTGGACCGCACTGTTCCCTGAGTCATCCATTTTAAGTCAAAGGTCATTTATAATTGGATGACTTTTCCTCCAACGTTCCTCTGTCTTTGCTAACCGGTGAGCTATGAAGGCCAAAATGCAGTCCGTGCCACAAAGGAACTCATTGCACTCGCACTCAAGCAACGCTAACACTAGAGTCGATACTCAATCTGTTTTGGAAAACAACCGACATATTGGCGCCCCTCCCACCCACACACCTCAACGTCGAAAACCAAACATTCTAATATGCGTCGTTTATCAAGAGCAATTAGCTGGCGCTAATTCAAATATCCAACAGAACTCACTGCAGCTCTAGCTACATTTTGGTTTTGAAAGTCTAATCACTTGAAAATGGCAGGTCTTTGCCCAGCCAAGTAGCCAAGTCATCGGAGAAACGTGGTATGAAATGCAGTGTGGGCCTGGTATTTTGTAAATTTGCCAAAATTAGGTACTGCATGCTCACAGACACATTTTAAGAAATAGGCAGCTCACAAAAGATTTATTTTTGGTGTGTAATTTTACACGTGATGGGTGGGCAGGCACTCCAAAGAACCAACTACACTAATTCTTGGGGATCGGTACCGAGCCATGCAGCGAATAGCGAAGAACCATGACTGTAAATACATACACACATGTACCACAAATTATAAAACCAGTTTTATATTATTTCAAACTGTTATATTACCCTTAGAAATAACTGGCTTATAGGTGATTTGATTTTGAAAAGAACGCAAGTGTGTATGTACTAGCAGACGCGGCCAAGCCTTTCTGTACCTTCCACTAATGACCCAGGCTAAATTTTGCTCCTCTCAGACATGTAAAGTTTCTCTCTAAGTCGAGATGTATGACTTCCACATACCCCCTTGACACCACCAATTACTGCACTATTTTCCTATTTATATAGGGCTTTGGCGCCATCTAAGCGCTTTATAAAAAGAGCACAAAAATGCGACATGGAGAGTTTTTCAGCAAAATGTTGGGGATAAGTTCCATGGGATGAATTTTTTTTAATAGTGAACTGCAAATATGTGGGAAATTACTGTATTTGTATTTGCATAATTCAAGAAATGTAAAGTCAATATTTTGTTTCAGTAATAAGAAGCTACGCACTCCTCCCAACTTCTTTATCATGAACCTGGCAGTGAGTGACTTCCTCATGGCCATCACACAGTCACCCATCTTCTTTGTCAACTCCCTCTACAAGGGCTGGATTTTTGGCGAAACGGGTATGTATCCGTTTATCACATTTCCCGCTATCTTCATCCATTTGAATATCCATTTCCACTGATTCATTACTTGAGATGCGTGTTCATACTAAGAAGTCTTTCATGCCATCACAACTCTTGATTTGTGTTTGAATTCAATAAGCGGCCCTGTTTTGAATAAACCTTTACTTGTACTGTGGATAACTAGTGTAACAGTTAGACAGTGTAACTATTTTGTCTGTGAATACTTTTTCATTAATGTTTATTTTGAATTTATTTTTAGTTTTAATCCGAGTTGTTCTATCTACAGCCTCTATTTATCTATTGACCCAATTCCACACACAACCCATCCATCCATCCATCTTCTAAATTAGTGATTCTCAAAGTGTGGTATGCGTACGTACCACTCTCTCTAGTGGTAATACAGTTCAGTTGTATTTAACTTTGAAGTACCATACATTTGCATATCAGCTTTTAGATCTGCTTGATTTATTTAGTTGCATTTTTCATACATGTATAATATATTTGGACTGAATCATCATTTAAGATTTTCAGTTTTTCTTTCAATTTCGTACATTAAAACAGTGTTAATGTTGAAACTGTTCATATTATTACAGCAGATTACAATAATATTGAATATACGTTTTAGGAATCAAAACCTCTGTCATGTTTTTGATGAACACTTAGACCTACCACGCTAGTGAATTTTAATGTTGGTCGTGATGGTGGTACTTTGGTGATGGTGGTACAAGCATTTTTATTTTTTTTTTAGGTGGTACTTGGTGAAAAAAGCTTGAGAACCTTGAATCTACATTATTGCCATCAGAAATGACTTTAATGTTACAATGCTGTCTTCCCAGGTTGTAAAATGTATGCCTTCTGCGGAGCCTTATTCGGAATCACGTCCATGATCAACCTTCTGGCCATCTCTATGGACCGCTACATCGTCATCACCAAGCCTCTGCAGGCCTTACAATGGACCTCCAAGCGACGCACTTGCTTCATCATTTGTCTGGTGTGGCTGTACTCTCTCGCCTGGAGCCTCGCACCACTTCTGGGGTGGAGTACGTAACTGGTTTACTCGCATTCTGTCCTATTAATTACTTGACTATACGCTTTCTTTTCCGTTTGCATTGGTCTTTAAGGTTCTTACATACCAGAAGGCTTGATGACCTCATGCACGTGGGACTACGTGACGTCGACGCCTGCAAATAAAAGCTACACCTTGATGCTATGCTGCTTTGTCTTCTTCATCCCACTGGGCATCATATCCTACTGCTATTTGTGCATGTTCCTGGCTACTCGCCACGCCAGCAGGTGAATATGCATTGTTTTTCACCCTCTGCCAAACTACTCACTGTTTCCTGTGTGAACAGTATTATGTTAAAGCAGTGGCGTCGCTAGGCCTATCTTAGAGGTGCTTGAGCCCCCCTAAAAACCTGTCAACCCTGGCAAAAAATACGTGGTACTATGTGTTCATGGCAAGGTTTTATTGTCCCAGTCCCCCTAAAACCGATCTTCAGCCCCCCTAAACAAATATTGAGCAATGTAAGGGTCCCAGTTATGTAGAACAGTAATGGTGATATACTGACAATTGTGCAAATGATGCGGGGAGTTCTCAAGCAGTATAAAGTGACTAGTAGCGAGCTAATTATGATCAAATGACAGTTGTGCAAATGATGCAGAGTCCTTGAACAGTTTAAAGTGTCCAGTAGCGTGGAATACAGTTATGCAAACATTGCAGAGTGCTGAAGCTACAACGGCGACTATTGTAATATTGCCACAACAGAGATGTGCAAAATTGGCAAAATGTTACGTTGAAATTATAGGGTCCAAGAAAATTTTGCCTGCCCGTGTCTTAGTTCTTGTAGCGTGCAAGTCCTCAAGAGTGGATAGGGGGCTACCGATGATATAGCACTTCATAAAAACATACAGTAATGACATAATTAAATAGAATTTAAAGAAATTAAACAGTTTGTGCCACATTTTTTTGCTTCAATTCAATGGACATTGTACAGCTAGCTCTAGTGTGCGCCTCTTTCTGTTAGCCACAAGGGGGAGGTATAATACAGACATACAAACATAGCGTACATGGAAATGGTCTCAGCTGCTCCGTGAGCCACAGTAATAATAGTCGTTCTTTGCAGAGAATAAAGAATATATGGCTGTGAGTATTGTTATAGTATCTGTCTACAACCGTTGCTCCACCGTTTGTGTTCAAATAGCCATGACTTGCAGGGTTATCACTCGTATCTCAAGGCACCACTTTACACCTTACCGCTCGCTTGTGTCCTGCCAGGGAAGTGGAGAAGTTGGGCTCTCAGGTGAGGAGGTCAACGCTGATTCAGCAGCAGACAATCAAGACCGAGTGGAAGTTGGCCAAGATTGCCTTTGTGGTGATTATCGTGTTTGTGCTCTCCTGGTCACCCTATGCATGTGTCACCCTCATTGCCTGGGCAGGGTAAATATGAAAGAACAACTATAATAACCGACGATGAACAGGTTCTGATGCAGAAAACACATTTCAGATACGCAAGCGTTCTGAACCCCTACTCCAAAGCCGTCCCCGCAGTTATTGCCAAGGCCTCGGCCATCTACAACCCTTTCATCTATGCCATCATTCACTCTAAATACAGGTGAGAGCACCATACTCAGCAAATAAAGTAATGTGAGCTTGAAACCGATACAAGGCCTTTGTCGGAATAATCACTGTGCTTCGACAGGGACACTCTAGCTGAAAAAGTCCCCTGTCTACACTTCCTAGCCCAGGCCCCCCGGAGGGACCCCATGTCAGCGTCACATAGCCAGTCCTCCTTCAGGGACTCGGTGCTGCGCAGGCAATCAACTGTCTCCAAAAACAAGTTTCTACCAATTTCGTCATCCTTATCCACAATGGACACTGTGAGTTTGGCTCCCCCTGCATATTCGCAGTTCACTTTTCACAACTCACAAACGTGTGGATTTTTGTGGTCTTTTTAAAACTCTCTAAGATGCTGCCAAATCCCTGCCTAAATAGGAAAGTAGCACTGTAATCAAGGAAGTATAGTGAAGTGATATTATCTCGACTGAGACACAGGGATAAGCTAAGTTTAGCCCAAGGCGTACGGTTATGTACTTCTAAGGTACGTTTTGAATTTTGTACAAATTCGGATGACATTGACGCCATGTAAACCAAGGGACATGTTTTTTTTTTTTAAACATATACTGTACATGGTTTGGACTTTTAATAGTCACTGTTGAGGGAAATGGTGGAAAATTCCATTTAATCATGTTTTTTAAATTTTGACTTATCATATATTCATGTGTGATATTTACACTTAACTCCAGAATTCCCATTTTACTTGATCATTTTGACTTTCCCAAAGCTTCTGATTGGCAAAAAAAATAAAAATAAAACATTTGGAGTAACAGTGCCCCCTGTTGCTTAGACATCCACTTGACAACCTGCAAATGTGTCATTTATTTAAACCCTTAGATGGAGAGACAAAATGCTTATGAATGTGCTTATCTCCGCGCAGCAGGTTTGGAGTGATGTGGAACTGGATCCAATGGACCAAAGCCCTTGTCTGAGGTCCAGCTATTCCCTTGGAGCGCTAAAGGGAAAGGATCAAAGCCAAGGCAAAAGACAACAATGATCATGCAGGTAAAGCACATCTTCAACTGCAGATTAAAACCATTGTCACATCAAGCACAAGATTGTAAATGAAGATTTCCACTGAAATTCTAGACACCTATCCTCGAGCGAAGTACACTCCAAACATGTGACCTGAGTCATGGTGCCGCTCCAGGCTCGGAGGAGGAAAGGGGAGGAGAAGGAGCCTGGAGACGAGTAACTGTACTTAGTTGTGTACAAGACACAGTGGGTCAACATGGACCAAAGAGGGCCACAGCAAGCCCAAGAAGGAAGGACATGAGAAGGTCACGCGGGTTCCTATCCAGCCAGATTCTTTGGACAACACTTAATGTGTCCACTACTCCTATGATATCAAAGAAAGAGCCGCTGGACTGTGTAGAAAAAAACAAAGATACGATCCGTACTTGATTTATACCGTCTGGATTGTTAAAGTCAACTCTTGGAGTCAGTGGAAAGTCGAATACTGCATTTCCTCAAACAGTGAATGCTGCTATAAGAGATGGCACACTTAACTGATTTACCCAGCGTGGTTCAAGAGACGCAAATCGTTTTATTTATTTTTTTTGCTGTCAATTGACACAATTGGGTTATGTGTCATGACATCTGAAAAATGATGTTAAAAATGCATGGTATTGGACATATTCAGACTTCAGACAGAAATCAGGCCCCTTCTAAATCCAATATGTTGATATTATATTCTAGATATCTGTAACTTCAGTTTGAGATGCCTACAATTTCATTCTGACTAGTCATAATTCCATTTCATAATATCTTTGTCACCTCAATTCAAGATATCTATAGGTCCCTTTTCAGACGTCTTAAATTAAATTTTAACTAGGCTAAATGACATTGTAGATATCTGTAACTATGACCAGTCGAAATCTAATTGTATCTCAAACTGGAGTTACAGATATCTACAATTCCATAACAGATATCTGTAATTCACTAGGGGATCTCTGCAACTGAATTGTAGATATCTATAATGAGAAAACCCAGAATGGCAAAAGTGATGTCATTTGTCCATTTATTCGACTAGGCACATTTCTATTACAGCTGTCTTGAATGAAAGGTAAAAAAATTTAATTATGACCAGGCAGAAAGACTGTTATTGATAAGGGTAATTCCGGATAGTCAAAATTAGCTCTTGTCATAAAGCATCAAAACACCGACGCGTGATTTACATACGCGCACGTCAGCCCAAACGGCACAAATACACATTAACACCTGCTGTAAATCTAAACTACAGTGAAAGCGCCATTGACAATTAATAATACTATATTAAAGGTGTATAGAACATTAAATATGATGTAAAATAAGAGGTGTTGGTTGCACTTTAAATAAGCAAAATATTTGCCAATGGTAGCCAGTCGAGTACAGAGGATACACTCATTTAAATCAGGTTTATTGAAAACTCAACTCAATTAAATGCAATGCAATATTTAATATTTATTCATTGTTGTTGACGTCCTTGTTGTCACTGACTGGCATTGAGGTTTGTGAAGTTATTTACGTGCAGTTTTGGCATCTGCGTGTTTCAGGTGTACAGAACAGTGGAAACACAGTCATACGGGATATGTGTCACTTGAAATGTACATGGCAATAAGACTGTCCCCAAAAATACAGGCATCAAATCAGATTTGGGCACTTATACTTGTAGTGTAATTCCAGTTTGTGATTACTTATACCACAATGAGTCGCTGTATACGTCTTTACCACAACACACATTGCCGATAGAGCAGACATGGCATATGTAAAGCTGAACTTACAATGGATTTGAAAACAAATTGCTGCTATAATTGAGATTTTGTGTGCGTGTGGAGGGGGGGGGAACACTTGCAAAATGTAGATAATATTAGTAACTTTTATTAAAATGTCTTTGTACTTAAACACCTTACCCCTCCCTAATAGACACCATGTACTCTCTGCAGCGGAGTAAAATGCCTCCGGTCCCACTACAGGAGGAAATACAAGTCTTTGTACTTACCGGCCATAATTTTTTTTTACTTCTGCACAATGGAATCATCATACTGATGGATATTTCTAATATTATTCTTCTCTCAGGTAGTCATTTAAGGTCATCAAAATATTGGAAGCAGATCTCGGTATGATGAAACTACAACCACAATAATTAACAATGAATGCCTCTCTGACTGTTAATCAAAACACTTCTTACATTACATTGTAAATGCGTACCTAATGCTAATGGACGAACACAGTTTGTGCCATACTACTGAGGTAATTCATTAAAAGCAGCATGTGACAATTAAAAACGATACCAATATCAGTATCAGAGCCGATACTGTACGTCTGTACTCCTACTTGAAAAAATGCTCCGATATTATAACACTGATACCGCTTTACCAGCCTGACAGATACCATCTGGGCAGGTGGAGTAGTTGTTTTGGAGATACTTTAAGGTAAACATAGATGACAACACTACCCGCGCCGAGGAGCGCAGAGTGGGGGCTGCAAAATATGCTCTGCAAAATGGCTGATGCACTCCCCTCAGACGGCGACAGAGGAAGCCGTCCTATGAGTTGTGGTGGGAAGCCATCCTGCAAGCATCGAGTTTCTTGAGCTCTACTCCACACTACTCGGCGCTGCACGTCGAGGAAAGAGAAGTCAGAGATGGTGTGACAATGTATCACTTCAGTTGTCCTGCTAAAAGTTTTATATTATAACTGAAATGCCTTGTGTGACAGGTTACATTTAAGTGAAATGTGTGGCAAGACAGAAGAAGATGCATTTGGATGTTAAAATGTGAGTAGTTAAAAGTTGTTATCCTCAAGTCTTATATTTGTGTAAACGTATGCCATGTTCAAGAAATATTTTGTGTTTCTGAACAATATTTGATTAAAATAAAACATTTTCATTACAATCGCAAGGCATAATGGCATTATTAAGTATTGGTGTTGGTGAGTACTTAAATCTAAGTATACTTGAACTCATACTCGGTCTGAATAAAAGTTGTATTCGTGCATCGTGAGTTATGAGGTTGAGACTCAGTATGTGTGTACAGTATCCCACTTTACTCTACCAATTTGTACCAATTAATATGGTGTTTCCATTAGTGGGTTCTTAGTGGCTTGTGTGAACTAGAGCAGCGCGGATGAAGACTCGTGAGAAGGAGATTAGGAGGATCATGTGGACTTTGTTGAATGTGTGACTCCACAATCAGCTTTGACGCTGTGTACAATTGTTTTAAGTCAAATCATCATGAAACCTCAGAAAATTCCCGTTGTGGTCACTGGGAAATGGATAAAACGATTACTTTAAAGCGGGGCCTGTTGTCATTTATGTTGAGCACCGTATGCACCGCAGCCTTACGCAAAGAACTGGTACACTTAAGCGGTTCGATTGCTTTGGACAAGGGCAATTTGCAGCTGACTGAACTTCCCATCAGTGTATTACCATATATTGACATGGCTCACACACAGCTGAAAGCAGCTGACCCTGTTGCCAAAGGCAAACATGTCATATCAATCTATTGTACTGGCTGTGTAATCTGTTACTAATAGCCTTTCAGTAAAGATAAAGTAGCATGACATGGATAAAAGTAATCTTAATTTTTATTCCCTCAGGGTGCCTTGTTGGAAAAAGAAGACATCTCAATTACGTCTTTTTAAGTGTAACATTAAACCTCCCAACCCTAAATACATACTGCATGCACATTTCTTAGGTAACCACTAGAGGACACACCTTTCCTAGGTAATTTATTTTGTTTAAAGCAGAGACAGAAAGTCAATGCATTCATGCTATTTTATATATCAGGGTTGTTAAACTTTTTTTTTTTTTTTAATGACTGT
Organism: Phyllopteryx taeniolatus; assembly: GCF_024500385.1. Taxonomy (NCBI): domain Eukaryota; kingdom Metazoa; phylum Chordata; class Actinopteri; order Syngnathiformes; family Syngnathidae; genus Phyllopteryx; species Phyllopteryx taeniolatus. The sequence goes on from NC_084516.1 coordinate 5,314,608, forward strand.
GCTCATGGTGCTGGTCATAACAGTGAAACCACATAAATGCATAATCACTAAGGGTATAATAGTATTCCCAAAATCACAGCTGCGTACATGCGGTTTTAAAGTCACGGTTCGGTTCACATTCGCCGGTACAGTAAGAGAAGAAAATACTGCTTGTCTTAAGTGAAAACAGGAGCGGATTTAATGACATTTAAAGTGAAACATCAACATCTTGATTTTTTTTCTTTCCTTTTTAGGGAAATAAAGGATGCAGACAAGTGCAACAGTAACAGTTTTAACAATGTATCTATGTAAACAAGTCGACGTGTTCAAAGACTCCATATCCATTTAGAAAACACTAAATGGCGATAAAATTAACAAAACATGACTGAAATAACTAGAACAAAAATATTGTTTCAGCTATTTTGTGGCGAGGTTCCCACGGTTTGAATAGCTGTTGCTTGGGTTAGCATTAGCTTCAAGCTAAAGGAAGTAACCGAACAAGTTCGGCGGGAGGTCGGGCCGTCCTCACAAACTCCGAGGGCGACTTCGGCGTGTGTGACTTTCCTCACTTCCTCACTGACGCCGTCAAACAAGCCCCAGCCCGCCTCCGTGTGTCGCCCGAGGCCAGTCACCTCTTTCGCGGTCTCCTTCACTCGTTGCTGGGTTGCTGTACGCCCTCCTACCGGCAGGCGTACACGCGGAAGTCCCACTTCCACTCAGTGCAGTCAGTTGAACCTCCAAACTGAGAAGCGACCGACCCGACGCGTCTTTCTCCCCCCCTCGAGCACCGGCAAGTGAGCGGCTTCGCAAGGCAAGGTAAGCCCGGCACGGCGCATCATACTCGGGGAGAAATACACGTCTGCTCTTTTTTGCTCCGGCGGTGCTTTGCTTCTGCCGTTTTTAAGTTTCATCACAACGACATTGAATGACTTTTATCGACAAGGACTCCGTTGAAAACAATATTAATGTCATTACTGGACTTTTATGTCACTCTCACGAGGGAAGCCAATGGAAAGTTAAGGTTTTTGTTAGGTTTGGTGTGTACTTTAGGAGGCTTGCTAAACTGTCCTCAATCCAAGTAAACAAGTAAACAGAAACCTAATTATTACTTTGTCTCATGACTCTTTTAAGTGGGGTGTGGCTACACGTGTCTAGCCCTCTGAAAGCACATAAAATTGAGCATTTAATTATATTGTTTTATATATATATAAATATATATTAGTTAGTTTTGTATTGATACAAATATCCTCAGTTTAGTTCCTTTGGGACACCCCTGAAATCACACTTAAACTGGATTTACTCTGCAGGTCCAAGTGGCTAATTCCAAATGAATGTTTATTATCAATTCTTTTTGACCTTTTCCATGTCCATTTCAAGTGACAAATCCAAGTATGTCTAAGTTTAGACTGACAGAAAACCAACATGGGCAGTAACTCCACAAAGGGTCAACACCGGTCAGTGACAACACAGGAGCAAGGATACATAAATAATACAAATATTAAACGCTGCATAGTTTATAGCAGGGGCTTCAACTGTTGTCACACGGGCCGATCCACTATTTCAGAAGTTAAGAAGAGTAAAGATTTGGTTTGTTTAAAAGTAGCCTCTGAAAACACGTGTACCTTACTGTATATTCTATTTTTAAATGCAGTTTCAAATAAGTTTGCAGTACAGCCAAAAGCATATAGCCATAAGTAGCCATGACGTCCGCCAGGCAGAGGCTTGGCTGCACTGTATTTGTTTACAGAGTAAATTAGTGGCTAAAGTGCAAGGAAGTAACATTTCTTGTTGCTTTCTAACTACGTTCCATTGGTAAAAAAAAAATCTGAATATGAATACGTATAATTATTATTTGTAGTTATTTATTTATTTATTTATTAATTTTTTTAACTAGCTGTCCGCAACCCACGCAAAATGAGTGCCGACCCACCAGCTGAGGATCACTGGTTTATAGTTTGCCAGGGGTGACCTCCCCCCATTGATATAAATGAGAGAAACCTCTACATTACTCGTAAATTATTTTACTTATTTGATGATGATGGACAGCCCTCTAATGTAGTATATTTAGACCATATTTCAGGGTTGGTGCAGTTTAAATCGGTGTATTTCGATGTGCTTATCTGATCCATCCTTTTACATTGCGCTTGTATTGGCAGATTTTTAGAGACCTGATTCAGATCTGAAAATATCCCATTCCATGCATTTTTTTCCCTCTTTGCACCGCCACAGCCCATATCCCAATTGTGCCACTTAAGAGCAAAAAAATAATAAAACAAAACAAAACAAACAACTCAATTGTACCACTTGAACAATGCAGTGTCAATCCAGTCTCAGAGTCAATGGTCCGTCCACTGTATTCACAGTACGGAACTCAGATTTGACTCAATGGTATTTTAGCACGAGTATGTTGAATTTGAGAATCTGGCTTCAATACATCAGTGTTATCAGCGTGTGTATAAAAAGCTGTCTCATAAATTCAGGTTAGAACATGTTACCATCCCCAGGCGAGCTGGTGGTAATAAACGAGGCGTAGCTCTACCAAAAACCGTTGACTGTTTGTAGTCTAACAATTTGGGGTTTAAGCGTTGATAAATGAACTGAAATGTAATGCTCATTCAGTTTTAAGCCAGAGCGTGTAACAGTCGTAAATGGAATGTGAAATGAACTCTTGTCCGTGAGGACATAAAATGATGGAACCAGGCTGCATTGCCACCTGACATGTTGTGGAATGTGAATTATGTAATTATGTAATTATGACAACAACCACCAAAACGGACAAAGATGTTTTCTTTTTAATCCACATGATTTAACACAGTTGTAAATCTAACGCATGCAGTAGAACAGGGTTTTGAGGTCAGGGCTGTGAATGGTATTTACATTCAACACGGTTATGCTCAATTTGAATTGATAGAGTACATTACCTATTTGACAAGGTTTTAATGCGAACAGCACTTGGAACGATCGCGTTTGTGTGGCCTCAGAGATTTTTTATAGCTCGAAGAAGTGTTGTACTTTGATTGGGTCTATTAAACATCTGTATAGGTATGTAAAATGTTGATGTTTAAAAAAACACACAGTGGAACTTCAAAGTTACAGAAAAAGGCCATTCTGTAATGCCGGGTGACCACAGAATTGCTCGTATTACACTGGAAATAATTGAAATAAAATGATTTTTTTCCATTGTACATTTCATGTAACTTTCAACATCAATATTTCAATCTTAATACAACCCCAAATTCAATGAAGTTGGGGCGTTGTGTTAAACATAAATAAAAACAGAATACAATGATTTGCAAATCATGGTCAACCTATATTTAATTGAATACATTACAAAGACAAGATATTTAATGTTCAAACTGATAAACTTGATTGTTTTTAGCAAGTAATGATTAACTTAGAATTTTATGGTTGCAACACGTTCCCAAAAAGCTGGGACAGGTGGCAAAAAAGACTGAGAAAGTTGAGGAATGCTCATCAAACACCTTTTTGGAACATCCCACAGGTGAACAGGCTCATTGGGAACAGGTGAGTGCCATGATTGGGTATAAAAGGAGCTTCCCTAAATTTCTCAGTCATTCACAAGGAAAGATGGTTTGAGGTTCACCTCTTTGTGAACAAGTGCGTGAGAAACTAGTCGAACAGTTTAAGGACAATGTTCCTCAACGTATAATTGCAAGGAATTTAGGGATTTCGTCATCTGCGGTCCGTAATATCATCAAAAGGTTCAGAGAATCTGGAGAAATCATTGCATGTAAGCGGCGAGGCCGAAAACCATCATTGAATGCCCGTGACCTTCGATCCCTCAGGCGGCACTGCATCAAAAACCGACATCAATGTGTAAAGGATATCACCACGTGGGCTCAGGAACACTTCAGAAAACCGATGTCAGTAAACACAGTTCGGCGCTACAGCCGTAAGTGCAACTTTAAACTCTACTATGCAAAGCAAAAGCCATTTAAAAAAGTTGAAAAGTGTTCAAAAGCCAGCATCTGTGATGGTATGGAGCTGTGTTAGTGCCAATGGCATGGGTAACTTACACATCTGTGAAGGCACCATTAATGCTGAAAGGTACATATAGGTTTTGGAGAAACATATGCTGCCATCAAAGCAACGTTTTTTTTCATGGACGCCCCTGCTTATTTCAGCAAGACAATGCCAAACCACATTCTGCACGTGTTACAACAGCGTGGCTTCGTAGTAAAAGAGTGTGGGTACTCGACTGGCCTGCCTGCAGTCCAGACCCTTTCTCCCATTGAAAATGTGTGGCGCATTATGAAGCGTAAATTACAACAACGCAGACCCCGGACTGTTGAACAGCTGAAGCTGTACATCGAGCAACAATGGGAAAGAATTCCACCTACAAAGCTTCAAAAACTGATGTCGTTACTACTGTCTTTCTTTTCTGCCTTTTACTGCCCACAGGTGGCCAAGGTGTGCAGACCGGAATGAGCAGCACAATGTCCACTGAATTGAATAAGAAAGTGTGACTAAATCAGTGAAATTCTTTTTAATTCTATTTAATGCTGTGTTTTTATAAAGTATAATATTATAGCGTGCAATGTTTCTCATTAAAAAAAGCCTTCCACTCTAGCTGCTCATGTTATTGGTGGAGAAACCTGTCTGGTTATTACGTAAATGAACCCCACAGTGGTGCAGAACAGCTTGCTCACAGACCCATTTTCATAAGATTTAGTTGCTTGTGTGATTTCACACTTGATAGGTGGGCACGCACTCCGGAGTCCCAACTAGATGTACACAAGTCATTCAAAAGTAAATCTTTCATATGTGGTCTTAAACCATAAAAACATCACCATATTTGAATGATGGAATTTATCCCTAAATTTGTGTTTGCAATTGTATACCTAAGTATTTTAATAGTAAGACCAACATCTGGTCTTGGAACTTGTAGTATCGTGTGAGGCAGTGACTTTTTTCCTGTCATGCAGAAGGAATTGTTTTAATCTCACTTTTCTTTTGGGTGTGAATGTGCTGAAATACAAAGTGCTGCAAAGTGCCATTCCACAAGATAAGGTTGAATTGGCATGTACCCAGTAGTGAACTGGAACTTGCTCGGCCCGGCGATGACTCTTGTTGAATACGCCCGCCCAATTACTCGCTCTCAGCGCTCCTTCATCAACATTAAGAAGGTGTGGCCACTCATGTCTCCGCATGATATTGTTGGTGGTTGCAAAACATGCAGCGACATGAGTGCACTGTTTGTCTTTTCCATATTAGGGAGTATGTGAAATGATAAATGAGGGTTCAGCGTGGCTTAAGAGCATGATCTGATATTCTGCACTTTTCTTCTTATCAAGATTTTAAGTGCCTAAGGTCCCACTGGGCTATGAAATGCAATACTGCAGGACTCCAATACGAATAACTCACTTAGTTGTATTGTAACCGTAATTACCTGTACTCATGTGTTCGTGTTTTTTGTTTTTGTTGACTTTATTGTCATTTGTCCGCTGTGTTGGCCACTGTTTTTTGAACATATACTGTACAGGGGATCACTGGTTTACGAAGTTTCCGGCATACAAGGTTTTGAGGCCAACGTCAAGTATGCCTTTTGTAACCCTGACAACCAAAGGAGGGTGTGGCTTTTTGTTGACCCCCAACTGGAAGACTTTGTCGAGATGCGTTATTAGCGTTTCCTCTTTCACAGCGAGTCATCAGACTTAGCCCACAGTGATGAAAACTGACGGCTCAAATTTGGTAGCAATCCAAAAAAATCTGTAGGACAAGGTCATCTTTGAAGGACACCTTAAAATGGCCCAAATGACTGTAGAATGGCTGTTTAGCCCCAAAATGGCAGACTTCCTGTGTCCTTCTGGGCATGTGTTATTGAGACTTATTTTTTTGGTCTATATTGGGCACCATTATTATGATAGCTGTCGCACCACAGCTGACGTTTACATTTAAGATGGAGACAGTTTGTCTTCAAATTAGGTGCTGTCTTAATACTGCCATCACATTGTGTGTGTGTGTGTGTGTGTGTGTGTGTGTGTGTATTTGCGTTTTGATATCTTGATTGTAAAAGTGTGCGATATAAATAGAAGAGTTCATCTCCGTGCTTCCCAGGTGTTCACGTCCTCGCTATAATTTTCACACATGATTTAGTTTCTTGTACCCTCCCCTCCACTTGGCTACTTTAAAGGACCTTCAGGGCTGACCAGGTGACAGGCCACAACAGGTGGTGCCTTGACCTCCATGGAGGCACCTACAACCACAACGTGACATTCTTCGGAGATGACAAGGCATTATTATTTATGACTTACTCCTCGTATCTTACGTCTGCTCTTTCCAATTGTCATCTGTTCCTTTTTGGAGCCCTGGTTCACAGCAGATAGGGAAATATTTGCTACATTTATTAGTTCCCATTCAAAGAGACCTTCGATGCCTTTTTTTCCACAAGTTAAAACAGTTCTCAGGTTTCTTTATTTGTCTTTTTACACAGGTAGAGTATTTATCTTTATTTAACAGCAATTGACCATGGGCCCACAGGAGACCTTGACCCTGTCCAAACCCGCACCGCGGTCCGCCATTTGAAGATACCTGTTGTTGAGCCTTTGACACTGCCTTTAAAACCCAGACGTTTTTCATTTTTCAGTATCTGCACCATTCATACAAAACTTGTGGAAATTGTTTTAAGTCACTTCTGCTCCATTAAGTTACAACACAACCAACTGGAGTCGGTACCAATAATCCGCAACGGCAAGACGTTTTATCGCTCGACATGCAATTGTCGCTGCCATTCTGGTGTGCTGGTGTTCTAGTGTATGTAAAAGCCGTAGACAGGTTTCAACTCTGATGTGACAATTTGGCAGAATTAGGGGCCTCTATTCACAATTTTTTCCCATATTTGTCTCTTGAAATGCTGACCCCATATTCCCCTTTTTCCACGTAATTACACTGTGCCGTGTGTGATGTATAACGCTAATGACTTAACCTTTGATGTCATATTTTCATGTCAGCTTCCACCCATCCTGTCGGGCAGGTCACAGGTCCTATAATTCCACAAGCGCTGTGGTTTTTGTGAAATTATGCACTGTGGCAGATTTCTCTCAGCTGGATGCTGTCATAAAAGTCCCACCCTGACATATTAAAAACCAAGCGGTGTTCTGTAAATATGACGAGGCATTTTTTTTCCAACCCTTCAACGAGAAAAGCGTGAACATGTGACAGCACTTAACCTTGTCCGTCTGTCCCTTGCAGTTTTCAAGGGGAATGCATGGCAAAATCAGGGCTTAAACTGGTGAAACTTAATCACGCGTGAAATATTTGAGTAGTGCACGTGTGTCTCCCATTTGGAACTGTCCCATTCATGTGCATAATCGGTACATAATTTTTATTTTATTTTATTTTTTATTTTTTGTATAGGAGATGATGTATTCAAATCTTCCCTCCTCTGAAACATTAAGCTGGCAGTCAGTCGAAGCTGAGTCCTGGCATGTTTTCATCCGTGCAGGGTGTTTCTTGAATCTGCACTTCAATTTCTTAATCAGAATTTGTAAGATGGAGAAATTAGTTTTATGGACGCAGAGCCATCAGGATATTGTCTAGACCACAGTGGAGGTTGAAGCCAACAAGTCTCCCGATCTGTAGAAAACAAGAGGATACTATTGCCAACCCATGATTCATTTTCCAAATTCTTCCCTTGAATCTACTCACTACTATTTTATTGCATTTTGGCTTTTTTTTAATCCTGAAAACATGGTGTTCAGTTATATATATATCTTTGGTTCACTGAGCAGCGACTGAGATAATTGGGCTAAGATTATCCAAAGGTAAACAAAGGATAAACAGGTTTTCAGGTTTTTTTTTAACCCCTATTTTTTTTTTAGACGATTTCGATTATAATTCTTATTATTGAAGGGGATTTCTGAATAAACCAACATCTGTAGCCCTCTTAACAAGCCTTTTTTACAGAGACCAAGCTAAATTGGTATATTAGGCGTTTATCTGCAGTCGCCTTTTACACAGAACCCAACTAACGCTCTTCATGATGTCTTCTTTTCCTTCCATCTTCTCTTGGAAGAGGTCTGCATTGATGTAGTTCTACTTTAGTTCGCAAACTAGTCACGACTGAATCAACAGCGCCTAATACTGCACTCCATTTTGTCTCGAGTGCATCAAAACACTAATAATCAATTCCACACAAACAATCAATTATCTATTTTAGGGCTAAAATAATGACTCAAATATCTTGAATAAAATAAAAGTAAAAAAAGTAATAAAAGTCAAACCAAAATCTGTGGCTCCAAGCTTCACATTGATCATTTTTATACACAGATACATGTTACTGCAAAATCTTAAAATATCTGATAGCTGCAGCCCTAATCTATTACAGCTACATGTACAGCTAGCCTTGGCATCACTCACTCACTCACTCACTGACTCACTCACTCATGTTGTGAATGTACACGACTAATGCAATGGGTCAGTGTATGACTTCTCATCGACTCTTCTTGTGTGTCTCTTAGGTGAATCATGAGCAGCAACTACAGTGTGGTACTGGCTGGTTCGGCTCCGTGGGGCTTCAGGCTACAAGGAGGGAAGGACTTCGGTCTTCCCCTCACTATTTCGCGGGTGAGTGGCGAGGACGCCTTCTCCGTAACCTCCTTGGCATGCGGCCCATCCGTGCTACACCTGCGTGTGACATTCAATGCTAAACAAATAACAGTGGTACCTTGACTTGACTTACGAGCGCCCCTATGGGTGAGTTTTTGGAGTTAGAAGCTTTTGCTTGGTCAAGTTCACCAACTATCCCCGCCAATTCGGGCCCGCCGGACTTAAGCCTCGAATGTCATTCACAAAGGCACACCCTTTAAAGGCACACATACGACACTGCAGTTGTTGTGATTGTCCCAACATATACTAATTACACTTTAGAAAACCAGTTATTCCTTTTCTCTTTTATTATGTTTTTGTACTAGTATACATTGCTATTTTTCTTTATTAAGAAATACAGTACGTAACAAAAACAATGTGGATTTTTTTTGGGGGGTGTCACAGGGGGGCTTGAATGGATTTATGGCATTCAAATTCATTTAAATGAGGAAAAATTGATTTAATATACAAATAGATTGATTTAAGAGCATGGTCACAGAACAAATTAAACTCCAATGCTACACCTTCCATCAAAATTGTCTGACTAGGCCATAAGTCCCGCTGGGCATTTACCGACCATAATGGATTGCTCCTATGAACCAATGTTTGCTGTCATTTTGGTCATTTAAATGAGGGATATCATCCTGGCGCTTGGCCCGCTGTGAAACACTGCGAACTATAAATACTGGATCTGCACTGAAAGAACTAAAAGTTCTCCTCAAATTTCCCATACGATGGAAACCTCAGAAGGCTGCTGTGGTTCAGTAATAACTATTTGTAACATAGCATGATTTTGGAGTAATATTAAGGGATAGATCACTGCCTATCCTATACATAGTTACACTGTTTATGTTCCTGGTGTAAGGGCATGAAGTGCAGCACACTCAATTGTTCCAAGAATTAAAGGAGGTTCTGCTTCTCGCTGGTGCAGAATGTGCAGTGTTATTTAGTTTACTGCTTCCTGTTATGAAGTTGTAATCTCAGTGTCACTCCATAGATCAGTGACTGTTTATTTGACGCTAGCAAGATCGGTTACAATTTGAAGATGTCTCTTCTATTGAGGAACTCTTTACATCTGCATGAGTACAAAGTTGCTGAAATAAGTTAAGCAGGCCGGCCCTGAAGGTTTGTCTATTTGTGTCCTGTGATAAACTTGGAATGCGTGACATTATTGTTGTCACGCTGGCATTTATATCCGAGTAGCAGCATTCTTGTCATTAATATGTGATTATAAAGAAACATATGCAGACATGTCGATTGATGGTGTATTGGTTTGGCCGTTATGAGTTTCGAATGGAGCGGTACTGTATATACGCATGTCATAAAAGTTTTACGGGTTGTCAGAAACTTGACTCCCGGCTCTGATATTTACTGGGATTGGCTATGTTAGGTTTTACCAGGGGGTTAAAAATAATATCAGTCAGCTGAGTTGCTAAGGGAGTGTCGCTGGTGTGTATTTAGCTGAACATTTGATATTTTTGTAATTAAGTAGTTACATGTTGAATACCCTCACCACTATACTCAATCCTTTACATATTTTCCTCCCAGTCAATGTTCAGATTTCCAGTTGTTGTCACTTTGCCAGTAAGGAGTCTTCCTCTTGTTTGGTTTTCGTATCTGAAATACAATCCCCAAGAAGACATAAAGAAAAGAATGCAAACCAATTTTGAGAGTCATTTTTCTAGATATGAGGGCCGATTACCGGTCCTGATGTCTGTTGCTGCAACGAGTGATTTGACTTTATGTTTTTCTATCGAAGAAGAATCCCCCAAAGTGTAAAAATTAGTTAAAATTCAAACCCAACAGGAAGACAAAGAACGTTTATTTATTGTTTGACCACAACTACCTCACTAATCATGGGTCAGATGTATTAGGTCCAGAAGATTCGAAAACAAAACAAAGGGGAGATGGAGCGCTGCTGTTGTCCCTGTAACCCCTGATACTTTTTTTAGAAGGGTTAAATATTCATCAGGTTGGAAACAATTCTAGGTCCAGACACTCAGTTGGATAAAAGCCTTCATTAATGGGGCTCAAAGATTAAAAAACACCAACACGTATTAGCTGGAAAACTCTGAACAATAACCTGTAAAGGTCCAAGGAAGGTTTTGAAGCTCTGTTGAAATTGTCGCTATTCATTAAAATGATGTTTTTTGACATAGTCCCTGAACATTTGGAAGTATTGTACAAATCATTGTGCAACAATTCTTAAATGTTTGAAGACTGGTTGAAATTTGCGTAAAAATGTAATAACATTCTTTACTTGACATGGAACCATGGTTCCAGAAAGTATTAAACAATTTCAGAAATTTGAAATTTGCACCTGGGAGATGGTGACTGGGGACGTGCACCAACTGATCTGATCTTTGACCACAGCTACCTCAAAAATCTAGGTTGAAAATCTGTTAAAATCCATACAACCATGAATCCTAAACATTAAAGATGTCGGTAGAGGCGTAACGGTTTGACTATTAAAGTTCCTTGCTCATCTCCTGTGTGACATCAGTCATAATGATTGTGCTTTTTGCGCAACAGTGTCCCGCATATCCAGAAACGAGGTTATAATTGATATATAGAAACATCTGGCATTGATTTGAACACACAACATCATTTACTTCCTCCACTTGATGAGTGAGTAGAAAATTGTTTGGACCACAAGCTTATTTCACGGTTCATGAGACACCCACGATGCAAAATAGTCTCTACTCGCAGTACAGTATGGAACAGCATGAATTGATTCTTCTCTGGCTTTGCCTCAGTATTCTGATGTCATTCACCACCTGGTACAAACACTTGATTGTGCACAATGAATTATGAAAGGCTGTTTGTGTATAAGTCAACCACTGGCAGATACCCCAATGCCTCTATGTATGTAGCCTTGAGGTGGAGTATGTAGCATAATACCACATGAAATACTGAGTGTGGTGTGACAGCATGATGAGACATACCCACATCATTTCAAATTGTCAGGATTTATCCTGAACATACATTATGTGCTCTGTGGATAGGATGATGAGAACCAAGAGTACTGTATGGACAATTTATGGACCTTAATGTTTCTGGTTTTATAATATGTGCTGGTGTCTGTTTCTACTTCCACAATGTGTAAGGTTATTTAAATTTCTGTCGAGCTTCCATTGCGGAAAATATGCAAACTCAACATTCAATAGCTGTTGAGATTTTAAAATAATTCCCTTACTATACTAACAAAAAAAAAAAAATGATATTCAAGTGACTGTATTATGCATGTTCTTGATGTTTTTAGTGCTCACTCAAATTGAATAGGTAATAGGTCAAAATACGTGCGACACTATTGAGGCCATACAAAATTATCTGGAAAAATATACATCTAATACATAATGCCACATGAGATTTCAGGAAATCTCATGAGACTTGGCTTCAAGTTACATTTTAAATGTTTCTTAAAACTTTGCTTTTACAGTTAATAAAGGTTTTATGGTGCCAACAGTTTGACCTTGGAATGAAATAATTCAATTGCCATGATCTATGTGTATATATGTTCTGAATCCAAACAAATCAGAGTGCTTTACAATTTTAAGTGGGTTAAAATGTTTTTAAATATTTATATTTATTTCTTTATTTTACAACTGGTGCCTTCAGTATTTTCATGTACAGTGAAATGGATTGTCTGTTTCGGTCACGCAGAATCATCGACATTTATGGCTTGTAAAGCTCTTTAAACCAAATCAAATCACTGTATGACAGCGAGGTCCAACCCTTGGCTCAAGTTGGACCAAGAAAAAAATTCAAGCGGCAAATAAATCTCGAGGAAAGCATTAAGATAAATAGCTTGTATGTTTTCACTGCTGGCAAACAGCCCAGTTTCTGTCGTTCTGTCTCTCCATTTTGTTGGAATCTCTTGATATTGTTTACATGGGAACTCGTCAAATCTATCCCCTTGTCCACCGTTTTTTTTATTTTTTTATTTATTAATGCTTGTTAATCTACCTACTTATGTCATCTCTACTACTATGTATTTAGTGGCTTCCCAGTATGATCTGTCTGGTGTCCAAAGTTATGTTGAAGTCATCTGCTTTCAATCTCGGCTCTAGCCGAAATCAAGAGCCATTGAGTGTTTGCTATTACTGTACTGAAGCCTCTGCATTAGTGTACATACGCATACTATGCTTTGATTTCGATGCTTCAAATTTCAGCAATTCTCATGAAGTCATTAACCAAGACTTGGTTGTTTCCTACGCCTTTTGGTCTGGATTGCATGTTTATGAAGAAAGTCATGTCGTGCTAACATTTAGTTCGAATGAGCGTCCAATTAAAGAAAGCTAAACTGGAACGCAGCCTGGAGGGTTGTGACATGTCGTTGCTATTTGATGTGGTAACTTGTGGTTAGAAGCAAGGCTTGAGACACTTGAAATGCGAGCGAGTGCAGCAGATGTTTGCCAAATTTTCACTGCCACTGCCATCTATATAGGGTAATTTACAGGGTGATGGCTAGCTTAATTCCCCCCCGCAGTCAGACAAGCTCTGCAACACAACAGCTTTGCCCGGTCTATAAATAGCGCTCTTCATTTTTACAGGCCCATTAACTGCAATTGTCTGTCAGTCAACACAGGGAACAAGTGTCAGTGAGCCACCACCGACCATTATACTGTACCTCAACTAGCCAACAACAGTGGGCTGACCTACCAGAAGATAAATGAACTATTTTCATATTTTTGCTTATATGGCGGTCTCTGCTCCGTCTTCATTTCCCGAGTGTCTTCCTGTCACATAAGCTCGAATACACACCATGTTTGGAAGAGCACTATGGGAAAACAAAAGGATTCCAGACTGGGGTTTCTTGCAATAGAAATCCACTCCAGTACTCCAGTCCTTTCATATGGGTTGTTTCTGACCGGACTACAGAGCATTCAGTGTTCAAGCGCAGGGTCGCGCTGCTTTTGTGTTGTTTTGTTTGTGTTGTCATGGCAATTTAACTAAGCGCTCCTGTTAAGGTCGGCTAGGCACCGCGGCTTTTCCAAGGGCCTCATTGAGGTAATAAGAGGCTGTCATCAAACCATGACAACCATGTGTTGAACATTCTTCTTGAGCTCTTAATTGGGATGTTTGAATGCTGAAGTATTTGGCGCCCCCTGTATTGTTGTTTTCGGCCTCTTCATTAATGTAATTAACAGTCTGTGCAAAAAATAAATAAATGCTCTTAGGAGTGCTAAATAGTGGGAACTATGCTGACAGGTTGAGATGAGCTGCGTAGATGAGCCACCTCAACCTGTTCACATGGGAATTTAGTGGAATTTCCTATTTCCTACACATTTTGCCTTGATTGCTATGGAAATGACCCTTCACATTAACCAACACATTATGGCAAAATATAGAGGTTTTTTTTCAATGGTGTACTTCCCCTATGTTAACTAAATTGTACTGGTTTTACATAGACCCACTGCTGATGGAAAATAGTCCAGTTATGAATGTAATTACTGTAAGTGTATGGTCTCACTCATATTTGCCCATCGTCATTAACCCACTTAAGCCCAACGAAGCAGAAAAGCATTTGAAAACACATTTATGCCATCTTTTTAAATATACCATAATCCATCAATTTTTTTATATTTGCTATATTCACATATATTGCTTTAATAAGATAATTTAACAGTCACTAGTCAGGTTATTCTAAATACCTAATGATCAACTTTGTCTAAAAATACACAGAAGGATGTTCATTAGCAGCATTTGCCACGAGTCATCCATCTTTGACTCCCCTTGTCATGACACCATGTCAGGCACAGGTCTTCTTCCATATAAGGCCGTCCATCTTAGTCGACTTGACGTCGCATGCGTCTCTGGCTGTATCGCAAAACACTTCCTGTTACATGACTTCTCCTTTGCGAGATGACCGCGGCCCTCTTCCTCATGCCGTACTTTTACTGGCGGGCGGCAGGAAGTGACACAGCGGGGAAGATTAGGAACATTCCAAATGATGATGTGCTCGCTGTTGTCTGGTGCCCATGTCCTCTTTCATTCATCTCTTTAACTGTTCCCTTTCTCTTTTGTGTGAAATAGTCCCTGTGAGTCCACAGTTTTAAAATACGGTGCTCATCTGCATCGCGAAGAATTTCATTTTGGCAGCAGTGTACTACACAGAGCAGAAAAAAAAAACTTCCAATAGGGTCTCAGTCTGACTAGTAATTTATCGTGTGTAGGTCTTTCTCGAGCATTTCTAAGTAAACAGAGAGATCTATTTTAATTTTTTGTTTAATAAAGATGGATTAAAGACATGGTGGAAGGCTGTTAATCTGTCTGGGTATTATTTTGTTGTTGTGGGATCTTGTACAGAAACTGTCATACATTATACATATCATACAATTGGGAAAATACGCATACATCAAAGTATTTTGTAGGTACTAATTTAATAATCTCTTGTGCTTTGCCACAGGATTTAAAGTAGATACATCAAACATGTATTATGCACTATTGTTCGATTCAAGTATGGAGTCAGCAGTGTGGAGAGGACCACAGCGGCGACTCTTAATTGCTAGAATCCCATTCATGTAAAAACACTTGGAGAGACTTTTCAGCTATTTGAAAACGTTTGGCCAAAGTGTAGGCGATATCACAAAATCCTGAACCCATCATCTGATTTTCAAAGTTCTTGCTGCGTTTTACTCAGGTTGAAGTGACCATTCCAACCAGATTTAGGATTTTGACAAACTGTCTTTTGGGGGAAATCTTGTCACATTGCTACTCTCAACAGTCTTTGAGCTTGAATTCAACCTTTAAGTATTCTAGCTGTAAGGCATTAAAGTGGGAGCTCTAAAGGACGATATTGTGGGATGCTGGTTCACCTCTGAGTTGTTTGGGTTTGGTAACTGGACAGGCTTCCAAATGAAAAAAGAAAATAACAGATGCTTTAGTATAATGTACCAACAATAAATTATGCAGTCTAAACTGAAATGATGAATGACCAAGGAGTAATGTGAAGATGATTGCTTTAAAAAAAAGTAAAAAATAAAAATGTTTTATTATTATTATTATTTTGCAATATTCTTTTAAAAAGAAATCAACCGCTGTAAGAACACAAAACAATCCTGCAAGTGAGATAACGTATGGACACACGAGGGGAAACTACAGTGGACGGAGTTCAGTTCCGACGGCAGTGGCGTAACCCGAATTTGCACGTAAATCAAAATACTCTGTAATCTCTCATGAGCCTACGCCGCACATATAAAGCTGCCCAATACAAAACAGTATCCATGAAGACATGCGTAGCTACGTCACAGGGCAAACTAGTTCATTGCGCGCTGCTCGTAACCGAGACTGCTGTAGTCTTACTGCGTTGAGTGTGGGTCTGTTAGTGCTCAAATAATTGACTTGAATAATTCAATTACAAAACAACGTGAACCAAAATCTCTGTCTCGAATTTTCGCAGTGATCATTTTTCCACACAGACCACCCCTCTGTGTAGAAATAAGTTGGCGTGACGGTGGTGAGCTTGCTGAACTGAGGTCTTGTGTAAAATACTGAGATCTTCTCTGATTTAAAATCCCCGAAATATTTTGTGCAACTTTTGAGACAATTCTTTCCCCAGAAAATTCCAAATCATCCGTTTCAACTTTCTCCTGGCTTACAACTGTGAATTGTAATTCACCCGTGGTAAGCATTTGACATCGAGGTGGTTAGAAGTCAGTCAATGCCAGCCAATTAATGTAAATCCTAATAGTAGCAAGCAGCGCAGGTGTTCTGGCTGGTTCCCCAATACAGGAAGTCCTCGATTTACGAACGAGTTCCATTCCGACGCTGACGACGTAACCCGAATTTCCACGTAAGTCGGATTTCACCGTTAAAGTGGAAATTTACGTCGAAATACATCTGTTACGGCTATTGTCCCACGTGATTGTGACAGCAAGTTCAGTGTGTGTGGGCGTGTGCGTCGATGTGTGCGTGAGATTGGGATTGTGAAGGAGGAAGGAGTGCACGCAGGTGCGAGTGTGTACAGTGGTAAGTGGAGTGACGGCGACCGGGGAAGAGTAGCGATTAGCGGAGGACCCGTTGACGTTGAATGTGCAGAGGAGGTAATAAAGCCATTAAAGCAGCAAATCGGTGCTTCGTGCCTTTATTGTTGCTCAGCTGTGCAACGAGAGAAGGGAGTTAACCCCGAGGCACAAACACAGACAAGCACGATGCACTAGCTAAGCAGAAACACTGTGGTGCTGGGGACAAAATGGCGGACGAGGCACGGGCGTCGTAACGTCGTAGGTCGAGTACGACGTAACTCGAGGACTTCCTGTATTGTTTAATATTAAAGTTGGAATCTAAATCATCAAAATGATTTTGAAGCCACTTTAAGGTCAAATTAGAACTTATTGCTGCTTGAAATGTCAGCTGAGTTTCTTTACTCATGTCCCTGTTCGAACTGGAATAGTTTGAATCAATTGCTATTAATCAAAACCACATTAAGAAAACATCCTCCTGCCACAGAAGACTTGGAACATTACAGCCACATTTCCAATTCACTTATCTTCTCCTTTTCTTTCACATTTTTTACAGATTTCACCTGCCAATAACACTCATTTGTTTTGTATCTTTGTGAGAAAGACCGACTGTAAGATGCCGGCAAGACCAAGTTCACCACAACTTGGATATTAAACACGGTTAACCACGTATGAAACACTTCACATTCTGAATACATTACAGCTGTTTTCCCCATTCGTGTCTGCAAATAGTTTTCTTGTAGATTTACCTTATATAGCGCTACATATTGTTGTTTTTTTCTTGGTTCCCTACAAGGAGGGAATTCTTTGTCACTCCCCATTAGGTTTACAACCCACAAACACGCTAATGCTGGGAGTTCAGACAAAGAATCCAGCAGCCGTCCAAATGTCTGTGCATTCAGCAGTCTTTCAGCAGCTTTTCTCTGCCTCTTTACCATTAAGTTTCCTGTTTTAGTAAGAGGCAGCCACTGCCAGTATGTCAGAGGTGATTGGACACGGTGCACTATAGCGCAAAGAACTGTTTTATTAGGAGTAAGTGAGTCAGGACAGACAGCATAAAATCTGGTAAGAGATACTGGACACTGAGTCAGGTGAGGCTTTGTACTCCCCGGTTTGGTGACTACTTAACACCTCGCAACTAGCACTTATGGCAGCTGCATCATAGGTTTCCGAGACTTCTAGTATGCTTACATAACCCTCAGTTGCCCGTTGGAAGCTACCTAGTGATCCCAGAAAGTATGACTCCAAAGAAATGAGTCACTGTCCTTGCAAGTTTTGGCCTACACCTCTGTCACTTCCTCATTCCTTCCAGCTCCTTTTCCCCTATTTGGGCTATTGTGACGTAAAACACAATGCCACATTGTTTTTGCCCTCATTGTCTTCTCATTTTACACCAGTGGAAACAGTTACGCAGGCTAAAACTGAATGCAGAGAGAGAAGAGGTTTAAATTTGTTCGTAAACAAACTAATGGCGAAATGGGGTTTAATTAGTGCTATTTGGGCGGAAAAACCACAGGGAATAGCTTTAATTTTCCTAAAAAGGTCTTAATTATCCTTTAAAATTACACTTAATCCTTAAATCCGTCATTCGGATCTTAAAAAGGCCACAAACACAATAAACAACATTGTTTTCATTGGAAGACAGTCTGCAATCACTTTAAAAAATGTTTCATACTTATTTTCTTACTTTATTTATCTTCCATATTCTCACTATTCTTGCAAGTGTACTTAACATTTTCAAAGAGCCTGCATCACTCACGCCTAGTGGTCATATTTTGTAAATGAGAGGTTTTAGTTTGGATTAAAAGGCCGTCAAAAATCCTCCATTTGGTTTCTTTAAAGCTGCAGATACGCTGCACAGGTTTTCCGAAGACGAAGACCTATCAAAATCTGAATCTCGCTACTTGACAAAGTTCTCCGTCTTTTCTTTGTGTTTGCTGAATGACGTGTTTATGATCGCACACCAAAGTACGACTTTTTCAGTGAATCTGTCTGCCCCCTGCTCTTAATATACTGCTTCTCAACATCTTCAGAAGCAATGACGAAATTGGACTCTCAACACGTGTAAACCTGAGTCGAGTACATTCCTGTCTGTCCCACCGCCCGCGCTCTTTCATGCATCTGAGATGTGACGCAAAGATATGATGGAACAATTCCAGAGTAAAAATTATGAGTGCGTACTGTTCTTTTCTGTTCCTGCATGATGGCAGCCAGCATGGCTGTACAGGTTTCAAGTGCGTAAACAAGGTGCGCTGAGTGATTCATGACGTGTTACAGGATTATAAATGCCTTGACATCATGTTTTAGCAAACCTAGTAACTCAGTTAATGTGGGTTACACACATTCCGACAAATGGTCCAAATTTGGGCCATTTTTAACGATCAATAGGCAATTATAAACCTTTTTTTTTGGGGGGGGGGGGGGGGGCGTCATTTACTTGCTGATTTTTTGCTTTTGGGACAATGCTGTCCCTAATTCTCGCTAGTAGCGAGGGAAGACATTACTTAATCGAGATTCACCCAAAAACATGCCTACAGTGTGAAGCAATTATTCTGGATTTTTAAAGGGTGCTGACATTTAGCGGACCAAACTCTTTCGCCATTCCTAGTTGGGACTCACGAATCATTATCAGGGCAAATCCTTCTCATCCCTCCATCGTGGAGGAAAGAAGAATGCTGCTAACATGACCACTGTTGGCAATGTCGCAAGTCACTTTTTTGAAAACTATAAGATGCTAGAGGGGTCCAAAAAGTTGCTAAGTTTGCAACACTGAAGACTTCTCTCTTGCTCGCTTTTACCACCCACACACGTCCCAGCTGACTTTGGGCAAAAGGGGGACCACACCCTGGGCTGGTTGTTCGTCAATCACCTGACACGGACAGACAACCATTCACACTTGCATTCACACAGTAACGGAGTGGAAACTGAACCCACGCTGCTTACACAGGAGTCAGGCAAATGAACTACTGCATCATCAGTGACTACGTACTGTATACTAATCTTTCATACAAGTAAGAGCTTATTTTCATGTATTTTTGCATGTATCCTCACTGAACAGCTGACTGATGGAGGCAAAGCAGCCAAAGCCAACATAAGTGTCGGAGACGTCATCCTCTCCATAAATGGCATCTCCGTTGACAGCATGAACCACCTTGAAGCCCAGAACAAGATTAAAGCCTGCGCGGGCAATCTCAGCCTAAATCTACAGAGGTAATCAACACAGTTTAGTGTAGTGGATAGTGAAGTTTTAGTGGGTTTGGAATTCCTGCTTTCCACTAGAGACAGGCCTGCTGCATGTTATAGTATTAAGTTATGTCAAAAGAAAGAATCTGTATGGCACTTAAATGTCTGCTTTTTAACACTCCTAATTAGCAGTGTAGACAGGCTCTTACCAGCCGGCTTCATGTATAACCCCAAATCTGTTGAAGTCATCAGATCGGGCTTCAGCTTTGGTTTATGTTAAGTCGCAATGAGTGCATCAAGCGTTCCTCTGCTCTGCCTATTAGGAAAAGGAAGAAACCTGGAATTCCATTGCCTATACTCAAACTTCCTGACTGTGATCCATCACATGAGAAACTCCTATCAGTTGAATCTAGCTTACGTTAAACCAAAAAGAAAACAACCATCAGTGCACCCCTTGCATCTCCACTGCAATATTCCACATTTTAGCAGTGTTTGTACATGCTACAATTAGACATGTTATAATAACATCACGTGTTGCCCCCATTTTTTTTTTAACCATTAAAGGAGACATATTATGCTTTTCCCCCAGTTTTAAACACCTCCCAGGCGTCTGTGACATGCTTTTGTCAAATGTGCCAAAGAATTTACACCCTCTGTTTCGAGCCTGTGTAAAATTAATCTGTTTTGAGGGGGCCATCCTGTCTCATGCGAATGAGCTACTGCTGTGCCCTTCCCCCTCCACTGCCGGGCCAAGGCAGAGTATGACTTTCGGTAACATGACAACTAGAGGCTGAGTTAGGGGGTGACTACTCGTTGAGCCTAAAAAAAAAAAAAAAAAAAAAAAGTGCAAACTGTGAAGCAATATCCTTGAAGACCCTTTATAATGTCTCCACAAGGGGATACAAATTCCCCATACAAACGCCAATGGTATACATATCATGGTGTCAATGGTAAACCATTTGACATAGCATTTTTATGTTAGGTTTCTGGTCACCCAGAAATACTCGCTTGTTTGGCCGCATGTATTGCACGTACCAGAAACCAACACCGCTGCGTATCGGAAGCTAACACTGATAACACTGGTGGCTAATGCTAATCTGTGCTTCCAAAAAAATCCCAATGCTTTGCTTTTGGTTTTGAGGTCGTGTTGAAGACAGCGTAGGCTTGGAAGTGGCAGATCTTCTGCCAGCCTTGGTGCCTAGTCATGGACAGAGAACCTGTGTGGGGAGGGTTTCATGTAAATTTGCCAATTTGTGACATCACAATTTAGGTAAAATTCCTAACAGCTCGCTCACGGACATATTTTGGAAAATAGGCTGCTCACAAAAGATTTACAAAGTGACCCAAGTACTGTATTTGTATATGAACAATTAAAAAGTAAAATTTCCACATCGCCTTTAACATTCAAGGGCTTGGTTTTGTTAGCCTCTGACCTTGCTGTTGTTAGTTGAGTGACTTGTTTTTTTCCACCGTCTCTCAAAATGACACTGTCCAACAGTGGGAGGTGTCCTAGGTGACGACTTCCTAATAAAAAAAAAAAAAGCTCACGCCGATTGTTTTTGCCAAACACAGTGCACTGCTAAATGGGGAAAAAATGACACACACACCTTCAAAGTCCTTCAAGAAAAAATCTGGGGTAGGTTCGCATGGCACGCCGTTTTATCAGCACATGGAAGTAGAAAGGAGCATTGCCACTTAATTGTGGGAAAATGATCTAAAAACAGCCCCATGCCGCAGCTGCATGTAATCTTCTATGGGCAATGGTTGCACAATAGAACACAAAACATTGTGTTGACAAAGTGCACGTCTCCAAATATATACACAAGGCTCTATTAAGACTTTTTGCATATATCACGTCATTGAATTTGGATGTCATTAAATTCTCCTTAAAGGAAATGCTATTTTGTCAAAGCTCATCTTTCTCCAACTATGTCCCCAGATGTGAATTATCATTTTTAGGATCACAAATAAGACTCTCGGGTTTGTGATAATATTCCTACAAAGTGCCAAAAGATGATTTATGCGAGTAAAGTTTAGTCCCAGGCCGTAACTCTCCAGAGATAGACATTTCGGCCTCTAGACGTGTTTACCTTTGCCCCTTTCCAAACAGATCATGTAACCACCATTACTTTTAGGGTTCATAGATGAACCCTAAAATACCTCCTTCTCTAAAAATAACTTTCATGAGAGAGCAAATAATATCAACCATGTGCTATACTTACAACAATCCTGACATATTGTATGGTTTCTAAGAACATAAGCATGTTTATATTCTCAGTTGCACTTTTGAGATAGACAAAACTGCATAGACTCACACACATTGAGGTATTACAAACTAGGCAGTCTTTCCATATATTGTCTGGTCAGAGCAGAGGCTTTGGTTTATTGATGCTGATGTTATTCCCTTGTTGCTAGGTGAAAGGAAAGACTTTGACTTGGGCTTTTGGAAGCACTTTTTCTGTTCCTCTCTGGCTATCAGACCTTGAGAAATAATCGTGTGTAAGAGCAACAGATGACCTGTGTCGTATAGAGTCAGAGTGTTAAGTGTAACAACAAGCCTACACTCCTCAGGAAAGAACCAACAAGACATCCAAAACAAGATTCACATTACTTATTTAGGGCACAAAACCGAAACAAACTCTTTTATATGAAGGATCCTTTGATTTATACTTGAGTTGATGTGACCTGAAGTTTTCACTGAACTTCAATGGCCGTGCTTTGTTTGGCGATGGAAAGAAGCTTGTCCCCAGAGTAGCCAACACTTCTGTTACACAATACAGCTGTGGGAAGTAGCCTTAGGAAAGAATGATAATTGGTGTTTATTTATTGTCATTGAACTATGCAGCACGGTGTAATGAAACACCTCTCCCCAGAGGTTGCATTTGGTGGCACCTGGTTTGGATAAATAATACAGCGCTACAGAACATGCACAATCATCTGACCAAGTCTTCTGTTTTTCTATAAAGTTAGCCAAGTATATCGGGAGCTCTAAGTTGGAAAATGTTGGGCCTGAGTTACTCAAGCTTTGCGCGCGCAAAAACGGGTGCAACCTTGATTTTGCACGCAAATAAATGTAGGAGCTGATCTACTAACTGTAACCGGGATTGCGTCTACCAAATGGGCAACATGGACGTGCAGTTCATTTTGCATGTTGTGAGAGGAGTACATGCAAATAAACAATAAATTTGGCATGTGCAATGTGATTCAGGAAATGTGAGATGAATCGCAGTGGATGATTTTGTGACTTTAAAAAGCGTGTCTGAAAGGCAGACTCAGTAATGTTTGTCTCTTCTGCTAACACTTCAAAGTCCATCCCATAAAACTTAATTTTGCGCTGGTGGTGCTCTCCCAAATGTTCCAAGGTGACAACCATCAGAGCGAACTAGCTAAAGTGCAAACACTCTTTTAAATACAGCGGCCCCCACCACTTTCAGAACTTTTGCCTACAACGCGCAATCTGTTCGAATGAGTGAGCACCCAATTTAGCGCAAAGATCACAATCTTAGTAAATCGTGCGCA
Organism: Phyllopteryx taeniolatus; assembly: GCF_024500385.1. Lineage (NCBI taxonomy): Eukaryota > Metazoa > Chordata > Actinopteri > Syngnathiformes > Syngnathidae > Phyllopteryx > Phyllopteryx taeniolatus. The sequence goes on from NC_084516.1 coordinate 5,337,860, forward strand.
ACACACTCATCAACAGCGCGCAAAATCTGTTAGCGCGAATATGCAATTTAGCTTCCTCTGTTTTGGATCCCAGTAAAGCAGGCCCTATCTGTTCTTGGGCTTTCGTCGACCTTTTCGATTTCAATTTTGAAACAGTTAATACCATCGGAAATAATTCAAATTGAAGCCATCACAATTAACTATTCAGGGATGTGATTTCGAGGTTATGAACGGTGTGCAATGAACTAGCGGCGTAAGAATGCATGATCACGTGGCATGCTCAGTTACTGCCATACTTACTGTTTTTCATTTGAGGATTTTATATTTACTATATAGAAATGTTTTTCAAGACAAATATTTACTGCAGTCATGACTGAACTGCTGCATTAGCATTAGTTAGTGATAGACTGCTGCGCATTCTGATTTACGTACGAATTCCGGTTACATCGCCACTGTAGTAACAGAACTCTGTCGTAATCTGAGGAACCCCAGTATTGGAATATTTATTTATTTATTTTTTTAATCCCATTAACCCGTCAATTATATTTATTTATTTTTTTAAACAGGGATTTTCTTAAACACACATAACCACAATGAATCTAAAACTTGTGTTGCGAATGCTAGGTCAAAACCACGAAATTATTTTATAATCATTTATATTTCAGTCCAAAAAAAGGACTGATTTCAGACAGATTGAATAATGCACCTCTGACGTTCCGATGGAAATCGGTGACCTTCTGATGTGGAGTCAGAAGGTCCACACCTCGCTGGAATCTATATAAACTGCCTCTCTGTTTTCATACAGTATATTCTGTCCCGCAAGTAGTTCTGCCTCTTCTCTTTTTGATGTTTTTGAGGCTGCGGGCCACTTATTTGAACTCTAATCAAGGCATGCAGCTGTGGGTTGAACATGCACACGTATTCATGCAGCCCGACTGCGATGGCTTGGCCTTGGTTACGACTGGGGAAGGAGATGACAGTCTAATGATGCCTGAAGCCCCCACTGACTCCTGGCTGCCTCTGCCGCATGTGGCGTAGTGGTCGGAAGACAAGAATGAGCGGATGGGAGCGCGTCCAATCATGGAACACTCCCACCTCTCGACTTGCCCTATTCGTCAACCTGTCCGGCCTCCAATGTAAATTGGATCATGCTTTTGCTGCGCTATTCCAGATTGCTTCACAGTTATCACTCATACTGTTGGAAGAGATGCATGACAAGGCACACAGTGATTAACGGCACTAATATGCATCATCACTGTGGAGCGTGTGACAGCTGATATGGACAAGTGTGCATATTTCCTGCTTGACACGTATACAGTGGAGGCAGTGGACAAGCTGACGTGGGTAGTATGTTTCCCAGGCATCCGGGCGACTGTCATCAAGGAACACTTGTTCATCGGCCTTAAATAGACAGATGCTCTATATTATCACGCCTCTCGCCCAAAGTTAGCTGGCATCGGCTCCTGCTCTGACTGATTTGTTTTCTTAGGAATTATGTTGATCATATGAAGCACTCTTTTTCAAAAGACTATAAATTTGTTTTGATTATTCTAGGGAAAAAAAATAAAACATTTTTCATCCAGAGCTGCATATTTTACAATCCCTGAGGATCTCACTGTTTGTCCTCAATTTCCTTCATTTCTTAGTAAATATTGAAAAAATCTACGTGGCAGCTATTTGCATATCTGAAGCTGTACCATTTGAGTCTTATTCAGTTTTAACATGGAGGTATGCACTTGCGTGCCATTCATATTTTGTCTTTCCACTTTCTTCCATGCCATGGCGAAGTCTAGAAGTCATGGATCTCCCCAGTCTTCCACCATGTTTTAACATTCATCATTCACTGCATCTATGACTGGTGTGTCTTGTTGAGCAAGATTTGTGAATAATGAAAGCTGTGCCTGACATTAGAAGCATGTGTGAATTCTACAGTGCTCGACCCTATACGGCCCCATGTCGTGTGATCTGCATGCCGAGTCTCTTGCTTTAACATGGAGAAAATACGCCAGTTGATCTAAGATAATTGACAGTGGCAGATGTTTGAAGTCAGAGCTGCATGAGGTTCCCCTTAAATCAGTCGACTATCAACTCGGGTTGTGCTTCTGCTAGCCTCTCCATCATTCAGTCAAATGCCACATGCCAGAATGTTTCTCTTGGCTCTCGACGAGACGCCGACAGGATGGAAATGATGCCTTATCCCACCAAGGCTTATTCCTTCGTTTAACCTTCCCAGTCTTTCCTCCAGGATATCTATTTGTCCATATGTGTGCATGTGCGGGACGAAGTTGGTTCGCAGAGAAGTCAAGGTTGATGAAGACCACTTCTCTTAGCTGTCATGCACCCACATCAAGTCACATAATCGATCTATTTAGACAAGGGTAAGTTGTCCTTGGAACTGCACCATTTGAGCTAAATGCCTACACTTTACAAATTCATAGATCTTATTAGCTAACAGATCATCAGATCCAATGTAATAAGAGCCTATCTAAACATAACTAATAATGACTTTTGACAGCAATGTGTCTGAACATGTTAAATGGGTTTTTCCCCATGGTTCCGTGGTTGCTAATGGTGTAGGATTGTACTGTGGAGTTTGTTTGCAATCATATATGAAATACATGATTGTATTTTAACATTTTAATAACGATTCATCAATTAATCGATCTATCGATTTATATTCCTACCATGCTGCTGCATTGATAGCTCCTTAACAAGTTGTCTCTTGCAAGATCAATAATTAGTTGTATCAATATGATGTACTGTAAGTATATAATTCACTGGCAAGCAGCCAAGGGTGTCATGTTAATTGTCGCTCGACTTACTCTCCCCTGATTTGACGTCATCGGAATGTCATATGGGTAAGACAAATACAGTTTCAGTTTTGGGAATAAAAACAAACAGAAAAAAAAGTTACTGTATTGAATTGTTGTCTTTGAATCAAATTGGACTGCATAGGTTCCAAAAGAGCCAAATGTTGTTGTTGAATTGAATCAGAAACATAAAAAATGAGAGTACAGAACCTCCTCTGTTACAACAGAGTTGAGTGACCTGAATTTGTATATAAATTGAAATATGCTGTAAATCGGAATCATTCACCTACACTAATGGAGTGATGTCATAATGACAATCAATATTTGGATGAAAAACAACAACCTTGTAGGTCAGAAATATAAAACAATCAATTGAAAAACAGTAAGTGCGGCAGTAACTGAGCTTGTCTTCTTGTGGTGTGTGGACAAATATTCTTAAAGGGACTATAAAGTCCATGTTTAAAGTGCCGAAAACACGTGCAAATACTGAGAGCAATTTATTATTGAAATGTTGCGATATAGTGTGAAACTCTTTTTCACCATCTCAATTGTCCAGATTTTTTGGGTGGGTCTAGCCCACAAAACTAGCCCAATGACGCAAGTGGGCTGGAGCGTATACTTTCTGGCGTGAGTTGGCCCTACCCCAGTATACAAGTACTCATAAGTATATCATAAGTACTTAGCACCTTAATCCCATATGAGGCTATTCGGCGTAATTTCCACTTCCTTATTGATAATGACTTGGCCAATTTCTACCTCTACAGTGTGAAGTTAGTCATCAAGCTATTCCTACAACTCGAAAAAATGCATCTTCTATGAAGTGTTATGTTTGTGCTACAGTGTCTCTGCCGTGCGCACTCAGGTGCAGCGCATGTAGGTCTGTAATACATATTAACTATGTAAAGCACAGGTGTAAAACTCAAGGCCCGGGGGCCAGATCTGGCCCGCCACATCATTTTATGTGGCCCGCGAAAGCAAATCATGTGCATCAACTTCTTTGATTATTGTTAAAATCTGTACCAAAATTTCAAATTGTCATACTTAATCAATAATGTTGAGATATTACAAGCTTTTGTTGTTACCAAAGACCTTTTAGAGTAACTTGAACAAACTATTATCCTTGACCTCTGATTTCAAAAGTAGTTATCCATTGATTTGTTGTGTACATCTAATAGTATGATGAGCTGATTTTTATGGTTTCACAGTCATAACAGCCCTCTGATGGAAACTGTAACTACAATGTGGCCCACGACAAAAATAAGTTTGACACCCCTGATTTAAAGAGTGACAATACATTATTACATAATGTAATATTTGCCCATTTCCATACACATGATCCATCTCCTCCCTTGCTAAAGTACAGTATGTCCATGCGGATACTTGATCCAGTTGGGTCCAAGCCGTCAAGTCAGAGAGACAGAAAACAGAGGAGGCTTGGTTGAGCAGATGTTCACGGGACCACCCCTACTTGTGTTTGTTCAGTGCGCTCTGAGAAAAGGCAGATAGGGCGTGAATCCAACCGGCCGCGCCACTCTGGGCCGCTGATGTCACATACACATCATCTTCCTAATGGAATGTGCCATTTGATCTTGACGCCCTTTGCTGTTTTCTTTGGCCCGGTGTGGTGTTGCTCTGTAAGCACGCTGGAAAATAAGCTTTGTCTTTATTAAATGCTAAGTGGAAACAGTAAGTGTAGGTGTGCACGCAAGTGACGTCAACATCTGGCCCGAGGGGGAGGCTCCCTAATAAGCCAGCGTCGTAACGGAAATGCATGAGACTGTTGACTGTTTTCCCAATATAGCAGCGTGGGAGGAGGACCTTACTGTAGCTACAAGGATGGCAAATAGCCTTGGTTAGTCACTTTGTTGCCATTTCCAGGTTCCAAAACATTGTTCATTTGGTCCTATGTGATTATACAAAACTAAGAGCAATTTTTAGTAATAATGTGGAATTTGACAGTGGTTTTGCCAAATAACCTTGGTATGTATTGTCATCACCCCCCCAAGACAAATGATGCTTCATGGGTGGCTGATCCGCAAAAAAAAAAAAAAAAAACAATCAGTACTGTATCTCAAATAAGAATTTTAATGACTATCAATGCATTTTGTCCTTTATATTTTGAGAGAAAAGTGCTTGTTTTCATGTGTTTTTGTTTGTCTTCACAGAGACTCAAGTGCTGCCAAAGGAGGGTCTCAGGTACGGTGTCAAATATTAGCTTAACTTCATCTTCATGCACTGTAAACATGTGCCCTTCTGAGTTAATGTCGGTGTGCTTCGCATGCTCAACTGACCGTGAGGAGCCACATTGTGTTGCATCACAAGCATGTCTTTTATTTAAAGGAGACATATTATGCATTTTTTCAGTTCGGTCGTTGCTTGAAAGTGGCTCTGGAACCTCACCCAGTGTCATCATGTCATGGGCGTAGGAACTCAGTGTGGAGGCAGTTGCGATGTAAATTAACCCCACTTTTACCTGGCTTGCTCACAGACACAGAAGTAGACTTTATTATTTATTTATTTTTTGCTCCCGGTGGGGCTTCGAGTTAGAAACTTTGTGCCAACCTATTTTTGAGGTTGACTGAGCCGAGTTATTGGACCAGACCTAGTGGACAGATAACAAACGATTTACTTGGTTATTTAATTTCACACTCGATGACAGGCACTCCAGAGACCCAACTTTTTGTATACAAGCATTAAAAAGTCCCTTTTCCATAATATGTGTCCTTTGAATATGATCACAGCTTTTGAGTTTCACATGCATTACAGCAGTTTTGTTGTGTGTTTGCGTTTACGGCATGCTGTGTGACCCACCTGGATGCAGGTTGAACCTCAAGAAATTATTAAGCCCGTCCCAATCACCCACACGGCTCCGAGCACCACATACACAAAGCCATCAAGCCAGGCGGGTCCTGCGTACAACAAGACAGCCCGGCCGTTTGGGGGCGACAGAGGCTCGCCGGCACCTTCCTCTGCCCCGGCCGCCCCCAAGGTGGCCTTCATCCCCTCCGAATCATCGGCTTTCACGCCAGCTCAACCTCTCTCTCAACCACCGCACCCTCCGTTCCCACTCAAGTCCACCCTCACCACCCCAGACTTGTTTCCAGCCCCCCAAGATAGTCCCGCTCGCTCCACCCTAAGCTCCCCGTCCTCCTCCTCGTCCAACTCGTCCTCTCCCGCCAGAGTGACGGCCCCTTCCTCCCACCCCTCTGTGCCGCAGCCGTCCGTCTATAACTCCCCCATCAATCTCTACTCCAACAACAACGCCTGCGAGGTGGCCATGGGGCAAAGGCGAGGCCTCCTGGAGAGCCAGGGGCTGTCGGAGCATTTCAATGGGTAGGTACCGTCAATCAGAGCCTCATTGTGTGTACCTGGTTGTGGTAGACAACAACATCCACAACAGTGTACTGCTGGGGCAAGGTACACACATACCAACAATCACGCCAAATTTGAGCATTTCCCTCCTTTGCAATCAAAGTCAGCAAAGGCCAGATTATCAGATGTCTCTAAAAGATTATCCTGAGCGATTATCCTTTGGTGTGGGGTATGTTATAAATGGTTTTTTTTTCGGAACAAATGTAAATGTTAAACACAATGTGAGAGGTCAACACCGCGTTGTGCCTCACAACAGACTCTACAATTGTGATGTGAAATGAAATGACAGCCAATCAGGTAGCTTGCTGAAGCTCGCACTATTGCCGGAAAGAAATAGAGAAGCAACTGATTGTGATGAGTTTTTGTATAATGTGTCTCACAAGTCATTCATTGCAATCAAAATGACTAAACGAACCGTTACCCTAGCTTCTTCTATTTCTTCTTCTATTACGACTAAGTACTCTTGTCTTCTTTGCATTGGATGCCCTGTGGCACCATGCCGCCTCTCACAGGTGACTCTTGGACATACATCGTTAATGTGGGTGGTGCTGTGTTAGTCATCTCCAGTACACCACACACAGCATTTTGTTTTCTTTTGCGTGTGGATCATAAAAATCAGTTCATATGTTAAAAATGGGTGTATGTGTACCCTGCTTAAGTGTGCTTTAGTTGGTGGTTTCAGTGACAGCTGTGGTTAAGAGGCCATATATTATGCTACCGGAGAAAATAAAACGTGCTACTCCGTTTTGTCTAGCGTCACGCTCTTATTCCCCCTTTTCCAAATCCATCAATCATCACCAGTGTTTTCACACAAGGCACAATGCACGTCTTGTTGAAGTATTCTGCAGGGTATTGGTCCTGGCAGTAGAACACAGTGTGGACTTCATGCTACCTCACCGCTGCTTCGGCGCTTGTTTTTTGATTGAGCACAATCTTGGCAACTAGGTTTATTTTAAGAGCATGCTGGAGCGACTGGACGCTGCTTCATCTGCAGTGGGTTTAATACTACCCTAATAAATTATGTCTATAAAGTATATGAAAAGACTTTTTCCCATAGTTCAGCTGGACTAAATGGACAAGCATATTGGGATAATACTCCAGCATATTGGGGTGATGTAGTAGAGATGACTTTTGTATGCAGGAAGTTTAGTCCATGCATTCAGTATTTTGTTTAATGGCCCATATCTCGCTGCTCTTAAGCAGGGTACACACATTTTTCACATCTTGACTGATTTTTTTTTTAAGTGTGAGAGACACTCCACATGGCGAGGAAACATCTGCAACTGTCTCCTTACAAAAAAAGCTATTTTATTACACTGTCATTGATTAATATGGTAACAACATACGCCGCCAGTACCAGTAGTCTACATTAAAGACCCCCCCCCAACCAGACAAAAAGCCTTTATTACTTCACAAAAGCAAACAGCTCTTTTTCAAAAGTCTTAGAGCCATGAGTGATGAAGTAAGGAAGCTATCCATTTTTAACAAAACAGCCCCACTTGAATGCGTCTAACCAAACTATTTTCACGTGTCGTTGTCTAAAAAAAACCCATCTAGACTTTGATTCTCGAGGCAACTCAATGCTGCATGGCTCCCGCAGAGTGAGGGAAGAGGAAGAAGTTTTACAAGACTTCTTAGGCAGTTGGGCGTTCAAGAGCATTAATAGATTAGTTCTCAAGCTATTTAAATCTGTTAATAATGCGTAAAAATAACACATGATGTTGGGACAGAATTATTATTATTTTTTTTTTTTGTGGAAAATCCGAAATTGACAGAAGGTCCAGTTGGCTCGACAGCGATGACATCTGCACCGAGAATCGAGGGCATAATTTGCTGATGGCTGATGTAAGGATTTAAGGTTGTTTGTCAGCTAGCGATAGTGTTAACCTTTTCAGACAGGCATTTGTAGCACTTGTGTGTTTGTTATATTTGAGAATAGATTTGCACATTTTACAAGTGACCAGTCTGATTTTTAGCTTAGTTTAGATTTTAGTATTTTCACACGCTTAAGAAACCGACGTAGTTTGCTGCACCAACCAACCACCTGTTGAATTCAGCGAGGTAAGAGAACACACCCCCACACCACAGGATAACTGCTCAGAATAATCTTTCAGAGACATCTGAGAATTATGCCTCTGCTGACTTTGATCAGATTATCGGTATGTGTGTTCCCTGCCTTAGTGGTTACATTTAGTGAAGGAGAGGTCTTAAATTTGGGAGCATTTATTGCAGTTTAGCATTTTTACTTCGTGTCAAGCAGATGTTAGCAGTGAAGAAAGAGCCCAATGATAGTACAAACATTTCAAAGTCTGGACCGGCGCCTCTGTTCTAATTTCAAGGATTTTGAAGTTCTTGGACCATCCTTTGTGGGGTGCACTCAATTGAGAGTATAGAACTGTCAAAAATGCTGATTTTGGTGGGTACCCAGGGGTTTGGAGATTGGCACTTATTAAAGACCTTACACTTTAGTCTACTTACTATACTGTATGTTACCCTCCTCCCAACAAATCCCGGTGTCTTTCAATTTAAAACAAGTGTTAAAAAGTGAACTGCAGATGAGATTGTTCTGACTTTGCCTTGAGAATAAAGCTCTTGAAATATAGAAATACATAGCAATAGGTTTGAGCCATTGAGCATGAGAATATCTAAACGCTAATACCAAGGTAGTCTGCGGAAAAGTCAGCGTCTACCCTTTTAGGTTCAAATATCAAATATAAAACCTCAGCTGTGTATTTTTTGGTGAGTGAGTTTTTTGTTTTTTTTGTCTGGTCTCCCATGACCACAGGTTTCAAGTGGGCAGGCACACTTTGAGGGTAAAAAAAAAATATATATATCAAAGCAAATATCTGTGCATATCCACATTGAAAGAACCAAGTTTGTTCCATCCATTCATCATTTTATTTATTTTAAGCTCACTGAGCATCTACTGCTGCATGTTTTGTTGTGGTTTTCCATGTTCACATTTTCTCAGAAGGGCCTTTTTCTTCCCCCAAATGTACTATCTGTGCTCTGACTTTTGCCGTCAGTACTTCCAATTCTGTCCTTTCTTTGCCCGCAGGTGGGAGGCGATTCAGACAAGTTAGTCCCGCGAATGATCATTTATCTCATACAGTAACTTACCACACCTTGCTGTGGTTTATGATTAACAGCAGCATGTTGCACTCTTTTTTGTGTGTGCCCGTACTTAGCAGCCTGCCCATGTATACGGACTGTACAAACTGATGTCGAAGTCTTAATATCTGTTTGATGAAATTCACAAGTGGTGGTATCACAAGACGGTCGGAAATCTTTCTTGTGATCACTGTTTGTTATTATCCTCAGATAAATGACCCCTGCCAGCTCTCCCAGTTAAAATAGATATTTGACTTCTCAAGCTGTTAACGCAAGTGAATGATTTTTAATAAACACATTTTGGGAGTCTCAGCATGCCTAAAAACTCACCAATTTTCACAAGGGCGTATACACAAACACGACGCCCCAAAACTCACTCAATAGGGATGCCAGAAAAGTTATAAAAAATCATTATAAAATTAGCCGTTGACACCAGTTTTACCGGTCGACATGAATTTGCCAAAATGAGCCCAAATCAGACGATTTGCCAGATTGGCGACGCTAAATTGCCCAGCCTTTTTGTCTATGTGGGCGCAGCGTGGCGTCACAGTTTAACTGTCATTTGGAGGATTTGGAAAAGGTTAGAAAAACATTTATTTGCCTTTAACCAGTCGATACAAAATTGGGTGAACATTGTCTATCAAAACAAGGCGCACAAAAGAGTCTTAGTGATCCATGCCTGAAATTGAACATGAACCAGCCATCTTGAGCAAATTCCAAGGCTTGTATTTTGGTGAACAAATAGGGAATTCTTCCAGTTGAGCTCCAGTAGGAAGAGGTTATCTTAGACAGATGTCTAACGCTAAATTAGTGAAGATTTTTGTTTTTGCCAGCTAATGTCGACGGAGAATGTCGTAAAACTTTGATCACCATTCAAGGATTCTTGTAAAGCTGGTAAAGATTATCCCCCGACATCAATCTCACGGAGTGATGCAAAACTGGGTGGAAATATCTGATGCTTGAAATTGAACAGAAAATCGGACATTTTGGGCCAGTTTCATTTACAAACTCCATCCATCCATCCATTTTCAACACCACTTATCCTGGTTAGGGCCGCGGGACGCTGGAGCCTATCCCAGCTGACTTCGGGCGAAAGGCTGACTACACCCTGAACTGGTCGCCAGTCAGTCGCAGGGCACATATAGACACGGACAACCATTCACACTCACATTCACACCGTCACTGAGTGGGAACTGAACCCACGCTGCCTGCACCAAAGTCAGGCGAGTGTACCACTACACCATCAGTGACTCAATTTCATGTACAAACTCCTACGAGGGAATTCCTCCAAATGAGCCCGAGTTAGAAGCAGGTGTCCTCGAACAGATGGGCAACACTTGAGTTGGAAGTTTTTTTTGGCATCTGAGCATTTGGAGGATTTGCCATGAAAACCATCGTGCATGGTTCCCCCCATCGCCACTTGCAGCTTTGATATATACTGGTCATTACCGTTCAGCCGGGCGAGGGGACATGCACACTACTTGCTCCATCTGTTTCTCTTAGTGTTGTGTTTATTCAGGGCCTACCCAAGCACTGCTTCTGTTAAGAGCAGCCAGACGTGTCGTAGCTTTAGTTCATCTGGCGCAGACGTGATATTTTTAACAGACTGCGTGCATGTAAACACTTAACAAATGCTTCAAGAAGCTACCATGCATTTTTGGGGGGGCATTTGGGAGAAATTGCCTGGAGAAAACCCACACAAGCAGAGGGATAGCATCATGCAAACAAAAAGAGGTTCGAACCAAGATTCAAAACAAAGAACCTCTCGCTTATTGAAATTCAATAAAAAAATATCGAGGCTTATTATATTTTTTAGCCAGTTCTTGTCTTGCATCTCATGACATAGTGCAGGTGTGCACTTTGCTTATGGAGTGAATGGTGGCACACATCTGCGATTGGCTGGCGACCGGTTCAGGATGTACCCTGCCTCCTGCCCAAAGATAGCTGAGACTAGCGACCCTAGTGAGGATACGCGGTAAAAGTAGATGGATTGATGGATAGGTGGCACACATTATGAAGCACATTATCGCCATCTTGTGGCGGGATACTGTCTGTCCCTTTTTCTTTCTTTTTTTAAATGCAGGGTGTCTGCAGATCTCAATCATAAAAAAAAGTATTACATTTAATTTTACAGAACTTAACTAGGCCATATTTAGTAAAGGAGAGGTCTTGGATTTGGATTCAAACCTGCAGATACCCTGTAAATGGAATTCCATTTCACTGGTGTTAATAAATAGCTATGCGCGTGTATATAGCGTAATTAGTAGTGTGAACACCTATTGCAGCATGTTTACTTTGTCAAGTAAATGTTAAAATAGCCAGCTGCGCTAATGCAAAATTGTAATTCATGCACAGGAAAGCGTCAGACTTGAACCATGCGTCTGCACTGAGCGAAGCCAGCAAGAAGCGACTGATTGAGGACACGGAAGACTGGCACCCAAGGACAGGAACCTCCCAGTCCCGCTCCTTCCGAATCCTGGCCCAGCTCACTGGCACTGAAAATGGTGAGTGGATGCCTCATCACAATCGGATCGCTGACATTTTCTTTTGGTTGTCTCTTTTTAAGGTTGGATTTACACAGCAGGTCCAGGTACCCCATTTAGATTTAATGTGTATATCCATTTTTCTCACACATCCCATACATTGATGGAACGCAAGTGTCCACACCCGTCAGCGACAACCCTGAAGTAATCAACTATGCATTAATAGTACAAATATTAAACGTTACGTAGTGTTGAATTGACCTGGGCTGACTCCCCCCATTGATTTAAACTAAGGTAACCGCCATATTACTCCATTATTTAATGACGGACACACCTCTAATGTAGCATAGCATATTTACACTACATCTAATGTTTTATACACCTCCCAATGTGTCATATTTAGACCATATTTAATATTTGGTGTCAACATATTTGCATCATATCGTTAGCCTAACTGCATAATTGCCTCAGTATATTTTGAACATTTTAAGACACAATAAGTACCATATCATTATTGACATTATGTGACATGATTATGACATAATTTTGAAAAGTATTTGTCGCCAATTGATGTATTTCCATGACGTCACACTGGCGTATCCAACCTGGGCATCTATGCTGCACTCACATTGGGAGCTTGCCAATACAAATTGCTTTTTATTTACGCTGATTATCTAGATATTTGATTCTCATCTGAAGAGATCCAATTCCCTGCCTTTCATTTCCTCTTTATGCTGCCATAACACACGTTGTGAAACTTGAAAGAAAAAGAAAAAAAGTCTGAATTGTGTCACTTAAATCATGCAGTGTAAATCCAGCCTTACGTGTGACAAGGATTTGGACCCCGGACGCATATTCGGAGGTTCTCTGCAGCTGGATTGAACCAAGAGTCCCCTCAGAATTTAGTAGTAATAAATGTAGATGTAATATTCAGTAAAAAATGACATTTATTGGTGTTTTCTTTTTGCAGAGGAAGCGCCAGATAATGGAAAGAAGTAAGTGTCCGTGTATCTTTTTATCCTCGTATTCCTAACTCACGGTCCTTCTCAGTGCATCTTGTCTAAATTAATTTAGTTTTGGAGAAATCCCTCTGGAAGTATTGTCTTTCATTGTTTAATAGGAACGTTCCCTGTAGCTGACTGCCAAAGCCATCAATATGTCAGTCACTGAAAATGTAATTAAGTGGAATTGCCAAAATCGGCACAGATCATTTGTTTTCATATCCAATACCAACAATACAGGCAAGAGTCACTCTGATGACATAATCATGTCCTAGCCCTGCCTCGCCTCCTCTTTAGTTTCACTCTTTTCACTTGCCAATCATTCTCCTCTCTTGTCTTGTCTTGTCTCTTATTTCTGCGTGGTGGATGAATGAATCAGGGCCAACAAGTTGGACCCAGAAGTTGTAGAACACAAGTACAACAAGCTCAGGGATTGGCATCACGGCGTCTCCGCAAAAGTGCTAAACGTGTAGCCAGCCGACATTTGGAATGATTTATTTTCATCCATCCATCCATTTTCTGAGCCGCTTCTCCTCACTAGGGTCGCGGGCGTGCTGGAGCCTATCCCAGCTGTCATCGGGCAGGAGGCAGGGTACACCCTGAACTGGTTGTGATTTATTTTCATATGTATAATATTGCATACAAACGTGATACAATTGATAAATGTTATTGTCAAACATCCAATTTGACCCAATTATTATTATGCATGAGAAATGCATCTTTACAGTCTATTTTGGTCTCTATTTGTATGTCTCGGTAGCATGTTAAGCATCTATTTTTTATGTGAGCCACCCCCCGTTCACACATTGTGTAACCTCCTGCTTAATTTTCCTGGAGCCTGTTGTTTTCTCTGCTCTATCTTCTGCACTAACCACTGCAGTATTCATCTGTCAATTCTTGATGAATTCATCTCAATAAACACATTTATTCTTTCCTGTTGCCCTGGCTTCATCTTTTATTCCCTCTGGATTACTATATGACTTTTATTTCTTTTACATGATGTAGCGTAAGACATTTTTATGTCTAGTAAGATGCCATTTCCAATATGACATGATGTATCGTAAGGCATAATTCTTATTGACATGGTTTTTCATAAAACATTTTTGACATTATGTATAGTTCAATCAATTTTAAATGGGATTTATAGTAATACTTAATTTTTAACATGACATGACACATAAGAGGTTTTTAATAGGACAATTTATAGTAAGACATCATTCCCATTCTGACTGACATGGCATTATATAGTAAGATTTTTTTCAATAACATAGTGTATAATAAGAGATCACTATTAATAAGACGTATAGTATGTATAAGATAAAATTTTTTCAAGACATGATGTATAGTATAACTTGATTTTTAATGAGATTATGTTGAGTAAAGTGTCACTTTCAGACATGATTTTGAGATTATGTATAGTGTGACATATTTTTAAAGACACAATTTATGCATTTTTTTTCTTGGCATAATCTATTGTATGACAATTTTTATAAGACTGTACAGTGGATATTAAAAATGTACACACTCCTGCTCAAATGCCAGGGTTTTGTAATTGGAAAAAAATTATCTTGGTCTAATTTTTTTTTATAACTTTTTCCACCATTAATGGGACCCATAATCTCAATTGTATTAAAAAAAAATTATTTTTCAGACAAAAGATTTTTTTGGTTTAAAATCCCCCAAACCCGTGAGGAAATGATTACACCTGCACGTCTCAAAGAAAGAATTGACAGCAGTTTTTACCAAGATGTCACCAAAAAAAAAATATATATATATTTTTTAAGGGAAAAGTTTTCGACCGAGCTGAACCTTGAATGTGTCAGAATGTACAATATGATTTATTCTGAATGTTTGTTTATTCCCTAGTGATAACATGGATAAAACCGTGGCCAGTGTGCACTGCTTGCCTGCAGCCAAAATATACTCCAAAGCTACACCTCCGAGGAACGGCAACAGCGTGGCTGCTCCTCCCGCTTTCAAGAGCCCCGCGGCTCAGAACAAGCCCTCCCACCAGCTCGGGGGTCCGTCAGGTACCGCATACCAGTCTTTTCCAACCTTTATTGAGCCAAAGCACATATTTTAGATAGAAAGATCTCATTGCACACCACCAAACAAAAATATCACAATGTATGTACAGTTAGAATTTTCATTTATCGCCAGCGGGACTTCCACAGTGAACGTTTATGCTCGAATGTACTTTATTTGAAATCCGGGCCTGCTTAGTTGAACAGAAAGGTATTATTCTGTTGTATGCATGGCAATAGCGAAAGATGATTTAATTGTTCTTCCAGTCACTATATGTCTCTGGCATAGATAGAAGAACAAAGACACATTATTTGTAGGAAATAAACATTTTCTGACCAATTAGGTGAAATTGGATCTTTTCCCACTGGGAATCATTGCTCTATAACCAGATATTCTCAAAGTATCGTATGAGTACTACTTGCGGTACATGGGGTCTCTCTAGTGGCATGTGAGAATTCACTGATTTGAATACAAATAAAGTTATATTTCTTGCGTGACCATGATCCTAACTCAAAAGATTTGTATCACAAATCATCTTTCCCTGTACAAAAAAATAATTTTGTATTGTGATTTTTTTAAAGAAAAATAGCACTCTATAATAGTGTACTTTATAAAAACATACAGTAATGACATAATTGAATCAAATGTAAAGAATTTCAACATTTTCTGCCATATTTTTTCCATTAATTCAATGGACATTGTGCTGGTCATTCTGGTGTGTGAACCTTGGCCACCCGGGGGCAGTATAATACAGAGATACAGATATACATGGAGCAGCCGCAATGATATTGGTTGCTCTTCGCAGAGGATAAAGAAAGTATGCCTGTGGCCATTGTTGAATTGAACTATGTGAAAATATTGTGAAATTGAAACTGTCAACCTTTGTTCCTCCACCGTTTGCATTCAAATATCCATTGCTTAAAGCGTTATGATACCGCGGGTATGGATGCTATCCGTTATCCCATCAATGGTGTTTTCCATTATGCATTAACATTAATCTAGCAGACTAACGCAAAATTATGCGGTTGTTTTAAATGCATAACATGTAATTCTCTTTGTTTTCATGTTTAGTTTGACATTAAAGAAGAATTGTTCACTATCTGCCAAACTGCTGCTTGTTGTGAAGTGAGTTGAGTTGAGCTCACTGCTCCTTGTGAGGATAAGCGGTACAGAAAATGGATAGATGGATAGATACAGTATACAGTACACAAGTATATACAGTAAATGAACAAGTCATGTAAATAGACACATTGCTCCATCTTGTCATCGGATCGGTGATCGGTTATCGTTTTTTTAAACTTGCTGATCGGCCTCAAAAATCCTGATCGTGTAAAGCAATCAAAAAATACAAGTATTCTTTTTATAAAACCTCATGTAAAAAAGTTTGCGAACCTCTGCTCTAGACAAAACCAAGTGTAGTTAGTGCTTCTTTCCCACAGAGGATGCTGTCGTACTTCCAATCCGCTTCGCCACAACATTCCCAGCTGGTTTAATTCCCTGCACTAAGACTTTTCAAGATTACGGGCTCTATAAAAACTCAGAGGTTTCCCCTTAATGAGCTCAGATTATTGGCTTTCCTCCAGATCCCTTTTAGTTAAATACACTGTGAAATTAAGAGCGCTGTTGTTTATTTAGGCCGCACACTCTCACCAGACCTCGGCGGGGGTCCACTACTTGCTGAAAAGCATCAGTCAGCAGCATGAAGTGAGCAACATGCTTCCATAGAGAGAGCTCTTGTGGAGTGGCTGCTGAAAGGTACCTGAGGGAGGCCACAGTCGATGACTCTGTTTGCCTCACTTTGCCAGCTTAACACGTACTTGACTTTATGTCAGCATGCACGTCCAATATGACTCACTAAGTGTAATGTAATCCATGCCTCTGAAGTCTTGTTTGTATTACTCATTAACTTGCTTTTTAGGAGTGTGCTATTAAGATGAATATTTATGACCTCTGCCAGGAAGGTTTTATTTACAATTTATTTGTTACAAAACCAATTTTGTGATGGAAATCAAAACTATTAGGTTGAATGTTTAGAGTGTGAGTTAGTTTTGAGGCAATTTCTCAATTTTATAATTGTTTTTTTGGTTCTATATTTTTTGCTTTGACCTGCAAGCAAAAATTTGAGATACGAGCGGTGTATGGCGGCAGTGAACTCAACTCACTTCACAACAAGCAGCAGTTTGGCAGATGGTGAACAATTCTTCTCCGAGGCTTTGAGCTGTTTACTGCCTCTCCCAGTTGACGCTGACTGTCAAACTAAACATTAAAACAAAGATAATTATATTCTATATTTAAAACAACCACAAACATTTGCCTATAAATCCGCTCGCATAATGCTAACACATAATGGGAAATGCCATCGATGGGCTAGCGCAAATAGCATCTATGTGGCAGTGTTGTAACATTTCAAGCAATGGATATTTGAACAAAAACAGTGTATCCACTTGTGTAGACAGGCAATATACAGTAAGAGTACTCGCAGTCACAGACATATACTGTATTCATTATCCTTTGCGAAAAATGGCTAATATTACTACAGATTGAGTCACTCAATACACACTCTTCTTCGTTTGTCTGCATGACTGTATGATACTGCCGCCCAGTTAATCATGATGCACCAACTGTCTAGTTCTTTACATTCTATTCGAATATCTTATAAGTATATGATTTTAAAAAGTACAATTGTACAGAAGGCTATTTTCCTTATCAAAAAACCTCTTACAAAAACTTTTTTTTGGGGGGGGGGGGGGGGGCTGCAACGTATTCATGGTATTTCTATTTATTTCAATTGAAATTTCATTTCAATTCAACTGCCACCGATGACTCATAAAACGCATGGTGTGGCGACTTGTGTCTGGCACCGTCGCTACACACATCCTACCCCCAGGGGGCGCATCTCTGAGGGGCTGCAATTTGGTCCTGATGCAAATTAGGATTTGTTTGGCCTTGGTTAAAGTCTTTCTTTTTCAATATTTTTCTTAGTGTTTTCCTTCGAGGGAATAAAACATAACTCTTAAAGACAAAATTCAGGCATATGCATACAGTGTATATCATTGAGTTTGTAGAATTGGTTGCTGATCCCCGTCAAGATTGTTTGGCCTTGGCAGAGGTCTTATTCACTCTTTAGAAAATGTGATGAAGTAGTTGCAGATGAGTTGCAGAATAGAATGTATGGCTAATGCCAGATACTGAAACTTCAAACATGCTTTGGAATCCGTCTAATAATCCTTTCATAAAAAAATGGAGCTGTAATCAAACAGATACTTTTGAGCAGAGCAGAGAAAGACGCAACTCCCGCTGTGATTCGGTTTTGTTGTTGTCTCACGCTGACTTCTCGCCGCTTATCTCGCTCACGCAGCCTGACTGCAATGACACCATTGCTTTATTGCCCCCCAACGAACCCACCCTCGATCCCTGTGCTCTTTACTCTCTCAGCCGAGCAACTTTGTCATAGATAAGAGCCCTCGGTGAAACAAATTTCCCCCCAGCGGCGCACATTTGGCATGGCGATGCTATTCAAAGTAGCCGTGACACTTTTATCTGACTGAAGCTTCAATTGTGATACACTTTGAAGATATGTTAGCGTACAGAGTGTGATAGTCATCTCCAAATTGGATTGAAGCAGCTCACTTACATATATTTCATATGACTTTAAAGCCAAATACATCTTTAGCCAAATAGCAAGTCATTTTTAGCTGTCACAATACCAATTTAAAAAAAAAAATACAATTCTTTATACCAGTGTAGATTCTCAATCATCCAAGTCATGGTTATCCGCAAAGGTTAAACTGAAGCAACTGAAAACCTGTTGTGTGTTGAAATTATGATTTTTCTTATTTTCCAAAAGCGTTCAAATATGATATAGGCAACTATGCTATTAGGCAAACGATATGTCAACAGTTTAAGCGTCATTATGATGGTATGCTGGTTTGTAATCAGGAGATTGGCGTCTTTGTCGTAACTTTGATGGTTTATATTATCAGTGGACCAGTCGTGACACCTCACATGTTGGGTTTGTACTCGCTTTTACTTTTAAGAGTTGTTTTTGCTCCACACTAAAATAATCCGACTTTGCGCCGTGTGTACAGTGAACTCCGCCTACTAGCAATTTGCTATTCACAATTACATCTATTCAAATTTTTTTGTGTGGAACCTAACTTCAGCTTCACTTTTTTTTTTTTTTTTTTTTGCTTCTTCTGTAGTGCCCTAAAATGCCACAAGATCACACCAAAACCCTGGCTAAATAGGAAAGTAGTAATTAGTGTCAAGGAAGTATATTCAAGTCATACATCTCGACAGAGAGACAAGATTTTCATGTTGGGGGCGGAACTAAGTTCAGCCTGGGTTGTTAGTGGAAGTTACGGAGTGTCTCTACTGCGTGTGCATGTTCATGTGCACTTCTGGTGCATTTTTTAAAATATAAAACAACTCATCTGTATCTATCTATAAAAGATATTGGGATCATAGTTTGTGGTATATTTACAGTATAAAATAATATGAGCAATTTTTTTTTTTCCAAGTGTGTCCTCAATTACCCTAGTTTTTGCACTATTTGCGGCAGGGCTCGGTCCCTATCCCCTATGAATAGTGGGGGTTCACTATACATTTAATAGTTAAGTACATATTGTATATCATAAACAAAAGTATTGGGACACATCCCCATCCTGCCAACAGGGATTGTATTGTTTCTGTGGGATTTTCTTTTGTCCCAAAACCCCTGATGGAATAATGAACTGATTATGATATGATGTGTCTCAATACGGGACATCGTCACTGTCAATTTTGGTGCCTTTTTAGCCAAAACACAACAAAATGTTGTCGCATTTAGGATAGAAAGTGCTTCTTTTTTTATTCACTGAATCATTACACCCTCCCTACCCCGGAAGGAAGCGTAGGAAATGCTTGTTATTTGACTTCTCAAACGTTTGCTCATAATACTCCTTGTCAGTGGTGGGTCTCGTCACATTTCCCGCTAGCTCTTTTTGCGAGGGCAGAAAAACACCCACCTCCATCCTGGAAATGTTTTTGCTCAAGGAAAGAGGAGAGGGAACACAGTGCATCCCTTGCATCTGTTGTGAACCGAGAGCTGGGACGTTATTTTCACAGGTGTTCGCACTGACTGCGGGAATGTGTTTTTTAGCCTCAATGGGGGAAAAAATGGATCTCCTTTCTTTGGAGGGTGGTGTTGCTCTGCGAGGTTCAGATGTCTCATGCATCATGCAAGGGAGGACAGGACATTGTCAAATAATTCACTTTCATCCTCTGACAACGCAAACTTAACTCCTAACCACCTCAACCATAACCACACCTCGACCTTTAACCCTAAAGACGAGGATGAAGGAGGTGGATTAAATCACCAGCTTCTTTCTAATATTCACCTATCCCCCATCTTGTTTTAGGCTTACCCAAAAGTGGTGCAGCCCCTTCTTTCGGAAAGGTTACCAACCTGCCTCTCAAAGGGCCAGACCGGCCCATCCCGCAGCCGCATCCCCAGGACCTCGACTCAGTGGTGCAGAGAGCCGAGCACATCCCTGCCGGAACCCGCACCCCTATGTGCAACAAGTGCAATAACGTGATCAGGTATTCACGGACATGTGTCCATTGGAACACATTGTGTCAGAAAAGTGACTGGTGTCAAAAAGATGTACAGTAGTCCCTTGTTTAGTCGAAAATCAGTGAAGTCGTGACCATAAATATATTTGATCATTTATCTAAATTTGAAAGCTTTATGCAAAATACCTATACAAAATATGCATGTGAGACGCATGTGTTACTTTATTCCTGTTGGGGTCGCTTTTGCCTGAGACACCTCGTATACATTGTTGGGGTTAACGTTCTGCGGTTTCCCGAACAGGGGGCCCTTCCTCGTGGCCATGGGCATGTCCTGGCACCCTGAGGAATTCAACTGTGCGCACTGCCACTCCTCCCTGACGGATCGCGGATTTGTGGAGGAAAAGGGCCAGGTTTACTGCGAGCACTGCTACGAGCAGTTCTTCGCTCCTACCTGTGCCCTCTGCCAGCAGAAGATCCTGGGGGTGAGCTGCTCGATTGTATTGTTTCTGTGGGAAACAGCTAATAGGAAAGTAGTAATTGGTGTCAGTTGAGGTGATACATCTCAAATGACATCCAATACAAGAGCAGTGTCAAAGAGTTAGCCTTTACAAAGATAATGATTTCCTTATTAATCATTTAATGCCATCTTTCTAACATTTCCTCTATCTTGGTTCACAGGAGATCATGAATGCCTTGAAGCAGACCTGGCACGTCTCCTGTTTTGTCTGCTCGGCCTGTCAGCAGCCAATCCGAGGCAACATGTTCCACATGGAGGACGGACAGCCATACTGTGAAATGGGTACATCATAGGCCACCAATACATATTATGACATGTTGTGTGTGTTTAAATGTTTTTTTTTGTTTTTTTGTTTGTTTTTTTTACACGAATTTCACAATTTTTTTCTGCAGACTACTACAAACTGTTTGGCACAAACTGCCACGGCTGCGACTTCCCTATCGAGGCGGGAGACAAGTTCTTGGAGGCTTTAGGATTCACCTGGCATGACACCTGCTTTGTGTGTGCGGTAGGTGCCGCACAGTTTGGAATTCCCCATCAGCTGTACCCTCGCTTTTATGTCCCCATTTCCACCAAGCAAAAGCAGTTTCCATCTCAAATATTGTACTGTATATGACTCCATATTTGACACCACGGTCACTTTATAAATTGTTCTTTAGCAACAGATTTTTTTTCTTCTCACAATAGTATTGAAGAATAATATACAGAAGCTATGCCGTTAATCCTTCCATCCTGCCCAAAAAAAACCAACAAAACATTTTGTGATGTGTTTTTTTTTTTTATAAGGAACATAGCAATATGGAGATCTGGAGATCCCGAATAGCAAATATGTAGTCATACAAATATTGAATTTTCCAGGATTTCATTACTTCAGTCATACATGACACGGTGCGGCTTACATATACTTCCTTATGTTTCTCTTATCTCTATTCTCATTCATGCCATAGATGGGCTAACCTCCCTCCTTTTTGCACTTCTGTGGCGTTTTTGTACTTTGAGTGGCAATGCGTGTATTTAATTTTGAACACAGCCACATCTCCAGTTCTAAGAGGGTGTGCACACTTGTGCAATGACATTTGACATCTCAGGGGTCACAAAAAATGGGATTTCATTTGTTTGTTATTTCCCCTCTAAAAAAAAATAATCAAATGAGTTTTACAGGTTATATGTTACATTCACGATGGAAAGTATTTTGAGATAAATATGTGGTTCGTATTTACTTATTTTATATCACAGAACCTGGCATTTGAACAGGGGTGTGGAGACTTTTTATATCCACTGTATTTGTATACACACAACCAAAAAGTCAACTTTCCGAATATACATCCATCGCTTGGTGGAAACACGTCCAACGCAGTCCCACTCACAGATCTTAAGATGACGAAACTAACCGCTACTAATACTAACACCAATATATGAGACTTTTAACAACACAGGTGTCGTGTGTACGTGTGGCTCTCTCCTCAGGTGTGCACTGCCAACCTGGAGGGTCAACCCTTCTTCTCCAAGAAGGACAAGCCCTTGTGCAAGAAACATGCCCACACTGTCAACATCTGACCCTCCCCTTTAACATTTTCCAACAATATCTATATTCATATGACAGTCAACTGCTGCATATTTGAAGTTACCTAACATGTATGTGTATACTGGTAATAGTGGGTCCATTGTTTTTCTCTTTTCCATTTTCTTGCAGTGTAATAGGTGCATTTTAGGAGTCTGCCAGCCTTTTCATATGGTTCTTTGTTTAAGTTTAACATTGGGGGACATTTCGGGTTCCCACAAAACAGGTTATGATGGTGTGATGGTGTGTCCAGCCTCTCAGGGGTCACAAAAAATGGGATTTCTATTCTATTATGCAGTATATGAACAATACAGTATACATAATAACTGTATGCACAACTGGTATTAGACTAAACATGCAAGCATCATTTATTTCGAATAAAATACCTGATGATTGTTTTTTTTTTTTAGTATTTTATAATATATTTTTTCCATTTTAAATGTTATTTAATCAAGTAGTGAATTGTATTGCCCATTTCTTCATTAGAATGATACCTATACCATATTTACATATGGCTTTGTTCTAAATGATGACTAATTTGTCCCAGAATCATTTGTTGTATTAACATAAAACAATTCTAATATATTCATCCCGAGGAATAAAACCAGTTTTATGTAATAATGTGTTGTTGTTTTTTTTTTTCCACATCTGGTTCTGTGTAGCAAAAGAAACCAAAATGATAACCCGGTAAATGCAAGGGTCACATCGTGCTCTGCGTTATATTCACAATTTATATCATCAGCACGTAGAGAAGAGCAGCAAAAAATAAGACATACAGTACATATATACATAACATAAAGAGGGGCTGAGATGAAGTCAGACCTTGAGCAAGGACCAAGAATTTAAGGACCAAAGACTTACGTTGAGACCAATATTTTGGGGAGTCCGCTAAGACCAAGACTCTTAAGGAGCTGAGACCAAATCAAAACCAGGGAGTGGAAGGAGCTGAGAAAAAGTCAAGACCAAGAGTTTTAAGATGCATTTATAAATACAGTATGTGAACACTTGGGCATCAAACCCTTTGAGTCCTTGTAGAAATCAATTAATTGAACACATTACTAGTATTAATATCATTGTCCTTGTAAATGGTCCCGAGTGCGGCAGTCTACGAATTTACAAACACCCAAGTCTAAAAACCGCGCAGAGTTACGCCAAATTGAGCCCAAAGACTTGAGATTTCGAGATCAAGTCAAAACTGAGGGAGCTGAGACCAAGTCAAGAAGTCTGAAGATTTTGAGGAGCTGAGGCTTACTCAAGCTCAGCAAAACCAGGACTTTCAAGGGACCAAGATAGTAAAAGAAAAATGTCTCAGTATGGTAAAGTATATTTCTACACTATTTCAAAAGATCTAAATAAATATAACTTTGATATTTAGTTTATATTTTACTGTACATTTTCTAATTCTTCTTATTTTTTAATCTGCTGTGTGCTGCTGTAACACCACTTCCGACCTGTGGATCCTTAAATGATTAGTTCATCTCACATAAAATGTTTTGTCTGTTGTTATCAATGTTATAAGTGAGCGCTGTAATCTCAGTGACTGCAAAATGTATGAATACATACATCAATAAATGCAGTTGTACTTGTTTTACGTCCAGTGGACCTGTAGGTAATCTAATGGATTGTACCTGCACCTCTGCAAGTCGCCGTAGGTGGTCGCTGTTGTAGCAGGAAAAAGACGCCAGTTGACAGGCTAACAGAACCGAAGCGAAAGCAGCAGCGGCGGCTTGACTCCTCTGGGGCAACCCACACAACACGGACGACGAGGCGGCACTCGTCTCGTGTATGTTGACACTTTTTCAGTCACATTCGGACCGTTTTTTGGAGCGACAATAAGAAGGTAAGAAGACTGGCTTGGAGTGTTTGTGAGCAGAGTGTGAATGGACGCGGTCGCTCGTTCAGTAGAAATTAGTGAGTTGAATGTAAAAATGTCCAGTTTTGATTGTCACACTCTTAAATTGTGTAAATATCGG
This sequence comes from Phyllopteryx taeniolatus, assembly GCF_024500385.1. Taxonomy (NCBI): domain Eukaryota; kingdom Metazoa; phylum Chordata; class Actinopteri; order Syngnathiformes; family Syngnathidae; genus Phyllopteryx; species Phyllopteryx taeniolatus. The sequence continues at coordinate 5,362,245 of NC_084516.1, forward strand.
GTATACGTATAGTACATACATGTACTCACATCATACGGACACTGTGAAAACGTAATTATACATAACAACGGCAGGTGGGTACCGTTTAGGATGTCTGCCTCACAGTCGAGATGTTCTGGGTTCGAGTCTTGCGTGCAAAAAACATGCTTGTTATATTCATTGAACAGTCTAGGGTGTACCCCGCTTCTCTCAGAAAAAGCCATCGTGGGTTCACTGAAGCCTGTAAATTGAATGTGAGTGCATCGGTCGCCATCATCTGGCGACCAATCCCGGGTGGACTCCGCCCGTCACCCATTAGTCATTTTAAATAGGCCCCAGCCCACGTGACCCTGATGAGGACAAGTGGTCCAGAAAATTGATGGATGAACAATAAAATACAGGCAACACAGCGCCCTAGTGGTTAACGTGTCTGCCCAGTGCCTACTGTCGAGCGGGTTCGAATCTCACATGGGTTCCCTCCTCCAACATTCCCAAAACATGCATGTTATCTTTACTAAAGACTTTTTGTCCATGGGTGTGAATGGCTTGAATGATGATTTTAGCCTTCTTCTCTACTGCCGTTGTTAGAATGTGTAACGTGTGAGTCAAAAAGAGGGTGAGGTAATTTTGCTTCCATGGGAGACGGAACACCAGCCGTAATTTACACTTCAACAGGTAAATTCATTCATAAACAGACGTGGTTGAAATTCTTGGTCATGGAGGGACTGGCTACTTAAATGACTTTCGGATTAATGGCACAGACGTACGGTACTCCGTTTGAAGCTGAAATCGCTAACAGGCTAGTCATTTTTTTTTGTTTAGCTAAATTACTCAAAGACAACCCTACCAAACGTTTTATACATACCTGTGAGGACATGTCTTCCCAACCCTGTTGATGGAGGTTTGGTTCCCAACTCTGACATGAGGCAGTGTTGCAATCCTCTCTGTACAACTATTTAGGACATCCACTCGATTTATCCTTCTCACCCACTGGTTCCCATTGATTCATTTTGAGTTATAGGAAAAAAAAAAAAAAAATAGTGGTACAACCCCAAACAACACATTTTTTGTCATCGTTTACAGTTCAGTTCAGCGGTAGTCACTCGTGTTCCGCCACCTGGAAGTACCCTGGCCCATATGTTTGCAAACATTGTGAAAACTGGCTGCTTAAAGGATTCGAGACCAAGTCAAGACCCAGACTTTAATGGGCCGAGACCAGGCCCTTATTATGATTTCTTTAATGTATTTGACTTAATTAAAGAGCAATGTTCCGGAACCTACAGCGTATGATGTTGACTCTAAACACGTCAACAACTTCACTCCTGTGGATTGACCCCAGGGAGGGATCAAGACTAATGGGTGACCCCCAGAGTGATCAACAAAACCCACCGTTGGCCCCTGGCACCAGTAATGGGGCCGAATGACTCTTACGTGGCAGGCATGGCATGTCAAGTGAGAGTGTTCATGGCCAGGCGGCATTTTGAGGTCTACCACACACTTGGAGTGCTTTTTGGACTGTGTGTGGTGTGTGTGTGTGTGTGTGTGTATTTACAGTGGTGGTGCTTAGGCCAGAAAACATTTTGGTTTGCAGAGCTACACATTCGTGTTCACTGTTGACCGTTTTAGTCCACTTGCATTGGGGCCAACTGAATGAAGCTGCAGTTAAAAGCCTTATTGTGTGTGGCAGTTGACAGGTCATGCATGATTTGTTTTGGGTTGAGGATTCTTTGGCCACTGCGATTGAATGGGAACCAGTCCTGGGTGTATGCCGCCCCTCACCCCAAAGTCAGGTGAGATGGGCTTCAGCTCACCCGTGACAAGCGCTATTGAAACTGGATGGATTTTTTTGGGCTTGGTGGTGGTCTGTGCTCTGCTGAGTGCTGTTCTAGTTGCTGTAGCTGTGGGTGTTAATTTACTTGCTGTTTATTTGAAGTAAATGTGTCTATTTCAGAGGAGTCCTTAATTTGTTCAAATGCTGGCATTGGGTGACGGTCAACACACTACTGACCCCCGATTGGTCCATGGAGAATTGTTGAAAATGTGTAGTGGGTAACCCTTCGTGATTGATTGAGGCATGGTGTTGATTAGAGTGGAGTCAGAAAAATACAGCATGTTAGTAAAAGGGAACTCTTTCATTGGAACACAGACAGTCCTCTCCATCACTAGCTGGAATGATTGAAGGATTAAGGGCTAAATGCTTATTATAAGGAAAAATGGAATATAAATGTGATCATTATCCAGGGTTGAAAAACCAATAGGAAGCAGCGTCTCCTTTAAAGAAGACTCAGTCTACATTTTTTGTGAACGTTCTCATTGAGGATTTAGCTTCATAGCCCCGCGGTGTTATGCAAACTCCACTCTGGTTCCCATTAACAAAGAAGCACATGGGTTACCTGCATCTGGTGTTTAAAAGTCAACAGCTGACTGTTTCCTCCCAAAGTTCTGGATAAGAAACAAACGCAGAAAACAGGCAGCAATGACTTAAAGCTGGTCTGCTCTTCACCCTGGAAGCTTGACAACATGTGGGAGAATGGATTGAAGATTGAAAAGATGCATGACTACACGGGACTAGTGTTGGAATAAGGACCACATTACCAAGACAAAATCAGTACATTAAAGCGAGACGGAGTCAGGACCAGGTCTTTACAAAGTCAAGATTGAGTCAAAAGCAATACTTTCCAGAGCTCGGACAAAGTCAAGAGCAATACTTCAAAGGGGCCGGAACAAAGTTAGGACGAAGACTTATAAGGCAGCAAAAATGAACAACAATAACAAGACTTTTAAGGGGCCGAGACAAAGTCTAGAACAATACTTTTGGAGGGCTGAGACCAAGACTGCAAGGAGCTGAAACCAAGTCAAAACCAAGATTTATAAGGTCAGGACAAAGTCAAGAAACAAAAACTCTAAGGGGTATCGCCCCAGTCTCGACCAAGACTTTTAAGGAGCCAGGACAAAGTCAAGAACAAGACTTTAAGAGGCAGTGACCAAGTCAAAACCAAGACTTTTAAGGGGCAGAGACCAAGTCTAGTTCAAGACTTAGTGAAGCCGCCGAGGCCGCAATAGTCCTGTTGATGGTTATAAGTGTTTGTCAGCTATCAAAAAAAACCCCCAAAAAAACAAAACAAAACAAAAAAACATTTCTGCTGTCTGTGGGATTCCAGTGCTAAAATACAGTCAAAATTAAAATTCTGTTCAACTGATTTGGAGTCTTCCAACCATTTTTTTAAACCGCTTATCCTCATTGGGGTCACGGGTGAGTTGCAGCCTATCCTATTTTGGCGAGAGGCAGGCTACGCACTGGACTGGATGCCAGTGAATTGCAAGACACGCATAGACAAACTCACGTTCAAACCTATGAGCAATTTAGTCTTCAATTGCTCTCACATACTGTACATGTCTTTGAAATGTGGGAGGAAACTAGAGTACCTGGAGAAAACTCACCCAAGCAAACTGGAGACTCCACACAGGAAGGTTGGAGCCGAGATTTGAACCTTGAACCTCTGAACTTTGAGGCAGATGTGTTCTAAATCAGTCGTACGCTGTGCTGCTCCCAGCTGAGAGTCAAAGTTCATAAACAAACTGATCGATAAAGGTGATCTCAGGCCATTTCAATCACAGACTGCAGAGATATGAGCTCCTTTTGTCAACTTGTGTTCATCTGATAATTTGATGAGAAGCTCCCTAATGTCCCATATTTAGACATCTTTTTTTTAAACATTTAAAAGTAAAATGACAGGAAAAACAGATGACTATTATGTCTGCACTCTATTGACAGGTATCACGTAGACTCTGGAATACACACTAGAGTGGTTTCACTTTTGACAGCATTGTGACGAAAGTGATATCCAAAGCTAAAAGCTGTATTGATCCAACCAGACTGGGTGTTCATTTTCTTTCAGCAGTTGTATTGGAAGGTATAGATTTTGGTATGAACTGGTTGGTGAGTGTGTGGGGTGTGTTTAGCCTCCAAAAGCAGCGTGCTAATTGACATTCTGCTGGACACGATTAGCGATTAGCTCTGTAAAATAAACCACACCGACAAGAATGGTGTTTTTCTAAATGATCCAACACGATGGTTTGCTGCCTACACATGAAAGACAGCAGCATATGTTTTAAAAAGTCTATTATTGTTATAGATTGAAGCAATTTTGTTTTAGCCTTTGCAATTAGTAGAACATGAAAATGTTATCCATCCATCCATTTTCTGAGCCACTTCTCCTCACTAGGGTCGCGGGCGTGCTGGAGCCTATCCCAGCTATCATCGGGCAGGAGGCGGGGTACACCCTGAACTGGTTGCCAGCCAATCGCGGGGCACATACAAACAAACAACCATTCGCACTCACAGTCACCCCTACGGGCAATTTAGAGTCTCCAATTCATGCATGTTTTTGGGATGTGGGAGGAAACCGGAATGCCCGTAGAAAACCCACGCAGGCACAGGGAGAACATGCGAACTCCACACAGGCGGGGCTGGGGATTGAACCCAGGTCCTCAGAACTGTGAGGCTGACGCTTTAACCAGTCGTCCACCGTGCCACCTGAAAATGTTATTTGTTAAAAAAATGTTTGGAGGTACTTGATTTTTTTTTTTTTTTTTTTTTTAGTTCTTGGTACATGTATAAAATTTTTTATTCTGAGACCAAGTCAAGGCGAAGACTGATTAAGGAGCCAAGACCAAGTCAAGACCAAGAGTTAAAGAGGCAGAGATCAAGTTAAGATGAAGACTTTTAAGAGGCATAGACCAAATCAAGACTTATACTCTATGGAGCCAAGACCAAGGCAAGATAAAGACTACGGGAAGCCCAGATCAAGTCAAGCCTTTTATGGTGCTGAGACCAAGACTCTGTTTAGTTCACATCAAGTCGAGACCATGAGTTTATCAAAGCAAAACGTAGCCAAGATCAATACTTTGAGAGGTCAAGACCAAGATTTTAAGATGCTGAGACCAAGTCAAGAACAAGACTTTAAACAGCCAAAATCAAGTCTTGACCAAGACCTTAAGCAGCAAAGACCAAGAAGAGATGAAGACTTGAATGAGCTGAGACCAAGTCAAGGCCAAGGCTTTTAAAGGGCATAGACCAAGTCTGCACCAATACTGTAGCGGCTAAGATTTTAATTGGTATAGACCAAGTCAAGACTAATACTTTGAAGGGGTTGAGACTGAGTCAAGACCCAGACTTATTGTAATTTGAATAACAGGAGATTCTGTGAAATAGCCTAAATGCAGTCAATTGGTGCAGTGCAGTATCATTTAATTTGCATTCCTTCTCCGTGAAGCAGTGGACTTCCCTCTGCAGGAGCCATCATAAACAGCAAAATGTGCTTACGCAGCTCCAGCACAGATCCTCACTGTACCACGCAGGGCTGCTGTGAATAATAAAATTGTCCAACCGTGCCCACAGAGGACAGTAACAGTCAGTGCCTGAGGTAAATGCCAACTTTACGGCCCCATTACAGCCACTTGATGTTGGACTACGTGTGACAGTCACCTGCTGTCACCATTTATGATGGAAATAACTCATAACTGTGAAGAATGTCAAGAATCTGTGCCATTAAGTTGATATTGTGAGACCCGTTTGCACCAAAATTTAGTTGGAAGTCACACAAACAAAAAAACAATTGTTTTATGCGCTCTGTGTGTAGGTTGGGGCGTTTTATCATATTCCATCTGTCCATTTTCTATGCTGCTTACCTTATTAGGGCCACGGGGTGCTGGAACCTATTCCAACTGACTTCTGGCAAAAGGCAGACTAATATTGTACTGTCAGGTCATAGAGACAGTTTTAACATGTACTGTATGACAGAGTGTTTTTTTTAACTACATATTTCAGCTTTAAGGGGCATAGACCAAGTCAAAACGCCTTAAGGAGCCAAGACCAAATCAAGACCAAGACAAGTCGAGTTCAAGTCAAAACCAAGACTTTAAAAAGTCGAGCTCAAGTCAAAACCAACGCTTTTAAGAGCCGTAGGCCAAGTCAAGACCAAGACTTTAAGGGGCAGAGACCAAGTCTTGTACAAGACTTTAATGCGCCAAGACCGTTTGTCTGGACAGCAGCAAGTTCAGTTTGGATCACATTGAAATTTTGCATGCTTGAGATCACCACATGGGCCCAAAACTGTATTTCAATCTCCAATTTTGATGTACTGTAACATTGTTCAGCAATCAGCAGCACTCCCTCTTAAACGCTAGCGTAAAGTTAAGCTTTACAGATGCCACATACATCCACCTTGACTTATTTCAAGTAACCCGAATAAAAAATGTTGTTAGTAGAAACTTGTCGCAAGAAGATCTTATGGTCTGATCATCGTGTCCTTGCTGTGCATATTAAAGAATGAGGCAATAATGCAAATATTATTACTGCATCGGAGCTTTTTTGAGCTAATTTAGTGTGCAAACATACACGCTCACACGGTCGTCAGGTAGCGTGCTGGTGTCAAGCCATAATTATGCTCTCGCCTCATTTAGAGAGCATGTGTCAGTGAGACCACCCCGCTTCTGTCTGAGTCAACCTGCCTGAACTGAGCCACGTAACAGTCTCTGCAGTGTTCGTACAGCTGGAACTCAGCATGTTGGTTTTTTTGTTGGTTTTTTTTTTGCTATTAAATGGACTCAAGGTTTCCCATTTTGTATGCCTCCCCAGCCTTTAGCGCAGGTATTCTCTATGCAAACTTCCAGGTACCCCTTACATGGGAGATATTTCTCCGAGGACACCCACATAATCCATAAACGCCAATTATACATAACTAACATATGCACCCCGAAATACCACTGGAATTATAGATTTTTTTTCAAATGTTTCAACATAATTAGTTTTGACCTGTGTAATAGAAAGAAACTTAACCAAATTGAATCAACTTCAATTTAGTATTTATCCATTGTTGCTAGTTGACATGCACTGCTTACACTAACAACATGGCTGCAAAAAGAGAGTTGCTAGTTTACAGTCATAGCGACTAGCATGTTTAATTCCTGGAGAGAAACATAAAAACACTAGCAGAATCATTTTCACATTGTTTTGCATATGACAATAAAGGAGCCTGTTTGAAGGCAATCAACAGAATCAATCACAGTGAAGATTAAAAAAGTAATGATACGACGATTCTGCCATTCACCTGTCTTTTCTGTATTTACTTAGTACATTCAGATACACACCGCCGTGAGGGAGAAGCAGTAGTAGCGCCAAGAGGAAGAAGAGAAGGCTATTTAAGTGCGGAAGTGCCTGGTGTCATCACGTAATATTGGGTGAGTCATCATTGTTCATTGTTAACAAGTTAAGAACAAAAGTTAAGACATGCAGATCCAGTGATGTTACTGTCTTACGTTTTCTTTATTATTATTATTTTTTAATTCTTATTATCTTTTACTTCTGATAGAAACAAACTCTTCACATATTTGACGCCAGTCGCTTGTAGCCGGGCAGATTTCCTAGGGCTAAATCACAGCTGCCCCACAGGCCAATTTTAAAGAAACAGTGTTATGTTTTCAATTAATAAAATCAGCCACACGTTCATTTAAATAACTATTATGATAATATATAATAATAAAAAATCCAACAATAATATAAAAAATTATAATCATTTTGCCTTTGAGCCACTACTGTATTCAATATCAAACACATATTTTACAATTGAGTCATTACACATATATAAAATACATGTTTTGCCTTTGAGTCACTACTCTGTATTTAATATAAAATGCATATTCATTTTACAACTGAGTCACTACTGTATGCTTCATAAAATACATAATAATTTTAAATGTTGTTTGCCTCATAGTATAATGGCCTGAGCCTAGTGTTAATCTTACTGTTACAATATCAATAAAAATACCAATGTGCTCGCTAAATTTTATTTAGATTTTTTTTGCTTGTTTGCCGAAATTATTCAACGATAACTAAAGCAACTATGCTGTTAGGCTAATGAATTGAGTGACTACTCTGTAATCAATATTTAAATACGTGTTGACTCACTGCTTTTTATTAAAGATAAAATACACAGATTTACAATTGACTCACTCCACTATATTGAATATAAAATACAAATTAATTATACAATTGAATTTACAGATGCCACATACATATGTATATATATCATCTATATCATATAAAATATGTCATTGGTTGGTCACAGGCATTTTTTAATGCACGATTAAGCAAATGTGAGTGGTGCTAGTTGAGTTTGCACGTCTGTTTTCTGTATCTGTCAGCTCCCATTTTCTCCCGTTTTCCCCGTGGTGTGCAGCTCACATTATGACAGCTGCGCATCTTTGTTGATTCCTGCGACACGCTGAATGAAACTTCTCCCTGCTTCGCCGCGGCTAAATCGTGGTGGTTTGGCCTCAAGTGACTCACGCGTGTCAGGCCTTTGCTGTACTGAATGTTCGTTGAATGGCGTCGTTGTTCTTTCATGGCTTGGTCACGGTGTTTTTGCAGCAACTATAACTCTCTCAGAGGATCAAGGACAACCTGTCTGGGTTTTGAAAAGATGTTAACCACTGTAAAATGTGAAACAACACCAGCAAAACACTCAACTTCAACTTTTATAGGGAGCAACTGTTTGGAATGTATTCTCACAACAATGATCATCTTTTCCTTTTGACATAAATGGCAATCCCATTAATCCGTCCCACCCTCCTATAAAACAAAAAAATATATATTTGTAATGTGTTTTTAATAAGAAAAATTGTGTAGAATATTTCACATTATCAAAATATATCGTAATGTCATAATTAAATACAATGTAACGAAATTAAACTGTTTTTCCCACATTTTTTGCTTCAACTCAATGGACATTGTGCTGCTCCTTCTGGTCTGGACGCCTTGACCACCTCGGAGCACTATAACACAATCTTATGGATATACACGGAGCAGGTCAGAGCTTTGGTTCATTTTTAGTTTTTACAGTAAACTTCAACCCGCAGTGGCAATAAACAGCTTGTCGGCCGAACGATCCTTCCTCGAAAAATTCTGGTTACTCGTATCTCAAGGCATCACTGTATATTATCAGCATGTGTTTGTAAAGTGCTTTCGTTGTGAGTTTTTTTTTTTTAAATATATATTTTAGGGCCTCAACATGGCCAAAAATTCAAAGGTTTTCTTATATCCCGGTGAAAACCTCAGCTCAGATTAAATGCAAATTTCTTGAATTTAAAAGTTATATACAACTAAAACTGTACTTTGGCAGTAATTCTTTCACGTACGACTAGACGGAGCCAGCGTAGCACTAGTGGTACCGCATGTTGAGAAACACTCCTCTATGGGGTTTAAATCTGGAGATTGACTTGGTCAGTTTGAAACCTTCCACTTGCTTACATGAATAATTGATGAGTTCAAACCAAATGTGCTGTCTTTTAAGCATTTTTGTTGTTTCAACTGAATGTGGGTTAGAAAAAAAAAGAAAAAGAAATTACTGAGTCATACAATATTGCGCCTTTGTCTGGTGAAAGCTTCATCTTTAGTTATGCTGCTGTCAAACCCGAGAAGGGACCCTCTTCCTTGTCTAGCTGCATCAGCGGCTCTGAGAGCTTTAGTTAGCCCAGATCAGAAGACATAAAAAAATAAAATAAATAAATAAATAAAAAATTTAAGAAAAAAAGAGCAACGCTAATGGCGAGCTAACCTGCTACAGGTCGAATTGTTATTGCAGGTGCGGTGGCAGGGCAGACTCAGCTGATCATGAGGCCCACATCACAGCGCTCCATACGTCACGCATGACCGGCCGCACGTTCGCACGCCAGGATACACAGATTAGAATTTTTAGGATGGTTTTCATTTACGCAGTCCATTCCTTTCGAGCCAAGGAGGAATGGAGGTCTTAATCTCCCTCTAATGGAGTTTGTCTGTGCTGTCTGAAAGCCAGACTGTGTGGACTCCCATTTTGTTACCTCCGCCAAGTGCAAATGAGCCCCAATCAGAAGCAGGTATTTTAGACAGACGGCAATGCTAAATTGTCAAGCTGTTTATTTTATTATTTTAATTTTTTTGTGTGTGTGTGTTTTTTTTTTTTGCTTACACCATCTAATGCGGGCGGCGCATGATGTAAAAGTTTGATGATCATTTTGAGGATTCTGGGAACGTTGTAAAGAATTGGGCCCAATCGACACCAGTTTCACCGGTCAACATGAAATTCGGTGGCTATGTTTATAACAACAGGACACATGGAAAAAGTCTCAAGAACCCATGGCTGAAATGTATTTGAATTGGTTTCAATCAGGCATTTTGGGCAAATTGCAGGGCTCGTACTGACAAACTGACAAACTTTATAACTTTTAATACAAATTTTACTCTTACGTGAAATCTGACCTTTTTGTTTTTTCTTCCTTTTACATGCTACAGTGATTAACACTTAGGTGACAGTTAAGGATGTTAAAATGTTACATTACACAAGTGTTAAGAAACCCTTGTTTGACCCTTTATTTCCATTATTTCCAAAGGGAACATTGGTTTCCCAATCTGAGCGCATTTGTGATTACGTTCGACCCCAGAAGATCCACCGTATTTGATTTAAAGCTAAAACTTGAACTAATAATCCATAAAAATGTAATTAAGGTAACTGGACTCTTACTGGTTGTTGAAGATAGTTCACCTTTAATTCAAAGGCTTCAGTTCAATCACTCAAAGGCACAATTTAGATGCACCGTACACAGGCGAACTCCACACCTAAGATTTCGAACAGCAGAATGGATTAAAAGTGAAACGTTTTTACCACCCAAGAAGCGTCTAGTTGCCTTGAGTCAACTTTTGCGGATTACCATGACCTGGAGGACTGAGACTCTACACAGACATTTACATTGATTACATGCTACATTGCTTTTTCTCACTTAAGACTGACTTTCTGCTTACGGTGGACACAAGCAGTTCACCGGGTTTATTTGACTGAAGCCACAGGTAACCTCGACTGGCTAGACTCCTTCACGGGACTCACTGGGCATTGAAAAAGGGAACATTTCAAGGTTTCATTACGCATAGCTGGACCACTGAGGACATGGAAAACCTCATGCCTGCTTGCACGCTATGTGCTCATGTGCTTTCTGCATGTGGCCAAAGCCGGTCTGCACGGAGAAACGATGCTAATCATGTCACGAGAGAGAGGGAACACCATCTTGTGGGAACGCCGTCACGGCGTCTTGATTTTCTCCCGGTAACACTATAACCGTAGGCAGTAAATTTTAGCCTGAGATCAAGCAAATACAAAAAAAAAAAAAAAAAAAAAAAAGGAGGACGGGGGAGAAAGAATCCTGAGGGGCCGCGCTGGAGTTAAGTCCCTTAAATTGAACCTTCATTTGGGGGTTCAAAAGGACAAGCTGGGATGTGTGGAGTAAGGGGAAAGCCGTGGTTCCTCTGGTCAAGATGAAGCCCCAAGGGGCTCCTACTCGGGGATCTGAATTATGTCTGAGTAAACATGTCTGGAATGGTACGCTCCATGTGTCTAGTATGTGTGTGTGTGTGTCTCAAGTGCAGTACATGTGAAGTGAAGCTCACACAGTCTGGAGGTGGAGGCACAGCTGGGATACAGTATCAAAGCGCCTCGCCGGACTCCTGCACCGCACCGTGACTGCGTTTGGTATGCGACTCGGTCTTTACCTCCCCCAAGTGTAAGGCACACTTTAAAAACACAGCGGAAGCTGCAAGGTCTGACACAGTTTGTTGTTGACATCGCTTTTGTACGGATTTACCAAATATTTTCCCATCGGAATATCTATCGCCATCATGTAACCAATATTAGCTGTAGAGGAAGTGCTTTAAGTAACACTTACGAATTTAATTAACAATATTGTACTGTACATTTAAAAAAACTGCAGTAATAACTGTACATGTACTGTATTGTCCTTTCTTGTTCTTATTCTGTGGGGTTTTTGGCATTTGGCAAACTAGCTTAATAGCGCATTACTGCCACCAACTGATATTGTCCTTCCACTGCGAGGAAACCAATGTGAATTGATGGCAGATGCTATCTTAAAACAAACAAACAAACAAAATCTTTATTGTTATTAACTTCAATGAAAGTGGGTTGCAAGTCCCCGGGTGACAGCAGTTGAAAACTACTCCCCTAAAATACATATATTTTCACACACACAACATTTTTGGCACATTCTAAGGCCCCTTAAAAGGCAATTCACTGATATACACATTGATTCCAAAGGGGCCCTGGCCCCATCTGGTACCTTAATAAGCGGCTTCCGTTACAACAGAACGGCTGTAAGGAGACAACACACACTGCTCTCCAGGTCTACGCTTGGGCTCTTTGACACTCCCTCACTCCTCCTGGAAGCCAAAGCCGCAACGGGCAACCTGACACCCATGATGTCACCCCTCGAAGAGATCCCGGGCTACCGAGCGTCAGTCAGCGCTCCCCGAACACCCCCCAGCCGCACACAATAACGCCGCTGATTTGCATTTGCACTTGAACGGCCGTGCCGGATTAAGTCGGGTAACCCAGAGGGAAGGATTTGGGGAATTCCAGAATTTCAAATAATCCAAATAAAGAAACATGCACTTTGTTGTGTATAGTTGTCCTGATGGAGTTATGTCATAATTGAATCGAATGTAAAGATTTAAGCAGTTTTTGCCACATTTTTTGCTTGCTCTATGGACATTGTGCTGCTCCTTCTGTTCAGCGTGCCTTGGCCACCCGGGGGCTGTATAATGCAGACATAGCGACACACACACAGAAGAGTTTCACAACTGACCCAGTAAGCTGCATTAATTTTAGCCTTTTTGGCAAAGAAGAAACTATATCTGCCTGTGAGTATTGTTATATTGTCTGTCTACATGTGTTACCCCACCGTTTCTATTCAAATATCAGTTGCTTAAAGGGTTATAACACTGCAACACCAATGCTATCCGACAGCCCATCTTAGCGTTTTGCATTTAGCAATAAGCTAAACTGACTTTATTAATTCAAAGCAATGTGGTGGTTTTAAACATACAACCAATAATTATCTTTGTTTTATGTTCAGTTTGACAGTAAACTTTCAACTGGGAGTGGCAATAAACAGCTTGAAGGCTCCTTTTTGATGAAATTTATTTTTATGACTTTTAAAGGCACCACTGTACAAGATATGAAAAATAAAAGAATTCATAAAAAGTGTACTGTTGATGGCTGAGCTGGACGTATGCAATTTTACAATGGGTTATTACCAATTTTTTCTTTAAAACCTCAAATATTAATGCCTAAAATGTCCTCCAATTTTGGAATGGTTTTGCGCAGCAGCTCTGCTGAGGTAACACCTGAAAACAAGGATTCATGTGTGAGTCTATATTTTCGCCACAATGAAGCGAGCTCAGGTTTGCGCTGATAAAGGACTTTGAAGCACATAGGAGGAAACCGGCAGTGATACCGGACAACTTGTTTTTTTCGCTGGAATGAACACCTGCGTATTACTGCCTTTTGTTTACCTCTGCAAAGGCTTGTTTTTCTTTAATGCCTATTCGAGCTGCAGGAAGTGGTTGCATGTAATTCAGGAGTATTTCTATGTATGTACAAATATTGCAGCTAAATACAGTAGCTCGCCACAACATTAGTTGTGAAAATCCATGATATACACCGTATTAAAAGAAAATACAGAATATAGTTTTACCCCTCACACACGCTTTAATCATATTTAAACTTATTAAAACACACTTAAATGTGTTAAAACACATTAATGGGAGAATATCATATATCATAATATCATACACTGATGGGAGAATATCATATAACATCACTTTGAGGAAATGAAGACTCACTTGCAGAGTTGTGCACAGGAGTTGAAGTTGACTGTAAAACTACGCATAAACAAAAGAGAATTAAAAAATTTCATCTAACCCCAAACTGTTCAACCAAACCATGGAATGTCATCGAATGAAAGTCCCATAGCTTAATGCTAACATGTAATGCGAAAAGCCATAGACAAGCTAACAGAAATTAGTATAGATCTCACTGTAATTATAAACATTTAAATAATTGATACTTTAACACATGGAGCAGCAACACATACAAACAGAGCATGCAACATTTTAACGCCAAAATGTTCAACCAAACTGTATAATTTCATCTAACAAATGTCAGCTATCTTAGTCTTAACATACAATGTGAAATTTCATAGACAGGCTAACAGAAACTAGCATAGATATTATGATAATTATAAACATTAAATAACTGCTACTTAATCACAAATGGAGCAGCACCACATGCTGTACACAGTATGCAGCAGAAAAGAATTAAACACCAAAATGTTTAACCAAATTATAATATATAATTTTGTCAAACAGCGGTCCGCTAGCTTAATGCTAGCAAATAATGTGAAACACTGTAGATGGGCTAACAGAAATTAGCATAGATGTTATGGTAAATTAAAAAACATTAAAAAACTGCTACTTAAACAAACAAGCAGCAAGATATATAAAAGGAGCAAACAACAAACAATACTCTAAGGCATATATTCAGATGCAGAAGTTGGAAAATATTATCAAAAAAATTTTTTTTTTAACATATATTTGCAATTTGGTTAGCACATCTGCCTCACAGTTCTGAGGACCGGGGTTCAAATCCGGGCCCCGCCTGTGTGGAGTTTGCATGTTCTCCCCGTGCCTGCGTGGGTTTTCTCCGGGCACTCCGGTTTCCTCCCACATCCCAAAAACATGAGTGGTAGGTTAATTGACAACTCTAAATTGCCCGTAGGTGTGAATGTGAGTGCGAATACTTGTTAGTTTGTGTGTGCCCTGCGATTGGCTGGCGACCAGTTCAGGGTGTACCCGCCTTTCGCCCGAAGATAGCTGGGATAGGCTCCAGCACCCACGCGACCCTCGTGAGGAGAAGCGGAACGGAAGATGAATGAATGAATACGCGACTGAAGATGGGGGAGGCTTCTGTTATGGGAAGGTCATCATTTGTTTGCATTTTTGGAATAGTAGTATGGCTGGTATATTTGAATTTAAGTGCAGTGTTCAACGAAATGGAACGGAGATGGGAGGCGTTTATTTGTCTTAAGGGGAAGGGCGACTGTTTGGGGAAAATCCTGGAAGATATTCACTTGTGGGCAACACATCTTTTGATATATGTTTCGAAAATATTCATCTTTCCATTTTCTGTTGCGCTTGTCCTCACTTGGAACGCAGGTAAGCTAGAGTCAGCTGAATTTGGGCATTGGACGGGGTACACCCCGGACTGGTTGCCAGCTAATCACAGGACTATTTATATGATATATTAACGTATAATGTATTACGTTATATTGTCAGCGGTGCGCTGGCATTCTCGCTTTGTTCCATGAGATCACAGTGGTGGCAGATGCGGGACAAACAGGGAGCAGCTGTTGACGCTGCGTCTTCTCCAGTTACAGACGCTGGCAGCGTTGTCCGCCCGCTCCCCTCTGGGGACGGGCACGGGGGCACGCCGCCGGCCCTTAATCGTGTTTGTTCTCCCGGGGTGGGCACGCTTCTCCTCAGGGCCCCCGCCGTGGTCTGCCAGTATTCTTGGCACAGGAAGAGAGGGATGTGCCCCAAGGTGTCAAACGAGAGTGCGGCTGGTGACAAGACATAACGTGCAACTGGTCGCTCTCTCCCAGGACCCGTGGCGCCGTCAAGTACCCTGCGGCCATCCATTTACGAGAGCGCTTGTTCTCATTATGGTGGCGGGTGAGCTGGAGCTGATCCCAGCTGACTTTTGGTGAGAGAAGCGCGGTACAAAACTGGACTGGTCACTAGCGAATTGCAGAGCACATAAAGACAAACAATCATTTGGATTCACACATATGGGCAATTTAGAGTCTTAGATTAAACCAACTACTTTGCGTATTGTTACGGGGGTAGTTTGGAAGCTAACCCCTCGCGATAAAATGCTAAATAATGTATCGGGTAATATACTATGATATGGCAGGGTTAGTAAATCATATGCTAAAAGATGTAATAGCAGAGCATGCGAATGTATTTATACAAGTGCTTCTTCAGGTTTTGGATCTGATGAAGCCATTAAGACGCGGCTTGCCTTCTTGACGTCTGGCAGCGCACCCGCTTTCAGCTTTCCGCCCTCCGACCGTGCCGGCACTCCCGCTCGCTTCCCGTTAAGTGAAGGAGTGATGTTTCAGAGATGGATAGCATTTCCAGCACTTATCGACTGGTCGGCGGCGGCCCGTCATGACACCGCGTCGGGATGCATTAGTCATGGGGGAGGCGTGCGGGGGGGAGGGAAACTTGACAATCTTCCCGAAGAACAGAGTGGCTTCCCAAGTGCGGAGGGCAAGATGTTAAAACACGTGGTCGTCCCGAAGCGAGGCATCGATCCCGGGGCCTCGTTGCTCCGCACGCTACTTCCTGTGTTTTCATTGCAGAAGGACAAAACAACGCCGCCAATTGCTGCGTATCTAATGACGCCCCGTCTCCAGGGACGAGTTCACCGAGATGACTAGTGACGCGGCAGCACGGTGCGATAGTGGTCAGCTCGTGTGCGTCTCGATTTGTGCCCCACGATTGGCTGGTGACCAGTCCAGCGTGTACCTTGCTTCTTTCGCCAAAAGTCGGCTTAGGTTCACCGGTGTGAAAGTTTATTTGTCGGGCAGAAAACGCATATGTCCAAATATGGTCAAGTCCATACTATTGCTGTCATCACACATCGTCTGCTATTTTTATGCCTTATTAACCAGTTTAAAGTGTTGAAAATATCTTGAGATTAAGTCTAACTCTCTTGGACACTTGAACTGAGAAGTGTCATAAAACTCCACCTTTTCCACACTCCGCGGGAGCCGTGCGGCATTATGTCACCTCAAGATTGAAAGTCTGGATGCTTTTATTTTAGACAATGACGGGTGAAAATAGGCTAAATATATTTGTGTAAACGTGTTTTGTTAAAAAGGGATAGCTGTAATGCTTCGGTACAGGAAGCCAAGAAGGTAAGTGGGTAGATTCATTTCCACATACTGCTCAGGTTAGCTCATCGTTTTTAATATATTGAAAAAGAGTTGGAGAAGATGATGTAACCACAGTTGTTTGCTTTTATGAAATATTGAAGATTTTTTGTCTGGTCGGGGCGGCCACGGTGGAGGTCTGGTTAACACATCTGCCTCACAGTTCTGGGGACCGGGGTCCAAATCCTGGCCCCGCCTGTGTGGAGTTTGCATGTTCTCCCCGTGCCTGTGTGAGTTTTCTCCGGGCACTCCGGTTTCCTCCCACATCCCAAAAACATGCGTGGTAAGTTGATTGAGGACTCTAAATTGCATGTAGGTGTGAATGTGAGGGTGAATGGTTGTTTGTTTCTATGTGCCCTGCGATTAGCTGGCGACCGGTTCAGGGTGTGCCCCGCCTCCCGCCCGAAGATAGCTGGGATAGGCTCCAGCAGCCCCGCGACCCTAGTGAGGAGAAGCGGTAAAGAAAATGGATG
Source organism: Phyllopteryx taeniolatus (assembly GCF_024500385.1). Lineage (NCBI taxonomy): Eukaryota > Metazoa > Chordata > Actinopteri > Syngnathiformes > Syngnathidae > Phyllopteryx > Phyllopteryx taeniolatus. Next base: position 5,379,575 of record NC_084516.1, read on the forward strand.
GATGGATGGATGGATGGATGGATGGATGTCTGGTCGGGGGGTTGGCACAAGCACAACTGGCAGCGGTGAGATTCGGGGCTCCGTAAATGAGTGTTTGTTTTTTGTAATCGTTTTTTTGTTGAGCAAATTAGATGTGATTTTGGGGTGGTGTTGTGTTGACATCAGTGCGCAATGCCCAGAGATTGACTGAGAACGAGTCCAGGGTGTACCTCGCTTCTATCGCCAAAATGCTAGCTTAGGTCGCTGCTTGCCTTAAGCGACTGACTGGAGTTTGTGTTACCCGATATGTCCATTAGCCAGAAACTGCTTAAATGAAATGTCGCATGAGCGAACACTGGCAAGAGGAGGAAACTTTGAGCAGAAACAGGCCCAGGGCGGGGGTCACAGACCTGCTGGCTTTGGAGAAGAAAATAGGTGTGTTGGTGTAGAATACGAACTGGATTTCTTTGAATACTGCTAACTTTACAAAAAGTTGAGAAGCTGCGCTGTTGCCTCGGCCTGCTGTGACTCAATCTACACGCTGTCAACGTGCTCATCGAGTCAATTTAATCAGATTGACAAGTGAGCGAAGCATAGACAACAACAACACTGCGAGGCCGCCGACTTTCCCGTCAGCCCCCCGGAGCAGATGGTTTTACACTCGCGTCGACCCTACTGGAGGAAAAATGCTCTTTTCTGATCTGCTCCTATTTGAGCTGAGATATCAACATGGACAGTCCAATAATGGTACAGTCTCATGTTATCCTCCTCAAACCAGGAAGTAGCCAGCTAACCAACAAATCGGTTTTTAATTTGTTTATCACAAGTCTATATTTGCCTTTTGATTTTAGCCTCGATGGACACCACCCCCCCACACAAAGAAAAAGGTACAATCCACTTATTTTACATCAGACTCCTTGAACCAGGAAAGGGCTTACTAACAAACAACAGACATACAAAGGTTGCAACGAAGACTTTTAGTTTATTTACACCTGGCCCAAAATGCAAATTGTACAGTCCAGTCATCTTAAATCATCCTCCTTGAACCAGGAAGTAGCTTGCTCACAAACAAACGACACATCGGGATTTTTTTCTGAAGTACTTTAATCTTTTTTTCTATTTCATAATAAAAAAAATAGTGCAATCAGCTGTCTTATATCATCCTATTTGAATCCAAAAAGTACCCTAAAATTGTCAAATAAATATTGCACGACACAATTTCTTCACTCGCTAGAAGAATTTTTGTCCTTTTTCCGTTTATTCACAATGGAAGTGGCGCCCAACATCACAAAAAACAAACAAACAAAAAAACTGTTACAGTCCTGTTATCTTACATCACGCTGCGCAAACCAGAAAGTAGCCTGCTAATGAACAACGGACAAACAAACACACGAACAACATGTCCCCCACAGTCGAGCCATCTTACGCACTCCTCTGTAAAACCAGGAAATAGCCTCCTTTGTGATTTGTTTTTATTTTTTTTCACCTGCGCAAACAGCTCAACCATGTTGAAGGCTCTCTCCTCTAATTTCATTGCGAACATTACATTCACTACTTTATGTCTGCGATAAAATAAAAGCCTAAAATAGCTTTTTACGTTGACAGACAGATCATCACTGCCTATTAACGTAGGTTAGTGTGGATATATTTGGTGCCTTATTCAATAAAAGTGTGGAAAAAGAACATTTTATAGCATGAGAGAATCAGCACGGTGTGATGTTTTTTCATAAGTAAGCTGTACTGTGAATTGAAGTGTGTTTCACGGTGCATGTATTGCATTTTGTCCCCGCCCCTCACACACACAAGTTACAAGCAGCAGATGGAAAAGACATCCACTTTTGCGAAAGGTCAGTGCTTGTTGCTGTGCTCCAGCTTGGAAGTACTTTAAAGACCTGTGACAGCTGTGGGATTTGCACATTTTGCAAGCGCTCGTGTGTTTCCAAGAACACTTCATTTACCCATTTAAAGAAGACATGTTATCCATTTTAGTTAACATTTGAAAACAGTTCCCAAGTGTCTTAATAACATGTCTGTGACACAATTTAGGTAAAATACAACCAAGGATCAACATTTACAGCACTCTTAAGCCCTATTTTTAAAGCCTTTCTGGAAATTAGCCTGTTTTGAGAGGGTGGTCCTGTCTCATGCCAATGAGTCACAGCTCACCCCGCCCCCTCCACTCTACGGGGCCAGTGCCTAGTATGGCTTTCATGATCATGACGACTAGGAGCGGAGGTAGCAAACCTCTTAAAGAATGTAAAACCATGTATTGTATTTTCACTGGTGGAGGCAGCACTTCAAGACGGCGACGGGCACATTGCCAAATCCTAATGCCACCCACACCTCATCAAGTTCACTGAACAATTGAATTTGTGCCGGAGTCTGTCTCATCAGTCTTACCACCACTGCAGCTCTGCTTACCTTTGGTTTTGATGTAAATACTGCTTGCTTTTACTGCGATCGTCGCTTGAAAATGACAAATCTTCCACTAGCCTTGGGTGGCATTATGCAAATGAGCCCCTTTGTGATGTCACAATCTGGCACAATTCAGAACAGCTTGTTCACAGACACAATAGGCAGCTTACAAAAGAAAATACTTGATTGTTTAATTTCACATTTAATGGCTGGACAGGCAATCCCGAAACCCAACTATTTCTACACAAACAATTAATAAGTCAATTTGACATAATGCAGTATATCAACAATTATTTGCTTAATGTGCTAAGATTCAAAATTGTACAACCTCGGTGCTCCAGTTGTACTATTAGCTTAGAGATTCCCTAACCCTGGCAGCTCTGCTTGTGTGTAACTGCTATTTAGTCACATTTTGTTGATCATTTGGTTCTTATCAGTATTGTGGTGGTGTTGACAGGCGCGCATGGCTTCAAACGGTTCGACAAAGGTTGCAAATGAATCACGCGCTTTGCTGCTGTGTTTGCTACCTCGGTGGAACACACTTTGCACCGCTGACACAAAGGAGCTTTATGCACTGTAGAAGAGGAGGAGGTGGGGGTGCGCATGGAAAATACGCACAGAAAGAAGACGCCCCTTTCCTCCTCCCCCTTCCTCCTTCACTTCACTCCATGTAGCTGAAGTGAAGCGAAGCCTTCTGTATAAATGATACAGGATTTCTTTAATCTTTTTCGAAATATGCCCCTTATGGGGCATTTAGAGCAGGGGTGAGCCAACGTTTGTCCTCAAGCGCCATATTTGATTTTTATTAGTATTTTGAAAACAGATGGGGCAGCTTATTTGTAAATGGGCAAAAAAAAAAAAAAAAAAAAAAAAAAAAAAAAGGGTAAAATGTGTAAATAAAATCATTAATTCTACTTTTATTTTTCCCATTGTTTATAATTAATTAATAATTATAACTAGAATTTACACACAAAAAAAATCAACTGTAAGTGCTAGAATAAAAAAAGATAAATGCTGATATTTAATTTCATTATAATTAATTAACCAATTTTTCATCAAAACAAAAAAATACATATATTAGGGCTGGAAAGAAAATTTAATAACTTGGCTAAGTTCTATGTTTTTATGTTATTTTGCTGAAATTTTAGTATCTTATTTACGATCAATAAATTGTAAAAATGTTTTAATAATAAAATAATAGTTAATTCTCATTTTGATTATATTATTTATAATGTATTCAATTATCATTGGTTATTCCATCATTAAATAAAATACATGAGAAACTGTTAAATGCATTTAGAAAGTAGATTTTTTTTTTTACAATTTAAATAAAATGTTTTATTTACAATAATCAAAGGTTTATTTGAATAACAAAATAATAACTTATTCTCCTTTTTTAAATGTTATTTACAATGCATTATAATTAGCTAACCCATTATTAGATATATAAATAGAGATTTTGTAAACGTAAATATAAAATTGTTGATGTTACACATTTTTAAAAAAAAATTGTTTATTTACAATAAATCAATTATAAATGGAATTGATGAATGGATGGATGAATGACAGATGAATGGATGGATGGATTGATGGAAAAGGCAGGTGTCTATTTGTATTCCATTTTTTATTTTATTTAACCCAACCCTCTGGTCATTGCATTGTCATTATTGCTGACAGTCATTGACACAAAGCTTCCCTTATTAAACAAGCACACCGATTAATGCTCGTTAAAGGGCACGTGATTATGGTAAATAGGCTGCAATTTTACCCCCTATTGATGGCTCTTCTTCCTCCTCCCAAACCAGGCAGGAAGCGAGCGCTCTACTGCACTCGCTCCGCGTCTTCTACCGAGAAGATTCATTGGGGGTGTGTCTTATCGTCACACTCCACTGCCTCCTGTTTTTCTAGAATATGTAGTTCTTGCGACAAAAACAACTACAATACTACCTTGAGATGAAAAGAAATGCAATAAATTTAAAAAACAACAAAACATTTTTGTAATGTTTTGTTATGATAAATGACACTCTATAATATTGTACTTAATTAAAACATCAGCTCCAGTCGGCGTCAATGCAGTTTTAAAAAAATATATATTATTATTATTTTTTTTTTTTTTTAGGTTATTAGTTTTCTGTCAACAGCTCATTCACTTATCCAGTGGTTCTCGAACTTTTTACACCCAGGTGCCACCCCAATATATCCTCCAACCACCATCATAACCTACATTAAAATACAATAGCGTAGTAGGTAGCGCTAAGTGTTTATCAAAAATGAAAGAGAGGTTTTAGTTCTAAAAAGTATATTAGATATCATTGTATATCACTGGAGCATTATGTACAGTTTGAACATTCACACTTTGCTGAAATGTAGTAAAATGAAAAAAAACCCAACTACTACATAATGATTCAGTTAAAATGTATTACGCAGAACATTTTAACTCAATAAATGTTCAAATAACAAACAGTTCTTAAAATGTAAATGCATATTTATTGAACTTAAGTTAAATAAAACTGAACTTTTCTTAAGTGATTCTTTCGCCTACCTCTACTACTTGTACCACACTTTGAAAATCACTGCACTAATCAATCTCTTGTACCAAAACATGCATCGTCCAACTGTAAAGACAACTGTAACGACAATAATCCCCGGATAGTCACAAATTCACCTATAATTAGCGTTTCCTCCGCCGTCAGATAATTACAGTACTACGTCAAAAGACACGTGACAAGGCTAAAAATAAACTAGCTTTTGGATTCAAATATACTGTGCACGATGGTGACGCGGAGTAAATATCTTTTGCGGAGCCATACAATGACGTCATTGATCGGATCGGCGAATTATGATATTAAAGGCGATCACCCGATCAGCATAAAATGCTAATTATTGGCCGATATCGATCAGGCCGATAAAATCGGTGTAAAGTCTAATATATATATTCTTTTCTAAATCAAATCATCTGTAAGCCTTATTTGGTTGGGTGATGTTGTGAAATAATGCTATTGGGATCATTGTTTGTGTTATATTAATGGTTGGGTGTGTTGGTTTACAACTGTTTGTATACAAGCTATTAAAAAGTACTTTAATGCTGGCATTTGTCCATGTTTTTGCCCCTCCTAGCGTCCCCTCTGTGTCGGTTGTTTACCACCTGCTGCAAACAGGTGGGCCAACTCTTGAGTGATCAGTCTTGCAAATGGAGTCGGAGGTGCAGCCCCCGCCAGGAGTGGGTGGGCATGAACCTTTGACCCATCCCCACTCCCCCTGATAGGCCCCTGCAGTATGAACTTTAGCTCTTAAACAGCCATCAAGTGTATTTGTTCAAAGAAATAACAGCTTTCTGTTACCTCGCTCTGGTTTTTATTTGTGCCAGACATGCAGGTGTTCAGATAGAGTGTGTGTGTGTGTGTGTGTGTGTGCGCGCGCGTGTGGGAGTGTGTCAGACATGGTGAGGTTTAATGCAAGGAGGCAGGTGTGAGGGTCACGGCCAGTTTGCGGTTCGACCCCCGCCGTCCGCTCGTTCTGACGGCGCAGGAAGTCGCTAATTAGCGCCGTTAGCTGATGCGGACCCACTGGAACCCCCGATCCCCTTCGTTAAATGCTCCTTCCGCGTGCTAAGTTCGGCTTTTTATTAGCGCCCTTCGCCAAGCTACTGTTTCCCCATAGGAAATAGAAAGACTTGAAATTTCAAGTCCCTGTACTTCTGATGATAGCAGATATTACTGTCCAAAGGTGAAACTAGAGACTATTATTGTAATTTTTGTCAGCTTAAGAGGTTTTTCACAAAAGATTGTGACTTTACTTACAATATTTTAATATCGTTCATGTTTATATCTATCATATCATATTTGTATACATGTATTTAACTTTTGTCTGAAGAACCCAGCCCTAAAGAAACCAAAAGTTTGACTTCAAACAATCATGTAATCAAACTGTAGTCATGTTCGTTAGCGTAGCATACACAGGAAGTCAGCTATCCCATTTGCAGGGTTTGGTCACGTGACGTTCCGCATATAGCGGATTCAAATCAATTGAAAAGCCATTACAGTGGAATATTTGCAAGAAATAGGGACCGAAACCTGCCCCAAATTGTGAAAATCCACAAATAATTGATGCCATCTCCAAAAGGGGCTTGTAATTGCAAATAAATGCCACAAGATGGCGGCAAAGCACTTAAAACGAAGATTATCATAAAGCGTCAACACCATGCATCTAACGTACGCAATCATTAACTCATAATCAACTGTAATCAACAAATCACCTTCACCTAGACTAGCACACTAGTCTATATAACATGCTAGCAAAAAAAAACGGCGTGACATCACACATGGGCAAACAAATGTCTGCACTAGCACTTTATGTTCATGGTATTAAGACATTAAACTCATCTTTCGGCATTTACACACAATAATAAATGTTTGGGAATACAGGAAAATTGTAACGGAAATGTAATTTATAATAGCTGCATCAGGAGAGAAAGAGAAACATACTTTCAGTTTCACTTTTTGACTATGCATGAGGTGCATTCAAGTAGCCAACCAAACAGGACAGCTCAAACGCAGACGAAAAAACACAATTAATGAATTCGACCTAACAACAACACCATGGTTTCACTCCATGGCAACAAAGTAATACTTTCGTTCAAAAACAAAAAGAGATTTCCAGTGAATAATGGAAGAGCAAATCTGCAAAAATGCGAATTTGAGAATGCTGAATGTAATCTGTTCTAGCCACCCAAAAACGTCGCAATTTTTTTGGGGGGGTATAAGTTTGTATTTAATAAAGTAAAAGAACACTATATTGTAACATAGAAATATAAAAACAAAGAAATTAACCTGTTTTAAGTGTTATTAAGCTGAAAGTCATCGTCGGTGTGCCTTTAATGGGCGTGGCCTCGTGATTTACATCAATTGGCCATTTTGCACATCTTCTCCATGCACCTCGCAAGAGTTTTCATTTTGTATTTGTGTGTTTGACTGCTTGTTCCCATTCAAAAACGCCTACTAGAACTCAAATTTTGGCTCGCAACACAAAGCAAAAAACAAAACAAAAATCAACCACACGGCTTGATTACAACTTTAAGATTCTTTCCTTGTAAATTTCTGATAGTTCTGTAAGGTCCCGACTTTTTCCTCCCAAAATAATAACGTTATTCTTGTATAATTACAACTGTTTGTTACAAGCTGCTCTGGTCGCTTGTTAATTGTATTGCACTCAAGCACTGTGGCGCCCAAAAATTACAACTCCCCCCCCCCCCACACCCCAAACGAAGAAAAAAAACGGACTTTGTTCTTCTTAGCTTACAATTTTGTACTTAGACTACAATTAAAGTATTGTAAGATTGTCCTTTTTTAATAATTATGAGCTTGTTGGTAATTTTTCTTGTCGTGACTTCTTGACCCCCATCGGAGCCTTCGGCGGGCAGACAGCTGCGTCGCCACGGTAATAAACTTCTGTGGATGACATCACTTTTAAGTCCGCAAATCCTCCCGATTTCACGGAAGCTCGGAACGTCGGCCGTCCGACACGCATTCCGACGTCATCATCTGGCCTCTTTTGTTTCGCGGGTTAGGCCGGATCGCTCCCAGCGGCCCCCACGTACAGCGTGATGACCACGAAAAGCTTTTTTGCTCCGAAAATTAAATATGTCACGGTGCGTTGTTGCAATTCTGTAAGTATTAGCGCAGGCTCTCTGTTTCATAAGAAAATGTTGCTTGAAGAAATGGAGACGGATTATCGCGACTGAACAGAGGACCCACAGTCATGTCAGCGTTACAGCGACAGTTTGAATTTTCAACAACAGCTTTGTAATCATTTGAGGCAAATGTGCTGACGTAAAATTATGGTTTATCAAAAAAAAGTGTCTATTTTGTTGTTTTATTGATCAAATGCATTCTCTCTATTCTCGCAAAATTACTCCGTTGTTCTCATAGGATTACAATGTACTGTATATTTTCTATCATTGTTTTTATATGAATTATGGATTCATAAAGGAAAGGATTCTTGTCAGACTTGTATGTTATTCCCATTACGATTCATCTAAAAAATTCGATTGTCGATTTCACTTTGTTCTCTCAAAAAGTGTTATTCTCAGATAATTGCGTTCCATCGCAGAAGAATTTATTTTTTTATATTAGTACAATATCTAGCTAGCTAGCTAGCTTGCTATCTAGCTGTCTATTTATAGGTGGTATAACATGGGATATTAACTTTTTAAGAAATATATAATGTAAATAGTTTGACAGTAGTGATATAATGGGCCAAAAGTCAAATTCATACAAAAAGTTTCATTCAAAAAGTTGACCTGCCCCCCCACACTCACACACACACACACACACACGCACACTCAGTGATGCTCACTCCCGCCTTGCAGCCCCTGTCTGGGGGCTCCGCACTGGCTGTGTGCTGGAGCGCAGAAGACCGTGTGAGATGCACTGACCCATTCTCTACCCCCCCCCCCCCCCCTCCCCCCCACCACCCCACGGTTCTGAGCCTCCAGAAGCAGCTCATGTGTTGAACACAAATGGAGCGGCGTGGTGGGGGCGACAGCTCCCGAGCTCCAGGCTCCGCGGAGGTGCAGCTCCTCACACTCCGAGTGACTCAGGAGGCCCATTTGGCTCCTGTTGGCTTTAACACCCGCAAGAATTCAACTGTTTACTTTCCTCCCCTCATTTGGAAGAGAATGCAGTTTACAAGAATGCATTCTATGTGCGTGATTACAAGTTACTTCTCGTAAGATTACAACACTTTCTAAACAATAATACTTTCTAACATGTTCGCCATTTTTAAATTTTTTTTTTTGAATATATATTTTTTTTTTACTCTCAGTGAATTTTATGTAATCTGGCTAATAGCGCCGTTAATCCTTTTACACCGTACATGTTGACGTGAGGAATGTGTCCCCATTGTTAACGTGTGTGTACGTGTAGTGGATTAGCGGTCGAGTTGCAAAGTGGCGGTGGCTGTGCCTGGAGGTGTGAGCTATAATCGCCGCCTCATCACCTGACGCCACGGCACATGCACACAATGTATTTATCGTTTGGCGTGTCAAACTCATCTTTGTCGCGGGCCACATTGTAGTTACGGTTTCCCTCAAAAGGCCGTTATAACTGTGAAACCATAAATACGTCTAATCGCCTCTTTATTACATATACACAACAAACTGATGGATAACTAGTTTTGAAATTATAAGTCAAGGAACATTTTGTCACTCCACAATTGTTCAAGTTACTGTAACAAGGAGTTTGGTTATTTAAAAAAATGCTTGGAATATCTCAAAGTTATTATTTATTACATATGACAATTTTTGACCAAGAATCATGGAAGTGGATACACATGATTTGCTTTCGCGGGCCATATAAAATGATGTGACGGGCCGGATCTGGCCCCCGGGCCTTGAATTTTGCACCTGTCATTTACATTGTAAGCATTTTTCCTCCCAATTAGTGACATTTTTATTTGTAATTATCATAATTCTCTGTAGTTGACGGAGTACGGAGTCTAAGGGAAAAAGTACGACTTCAGTCTAGTGAGGCAATTACTTTTTCGACAAAAAGGTAACAAAAACAAAACATTTTCGTAAGATTAAGACTATACATAAGAATTAAGACTATTCTTTTACAATAATTTAAAAAAGCCAAAACACGTGCTATTTGTCTTTATTAAAACCACGTAACAAAAATGGTGACGTTTTTTTGGGGGGGCTGGAATGGATTGACGGCTTTTCAATTCATGTCAATGGGGAAAATTGATTAGTGTCGATGTCCCTGGTGCGTCAGGCGTCCCATCCCCTGTTGCCCGCCTCTTGGCGCGGTGTTGTAGGGTCCACATGCGCTCAGCTGTTGCCTCAGTGGCAGGAAGGGCGGGACACCCAGAGACAAGTAACACCCCCGCCTCATAACCCGCTCCCCCCCCCCCCCTTTTTTTTTGCCTTTCTCTCCCAGGCCGTCAGTGTCGAAGTGGCACAGAAGGTGGCGGACCGGGGGGAGGTCCGTGGTGGTCGTAAGGACGTATTTGGCTTCGACTGCTTCTGGCGCTGTGGTTGCTGCGGGAGATTTTGAAGGCGGCGGCGGCGGTGGTGCGATGCTGGCCCGGCACGCTCTGCTCCTGATGGCGCTGCTGAGCCGAAGATCGGAAGGTGAGTCAAGACAAGTACGAATGTCCGATCATCCTCGCAAGATGCGCCCTAACTTACGTGTTTTCGAAGTTTCGGTCCAAAACTTTTTTTTTTCCCGAAACATGATGTCTAATTGCCTCTATGCCAACGTTCAAGTGCGGAGCTTTCGTATAAAATCTCCACCACTTTTAACGATTTCTGCTCGCCATTGTCTCTTCGGCATTCTGTTAGATTGTTCAAAATGCTACCTCGCTAGTCAATGCTACACCATCTCATATGATTTTTAGTTTATTTTTTAAGCACATAAATACTCCTTATTACTTATTCTTGTAATTACAATTTAACTCGTAAGATTACATTTTTTTTCGAAAAATACACATTCGTTTTAGATTACAATTTAAGTCTCGTAAAATGACGACTTTTTCTCAAACTCTATTCTTTTTTTTTCCTTCTTATTATTTTTACAGTAATTACATTTTATAAAACCAGTTGATTTCTTTACATGCTCTTTTATTATGTTTGTAAAACATGGCAGTAATTCTCAACTGGTGGGTCGGGGACCCAAAAGTGGGTCGGGGACCCATTTTGGGTGGGTCGCGGACAGCTAGTGCAAAAAAAAAAATGTATTCGTATTCTGATTTTTTTTCAGTACTGTACAGAGGAATACGACATTCCCACACGGAACATAGCAGCAAAGCGACAGGAAATGTTACTTCCTAATGCTCTAGCCTCTAGTTTACTCTGTAAACAAATACAGTGCAGCTAAGCCTCTGGCCGGCGGACATCATGGCTAGCAATATGCTTTTGCTGGCATTTCAAAATATAATGTAGTTATATTGTATGTTTTCAGACGCTATTTTTCAAGAATTTTGTATTTTTTTTAATATATAGTTCTTAACTTCTCTAAAAGTGTGTCGTGACTTTGGAACAACAGGAAAATGCAAGTCCCAGGGTGACAACAGCTGAGAACCACTGCCATATGGTGCTTTTTGTCTTCATTAAAAACATTTAACAACAAAATTGTGGTGTTTTGGGGGAACTCCACTACCCCAAACCACAAGCAACTTAATGCAATACGCTATCTGGTAGTCAGCGCTACATGATAACATGAAAAAAGTTAAGAGTCTCAGCAAGCAAGAGGTACTACTGCCGAGCATTGCTACGTGCCATTGCGTCAGGCTTCCAGTAAGTACAACAGTGTTCGTACTTGTCATTTATTTATTTTTTTGTGACATTTCCCACGGATGAGGTGATTTCGACGTCAGTGGATCGTCGCCATCCATAGGGACAACTTTAACGTAACACCCCACCGTGTGTAGCCCGAATTAAAAAAATAAAAATAAATAATGTATGCGATCATGATTAAAGTAGTATTTCACATTCTGACTGTTCTTTGTTTTGTTTTTTTCTCATCGACCTGAAGCGCTCAGATAGATAACACCCACTCTTTCTCTGCCAGCTGTTTTCAAAGCAGAGTTTCCGTATTGTCGGCCGTTTTAAAGCAAAACAAAAAGATAGACTACACTCTCTTCTTTCGCTAAAAAACAAGTTTGTTTCTATCTTTTTCTGTTCTTCCGTATTCAGCAGCAGAAAAATGGGTTGGTTTCACCAAAAACCCCGGTTTCTGACCACAAAGTGACGAAAACGAGTCCAACAGAACTGTGACTTTGATGCTAATATTTATTTTTTTTTTTTGCTTTTGGGACACGCCAAACTTTAAAACAACAAAGACAAGACTGAGAAAGGGCTTTTGATTGCAAAATAATCAACACAGACATACGACTTAGAAACGAAACGCAATGGGAGCAACTCTGACTCACCGCATGACTCAAGTCGAACATCCGTGGCTTTTTTTACATGCCTCTTGTCATTCACTCCATGAACTGTGTCATCTTTTCTCACGCTCGTGACACATACTTTCTACTACCTACCGTGACACATCCTCTGTTTATACTATAAATACTCTGTTCAGGTTTGAGATGCCAAAACGTGTCCAACTTCTAACATGTCGGCATTTCTCTCCCTCATAATTGACGTGAGAAGCTGAGATTCACCCTCTAATCTTAATTGTCGACTCAAAAGCTGTGCTGATCTCAACTCCAAAGTGATGCAACACCGCCAGAGGGATTTGAAAATTTGAGGCCTTATTTTATATTGGAAGTATTCCTAATAGTCAATTTCTGTTCATAGGTTTTAGATGTTGTGCATTGAATTTCATATAAAAGTCCCCAAAATAATTCCCACGGTCCATTTTTTGCATTTTTAGTCCTAACTATAGGGGGCTGGTTTACTGCAGAAATGTATTTGTTTTTATACTGTTGATGTGTATGTAGAGGTTCTGCTGTATTAAAATGAGTTGTCTTCCCCCGGAAATGAGAAGGATTACTGACAATATGTTGGTTTTATAAATACAATCCATTCCTCTTTTCAACATTTAAATAAGCTTCATCACATTTGACAGTTTAGTCACAGACTTTCCCCAAAAGTGTTGTGCTTCTCTTTCATAAATGTGGGACTAAAATCACTTTCAAATGCACAAAATAGTGAAATGTAGACTTGCCTGGCCGGGAGCTCAGCCCCCCTAGACCTCTGATCCTAGAATCGCCCCTGCCGCTTGCCGTTCTGCCAAATCGGCAAACGCCAAAATCAAGATATGGCTCCGTTTGCCATCCGGCGCACGAAAATAAAGCCCCTTAGTGTTTTTGCTTCGAGCTGTTTATCGCCACTCCCAGTTAAAGTTTATTGTAAACTAAACATAAAATAAACAGCGTGGTCACGTCACAAATTAAACATGTAAGTTAAGGTACTGGGGCTCCCATGAACTCGCTTTTATGTCCCGCCGCACACTCCTGTTTTGAATTGTTTGAAGATGGGCAGCCAGTTGTCTTTTTTACAATGAATGCCAGCAGTGTCCTGCTGGCCTGTAAAGTTGTGACAGGCGGGAGGGTCCGTAACCCCCCCTCACCATCCCGAGCCCCCCCTGGATCCCATCAACCGGGGCACCTCGGCATTTGTTCTCTTTCTAGTCAGGAAAATGATTGACAGTCGACAAGATTTCCATTCAAAACACTTGAGCGGCACATTAGACACGACTCGCGTGTTCCCGTGGGAATTTAGTAGGAAATCGTACAAAATGTTGCACACCGTCACTGTGATTTTAAAATCAATTTTTTTTTTTTTTTTTTTTTTCCCGTATTTTGTACTCATTGCTGTGCATATTTTGGGACAGAAATATGAAATGTATGTCAAAACCGAGTCGAAAATCATGCAAGATCAAAGGCAGTTCATTTGCGGCTAATTTTGTACACATCAAAGTGCATATTTTCATTTTAGAGGCGGATGGATGACAATTAGCTTCAATGTCATGTCAAAGTGATGCTTAAATGTGCTCACACACAACAAACGAATTGTATTGAATCATATAAAAAGGTCGAGCATGAAACTGCTTTGTAAAGTTAATCACTGTATTACACTTGCTACATATTGTATGTACTTGTAGCCTTGGTTTGCATGTTACACACATTACTACATTTTACTTTAAGATCCAAGGCCGACTTTTATGTAACCCAAAAAAAAATGCTTGTTTTTGTACTAAATGCTATGCTATGTTAGCTTGGAAAATCCGATATCCGATATCCAAATCCGATGCTCAGACGTGCTCACACGAGAATTTCGTAGTCAATTATACAAAAAAATTGAGAAACACACGTAAGTGTACTTGAGTGGTGGCACTTGTGTGTTCTGAGAATTTAGTAGAATATCATACACAAAAATGAAGCGCAATATTTCATGAACATCACTATGCCTGCTTTGCAATTTACTCGTAACCATGGAAACAATTACGTTACTTTCAAATCAAAGGCAGCTATTTAAGTAACCAGAATTTTGTCCTAAATATAGTGCTTCAAGAAATGTATACAAAGGTCTTGTGTGAACAGATGTTTGAGGCACTTGAATGTCAACACTGATGCTCTAAATTAGATATTTGAGGCATTCAGATGTCAAACTGATGATCAAGTGTGCTCAAATAAATAGTAGTAAATCATGCAAAAAAAAAACAAATTTAAAATCCAACACTCAATTGGTGTGTAAGCATTATATTTGACATCTTAGGTCATATTGTTTTTTCCTTGTTACTAATCACGAGATGAAATTGACTAATGACTAGTTCAGTCCTTTTTTTTAAAACTCCCGCTATTGGGGGGGAGGGGGGGGGGGGGGGGGGGTCGCTACCATTCAAGCACAAAGACATTGTGGTGGAATAGTGTTAAAGATGTAGACCAGCTGTAAAGTCCACCAGCGCCTGGGAGCTGGCTGTAACTTTCACAGTTGGTGCCGAAATGCCTCCCATGCTGCTGCTGAGGATGATGATGATGACGATAACGATGATGATGATGAGCAGGAGGAGGAGGAGTCCTTCACCACAGAATCTCTTATCAGTGCGCTTTATTCGTACGCAGCATAATAATAATCATTTATCACAGCTGCGGTTGTTTTTCAAGCGCTCTATAAATAAAGTTGAGTTTATCGTGTATCGGTGTTACTTTATGACTAGGAGCTACTTATACTGTACTCTATATTATGCCACACCACACCGTACAATATTATAGCAAACAAAACATGAAACACAGACAACAGTGGACTTGCCTTTATTCTTTCCCCACAGTATCAGTCGTACTCCCTCGCCTCCTTTGTGATATGATATGTTGAAGATCTCTCAAACGATTTAAACATGTGGGAGATTGGCTGTAAATCTCAGCGGCGCAGTCTTTATGCACCAGACACCTGTTTCTATTGGCTGGCTGCGGAGACTCAAGGACTATTCGAGTGATACTTGATGGTATAATGCTCCCACTTGAATTTCTCCTCCTGTGTGTTCGACATGAATGTAGTTTGTATAGTTTCAGTTTGCGGAGAGAGAGCTATTTTTCAGCTTCTGGGAGTTTTGTACAGATCCTTGCAACATGATCATGAGGTGATGGTCGATGGTGATGGCACAAATGTTGATCACACCAGATACTGATTGGTTTTCTGACCCCTCGGAACCTCCCCGATACAGGAAAACTGTATATTTTAGTGTGGCCTTTTATTGTGGGTGGCCGAAGGCACACCTGTGCATTAAATATGCTGGACAGCGTGAAGCAAATGTGGTCACACCAGATACTGACTGGTTTTCTGACCCATCGGAACCCCCCCCAATACAGTAAAACCTCCCATTTTAAAGTGGCAAATCTGCGAATAGGTGGATCTGCAGGTGTCAAACTGCACGAATGGAGTCGTCCACTGTATACGGTTAAAAAAACGATAAAGAAACTATTGCTGTAAAACACAGATTTCCGCAATATTGTGGTCATTTCTGTGACTGACAAAGATGAACCACAATATAGCTGCGAACACACTTCACTAGGTTTTGTCCTGGCATTTAGTTTCTACCTAAATGGTTGCTTGCCCATATGAAGATGTTGCAGGCTTCTCTTAGTGATTGTGTTTGTCCAAAACCAGCATCTCAGTTTGTGCGCCTGTCTGTGTTTGTGTGTTGTCTTTGTGGATATAGCAACTCTCTGCAAAACTCGCACCCGCGCGTCACATTTCTCAGCCAGCCATTGCAAACCTGACGTGAGTTTGTCCGAGGAGGCGCGGGGGTCGGAGGCCGGCCAGTCCGGAATCATCTTGTCCAACGTTGACGGACACTTTCTTCGTCCTCGAGGCTGCGCGGTCATGGCTGGTAAACACGGAACAGGTTGCCGGAACAGTGGAAACAGATGACCCCGGGGGTGGGGGGGGGGGGGGGGGGGGGGGAGATGGATTGGGACGCGCTCTTCCGACACGTTCGTGCGCACATACGTCCTATCTTTGAAGCCCGTCGAGGGGTTAAGAGGCATGAGGGTGAAGCCGGACGATGAATGACCCCCTTGGCAGGTTGCTCGCCACCCCCATTAGGGGTCGGAGTGCACGCCTGAGACGCACGGGGAAGATGTCTCCTTTGAGCGAGAGATTTACGACGGCCACCTGGAGGAACTTATCTCGCTCGTCATCCGCTACGCTTCTGAAGAAAGGAAATTGGCACTTGGGGAAACCAGTGTGACCGTTTTTTTTTTCTCCAGGAAAATATATCAAAACCCTTTCAATCAATCAGTCCGCTTTACGTACAACACAATCGGTGGGGAAACGCTCGAGAACTGTGACCCGCTCCATGTTTAAGCATCTAAAAAAATACCAGCTCAATAGTCAAATTAGCTTTTTACGGTCAATCGTAGCTAGTTAAGGAAAACAAGGCACGGAGCGATATGTGGAAACATTTTGCTTACAAGGCCGACAAAGACACACCAAACTAAATTCAATCTTCAAACTAGCACAGGAAAGAACAGTACGGCCAAACAGTTCGCTGAGCGCCATCATTAGAGTGCAAAGAGCCTCAGGTTAGCCAATGTGACGCATTTGAACCACTTACCTTCAAATAGAAGTCGAACGAGTTTGAATTACTTTGTGACAAGCAAACTTGTGTCCCACTGGATGCTTTTGGCGAGGCAAAATTAATCAGTAATGATTTTTTTTGTAGATGAGCGGAGTCCAACACTAAGAAACCAACTACGCAGCTACATTGAGTCATATGGTTAGCAATTGTGATTAGCATTAGCATGACAGTGATGGGCATTTTAGGTAAAAAAAAACAACGCTACCATTCAGCTCACTCATACTTATTGTGTTCTATGTACATTACACATATAACAGTGTCTTAAAGATCACTTACAGATGCTCGCTTGTTGTTTTTGGCAAAGTTCATCATTGGCCCAGCACTGCGTCCCTCTTCAATGAATGTCCGTGTGAAACATGAGTTCCGGCGGCACAAACATGGTTCCTGGCAGAACAGAACCAAGTTATTAAATTTTCTTCCCAGCCCTTATATATATATATATATATATATATATATATATATATATATATATATATATATATATATATATATATATATATATATAAATAACAATGTAAATATACAAGTCGAGTCGCTTCGTGTTTTTTAACAATCCACAATAATCTGTATGTACTTAATGACAATAACGAGGGTGAGACCACCCAAAAGTGGAAAACTGAGAAGCCCCCTGGTGAGCTTCATAAAAACAAAGAGGATTAAATTTATGTAATTCATTGCGAGAGTTCATCCATATGACGCTCACACCCGTCCAAGATGAGCGAAGCATAACAAATATGTTTAAAAAAAAAAAAATCATCATTTATTGTTTCCGTTGGGGTACAGAGTTGAGATTTTGAGCGCTTGTTATCATTAATGCAGAAAACACTGCTGAGTGGAGAAATGTCTCAGTAACATACATCCAGTGTGTGTGTGTGTGTGTGTGTGTGTGCTCGTATGTGTGTTTGTGTGGAGGAGCAGCTTGTGGAATGTGTGGAGGATGTAGATCAGATTTCGGGGTGACCTTGAATGCGGTCGTCGCTGACATAGCAAGTCTGTTTGTTGCCGGCGGTTGACATAAAAACTGCATAAAGGAAGACACTCAATTATTAGACTTTTTTTTTTTTCTGCCTTTAAAAAAAAATCCTTCTTGATTTTGAGGTGTTCATTGAACAATCTATTTCTGCGGTTGTAGTTTGCTGTGTTGTACAACATTACTGCATGTTACTCACGGCTGTTAATGATATTTTGAATCTCGCGCTAGTATTATTATTGTTAATTATTAGCTTTCATTTAAAACCCTGCTCTGATGTTGTGGGTCAAATTGACCAGTTTTAAAGTTTACAAGTCAAGAATAATTATTATGCAGTAAAAAAAAATATATATTATATATAGTGGTTATAAAATGTCTACACCCCCCCTGCCATTATTAGATTTTGGCATTACCTGTCAATATATAAAACATCACACAACATTTTTAGAGGCTCAAAAGAATTGTGATGACGTGACATCATAGCGTCATTTTAAATGCGTGGGCGATTGGCGTTTGAACGTCAGCAAATTCCGCCTTCACATGCTGGTTTGCCCTGAACTTCAGACTGGATCGTAAGAGGGAGGACCATTTGCCCGATAAGGTCTTCTTTTGCATGTGACAAGTCCGTCCAAAAAAAAAAGAAAAAAAGGTGATGTCAGCCTTCCCAGAGTGACCTGCCCCTGCGCTCGCTGATAAAAACCAAACGTTGATATGAGGTGAAACGCTTGACGTTCCTCTTTCTTTTTCTGCATATGTGTGTGTGTGTGTGTGTGTGTGGGTGTATATGTGTGTGCGCGCATTTGCACACTCGCAGATTAAAAAAAGAAAAGAGAAAAAGAAGCCAAGGTTGCTTTTGGGAGATCAGAAGAAGTGTGCAAAATTCCCATGAATGCAGATTAGCTTGGAAGGACACAGGGTGCTACTTCAAGAGCACAACAAGTGTGAATCACCATCACGCTCGTCTACTTTTTTTTTTTAACCTCCGCCCGATGGTTATTTGAAAACTTCTTGTTTAATGCTCAACATTTTGACAATTGATGGGATGATACGAAATGAATCCGCAAATCAAAAGTCATTTTATAGACTTGATCTGAGTCGTATACAACAAAACTAACAGGCTTATTATAGTAAGAAGATGCTTCATTTGATTTATTGTTGATACAATGAGTTTTATTTTCAGTCTCGAGACACCATCATGTCGATAGCTTGTGTCCGCACGGTGGATGTCGTTGCCACGGAGACGGTGACAAAAACTGCCATCTTTTCATCCCGATTTTTGGTCGGATCCTTGAACCTCACATTAGTACAGCTTTGCTTGAAGCTTCTCTCTCTCTTTGCGTGTGCAGGCAACTTGTTGGACAGCATGCTGCTTCGGAACGGCTGGAAGGGGGAATCGGAGCGGAGGGCCGATGGGGGCGGCAACAGCAGTAGCGCGGCCACCGTTGCGGTCCAAAACGTGCTGTGGTGTCACTGCAACCTGCACTGCCCTGAAGACTCTGCCAACAACAGTTGCATGTACAGTAAAATAACAACATAACCCATATAAGCATTTGGTACACTAAAGTGTACATGGTTACATTTCGGCTTGGAACATTTCTGGTACATTTTTTAAAGTTTCCTATTAGTACCTAATAAGAGTCCTAGTAGTTCCCTATTATACACATGGATTGTAATTTCACTTGAGGAGGGAGCGCTTCATCACCAAACTTGTGTAGATGATCCGCCCAACACAAGTAGCCCATGTTCGTTATCAGACCAAATTTTACAAAGTTAAATTTTATAGCGCCAGGCAGAGTCAATTGGTGCTACCTTAGAAATAAAGTACACGTTTGAATTGATGTTACTGGATCATTAGGGCGGAAATCTGCCACTTTTCCACCCTGGAAATGAATGGCACTAATCAGAGAAATGAACTTCACACATACTCTAACCGAACATATTTTTAGTGATTGACCGTTGTTGATCGTGAAAGTGGATGTCGTTCGTCAGGACGGACGGTTACTGCTTCACCATGGTGGAGGAGGAAGGCGGTCTGGCCACAGTCACGTTAGGCTGTTTGGGACTGGCTGGCTCGGAGTTCCAATGCAGAGTGAGTTTGCCTTCTCTTAACGTGTTCTTGTGTCCCTAATCAATTGTCCTGTCTCACCCTTGTTACGTCTTACTACCGATTCTCCCGCAATGCATGTGGGCTGTGACGCTCTCGTGATGTCGTCATCGTTACTGCAGCGAGGCGTCTGTTTTACGGTACCGTGTTTTATTGCTGGCTAGGACACGTGGAACACTCGCTTCAGGAGAGCTCTGGAGTGCTGCATGGATCAGGACTACTGCAACCGTAACCTTCATCCTACTCTTCCTCCCTTGCAGACCTCAGGTGAGACACACGCGACCGTCTTACAGCCGTGCAGGAAGTACAAACCTGAATAGAAAGCTCTTTTTATATCGCAGCTAGTGCGACTTTGTGGTTGTAATTACCTTTACTATCAACACGTTTCCATTTGATTTGGTACACTACACGCCAATTTGCTAGTCAAATAGTCATGCAGCAAGTGCAAACCTGACTAGAAGTATCACAGGAGGGATGGGATCCAAGAACTATTCTCCTTGAGAACTTGTTTCGAGTGACGGTTAGACGTAAAGCTTTGACCAGGGCTTGACAGCGGGCGGGTAGGGCCGCTTAAAGCAGTGGTTCTCAACCTTGTTGACATCCTGCAAGTTTTTCATCGACCCCCAAAGTTGAAGATATTAAAGAGTTAAGAGCAGACAACCCCATTTGTATCATTTCATCATTCAATGAGAATCGATAAGGAATCGGATCTATAAGCAGTATCCATAATGGAATCAGAATAGCTAAATTATCAAATCCAAATACCAGAGTCTGTTTTCCTAATGTGGCTCTGATATGATAATAAATACCACATTTGAACCAGTAGTCCTCTTCTCATATAAAGGCCTCTTTCAAATAAAGGGTCAGCTCGGGTGAGGATTTTTGTCGTGGTTAAGGTTAGGGTAGGGATGATTGTTTAGGGTTAGGGTTGGTGGTCTGCAGTCAGGATCTATGGTTGGGGTCGAGGTTCACATTCAAAGTTATGCCTGGGCTAGGTTTTGATGGCGGTCGAGGTTACCTTTAAAAAATGTTCATTTTTTTTTTTTTGGTTACAGTCAAGGTTAGGGTTGAGGTAGAGTTTAGTGTTAGGTTTATAGAGTCAGGGTTAGTATAACAGTTACATTTAGAGAAGGGATGAGTGTTTAGGTCATGATTGGTAGTCAGCGGTTAGGATTTACGTTTTGAGTGAACAGGGTTAGAATTTTGGGTGAGGGTTTGGATTTAGGGTGAAAGTCAATCTTACAGTTGGGGTAGGGTTTGGGGTTATGGTTTTGGGTGTGGCTTAAAGTCAAGGTTAGGGT
Organism: Phyllopteryx taeniolatus; assembly: GCF_024500385.1. Lineage (NCBI taxonomy): Eukaryota > Metazoa > Chordata > Actinopteri > Syngnathiformes > Syngnathidae > Phyllopteryx > Phyllopteryx taeniolatus. The sequence goes on from NC_084516.1 coordinate 5,400,929, forward strand.
TAAAGTAAGGCTTGGGGTTACAGTTAGTACTGTTAGTTACTGGTTAGGGTAAAAGTTGATTAAGGTTTAGGGTTGGGTTAGAGTTCTACGTGGGGTTCGGGTGGAAGCTAATGTTACGGGGCTCAAGGATTTCTCGATGCTTGATGGTGGTTGGTGGTTAGGATAGGGTTTGGGTTTCGGGTTATGACTTAGGGTTAGCGTCGAGTGTTGGAGGTTTACAGTTAGTTAGGTTACGGTTGTTGGTTAGTTATTTTTGGTGTGTGTGTGTCGGGGGGGGGGGACTCGTGTGAGTGATCATGAGCGACTGAAATTCTCGAGCCCCCCGAGCTGCTTCCGGTGGCATGTCAGCGTGACATGTGATCTTTGGGATTCAGGAAGGAGATACGATCGATCCTCGGCTTGCGGGTGTCCAGAGGAAGGACAGAGAGAAAGTTAGGAAAATCTTCTCAAGACACTAAATCACTTGTATTTTCATGATTTATATTTTTAAATTTTAGATTATGTGCACAGCAGTGCCCATTACTTGGCTCTCCTCATCTCCATCACGGTCTGCAGCGTCTTCCTTGTCATCGTCGTCGTCATCTGCTACGTCAGGTAACGAACGCTCAACTCGATTTTGTCACTCATTCATGAAAGAGTGGTGGGAAATAGTTGTACTTTCTTACTGTCCTTAAGTAGATTTTCCAGTTATCGCTAATTGAATATTTATATTTCAGACAACTTTTGACTTTTGCTCGCAAAATTTGAAATCAGATATATGTACTATCTGTACTCTCTACCCCTTACTTAGGGAAGCTAAATTTGAAACTATTTGTTTTGACTTTATTTACTGTTTGTTTATAATTCACACTCGTTTTATACTTTTACTTAAGTACAGGAGTTGAGTCAGTACCTCCTTTTATTCTGCAAAAGTATCTGTACTTCTACTTAAGTACAGAACGTGTCACAAACACAGTCCACTTCGCATCTTCCCGCGCGTGTTTAGGTACAAGCGGCAGGAGTCCGAGCCGCGCTACAGCATCAACCTGGAACAGGACGACTCTTACATCCCTCAGGGCGAGTCACTCAAGGACCTCATCGAACTTTCCCACAGCGTCGGCTCTGGATCAGGCTCGGGGGTCCCCTTGTTGGTAGGACCAAATCATTTCACCCTCTGCATGGAACCTCTCACACAGTAACAAACATTGCTGCCTCTAATGCGAGTTACGCAACATAATATCATAGCGGCCAAGGCATAAACCAACTGAGCAGTGGCTTACGGCCCTGCGACCACTAGGGGGCCCCCATTAGCAATTAACGGTCAAAAGGCACGTAGAGAAGTATTGAGGAATAATAGCATGTCTTAAAAGTTAAACGTTTGAATTAAGATATTTTATTAGTTGTTTTTTTTAATTTTTTTACCAAAGCTTGTATATATTTTTACATAGTTTTAAGACTTAAGTAACTTTCTATTTGGTTTTTTTTTTTAAACCCATTTTTGTCAGCTTCTCTCAGGTACCTCTGTCCAGTTACATCATTATTTAGCTATTAGCTTGAGAGCTTATTGTATATTTGATATAATACTCTGTTTGTACATTTCAAATCATTTTTGTACACGAAATTCTGTGACATCCCTTTCAAAAGTTTCTAATTGGCTATAGATGCCGCAAGGTGGTGGCAAAGCGCTACTTAATTGTAGCCAAGCAAGTCGCAAGTCCTAAAACTGGCGACTGGAGTTATAGGCCACCTCTGCATAGCATAGCAGGCTGGTTTATTTTTTCTACTCTAAGTAAATTCAAATGTAATTTTCAATTTGAAAATCATGGTGATCTGGTAAAGCATTAAAATGAAAATAATGTATATATTTTTGTTGTCACTCAAAACATGCGTCGAAACCGCTGACGTAGCGACCGACACCTGGCGCCGAGATTTATTGAGCTTTTCGGCCCTTGCTCGCGAAACAATGGATAAATCCATGAAAAGAACCGTTTCTGAAGGAAACAGATCATTTGATGCTACGTGAACCATATTAACTATGTATCAACCCCCAGGGTGACGGAGCACAGAAGCAGACAGCATTTTTGGATTACTGCAGATGAATTATTTCAATTTGGCTTTAAAGTCGGAAATACTAGCAGGACTGAAATAGACATTGGCTATTTTATTTCAGAGTTCAGAATGTTTTTGTTATATACGGAAATAACATTTTGTGTTCTCTCTAGCAGTTCACTGATTTCATGTATCCGACACATATTTTTTAATACATATAGGTTATAAAAAAAAAAAAAGAAAAAAAAAAAAAAACGATATACAGTTATCCTCAGAAGGTTTTTTTTGTGTGGTCCGTGTCACCAGGTTCAGCGCACCATCGCCAGACAGATTCAGATGGTGAAGCAGATCGGGAAGGGGCGCTACGGCGAAGTGTGGATGGGCAAGTGGCGAGGCGAGCGAGTGGCCGTCAAAGTGTTCCAAACCACAGAGGAAGAGAGCTGGTTCAGAGAGACGGAGATCTACCAGACCTTCCTCATGCGACACAACAACATTCTGGGTGAGAGGATGCGAGCGGTGCTCTTGATGGACGGACGGACGGACGCTCCTTCGCAAGCGTCTTCATTGGACAACCGCCGAGCTTTGCCTTATTGAAGTCAGCTAGCTTAATGCTAACACATAATGGGAAACACCATTAGATACGCTAACAAAGAGCGTCCATGTGCAGTGCTTTAAGATGATCGAACACGGAACGAATTAAACTGCCGTACCAGATCAAATGTCATTGAGAAACGAATGGCATATTTTTTAATATTTATTTATAGTAACAAAAAAAGTTTGTTTTATTATTATTATTATTATTGTGATTACATCTTTATTATATATGTTAGTAATTTAAGAAAATTACTAAAATATATATTTTATGTTAGCATGTTTTGAAAGGAAAAAAAATCATATTTAAAAAATATTGAATATTTTAGTAAGACGAGAAAAGTAAGATAACATTTTATTTTATTGAACATGCTTTTTATGTCAAATCTTAAATTGACATCCAGTTTATTTAATTGAAAAATACTTTTTAAATAAAAATGTAAAAATAAAAAGTAAAATGTTTTGGTCGGTGACAATTCTTAATCTGTCCCCCGGTAATATTTATTAAAAATGTAAAATGAAAAATAACACAAATAGTTTTTAAATACAGAACATAATTATCTTATGACAAATGTTATTTATTAATTGTTTGATAACAACTCAAACCCAAACCCTTACCCTTCACCCCTAAAAAAAAAATCTAAAAAAACCAAAACAAAATATACACATTTAAAGCAACGTAAAAAACAATGAAAAAATAAAGCATAAAGTAATATTTAAAACATCTAGATTATTATTTTTTGTTGACGCTCGTGCTTTCAGGCTTCATAGCGGCCGACATTAAGGGCACGGGCTCGTGGACGCAGCTGTACCTGATCACCGACTACCACGAGAACGGCTCGCTGTATGACTACCTCAAATGCAACACGCTGGACGCCAGGGCTCTGCTCAAGCTGGCGTACTCGTCCGTATCGGGCCTGTGCCACCTGCACATGGAGATCATCGGCACGCAGGGCAAGCCGGCCATCGCCCACCGAGACCTGAAGAGCAAGAACATCCTGGTCAAGAGGAACGGGTCGTGCTGCATCGCCGATCTCGGCCTGGCCGTCAAGTTTAGCAGGTAACAACTTTTGCGTGGAAATGCTTCTCCAGTTGTCGAATTTGCCGCTTTTCCCATCATAACCCAAAAAATGAAGCTTTTCCCAACATTCTCGTTTATGATGTTATTATATAATACAGTGCAAAAACGGTGGCACTGTTCGCCAATAGCCCCCCCCCCCCCCCCACACACACACACATACACAAAAAGGTTTCTAATTGCCGAAAGAGCTCACACGGTAGCGCGAAAGCACTACTTTTACATGAGCCAAAGCTTTGGCTTGTCTAATAGAAGCTCCCTCCCCTCACTTCCTTGGCACCAAGATTAGCACAAAATGGCACCAAAGCACTACTTTTATATTAGACTGGGGGAAGACTCGGTAACTTATACGAACGAACAACCCGGGCTAAACTCAGCTGCCCGACATAGCTTAGTCTTTTAGTTGAGCTTCATCGTTTCAACAATATTTCCTATTATCCATGGCTGTGGCGCCATCTTGTTGCATCTTGGAGAAGGTGCAGGCGAGTTTTGCAGTGAATAATGGAGGATGGGTTAAAACAAAACTGCAAATAGGTTTCAAAGTATTTACACCATTTAAAGAAAAAATCAGGTCTAGAGTATGTTAATATTCTACTACTGCAATATATACTTAGTGTCAATTTTTTTGGATGCATTTTTACCAAATCTCGTGACTTTCAATTCAGTTTTTTGATTTGATTTATTTATATTCCAAAGCCCGCTAACTTCCGGTTGTCTCTGCGGTCCCCCCGTCAGCGACACCAACGAGGTGGACGTGCCGGCGAACCTGCGCGTGGGCACCAAGCGCTACATGCCCCCCGAGGTCCTGGACGAGACCTTGAACAAGACCACCTTCCGGTCCTTCATCATGGCCGACATGTACAGCTTCGGCCTCATCGTGTGGGAGATGGCTCGGCGCTGCGTCACCGGAGGTATGTGGTGATATTCATGACGATATTTTTTGACAGTAATCGCTGGCGTGTGCGAAGGCATCGTGGAGGAGTACCAGCTCCCCTACTACGACCTGGTGGCCTCTGACCCCTCCTACGACGACATGAAGAAGGTGGTCTGCGTCAAGCAGCAAAGGCCGGCGTTTGCCAACCGTTGGGCCACAGACGAGGTATTTGTGCAACACGAGGATGACGCCACAAAACAGGAATGTTACATATTTGTATGACGGATGGATGGAGGATGTATCAAACCTCCATCCAAACAACTGTATATTAAAACCCCAACCCTGTTATGAAACCCTACCCTACCCTAAATGTTACATTTTCAAATTTAATGTGATTTTAATTGGAATCAAAAACAAGAAGCTGGTTGATCCAGGATCAAGTATGGAAAGGAAGGAATTGGATTTCAACAATTTCCAGGGCTGGGAAAGTATGAAAGAAAAAAAAAAAACAACAACTATTGTATGGAAAAAAATATTCCATAGTTCCAAGACTGTTAGGAAGGCTTTATTTTCCAAAACCCAAAAATATATATGAATATCTAAAAAATATATCTCTAGATCTATCTGTGTTTTTTTAAGTGCTTGGAAGCTTCGCTAACAATGTTTTAGTGAGAGCACGCAGTATGGTTTTAGTGAAGACTCGATTCTGATTGGCCATGAACATTTCATCGGCGTCGAACGTCTCAAGTAATTCAAAACAGCGCTAGGGCTTCAAAGTAGGGTTTAAAATGGAAATAGGGTTTCAAAATAGGATTAGGGTTTCAAAGTAGGGTTGCAAATTAGGCTGAGGGTTTCAAAGTAGGGTATAAAAATAGGGTGAGGGTTTTAATGTTGGGTTTTAAAACAGTGTTAAGGTTTCAAAACGGGATTTCAAAATGGGGTTAGGGTTTCAAAGTAGGAATTGAAAACAAGATTAGGGTTTCAAAGTAGGGTTTCTCAACAGGGTGAGGGTTTCAAATCAGGGATTTAAAACAGAGCGTTTCAAATTAGGTTTTAAACCAGGGTTAGGGTTTCAAAACAGGGTTAGTGTTTCAAAGTAGGGGTTTTAAACTGGGTGAGGGTTTCAAATTAGGGTTTTAAAACAGGGTTAAGGTTTCAAAATAGGGTTTTAAAACAGGGTTAGTGATTCAAAGTAGGGTTTCAAATTTGGGGTTTAAAACAGAGTTAGGGTTTCAAATTAGGTTTTAAAACAGGTTTAGGGTTTCAAAGTAGGATGAGTCTTTCAAAATAGGGTGAGGGTTTCAAAGTAGGGTTTCAAAACAGAGGTATGGTTTCAAATTAGGATTTCAATTTTACATTTCTAATTGTAATAATAAAAAAATTATATTCTCGTCAATTATCAAGCGAACTCTTTGCCAGGGTACTGATTAGTGTTTACTTTCCCTTCGAAGGTTTGTAAATGTTTGTATTATGTACAAGAAAACAATACCAATCATTTGATATCCTTAGTGTATAGAAGGCATGGAGATGGTTGATTGTTTTGAAATCAGGAGCATCATTGTCGTCTTCTTCAGTGTTTATGTCAGATGGCAAAACTGATGTCGGCATGCTGGTCGCACAAGCCGGGCTCTCGCCTCACTGCCTTGAGGGTGAAGAAGACCCTCGCCAGGATGTTGGAGTCTCAGGATATAAAGCCGTGACAGAACCATACCACTAAGACACATTGTACAAGGGGAGGAGTTTACCCTACCTTTGTGTTGGTCACACTGTGCTTTCTGTGAAAGCGGAGTGGCTCTCGAGAGGAGCTGGGGGGGTACACCAACCCCTTCCCAAAAGCCATTTTTATGAGCAGTTTTTTGTACTGTTGATTTTGTCTAGCCAAAGATCACGATGCTCAGTGACCTCATTAGGATCATTTGTTCATGGATTATTATCAGTTGGATTAAATTAATGAAAAAAAGAAACCTATGTTGCTTCCTCTCTTTTGTCAACGTTGGTTTCCACCATTCATTTGTACGTTAAAAAAAATACTGAAAAAAATACAGTGGCAAAAAAACAACAACAAACGGCCGAATGACTGCTCTTATCTCGAAAAATGTCGGGTAAGTGACTTGTATCTTAAGGCAACCGCCTTTTGTGACATTTTGCTCGGTTTGAGATTTTTTTTATCTTTTTTGGTGCCTTGACTCAAAATTTGCGAAACACTGACCTAGGGATTGCTATGATAGGCTGCGGTTCAACGAAAACAATTCAACAACACACTTTTTTTTTTGTCAGTGTTGCATATAAATATAATTTATTATTAGTCTTAAAAATCACATTTCTTACACTTTATACAATTACGTTGCCGGATGAGATTGGAGCGCTTAGTGAGGATCCTCGCTTGTACACAACACACAAGTTAACATCATGAAGCTGCACGACAAAGGAACAACTTTAAAAAAAAAAAAAGGCCTTCCTGATAAGGACGTACAGTACATGAAAAAAAAGATGCAAAGTTTGCATAGACATCTTTACCCAAAAACAAATAAACAAACAAAATGCATTTACAAATATTACTTATAGTGATGTCACAATCATTCATTTTAATTGTCTCCCCACCTTTTCGACTGAACCGCACACATCTCGTGTCAATTATTTGGCAAAAAGCAACTGTACTGTGTTTACATTTGGTCCTAGAAAAATAGATTTTTTTTTTTTTTGGGACATACAATTACATCCAGCTCTCCCTTAGGGTCTCGTTTATCACAACGCACAAAGAATCATGAGACAAATCTGCATCATCAACCCCCTTTTTCGCCAAATGGTCGGCAAACAATAAGCAATAATCATAGAAAAGCAACAAAAGTAGTGTGAGAGGACACTGCCACTTATTTCAAAAACATAAGACTTGTAAAGCATAATTGGGATTATTATTATTATTCATATTCAATACTATGCTATCACAGAACACGAGTCCATCTGATGGGTTGCCGTGGAGACCCGACGCAAAGATCATTCCTCTTCAACACCGGTCTTGGGATTGTTTCTCGTGAAAAAAGCCGAGGCCTGTTTCCATGGCGACCGGTGCCATAAATACCACAGAGGTGCGAGCGTAGGAGCAGTAGTGTTGTTGTTTTCGCCTGCCTCTCTTCCAACCTCGCAAGGATCGGGAACTGCCGGAATGTCGTCAGTGCTCGTTGGCCGCGGGGAGGAGGCTGTCGTGGCGTCCCATCTCCTCCAGGACTTGGGCCAGGCGACTCAGGTTGCCGTCGGGGAAGTGCTGCGCCTCCCAAAGGTCCAGGATGACCCCCGTCGGGCTGGACTTGGTGGCGAAGTAGTTCAGATATCTGAGAAAGGAAAACAAAAAAAACAAAAAAATGACATGAGGTTCCCAACAATTTGGACAATTCTGGAATTTTGAATTCATTGATGACTGTGCAGCTCCTTCTTTGGCCACCTGAGGGCAGTCTAAAGCAGAGAGACGGAAAGACAGTATTTTGATGGAGCTCTCAGTTGCTAGTTCTCAGCTCCTCAACATGGCACTAATATTATTCGTTCTTTGCAAAGGATAAAGAATATATGACTGTGACAATTGTTAGATTGTCTCTTTACACGTGTTGCTGCCTTGTGTTCAAATATCTGTCGCATAAAGGATTATAACACCATAACATAGATGCTATTAAGCGCTGGCGTTAGCCCGTCAACAGAGTTTCCCGTTATTTGTTCGCATTAGTATTACGCTAGCACATCGTGTAAATTCTCTTTGTTTTATGTTTAATGAGGCAGAATACTTCAAGTGGGTGTGGCATTAAAGAGCTTGAAGCATCTTTTTTGAAGGATTGTTGTTGTTTTTTTTCTATGCCAGTCCGTCAAAATATTGTTTGATGTGAAACTGGTCTATGGCGCAAAAAAAAAAACAAAAAAAGGTTTGGGACCACTGTGTTAAATTGTTGAACAGAAGACGAAGAAGAAGAAGAAAAGTGGCTCTTCGCTGTCCACCCAGTCAGGGGCTCTCATCACTGTGCAGCTGCTGCTTGTGATAAGCCCCCCACCCGCTGTGGTGGGACCCCAAGAATGGACACACACACATATGCGCACACACCCATCAAAGGCACTTTTTGATTGAAAGAAGAGCCCTTTCCATCTTTTTGTCTGTCTGTCTGTCTCTAACAGTTTTAGCTCACATTTTAACTTAAAATGTAGCCTGTAACACAAAGCCTTTCAGTCATGTGGTGTCTCAGTCCGAACACTAGGGGGCGCCGTGAAAAAGGCGTTCGTAAATAAGAGATGAATGGCACTCCGAACACAGCCATGATAAACACAGAAGAGGAAATGGAACGGACAATGTCCCGGCTGCACACTGAACACAAACACACCTGTCGAGGTTGAGCTTGTGGGCCAGCATCCTCCAGTCGTTGCCGCGGGTCTGCGGCGCGTCAAGGCTGCCGCACAGCTTCTGGCGAATGGAGACGGGGATGCGGAAGGCGTTGGGTCCCACCAGCGTGGTGATGTTACTGGCCGGGTCCAGCAGGGACGTGTCGATGCTCTGGGAATCCTGCGAGGCACAAAGTGGAACGGAAGTCACAGCTGTGTTCGCGCTGCAGGTCGATTCAGACTTTTTTTTCCGCACGATGGCGACGCGGAGTAAATGCCTTTTGCGCAGCCGATCAATCGGCAAATTATGACATTAAAGCCGATCAGCCGATACCCATCAGGCCGATAAAATCGGTGGTAAAGTCTACTTATAACCCTTATAATTATTTCTATTCTTTTTAATGTTGTTACTACTGCATTTTTGTTTTATAAAGTACAATATTATAAAGTGCTATTTTTGTAAAAAACATTACAAACATTTTTGTTGATTTTTTGGGGGGAATGGCATTTCCATTCATTCATGAACATTTACGCATTTATTGTTTTATATACCTAATTATGCATATTTAGACCATATGTAATGTTCTGTACACCGATAATATAGCATATTCAAATCCTATTTGAGGTTTGATACACCTCTAACGCAACATATGGGGAGCGTATTCAATGTCTACAAAACAACAGCAAAACAATTTGATTTGTGTCACTTGTGGTGTAAATCCAGCTGAAAATCCCACAAAAAAGGTGAAAAATGAGAAATGTTTCAGCGCCTTCTGCTTTGTGATTGAAGCAGAGTGATTTGGACTTCTATGCTGGGAGGAGGGGGGTGGGGTGGAGGGGGGTTTTGAGATTAAGTGCTGCTCGTTCGTCTCCAGAGGAGAAGACGACAAACTCTGGAATGTATCATAATTCATGTCATTAGCGAAACACAAAAGCACACAATTGTGCCTCCATCCTTCAAACGCCATTCTTCTGCCGAGTGGGATTTTGTGAGTGGAGAGATGATTTCAGTCCTGCCGCCGAATTTGTCTTTAGACCCCCCCGCCCCCCCAAAAAATAAAGGGAAATAGACATTTTCTGTTTAGATACCGTATGAGGATTTACAGTTTGTGGAAATATTGTCATTTTGATTTTTTTTTTTTTTTTACTGATCTAAGAATTCTAATGCTATACTATAATATATCATATCTATTACTGCCTTGCACGTGTAAACACATTATTTTTCCATATTATTGACATCTCATTTGCATAGAAGCGTGTCGCCTACCTCTGACAGCGTGGTGTCCAGCTGAAAGATCTGACCTTCGCCCTCCACTTGGCGCACGCAAATCTTGCAGGTGAGCTCCACGGTGGCGGTGGAGAAGCGCTCGAGAGTGAAGCAGCAGTGGAGGTTCCTCTGGGAGCCGTCCCACACTTGCTGGAAACAGAGCTCCTGCAAAAAAAAAAAAAAAAAAGTAGACACATTCAGAACATGTATACATGTATATATGTATATGTTGAGTTTTTGGGCCATGTTAAATCCCCCTCAAATTTGATGACTTCACAGGAAAAATAATGAACACAATGATTCCAAGTGGGCGTTGTGCTCAAGCCCTAATAATGATCATCCAAATGTTCGACCTGATACTTGGCCAGCAGCTTGCTTTTCCACAGCGTGTGAGGAACGTCGTGAATGGAAAGTCTCAGGTTGTGGGTGCTGTCGCTGAAGTTGAGCGTCTTTGGTTCGTCCAACAACTTGCCTCCCATCTGCTTCTCCATTTGGAGGACTTCCTAAAATCATGCACACACGCGGACGAACTCAATGAGTGCACTTTGTCATTTTGCTATATTATTATTCGTTATTACATGTGCAGTCAAGCACCGCATATTTGCAAACAGTATAAGCAGCTCATTGTGTGTTTTCTGATCGAGGCGCCATTTTGCCCAGATTGTCTTTCAATGTCTCATTTGTCCTACAAAAATAAAACAACAATAACAATGTCCTCTTTTGTGAACAAACCCAGTATTAGAAGCACACTGTGTTTTTTGGAGGAAGCAATTATTTTCCCTGATTGTCTTTAAACATCTCATTTGCCCTACAACAAGAAAACATTACCTTTTGTAAACAAACAGCATACGCAGCTCATTGTGTGTTTAATGATAGAAGCGCTACTTTGTTCAGATTGTCGTTCAACATCTCATTTGTCCTACAAATATAAAACAACAATAACGCTACCTTTTGTAAAACAAAAACAATATTAGAAGCTCATTTTATGTTTTAAGGGGGAAGCGATCCTTTTCCCTGATTGTCTTTCGTCTCCAAAAAGAAAAACAACGCCAACATAATGTGTGACCTTCTGTAATCAATCAGTATTAAAAGCTCGTAGCGTGTTTTAAACAAGAAGCCCTTGTTTTCCCAGACTGTCTTTAAATGTCTCCTTTGTCCTACAACACGCAAAGAAAACAAAAAGCGGCATCGTAATGTGAGCCCATTGTAAACAAACACACCTTGAGCGCGTCCTGCGTGTCGTCCAGGCAGTAGACCCGGATGTGGTACTCGGCGGCGGGGCAGGTGAGCGGCCCGAAGATGGCCAACTTGAGGCGTTTGGTGGTGGCGGCGCTGAGCGACTGGCCCACCAGGCAGTACGTGCCCAGAGTCTCCGTCAGGATGTGGCACGCCTCGTCGTCCATCTGGATGTAGCACGGCGTGGTGAAGTTCTCCTCGCCCACCACCACCACGTCCTGCCGAGGAGGAGGTGGAGGAGACAAGCGTCAATCTCGAGATGCGGCTCGCTGAGATTCTTCCTCTCCTGCGAGATTTCAACTTCCAAAGTCAACTCTTAAGGGGTGGGTAGCACTTCAGACTCGCAGTTTCGAGGGTTCTGGGTTTGAAACCGCTGTTCAGATATGACGATGTCTATAAATGTCAAGCCTATTTAAACCTCACTCCTAATGGAGAAAATGCCGCTTTTATTTTTTCCATCTCTCTCTCGGCGTATAAACCCACGCGAGCAGCAGCGTGGCATTAAATCCGACGATTACCAGAGACAGAGAAGGAATTTGAGGAGTCGATTGTGAGCTGGGCCGTTTTAAGCGCTGCATAAGCGCTAACGGCGACCATTCGCGTATTTAACTGCTTTGGGATTATTTTAACTGGGGGGGGGCTACAAGAGTTCAAAGGTTCTTTTGTTGTATGACTTAATTATCAACATGGCGTATGTGTGTGTGTGTGTAACTGGGATGAATATCATTTGGAATTCATCACAATTAATTGTTCTTTTGTTATAATCAACACTCAATAGCTGGGAATGCTGTAAATACATAAACCTTTTTTTTTTTTTTTTTTTTTTTACAATTTACTAAATAATTTGGTACTTATTTAATATATTATTTAACAATACGAGAGAGCTGTGACAGTATTTTCTTCAAAGTATACTTTTACCATCAGCAAATAAATAATACAATCAAAGAAAATAAGACATTAAAACACAAAAATAAAACTAAATGGATAAAAAAACATTTATTGCACATTTGAAAATAAATAAAAATTTATAAAAGATGACAATTATGCGGGATAAATAAATAAATGAATGTAATAAAACAAACATAATTTAATAAATATCAACTCAGTCATTTAAGGATTCAAATGCTCTATTACATTACTTTATAAAATGAGACCAGATCCTACTATATCATGCAAATTTGCAAATGGCGTCTTCTGTGGAGTCTCTGTCACCAATACACTTTCTGACAATTAATCTATTAATTTTAACAATATTTCACGTCGCCTGACCCCTCGATGGGAAGAAAAAGAGCTCATAAAGCGAGGACTGCAGTGTAGCATCTGCATTTCCGACAGGTCCGAGATTTGATCAATGGTTATGACTTCCTTACTGGCGTTATTGGCTGCCTCCTGAGTAATTCATCTCTGTCGGAGATAGGCGGGGGGCCGGCCTATAAGTCACACGGCGGAGGCTGCGTCGGCAAACACGGCGAGAATCGAGCATCGCACGAGACGCAGTTCGACGGCCAGCTGACAGACGCAAAAGTCAATCGGGACGGCCGCGCATTCGGTCTATGACTTGCCCTAATGTGCAGTGTTGTCCCTCTGTGTGTGTACGGCTAACCCCTGACAACATTATAGTCAACTATTAAGAAACATTTTGACTCAGGCGGTTTGATTCATTTAGAGAATCTGTTTTAAAAGGTATTTGAGGCCGTGTCCTCTGCAAACAAGGTTGCGTCGCCGTGGGTGTGTGACGAAGCGAAGCACCGAGGATATATATTCCAAAACTTCGCCCTGCTGCCCTTGACAACACACCTCAGCAATGTTAATGATGCGGCCTGAAGGCAGATGGCTTGCGCGCAAAATAAAACGCACACAAAGTGGCTCCGCGCAAACACGCAAAATGATGCGCTCATAAAGGTACAAGGACAAAATTGGTGCACAAGGCTGGCTTGACTGCAAGGTAGATGAACGCATTTCATCTTTTAATTGCGCCGCAAGGGTTATAAACAGACCGCTGCAGTGAGCATGACTGTATTTCACAAAACAGTGGCTACTCAACTTCAGATGGTGGAAGCGTCAAACACATTTTTGGAAGAATGTTACGAGTATATAAATGAGGTTTGGTGAAACTGAAGCTTCAAAACAAAAAGGAATTTTATGGCATAACACAAACATAACTTTCAGTCTACTAGTCAAGAACGCAATTTTCCCTGAAACACTACATACTATATCAAATGCTGTACTTCGTCCCACGTCTTACCTCCCACATGTTCTGCGGCGACTGGCTCTTGAGCTGGATCAGCCAGTCCTGCTGGCCGTCGGACACGGCGCAGTGGTGCATGGTGAGGACCAGGGGCCTCGTCAAGAGGGCGCCCGGTGGGCCGCAGCTCACCACGGGGCTCAACGCCGCTTGCCCGTCTTCCACTGAGGGCCTAGAGGGCCGGTGGCGAGAGGAGGGGGCAGAACTATTCAAGGCGCATGTTGAACATCCACGGTCAGTTTTACAGTTTTTGTAAGCATATTCGAAAATGTTTTCTGTCCCCGACTGCGGTTCGGCACCAGTTTGAGAAGCTTCATGGCCAATTTACGAATTATGACACGCAACAACGTAAAGTCGATATGATCTATGTGTTGGGTGCCAGGCGGCGATTCTGCAATACTGCTCCAATGTAAATAGGCCAGCCGTGAGTATACGCTTCCGAAAATTGCAACGCCGAAAGCCCTGCGTCGTGTATGTGTGTCTGACTTGTGGGGCCCGGGATTCCTACCTCAAGATTTCCTTCCTCTGGACGGTCACGTACATTTCATACACACGACCTTGTGGGATGGCTCCTGCCGGGATAAGCAGACTCACACCTGGAATGCACAACACACACGCCACAAAAGAGGTAGTTCAAGTTAAAGTAGCTAAGCTAATACTACTAAGTATCAAGAATGACACCCTATTTCGGGTCTTGCTGAAATCAGTTTGTAGGGGCCCTGTCTCTCGCAAGCGAGGAAGCCCCATATAGTGCCGGGCAAGACGGCAAGACCGGTTTTTGTTACCATGACGACCAGGGGCAGATCCTGAGCTTGCCAGAGAGTGTGCGCGTTGATCGTATCTCGATTCGCACGGATAGGGACCCCCTCAAGAATGTTTATGAATAGTTTAAACCGTCAATATATCACAAACTATGATGGCCAAAACAGTTTAGTACCACTTCAAACTCACCTTACAACATTACCCTTTCAAATAAATGTCTTGATTTTGAAAAAAGTCACCGAAACTCACATGCATGCACTTGAGACAAAAACACTCTGCAATCTCCGCTAACAACCCTGGCTAAACTTTGCTCCTCCCAACACACAAATATTTTAGTGCTGATGTATCACCAAAACATATGTCCTTGACACCGATTACTAATTTCCTATTACACAGGGTTTTGGTTCCAGAAAGATCACAAAAACTGTGAATAGGTAGCTGAGGATAAGTTCCACAGAGAAACAAACGCAAATAGGTGAATTCCTGAAGAGTGAACAGCAAGTAGGCGGGAGTTCATTGTAATCAAGGTTTGGTGGCCTAGGAAGAGACTATTTCTGTTGACATTATTTCCTTAAATTTGGGAACGAAATATTTTGAAATCTGAAAAAGTGTATACAGCACATCTGAGCCACAAGCCGACCATAATGTGAAGTAAATGGAAATGACAGCATCCACTTTGCTGTAAAATAAGAAGTACTTTTTTTTTTTTTCCTGCCTTCGCCATATAGGCATGTGACATTTCATTTGAAAATCAATGATCTCTCCCCTCGACTGAGGATTCTCATATTGCTGCTCACAGCTTGATTTACATTTTTCCATCTCCCATTGATTTCATGTGATGTCTTGTCAAAAAGGTCTTTGAAAGAATTCCCTCGTGCGCACGGAAACACACACACTGCCTGTGCCGGAGGACGCATTGATTTCCCTGTGTCCTTGAAATGAACTTAAAAAAACTGAAAAAAAAGAAGGTGATGGGACAGCTTCTCGTCCCGGCCGGCAAAATTAATCACAACTCAGCCACGGGGACCTCATTAATAATAATCAGAATAATAATAAATGCTTATTTTTGAGGAAAAAAAAAGCAATGTTGTGTGAGAACATTCAGATTTTCTTTGAAAAAATCCTACGAGAACCAAGTAGTAATATTATCCAGCGTGTGGAGCCAGCCAACTCTCCACTCTTATTTGTTGACGCCCACGTCACTCACCGTAGCCATACATGTTCAAAGTCACACATACTACTTTACAATGTGAGGATGGCGACCCCAAGTGGACAAAAATAATCCCTGCACCTCACATGCATGTTATTGTGTTTAATAATACCTCATCTATTTTTAACAGATTACTAAATCGATCGATGGGGTAATCGGTAGAATATTTGATTCTAGAAAGCCACAAAAGCAAACTATTTGATCTGTTCATGTGTTGAGCACGCCTCCCATTCTGGAAAAATATGCCTTTAGTTCTAAAAAAATATATATATATATTATTCCTGTAATAATATGCTTTTTGCTAAAATAAAAATAAACAAAAAAAATATTCATGCAGGGATATCAGATGTATGTGATCGTACGTTACAATCATAAAACCTTTTGGCCCAAAGCTAAGGTAGGGAGGAATAATTGGTTTCATATATTTGTTTTATTGGCTCCAAATGTAGGTATGCACTTCTTAAAATGCTACAGCATGAAAAATATTTATTTTGTGGGCTCTCAAGCTAAGGCTTGCAGATCCCCGGGGGTCCACGTACGTCCAGTTTGAGAACCGCAGACTTCGCCACGTGAACAAATCAAACATGCTCCTTCCTCCCCTTGCGTCTGTGTAACACGACGAGGCGGCTTTTCCAAAACACGGCTCAGAACAATTTAGCAGGAATCAAAATGAAGAGTTGAGAACGTCGAGAAACCGGAGGAGACGCCGTATCCTTTAACGTCGCAGCTCGTTTGTCTGCGCTTGTCAGCGTTGCCGTAAAAAAAAAAAAAAAAAGACAGCCCGCGTTTGAAACGAGGAGAGGCGAGCGCGCAGGAAAAAGCCGCACATCTGATCCTTCACTTCCACGCTGCGCACCGTGGCTATCACTCAACGTCACGGCTGCGGCGGCAGAGAGTCGCGCTGATGGCGGGTCGTTTGAAAGGTTAGCCTGCTTGAAATCGCACAACCGGTCGGACACTACACCTTTCACGCGTCCCAACTTGTATCTCAAGGCACCACTGTACTGGACGTACTGGCTGAAGGATGGGTAGATGATTGGTTGTCTAGGTAGGCGGACGGTTGGTTTGGGGGCTAAAATGTTTGGCTGTTGGGGAGAATGGGAACGCCTATACATGGATGTTCGTTGGCAGATGGTTGGCTGCAACCATGGGAAGGGCAAATATTGGATGAACAGACACCGACCGTCCAATGCAGTGAATTAAAGCTTAACACGACCAATGGGTAAGCTCCTTATTACTGCTCATTGTACCTGAGTTGGGGACAATGAGGTGTCCGCCCTGCGAGCTGAAGGATCCCACCGCGGTGCAGGAGGGGTCCCTGGAGCGCAGCAGCGTCTGCGTGCGGCGGCCAATTGTGCCGTCGCCGTTGTCCAGCAGGCAGTGTGGCAGCTTGGGCGAGAGCTTGGAGGACAACTCGCCTCCCAGGTCGTCCTGCGGTGTCACCAGGCCAGAGGAGTTGTACACCTTGATCTTGAGGTTGGGAAGAGGGTCCAGCAGCGGGGAGTTGGTCATGGGGATTTTGTCGGCCACGTCGTGCAGGGCGTAGACGGGGCCTCGGTACATGGCGGCCGCCGAGGTCAGGTCAGGGGGCGCGGTGAGGAGATCGGCTGGGATGAGAAGGGAAAAGAGGACATTTGTTTCGGTGGCAAAAATCAAAACGACCTCGAGGAAATGAAGCGGTGGCCTCAATCAGCAGGACCGCCGGGCGCATGCTTTCGCTCGCTCGCTCGCTTTTTACTCATTAGGGAAGTCAACTCTGCCACAACACAACATTACTCAGTCTGAGGAGCTAAAGGCACAGCTGGGATTCATGAGCGCCAGATGGCAGCGCTAAGGCTCCGTTTAGCCGCCAGGTACAAGGATGAATGTTCCTCGTCTGAGCTGAAGACATGCAGCTCTGCCACTCACTAAAATGTGGGCAAATGAACGGACGGCTCTCCAACAAGACCCTTTTTCAGTGTCGTTGATGCTACGTTTTAGCAGTTACATTTTACGTTCAAAGGTTTGGTTAGCTAGATGAGGAAACGGTGGGGGGGGGGGAAAAAAAGAAAAACCTCAGCTATACTTAATAACTTCGAAGCAAACATTTTCCACAACTAAATGTCTTGAAACTTTCTATTGGAAGGTTTGCTCGGAAAGTGGGACACTTTAATTATATCGGTTTGTTCTGAACAACCAAATGACAATGTAACGATCATATCTGAACATATAATTATAACACAAGGAAAAGTTTAGCGAATGCACGCAGGACTTGCAGCGACGGAGGGCCGCACCTTTCCGCGCCGTCTTGATGCTGACCGGCTGGAAGCCTCCGTTGAGGGCGGACGAGTCCATGACGTCCGAGTCGAAGTCGCGGTGGTTCTTCCGGTAGATGAAGAGCGCCACCACCACAGAGATGACCAAGCACATGATAACGGCGATGACGATGCCCACGTAGAGGGCCACGTCGTCCGTGCTGGGGGCCACTGTAGAAGGGACCAAACACAGGGAAGAAATTGTCAACAAGGCCGCAACAAGTCGGGGACGGATTGTTGATCCCGAGCTAAAATTTGCTCGAAATGGCTTCTTCAAACCAAAATGGCTGACTTCCTGTTCAATTTCAAGCATGGCTTCTTGAGACTTTTTCATGCGTCCTGTTATGATAGACATGTAGACCCGATTTCGTGTGCAAAATGGCATCAGGGGCTTTTTTTTTTTTAACGTTCCACTTTCTAAAAAGGCGAAATAATAATGACAAAACACAGTAGCTCCAAGTGAGCGTACACACTCGGACACTAATAACATTCACTTCAATACGTGAAGCTGTTAAAAGCAAACTAATATCCTGGTTAGAATAAAGCCGGATATTAATTTGCATGGAAAGAAATGAACTAAATATGGTGGGGGGTTTTTTTTTCCTTCATTTTGCACGCTGTGATTGTTTAATTGTCACAGATGATAAGGGCGATGATATTAAAGTATTGTGGAGCATATCGCAGCCTCTCAAATAAGTTGCCCTTTGATCGAGATGTGGAGAAACACGATAGAATTCAAGAAACAACTTGTACCAGAGTATGAAAATGGCGGACTCCTCTTTCAGACAATAATCCCCTCTCCCCTCCCCTCCCCTCCACTGCCTTTAATATGCCATCAAGAGTCTTTAATACAGGTAAAAGTGATGTTTAATTTAATCATTGCGTTAGTCATTTATCTCCATTTCATATTGTTGTCTGTATGTTAAAATATAGATATTCTCTATGAAATGTACTTTTGTTTTTTGGGTGTCTGGAATGGATGAATTGGATTTACGTTATTTCCCATGTGAAATATGGCTTCAGTTTTCAGACAATTCAGTTTTAGTCTGAGTTTCTGGAAATGGATTAATCATGTAAAGCAAGCTTTTGTTTGTTGTTTAAAAATGTGCTCCGCCACACACTTCCGAAATGTTGCCGGCGTACACCCGTGTGTCATGTGCAAACACATTCTGATAACACGCTCACAGTGCACTGTGGTCACGATGGGTGCCAAAAGGTGGCTTGACCTAATGATGCGAGCTCAGAGAAGCGCCGTCGCAACTTCTGAGGATGGGACATTTTCATCTCTGCGACTGCCAGGCGGGCGTCGCGGCTCCGAGGCCGACCGCCGCCATTGTTGTGACACGCCGCAGATAAGACGAGAAGACGTCGCCGGCGTTCCTCACAGCGACTTTCATTTCTGTGCACTTTCCAGCCATAAAAATCTCTTTGATTAGAAGGTCCGGCAAAGACGACGGGGGCGCCAGAACAAAACAGGCGCCGATTATGGATCCGACATTTTAATGGACGCCCACTGAGGGCCTCGTCTCCCTTTGGTGTATGTCCTTCACTGTCAGCTAGTTGGCAAACGAGATGTAGATCTTCTTTGTAGGCAGTTTAGTAGAAGGCGAGTGATGAGCGATTTTAAGAAACAGCCTCAATAGAGCACAGAGATGCAAAGACTTGGGAGTGCAAATGTATCGAGTCACCTAGAGGTGACAAATAGGGACGTAAAAATGTAACATAGTTAATTAGGCCGCATTTCTAACCCTTTAGGGCCACCGTAGCTCATGGTTTTTTGTGTGTGTGTGTTTTTTTTTGGGCGAATAAAGCAAACACCGGTGAGTTAGCATATGTAAAAAATACACATTGTGTGTGTTTGTGGTATTAGGGCCTCTGTGAAATTGTGATACTACAAACTATGAACCCAAAACAGTTTAAGGTTAGGGTCATCTTACAACGTTACTCTTTATATATTTAAATAAATAAATAAAAAGATTTAAAAAAAAAAAGGCTTATAGACAATTTGATCCCCCCCCCCCAAAAAAAGAAAATGCACCTGCAAGTACATGTTGTACACACACATGCAGCAAAAACTCTCCATAATTTCCACTAACAACACTACACTAACGCAGTGGTAAGAGTCAATTACAGTATTTGTTTTTTGATTTGTATGAATCTGCAACCCACTTTTTTTTGTCCAGACCTACCAGTTAGGATCACTGGTCGAGATTAGCGTTAGCTGTGTGTTTCGAATAGTCCAAATTTGGATTATGTTGCTGACAGAACATTTTTAAAAAAACATATACATTATTTTATTCTCATTTATGAGGACCTCCAGGTGTGCTCATGTGATCAAATGACACTCGGCCAACGTGCTAACACGACTAACGAGTATACCGTCGCGTCATTTGGCTTCATTTCACATGACTTTGTGTGACTTTTGCTCGTAGTGGAGCACCCACTAGACGACGCGACTTGACGTCACGTGTACGAATTGTTCAAATCGCTCTGTGAAAGTGAAACAGTAAAACCAGCGTCATGTGCTTAGCTGGTTAGCATGTCGCGCTAACGGCTAACTCTGTGGCAAAGGCCATTGTTTGCGGAACTATTTGTGTTGCTGGAGAAGAATAACTGATTAGGTAAACAAACATATGGTAATGTGTTGTCGCTCATTGAAGTTAACAAATAAATGGCTCTTGTTTAGCTGTTGTACGAAAGCAATAACAAAATGGAGGTTATGATGTTGATCGTCACTGCTGCGATTACAACTGAATCACAGCCGTGATGATACACAGTACATCACCACCTCACATGTGATATCGCTTAATTATATGACATTTCTTTTATCATGGCATATTTTTCATCTAATTAGCGATTTGAAAAAGTGAAATCCCTGCTCTAACACTACATCCCAATACTTTTGTGCATATTGTATGGTGCATGCAAACTGGCCAGTAGATGGCAGCAAACGCCGTAGACCTAAAAGCCCAGAGACTGTGCCTAAAAGGACCTGCAAGGGGAAAGACACTCCATGTGTGTCCCTGTAAGAGAGTATTGTTGCACAAAAGGGCAAGAAAACGCACAGCAAAGTACATCAGCCTCTCAGTGACGTGAAATGCAGCATGACTGTCGCAGAATCAACACAACAATGATAAAATCCACAATTAAGTCAGGTGGAGAAGTGTAGGTTTTTTTTTTTTTTTTTTAAAGACTGTAGACTCGTAAGTCTGAAGAGTCAGGATAACATCCTCATCCTCCACGTCGGGCCTCGATAATCCTTCCGCTGCCACAGAGAGGGAACCGACAGCCGAGCGGGGAGCTGAGTGATGAAAGCGGGAGAATGTAATTTCACTTCCTGAGCTTCCCTGCAGTTATTTAACGTGCACCCTCCCCACCCTCACCCCTAAATTCCCCTTCCCTGAACCTCCTCCAACCTACCGTGGAACAATCTTCCATCCGCACTTTGAAGATAAAGGCAGAAACCTGCTAAGTGTATGTATTAAAATGTATCACTTAGATGAATACATTCCTTTGAACATGAGTCATTGCCAGCGCGCAGAAAAAAGTACAAGGAGTGGAAATGAAAAAGGATTATTATGATTATGAAGACGCAGACATGAGAATTAACTTTTGGATGAACTAACAACCTGCCGAGCCTGTTGGGAAGCAACAAGGTAAAGACAGGCTACTCGGTTGTGACACAATAAGGGATAAAACGCTGAAATACACATTTTTAAAAAGCCATTATCCTGCGGTGGGGGGGGGGGGGGGGGGATGACACAGCATGGCGAATTTTCTGCTAGTTCCTTTCCACGTCTTTAAAAGAGACTGAGTCTGACTTTTTCTTTTCATACTTTAAAACAGATTCCAAGTACCCTTTTATAGAGTTGCTGATATTACCCTGTTTTGAGCATTTCG
The DNA here is from genome assembly GCF_024500385.1 of Phyllopteryx taeniolatus. Taxonomy (NCBI): domain Eukaryota; kingdom Metazoa; phylum Chordata; class Actinopteri; order Syngnathiformes; family Syngnathidae; genus Phyllopteryx; species Phyllopteryx taeniolatus. Next base: position 5,422,770 of record NC_084516.1, read on the forward strand.
GTTCGGTCACATGCAAATGAGCCACTGCTCACGTAATCCTTAACATTATTTTACAAATTACTACGAGGCATGCTTGGAATTGGAGCTTCAACTCCGTTGATGAAGTCAATTGGGGTGTAGAGTTACCTAGTTTACAGTTAATCTCCATAACAAAACGATTAATTTTGAATAGACGAAATGTATGACCAAACCAATTCCAATCAGGTAAGAATGTTATCATGCTCGGAATATAACTGGTACAAATAAATTCTCTTTAGTTTTTATAAATTTGTGCAATGCAAGATGTGTTGCTTTGGTCTCTGTTTCCTTAATTGCAATTATTCTTCACTGTTTCTGTGTATTAATTGGTTTCTAAATCAATATATTCTATAAACAAAATAAGGTGCCCTCTGAAAATCGGTGTGTGTGTGTTTATGTGAGGGGTTGGGCACCAAAAGGGGGTCTCGCACAGGGTGCTATTCCAGCTAGGACCGCTAATGCTGCTGTTATTCGTAGAGGATGGGGGCCAAGGTTTACAATTGCCTATAGAGGCCACAAGATGGCGGCAAAGCACTACTTTTCTGTTAGAGAGGGCAACGGCCTGTCTAGATGATGCTCCTCCCCTCGCTTCAACATATTGTAGTTCCTTGTCACCAAGCTGTCACAAGAGGGCGCCAAAGCCACACTTTTATATTGGACAGGGCATTAGCCTGAGCCCCAAAACAGTAAATTATTGCGAGTTTTTCAGCGAATAACAGAAGACTGCTTCCAAAAGAAAATCTGCCAACAGGTGAATTCACGAGTATGCAAGGAAACAGTATTTGCACAAAGTCATTTTTAAAAATCTTAAATTATTCTGAGACGGCACCTGACGGTTATACAGTAATTACGATAACTGTGAGTCTCGATACTTTTGTCCTCATAATGTTAGATGGTAGATGGCAGCATCCCCTCGACTGCTGGGCCAAAGCAGAGTATGGATTTCATTACCATGACAAATAATCTAACACTGCAGCTCTGCTTAGCTCTCGGCTTTGACGTGATTTATTATTTTTTTTCCCCTGTGTAGTCTGTCTGTCGCTTGAAAATGGCACACCTTGGCCCGGTCTAGCTGCCAAGTCAAGAAACACCGTGAAGAAACACGGTGTGAGGGTGATAGGATGTAAAATGGTGTCACTGTGTCACAATATGGCAAAATTCTGAATGGCTTGCTCACAGACACATTTTCAGAAAGAGGCATCTCACAAAAAAATATCTGGTCAAGTAATTTCACACTTAATGGGCGGACAGGCACTCCAACTATTTGTATATAAGCTGTTAAAGTCAATTTTCCATAATTAGCCCCCTTTAAACAAGTCCTAGTTGAGTATGAATGTAAGTGTGAATGTGTTGTCAAGCGCTATTCTATATTAACTTTTCTCCTGCATAAACGACATCATTTGGAAAAACACGATCAAACAGCACCCTTCACCAAATGTAGGGCCGGCACCCGGGTCGGTTTTTATTGGGTCGCCGGTTGTCAGCGTAAAAATGCTACAAGCAGTTTTATTGATCGACATGCTGGAACATAATTTCACTGCAATCGGCTTTTTGATTCATGTCTGTTGTGGGTGTTACGGCAGCACGTGATGTATTCCGGCGTATGTTTGCACAAACACGACACACTTGTAAGAACGGGGGTGATATGCATGCTAGGCTGCCAGTTGGAAGTATAGTATAAATCTGGTGTACAGAATTTGAGACAGCAAAATGCTAAATGGTCAACAATCGTTATTAGCATTAGCGCGCGAGCAATTACCAATTTAGAACAAAAAACGCTAACTACCATTCAGCGCTCATATTTACCATGTTATACGTACATTACACATCTAACAGTGTCTTAAAAATCAATAACAGACGCTCCTTTGTCGTTTTTGGCACAGTTTATCATTGGCCCAAAAAATCAATAACAGACGCTCCTTTGTCGTTTTTGGCACAGTTTATCATTGGCCCAACACTGCGTCCGTCTGCATGTCTGTGCAAAACTTTATTTATTTATACATTTATTTGGGTGCCGGCAGGGTTTCGAGGCAGAAATGTTGTGTTGACCTTTTTTTGAAGTCGACTTAGCTGAGTTATTAAATTGTTTTGATTGAAGATATGAGTTGAATTTGTTTGTTCTGTGACCACGCCCGTAACTAAAACCACTTGTATTTCAAATGATCTTTCCCCATTGAAAGGAATAGAAATGCCCTTAATGCGTTCCAGCTTCCACCCTCACCGACACGTCTTTTAAAAATTTTTTGATTTTGATTGTTTAAAATGTTTTTATTTTTTATTTAAGTTTTTGTTTACTTATTGGTGATTTATACTCACTTATTGAAGAAATTTTGGGATGTTTAAATAAAAAAACGTTTTTGCAATTACAATGGGCATCAATTATGTGTGGATTTTCACTATTTGCGGTCCTTCCTGGACAGTCTGTATATGGATTTCTGCAAATAAAGGCCACCTGTTCAATAGACAATGATGTGCTGTAATTGGCCCTTCAGCATGTTTAGGTACCGAGAAATATGTGGAAAGCGTGTCAAAAGACATGGCAGCGAAAATGATAAACAACAAAATGAAAGTAAATAAATAACTCACATGTATTTCCAAAATCAAGCTTGCCTTTAGCCTCAGCTGACTTCTGATATAAGGAACCTTGAGGAAGAGAGGGAGGAAATGGGCGGAAGAGTTGGGGGGGAGAAGGGCAAGGCGGGGTGGGGGGAGTTGGAACATGGCGGGGAGAGAGGGATGATGAAAATCAAATTTGAACCAACAGAAAAACAAACGCAACAAATGAGACAGCAACAAAGTCATGAGTAGGAGTAATGACGCAGGGGAAGCCATCATTCTTGATTTGGCCCCTCCCTTCTCCGGCATTGAGACGGATGAGGAGAGGCTGAGGGAACGCGGCAGTTCGGGTGAGGGACTGACGCCATCCATCAAGCCGGCTTCGAAGCTCAACGAGAGTGGCTGCGTTAGTAAAGAAACAGGCGGCCCAGCAGGTGAGCGGAAAGCCATACCATTTGTGAACCGAAAGAAGCAAGCATTTTACCGTGCGTCACCGCATGGGGTATGGACATGCAGGCTGGATTTACACTGCATGTCCAAGTGCACAATTCTGGTCTCATGTGATTTTCTGCGTGTACATGTTTAGCCGCGTTAGCTAGCCAGCCGGGGTTCGTAGTCAGCTTAGTGTCCAGCATTCCCCCGGGAATTGGCGGGCAGCCGGAAAAGCAGGGAGGATGGTTGACTGTTGGACGTGGACGCACATACACCTGTCAGCTCCTCAGTCACACGTGCTTGAAGCTATTTTCACACCGAGGCTGATGCGATGACATCATCAACAAGCGCCAAATCTATACCGTAGGCCAAATTGATAGTCTACCGCATGTACTGCGCACTCCTACTGTGTAGCCACCTGTTGCCATTCATGCAGCATAATACAGTGAACCCTTGCATATTCACAGTTTGATGTTTGAAAATTTACCCGTTAGCGGATTTTTGGAGTTAACCTATCCTCCGTTATTTACTGAAAAATCTCTTCACTGTAATTGCTCTCAGGCCAAAGCCATGTCTCGTAAAAATATTGTTTTGGCACGTTGTGGTACTGATGACATTTTGAATTGAGTTGAACTGAGGGGAGGAGGTTCATCGGGTCAGGCCATAACTTTGTCTAATAGAAAAGTAGTGATTTGCCGCCATCTGGCAAAATCTATAGGCAATTGTAAACCTTTTTGTGGAGGTGTCAGTGGATGTTCGCCATTCGTGGCAGAGCTCCGTCCCAATCTGAAATTAATCCCTGTGATTGCTTTGTGTGCAACTAAACAGGCTGGGATTTCACGTTTAGTTCATTTGTGAGTAAATTGACACAAGATTATATTCCACATCTAACTCTTAGGGAAGATACATTTCTTTTAAAACCTGATTCCGATTTGAAGATATCAGAACAATGTTTTCTTCTCTTGACGCTGCCATGAGGTATAATCCCAATTGTGTCACTTACCATTGGAATCGTGTCACCCGGTGCAGTGCAAATCCAGCCCAAGTGAGTCATATTAGCAAAGATGTTAGGAAACTCGGGAAAGAAGTCAGATTGAAAGATGACGAAGGAAGCATATTGGATACAAATCTAGCAAAAGAGCCAAGTCCTGGCATCGTTGTGTCCGCTTTTACAATTCACAGTATAGATTTCTTTGCAGATGCCAGCAAAGATGGAGGAGTGCTTTCTGCCAGTCATAGTGCACCATTACACGTAATAATCGGTCTCACAGGGGCCTTCCATAAACAACTACACAAACAATGCTGTCTCTACAAGCAAGGCAGAGAGCCACAGGCAGACGAGTGGCCACCAGCAAAATCACCGAGGTGGTAGATGAGGACCACTTGTTGGCGTGATTAGCAAACGTGGAGGCCAACCTAAAGGGAGAGCGGGAGCCTATCACATCTGACTTTTGGCAAGAGCAGCGGGATACGCCCCGGACTGGTCACTAACCAATTACAGGACACGTAATGGAGAGGGAATGGACATTTTGCAGAGTGATACAGTACCCTAGTAGCCTCACATTACCTACCCCTCTCCCACACATCCCTGACCACAGCCACGCCCCTCACCAACGTGGAAGCACACAAGATGTGCGTTGTTGTTGCTAACTGGAGGTCAATAATCCAGCTAAATAAAAAGAGTCTATGCAAGGTTGCTGGGTGTACCGTCAGCGTGGCCGAGAAAATGATTGACACACTCACATTCGGTCACGCCTTCTGTCTCTACAGTCTTTGTCAGGCTGTTCCTGCAGTGGCTCGACAAGTTTTAAAACAATCATTAAAATTAGAGGGAGACCACGGTGGCAGAGGGGCATGATTTTTCAAAAGACAATTTTGAAAATATTCTACTCTCAGGTCATACATTTTTAACATGTATGACAAAAAGTGGGCAAACTCCAACTTTAATTGCGTGTAAATTGATCATCTCCAGACCGTTAAAATCATACCAGAAGAAACGTCACGGAAAGTCAGAGTACAGCAGTGACAGTATTTGGTCGCGGTGACGCATTTGACTTCGCTGGCGTTCGCTCTCCAAGTCAATGTCATAAAAATGTCGCATCCAGAAATGAGCACGCTTGGAAAAACAACACCGGGACGGACGAGGGCGGAGAACAGAGGGCGCGCAAGATAGATGTGCGACGGTCTGACTCGCTGACCTGTGAAAGCTGCGCGTCGTAGACGGCGCCATTTTAGGCTGGATTTACATTGCATGGTTCAAGTGGCACAATTTTTTTATTTTATATACCGATTGGTGCATCGCAATAAATAAGGATATGGTGGAAAATGTATTTTATTTCAGTAGTTTAATACTTCATCTTAGTCAAGGTAGAGGGAATTATAAACTGTTCCAAATAGTCAGCATTAGCACAAAACCTTCATGCTTCTGCTAAAAAAAATAAATGTTTTTTTTTAAATTAACAAAAAAATCAGTAAAAGCCTACTAGAACACCTCACCTTTATTTGGGGTGAATCAGAGGCAATTTAAATGATGTGTGCTGACTCCCATTTAACATGAATTTGAATGCGTTATAAGAGGGTGTACACACTTGTGAAACAACATTATCCATCCAACCATCCATTTTCTGAGCCGCTTATCCTCACAAGGGTCGCGGGCCTGCTGGAGCCTATCCCAGCTATCATCGGGCAGGAGGCGGGGTACACCCTGAACCGGTTGCCAGCCAATCGCAGGGCACATAGAAACAAACAACCATTCGCACACACATTCACACTTACGGGCAATTTAGAGTCATCAATTAACCTACCATGCATGTTTTTGGGGATGTGGGAAGAAAGCGGAGTGCCCGGAGAAAACCCACGCAGGACAACATGCAAACTCCATACAGGCGGGGCCGGGATTTGAACCCCGGTCCTCAGAACTGTGAGGCAGACACTCTAACCAGTCGTTTATCGTGCCGCCGAAACAACATTATATGAGTTGTTTATTTTTACTTCCCCTCTTCAGAAAAAGTTTGCATTTTTTATTTCCAATTAAGTTGTACAGGTTATACTATAGATCCCATTAAGTTTTGAAATGATTCATCTTCATCAAATTTTTTTATAGATAAAAAAAAAACTGGCCTTTCAGGGGTGTGTCGACTTTTTATAGCCACTATACTATAGTTGCGAGTTGTGCATCTGAGCGTGCAGATAGTTTCATGTGTTCCGTGAATGTAAACAAAGTCCTACTGGATATAATCCACTTGAAATGTACATGGAAATAGGCAGCTAGAATAAAGCTAGTACATCCGCATTAAACCGGAATTGGGCACTTGGGACTGCAGTGTAAATCCAGCTTTAAACGCATTATTATATCACCGTTTGACTCTTGGCCTCACACATCCTTGCAGACAGAGAGCCCTTGCGCGTTTTTTTTGGATCAAATTCTAGATTCCTACGAAAGCGTTGAAAGGAGATCGAACGACAGAAAATAGGATCAGAAGCATTTACTGGCGTCTGAATCCTCCCAGCATGCATCGCTGCGAGGAGTGAATCGGCGCTCTGAGGTGAGTTCAGATTGCGCACGGCGACTTCCATTGCCTTAATGCGAGCTTTCACGTAATGGCTCCTTCTCCTCAATGTGAGTGGAAATGGTCATTAGCATTGACATAAATGACTTCACCCCTCTTAGCTTCCCCTAAAACAACAATCATTGAAGTGATCCTTTATCTATATTATCATGGCGTTCTTTCCATACAGCCCTGCCATTGTGAACTAATGTTTGGCAGGAAAACTGAAGACGGCGTACAGAGACGACTACCGGCATTTGTGATTAAAGACAATGCCAGTGGTAGCCAATACATTAGGGATACAGTACATGCACATCTAATGACAGCCAATGGAAACCTAAAAAGCATTTGGTACACCGCTGCCAAGGTGGAACTGATAACAAAGCTGAAAAACAAAAAAAAAAACAAAAACAAAAATCATAGAAGGTAGACATACGGTGGGTATCAACGTTCGAATGCAAACAAGTATAAATCAATGTATTTCACTGGAGAGTTGGCAGCACGTTTGGCAACCGTTTCAACCGCTTGGCTTTTGTTCAAATCAAAGACAGAAAAGCTTTAAACAACTCATCGCCTCAGGAAACAGTTCTGTGTGCATCACAACAAACTGCCTCCCCCCCCCCCCCCCGCACCCACACACACACACACACACACGTACCCAACAAAACAGAAAAAGCAATAGAGAAAACGCCAGTTATGAAAAGGCTTTCAACTCCCGCAGCTGTTTGTGAACTTTGAAATCATTGTGAGAGTGAGAGAGCGCCATTGCCGGCAATAATTGCTCCCCCTTTTAGCGACATGGAACTGCCAGGTCAAACGCATGCGACTTTGCGGCCTCGGGTTTCCTCCTGTTGGGCCGAAGGCGAGCGAATATTTTAAAAATAAAAGGTAGCAATCAGAGCAGACGGGTCGTTGTGTGATTGCCATATAATAGCCATTGTAAAAAGCTAACAAACAAAAAAAAAAAAACAACCCCCAGAAACTCATTCACTCATATAATAACAGTGTAATCTCTTTGTGCCTATTTTTAAACACGGAGTATACTTCCACTTTTCATGTATTATAACGTGCCGCTAGCAGTGTTGAAAACGCAGACTAGAATCATATCGTTATCAAAATTTGCACCTTTGCTCTGGTAGAACTGACCAAGGAGATACCGTTTTTGGTCTGTGAAACAATTGGCAAGTGTGAAGAAGATTGAAACTGAAAAAGAAACTGTTGAATGGGATGTGAATCAATGAGGGGGAAAAAATGCCATAACTTCACCCAAATTGAAAAAAAATATATACCATTTTGGCCCGTGTTTTGATCTCACAACAGGACAGAAACAGAAGTTGTTGACTCGAGCTACATTAGCCACACTGAGGAATGCTTTAAAATCATTGTTTTCATATGGATTGTTCATATCAGTTTGACGAAAATTGGCTAAGAAAAACGATTACGCCTCGAGCGCCGCATAGAACTCGACTCGTGGATTGGACCTGAAGAAGGAAATACCAGTTTTGGTCTATGCAACAAACAGCAAGATTGGCGAAGAAAAATTGTTACGGCTCGAGCGCTGCATAGAACTCAACTCCGGGATCCAGTCACGTGTTGTGAAAAGCAAGTTTAGAAGCAGAGGCTGCAGAAGGTTTGCAGTTAGGGTTTTGAGTGAAGTGAGGGATTTGCATGAGGGATGGCGGCGAGCGAATGAGCAGACGCTGAACCTCTGGGTCGAGATACTCACTCTGCATGCAAAGGCCATCCGTGCAGTTCTTGGACTGCAGCACCATGCCCTCACAGTCCTTGCCACCGTTTTTGGGTGCCGGCGCGCCGCATTCCCTCCTCCTCCAGTGGGTGCACTCTGTCCCACAGGTGGACCACTTACTCCACTCTGTCCACAGGCCATCCACTACCACACAACAGACAACACGCGTGAGGCGACCGGCCGATGGCGCGGCCCAACGCGTGGGTGACAATGGGCATGAAGTGAATTATGCCGACGTGAAAATACAATGCATCAGGGTTGCAAAATACCGGGAATTTTCAAAGTTGGAAACATCCCATGGGAATTAATGGGAATTTGGGACTGGGGGGAAAAAAAAAAATGTTTTGCTTAAATTCTGTGGGTATTGTGCCGCTGCGCCTGGTGTGTGTGCCACGGTCACCAGGGGGCAATATAATACATACATGCGATGAAACATGAAGACCATTGCAACTAAGCTGCAGTAATATTCGCTGTTTTTTTAAGAACATATAAATATGAAGAATATATGCCTGTGAGAATAATTACGTTGTGTCTTGATGTGTCCCCGCACCATTTGTGCTCAAATGTCCCTTGTTTAATGGTTTATAACTACCGCAATATCGATGCTAGTTTTGTCGACCCGTCTATGGCGTTTCACAATATGTGTTAGCATTAAGTCAGCGGACTTTCGTACGAAAAGGTTACATGGTTTGGTTAAATACACGATGTGTAATTCTCTTTCTTTTATGTTTAGTTCAATAGTACATCTTGAAGCAAGCACGCTTGGCCCCATTTTTGAAGAACCGTTCACGATCTACCAAATTGCACACGGCATGCTAGTGATCATAGAAAAAAAGCTCACTAATAAGTAAGATTTTCGTAACACTAAGCAAAAAAATTCTCATTATTTTTAGTCGATTGAGCGATGGCTTGGAACTTGTAAATTAAGGTACCACTGTAATTGGGGAAAATACATTTTAGCGTAATCTTGACGTGAACAACCAGACTTCATGCCATCTATATGTGCAATCTAGATATTTGACTGTTCAATAACATATTTCAAACAAAATAAAGTTGTACTTACAAACAAATCTGTTGAAATGACATGCTGTTTAATTGTATTATTTTGCATGGATGTCTGCTTCTGAAAAATGTTTGTATTTATACTTGAATATAATACCATTCCAAAATCCCCCTACTTTGCTTCCCATGCAAATTTACCAGCAATTTTCCAACTCTTTGCAACCTTAATTACATTTCACATACAGTATATTACACATAGTCATAGAGTAAAATCTTTACCTGGGCAGAGAGGATTGCACGGCAGCTTCTGGATGCCTTGCCCCTCGCAGATGGCGCCACCGTTGAGCGGCGCCGGGTTGGTGCAGCTGCGCGTGCGTTTCTGGTAGCCCCGCCCACAGCGGCTGTTGCATACCGACCACTCCGTCCATGTCGACCAGCCGCCATTTACTGGGGGATGGGGGGGGGGGGGGGGAAACAAACAGACAATGAGGAGAATGTTTAATAGAGTGGTACCTCAACATTCAAACATTGGGAGGCTTCAAACAGCATGGTACAGAGAGACTGGAAGAGTCACAGAAAGGAATAGAAGTGGACATCCTTGCAAAGAATCACGTATTTTACCGAATATCCTATTGATTAATTGAGTAACTGAATGCAAATTTCTTTTTGATTATTAAACACAATAACGTGCATATGAGGAACAGATTCATGTAACTTTCAATTTTGAACAATGATTTATGACAACGCATAACCGGAACGAATTTATGGCATTTCAAGTAGGAAAATGTATTTGATGTTTTACATTTTGTGTGTAAGTCAAGGCAGCACTACATTCAGTACATAGATATGAATGTGTCAAGAGTGGAGAACTTTTTTTTTTTGACCCGCCACTCTCGGGCCATCGCTTTGTCATGCAGCCGGACAGTACGTCGTGGTCAGACACAGCAGCGGGTTTCCAGTCACCGATTCCTCTTAATGCTCCTCTTTCCTCGCTCATCCGTCTTTGTCATCCGCCAAAATCCACTGCACAGCGACAACACACAACGCCACCGTGGCTGACAATTTACACGAGGCTCAGAGACCTTGACTTCCCCCACATCAACCGAGAAAAAGAAAAAGAAAAACTAAATAATAATACATTCATATAGACGGTTTATTCAGAGCATTGCAACTTGTGACTTTATTCTATCAGAATTCTGTATAAAAAAATAAATATTTTGTATATTTTTCTCATAGTACAGTGGTGCCTTTGGATAATTGAATTTGTTCCGTGGTGAGAAAAATATGATAAATAAATTGATAAAAACAACGCTCTATAATATTGCACTTTATATTAACATGCAGTAATGATGTTCACTACTGTACTAATACTAATAAAATTGGCTTATTTGTGTCAAATTACATCATTTTTAAGCAGTATGACTATATTGCTATTTTTAGCAAAATTTTGTTTTTTCTATTGATATGAATTAATGCTCATAGAATTAATAGGCCTACTTACAAGTAGAAAGTACTGTTCTAGTAAACATACAAAATAATAAAAAAAAAAAGCAAAATTAAGTCTCTCATAATAATGCAACTTTATGCTCTTCAATAGTGTGCGCAAAAGTGAAAATATCATTAAGTTTTTTCTTTTAATGTTACAACTTCAACACTAAATTATCATAATAGGAGGACATCTTTCTTTTTGTTCTTGTATTAGTTGTACTTTATTCTAGTGGTATTATTTGTTTTTCTTGCCTTACCCTGACTATGGAGCTCCCCACAGCCCTAAAATGCTGTCGATTATCTTTTCTTTTGGCGTATTTTGACATGAATACAGTTGGCTTGTCTGCGCGGTGCTTTCACACATGACACAATTAAGCGTACATTTGTACTACGTTCTATTTTGGTGACAAGCAGCCGAAGTGACATTACAGTACTTTGAGCGTGTCGGTGACAGGGAAATCCTTGCAGAGACGTCGAGCGAGTTCAAAGTAAAACGTGTTCACCGGAATTCACAGTATGTCCCTCGCATTGTTCTTACACCAGCGCCAATGCCACATTCAGTGCCTTCCCTCTTTGCACATGGCCTACACAAATGGATTACAGATAATGGCCCCAAACCCTTACTTTTCCATTAGATGGGCCAAAGCTCCTTGCCTTACGTAAACATAGTTCCTTTGTACCAAGATTCCACAAGATGGTTCCAAAGCACTACTTTTCTACTTTACAGGGCTTTGGCGCCATCTTGTGGCATCTTAATTGAGATTTTCAGAGGGAAATATCTGCAAATGTGTAAGTAGCAAATTGCGAATTGGCGAGGGAACACTGTAATTGGTCTCAAGGAGGTATGCCGTGTTACATCTCGACTGAGGGACTAAGATCCTTGTATGTCGGGGGGGAGCAAAGTTCAGCCCGGGTTGTGAGCGGATGTTACAAGTGATGAAGTGCTGCCTCAAAAAGTGAAAATACAATCCATGCTTTTAAGGGCACCTTTGTTTTTCACACTCCGGCTTCCTGCTTCCACAAATCGCTCCGCTGCAGTCAATATTGGCCCCGCAGTAAAAGGGGGTGGGGTGAGCGGTGGCTCATTTGCATGAAATAGGACCAGCCCTTCAAAATAGGCTAATTTCAGCTCGGCTGAAAAAGATTCTTGATACGAGTAAACCGTGTAACATGTTATCAAAACATATGTGAAAAATAAAGCCATAATATGTGTCCTTTATGAGTACTCACCAAATAAATACTGAATTTTAGATTAAAACACGATGCCGTAGTCTAATCATCATTACGATTGTGGAAACGTGTCTCGTGTTCAATGAGAAACGGACATATATTTATGTGTGTGCACACTGTGTGAATTCTTTAGGTTGGTGTGGGGGTATGCTGCTCAATACCCAGTGAGAAATCATCCGTGTCTTCCGATCAGGCACAGGATGAACCCGGGCGGCCTCACTTAAAGCACTTGATGGAAAAACACGTCTGGAAAGTCAAGATGGGACATGTCACGTGTCACTCACGCCGCCTACGCTAGCCTCGAGCGGCCGTCGGAGTCGGACTTGCACTGCGGAGCTGCGCAACGGCAATCGCGTTGGTAGACGTGACGGACGCAGCGGGCGGAGGGCCGTGCTTCCAAAAAAAACCACAGTGGGGGGTTGCTCTTCCCACAGCTCAGTGCGTCACTCGGTTTGACAAAACGCCTCCTTTCACGCAAGTGCAGAATGATTTTAACAAAGTTAAGACATGAATTCCTTTGGATGGATTTCCCAAAAAACATCCTGGCTAGCACTGCAGGAAATAAGTAATTGGTGTCAAGGAAGTATGTTGAAGTGAAACATCTTGACGGAGACCTTTTAATGTCGGGGAGGAGCTAAGTTTAGTCTGGAGAGTGAGACCCGGGTTGAGATCCTGCCCCAAGTGGAGCAGTTCAAGCATCTTGGGGTCTTCTTCATAAGTGAGGGAAGAATGGAACGGGAGATTGTCGGTGGATCGGTGCAATGTCTGCAGTGATGCGGACTTTGTATCGGTCCATTGCAGTGAAGAAGGAGCTAACCCAAAAAGCGAGTTGTAGGTCGAAAGAACAAGATCCCGGACACAAGCGGCCGAAATGAGTTTCCTCCGCAGGGTGTCCGGGCTCTCCCTTAGAGATAGGGTGAGAAGCTCGGACATCCGGGAGGGCTCAGAGTTGAGCCGCTGCTCCTCCGCAAGTCAGATGAGGTGGCTCGGGCATCTGTTTATGATGCCTCCAGGACGCCTCCCTGGTGAGGTGTTCCGGGCCCGTCCCACCGGGAGAAAACCCCGGGGACGACCCAGGACACGCTGGAGAGACTACGTCTCCCGGCTGGCCCGGGAACACCTCGGGGATCCCCCCAGAAGAGCTGGACGAAGCGGCTGGGGAGAGGCAAGTCTGGGCTGCCCTGCTAAAGCTACTGCCCCCGCTATCCGACCCCAGATAAGCGGAAGAAAATGGAAGGAAGGACCCTGCAAATATTTTGGGTCTATGTACTGCAAATTCACAATCATTCTCATATTTTTTAACATATCAGACTATTTTCAGGTAAAACTGTGCCAACATAGAAATCTGCCTTTTGGGTGAAGAATTATCACTTACACAGACACATTCCGGACATACGACGTTTTGAGATCATAAACTAGTTCGCGCAGCGCCGTAAGAATACATAGTCACAAAAGAAGGCGCGCGCTCAGTTACTGCTGCACTTACTTTTTCAAAATGGTTTTATATTTGTGGCCTAGAGTTTGTTTTCATACAAATCACTGTTATTTTACTACTGTGCTAGTATAAGTTAGTGATAGACTACTGCTAATTACAACTATCGTACAAATTCAGGTTACGTCGACATTATGTCGGAACGGAAATTCGTCATCAACCGAGGACGCCCTGTATCAACTTGGGATAAAACTCGGCTAGGATTGAGAGATGTCACCTAAAAATCGCCCGTATGATTAGCTCATCCTCATGGCTCCTTTCATTAGCACAATGAATACATGTTTAAGTCCATCAACTGCATCATTGTGAACAAAATCCAAACCATTTCTTAGAGCAAAAAAGTAAGACAGTGGCTCACCATAGACAATGACCGTAGCAGTGGTGCTGCGTCGCTTGGCCACAATGTTCTTGGCCACGCACGTGTAGTTGGCCGTGTCAGACAGCCGCGCCTGCTTGATGATCAGATTGTGGTCGATGGTGATATAGAAGTTCCTGTCGTCGGCAGGGTCGATCACCTCCTCGTTCTTCAGCCACTCCACCTACAACCGAGAAAGAAGAACGTTCGATTCGTGGCGTGCAGATCTCCGCCAAGGCAGAAGCGCCCAGATATTTACAATCAGCAAATTGCTGTCTCCTTCTGTGGATTGGAGACTTGACAAGGAATAAAACTAGGTGAAACAATATAAACTAAAATACAAAAACCATCAAATAAAAAAATAAAAATAAATAAATAATAATAAAAAATAAATATATATATTTTTTTTTTTAAATCTAAAAAAAACAATATATTTTTTTAAATAACAACCACCATAACATAATAACTTTCATCAATAAATAAAATTATGTTTTTAAATAAAAATAAACCAGTTTAAATGATCCAAACTAAATGAAATATTAATTGACTAAATAAACTACAATTTAATCTGATTTTTTTTTTAAATTCCCCATGAATAGTATCTTACACAATGACAAATGAAAAAAATGCTATATCATAATTTAGGGCTGCAACTAATGTTAATTTTAAGAACCAATTATGTGTTATTTTTTCAAATAATCAGTGAATTGCATTTAAAAAAAATAAATCTTGAACTTCTACACCTTTATTTAAAAAAAAACAGCACATTATTTCAAATTGACAATACAGAAATTGCACAAACATACATTGATTATGATCCAGCAACTGGTTTGGTCCGTAACATGTCAAAAATTGGAACTATTAATGATCATTCTTTTCCAAAGTAAGAGCAGATGTTTGATAATGTCTTATTGTATATTAATCACAAAGATAATTAGTCTGCTTTCATGGATGACTACAGAAATGTAAGAATAGTTATGTTAAACAAGGTCTCTAAACAATTCATCGATTATCAAAATAGTTGCCGATTAGTTTGATAATCGATAAGTTGTTAGTTAATAATTATTTAATTTTTGTTTTTACAATTCAGTGCTGATTTTCAGAAAGTGTCAGAAAATGTATTTTTGTCTGTATCATGGAAAAGTAAATGTGTACACCCAAAAGAAAGAAATTGACTGTACTTCATATTTCCATGCCAACCTGTCCTAAGGGCTCTACACTAACTTTTGCACTAGTAGCACTGGTGGGACCAACTGAAAAAGTTATTTTAAAAAACAGCTGAAAAAAAGTTTGCAGTCTCAAATCCTGTGTCCCACATGATTAGTGAAGCCAATAACGATCATGCTGTTATTTTATTCTCCCTTTAGAACAAAGCACTTCTGTCCAGCCATCAGACAAAAAGTCCACAAGTGAGTCTGAGAGGCCTTTTAACCTTTTCTGACAAATTTCGCTAAATGATGCTGATCTTGAACTCCTATGACAACATCAAATATTTATCTGGAGTTGGGTCGGTTGGCTTTCTACGACTAGAGTGCGCACGATCACGTTGCAAGAAAATAGGATTTTTCTTACCACCCTTGCAAGGACAACATTTCAGCTCATGCGTCTTTTATGAGAGTCCACACGTGCGTCTGAGAGACTTTAACCTTTTTTTCGCAAGTTCATTCCTCTAAAATGAAGTCGATATTGAACTCTCAGTGAATAAAAACTCTGCTATGATTGAGCCAGACCACGTAAAAAAACTGTGTGAACATCTCCTCCTCGTAGCTCCTTTCATTAGCACAATGAATACATGTTGGAGTACCTCAACCGCATCGTGTTGAGCAAAACCCAGGCTAGCAAAACTAGAATTTTTATTGATTTATTTTTAAATCTGGATTTGGGTGTGTTGGCTTTCTGCAACTTGCGTGCGCGCAATCATGTTGCAAGAAAAAGGTTTTTGTCACCACCCTCGCCAAGGACAACATTTCAGCTTATGTGCCTTTTATGAGTTTCCTCAAGTGAGTCTGAGAAGCTTTTTAACCTTTTCTCACAAGTTCATCTCTCTAAATGATGTCGATATTGAGCTCCTACAACAGAACCGGGGAACATTTAGAATCTTTGTTTGCCTTTAAATCACAAAACCACCCTTTGTTGGTGCATGATGTAGAAAAGAACCCTGCAGACACTTTGATTCCCCCAAAAATTCCTCATCTTCAAAGAGCGCAGTCTAGCAATGAGGGGGCCCGGCACACTGACTTCCTGCTTATTGTCGCGTCCCACGACGGCAGGGATCCACCCCCCCCCCCCCCAAACCACCGTTTGTGAGATAAAACACCAACAAGCAGGTCGAGATAAGCAGGATGTTTATAAAAAGATGAGATGAAGCACTAGGTGAAAGAACACGAGGGCTCACTGTTATTTCTGCCGAGGTACAACACTGTGGCCATTGTTGTAAAAAAATAAAAAATAAAAAATAAATAAAATAGCCATTGTTAGACGTCTTTCAAAGGAGAAGATTAAATAATTGTGAGACAATGTTGGTTGTAAGTCAGCGCCAGCAGAACATCCCAAGCGGCTTCCGGTGTCTTCTGTATTCCACGTCTACTTTCTTGGTTGGATTCAAAACGATGATTCCCTTCTCCACAGGCGTCAGGCAGCTCATAAAACACAAACCCCCTTGTGACAAACTACCAGCACGTATCAAAACTTGAAACAACCATTTTCTCTTAGTGGCTTTGATTTTGTATATCCTCCAGTGATTCTGTGGTTATATAAGTCTCTTTTTCAGTGTTGGGCATACTGTAAGTATATTTTTTCATGCATTTGTACACATTTATATAAAAAAAAAAATATTCAGATAATCTGTTATTTGCTGAAAATCCTTTCAACCTATTCGTTCGTTGCTTTTGTGCTTTTTCTGAAACACCCTCAGGTGCCACAAGATGGGACCAAAGCCCTGCCTTATATAAAGTAGTCCTTTGGTGCCATCTTGCTGCATCTTGGTGCCAATGAACTATGTTGAGGTGCGGGGAGGAGCTTTTATTACACAGGCCTAATATAAAAATAGTGCTTTGACACTAGCATATGGCATCTATAGGCAGTTATAAACCTTTTCGGTTGGGGTGTCAGTGTTTTTTTTATATATTTTTTTACTATTTGCAAATAGTATATGTATGTGAAAATAAAATCAGATACAGCGTTGTTGCTTTTTCAAATTCTCCTGGGAGTGGCAGTAGACAACTTAAAGTCTCTTTTATGAATTGTTTGCCATCTGTCAAACTGCTGCTTGTTGTGAAATGAGTTAAGTTGACTTCACTGCCACCATACATCGCTCATATAACACATTTTTGTTATATGAGCAAATAAAGCAAATAATCGGCCTACCGACAGCTCATATCTAGGGAAGCTTGTAAGGCAGGTCACTCGTATTTCAAGGCATCACTGTACAGGCGTTAAATCGGAATTGGGCACTTGGACATGCAGCGCAAATCCATCCTAAGATGTTTAGCATGACCATTAAATTGGCAAAGATTCAATCATAATTAGTTAGAGTGCCTGACTGTGTAGCGAGAACAAAGTGTGATTACTAACAATAACGTTATGATTGCCATTTTTGTGCCTCTAATGGAACAAATAAAGAACGACGAGGAGACGTGTTGTCCGAAACGAGACTGACAGCCCATGCAAAAAAAAAAAAAAAAAGCTTCTTGTCCAATTTTTTTTTGTACCAATCACAGCGACAGCCTCTGCAGGCACGACGCGTTCAGATGTCAAGAGCACTTTGATACGGGGCGGGTAATTAAAAATTGAACAAAAGAGCTTTTCAGTGTAGATTTGGTGCTGTTTGGGAGGACGTAGGTGGTGGTGGAGGGGGGTGGGGGGGGTAAGGGACAGTGATAGAGCAAAAAAGAGAGAGAGCGAGAGTAAAACAGTGCACTCCTCACACTATTCCTTGCCCGACTATAATTAGGACTCATTAATAAAAGCAGAGATGAGAAGGTAAGCCCGACTCGACATCCCATTTCTCCACAAATCGTGTAACTTTTTCTTTCCCCCTCCCACACACCCCATCATTAGCTCCTGATTGGCAGTGGAACTTCCGGAAGAGGTAATTGGGACATTTCTTGTCATTAACCGGGAAGAAACTGCCACACGTCGCCTATCGCAAGTCATAGAGACGGCCAGTTAAACATAAGCTTCAGAGGAGGAAGATACATCATAACGGAGTGGACCTAAGGCAAAAAAAAAAAAAAAATGTGGAGCAGGAGGAAGATGACTGGCATTCAAGGCAAATCAGCCCCTACATAGCAAGTACAAAGTGCTTGAGAAGAAATATCCAGTCGAAGGTCTGCTGTGATGACTCGAGATCAAGGCGGTCTCCCATAGACTAAAAAGCAATATATATAAGTTGTTTTCCTGTAACAACCTGGTTTGAGCCATATGTTCCAAAGCAAAGTATTTCATAAAAACAACAACAAAGACATGAACTACAGGCAGAACATTTGACTGTTTTACAATACGTTGTCCTTTAGTATTTAACTTTACAACAGAGAGGAATTTTGAAGTACAAAAAACAGGCCAAAAAAAGCATTAAGTGATTAATTTATCTTTAGATTTAGGTCGGCGGCACGGTGGCCGACTGGTTAGAGCGTCAGCCTCACAGTTCTGAGGACCCGGGTTCAATCCCCGGCCCCGCCTGTGTGGAGTTTGCATGTTCTCCCCGTGCCTGCGTGGGTTTTCTCCGGGCACTCCGGTTTCCTCCCACATCCGAAAAACATGCATTAATTGAAGACTTTAAATTGCCCGTAGGTGTGACTGTGCGTGCGAATGGTTGTTTGTTTGTATGTGCCCTGCGATTGGCTGGCAACCAGTTCAGGGTGTACCCCGCCTCCTGCCCGATGACAGCTGGGATAGGCTCCAGCACGCCCGCGACCCTACTGAGGAGAAGCGGCTCAGAAAATCGATGGATTTAGGCCATAGAGGTATGCTGTACATAAGCAACAAAAGTGACTGGCATGTTAAATCACATTTCCTCGACTCCATTATTTTCTTAGCGATGAAGTGATGACTCATATGAACCAAAATAAAAACCAGAGACGCCTTTCTCGGATGTCAAAACATGTCATTTTGGACAGAGTTGCATTTTAAAATACTTCATATATGATGTACACAGACAACTTGGGCCCCCCCAATCAACACGAAAACGGAGCCACTCTTCTTTTTTTTTTTTTTTTTTTTTTTTTAAAAACAAAACAAAACATTCAATTAAGACTTAGTCTTATGGGCAACTGTGCTATTAGTCTAACGAAAATTGAAATTACGACCTTTTTTTTCCCCATACTAAATATTATTGTATTATTATTTTCTTGGAACTATACAACTTCATGCTTGTTAGACTTCAAACATTTGATGGTGTGAATGTCTTGAAGAAATACACAATAAAATACACAACTTGTCATAAAGGTTGTGTAACATTAGCACTTTTGCTGAGAGGTGTGTCGGTTGGTCCTGTTGTTATACATTGTTAAATTTGGCGATCGCGGTTGCCATGGCTACAAAGAAACCAATTCTTCAAGCTAATTTTAAGGCGTACGTGGTGGATAGGGTTGCTTAAAGGCTCAAGTTGAGTTTAATAAGGATTTATTTGACATGGCAAACTATTTATGTTAAGGCTATGCATGCATCTTTTTAGGTGGATGAAACAATTTAGCTGTCTTTGCTGACCACCAGTCTTTCTTCTTCTTCTTTTTTTTTTAATGTCGCGAGGGCCCCTGTTGCGCAGACCACGACGTGCCATTTTGCATGCCAACACATCTGTAATTAGCCAAATACAGTATATAGAACACACGGTATAAAAAAAAAAAACGAGCCATTCATTACTCATCAGTGTTCTGTCAGAAATAGAACACGAAGCACAACGTTGTGTTGTTGGGGGGGGGGGTGTGGAGCGGAGCAACACTCTTCCTGCAGCAGAGAAGTCGTCGTGAGCCCTCGCTGCATATATCTGACCGGGGTGCCTTAAATGACACACCTGGAGGACGAGCCGCCCAAAAAAGTAAACAAAACAAACAAAAAAAAAGTTACAAGCTAATTATGCAATTTTTCTCAGCAAGGTAACGGGACCATATGTGGCGCATCTGCCTGCGTGACAAGTATGGAAATGTCAAGCTGGGAAAATATTAACAACACAAAAGGCGTCAAGGTGCGATGTCTTGCAACGAGATGGTAAAATAGTTGCTTTGTACCGTTTTTGAGGGGTTCTGCGAGGTTTTTCCCCATGAGACTTTGACTTTTGGTCATCGTTTTTGTTTCTTGGGATTCCAATACTCAACACTTCAATACTGCTACTGTTGAAGTTAAAGATGCAGCTCTTAAATAAACTTTTAGAATTGAGTATTCTACATTATTATCTACATTATTTCATCGATTAATCAGATAAAAATCGATTTTGCATGATTAACCACAATAACGTGCGTGTGAGGCGCATGCATTATTTTTGTCATGTCCGACTGTAGTATCTGTGATTTTGAGTGTGTATGGCTTTAAAAGGCGTGGGCTGGTCTGGCGAGTGACGTGGGTGTCAGAGAATGAGAGTGTAGCTTTTGCTAGCTATTAACTGGCTAACCCGTTAGCCGGTCTGTGTGTTGAGTGGCATGGCGTGAGTTTTGGCCATTGGAAACTCATGTATGATATGTTTATTACATGTTTTATTTTTTTTTCTTACCATTTGTTCAATAAAGCTATTGAAAGTGCACCAGTGGCTGTGGTTATCCCCGCATTACAGTACATATGAATGGAGAAGATTTTGGTGGTTATTTATGATTGTATTGTCATCGTTTTATGTTTTTTGGGATGGTTTGTGGGCCCTTGAGAAAGAGGATTGACAATAAAAGGATATCATACCATAACTAGAGAATGGTAGGCGACATTAAATTAGCTAACGTGGATTCGTTATCTTATGTTAACACACTTAGTGAGATTTGTACAATCCATACTAATGTTTATAACGAATACAAAGTTGCATTTTTGTTTTCTGTGGGGGCTTTTTTAAGTGTCACATTAAAACGTGGATGTCATTTGAGGAGCAGCAATGATATAAATAAGCACATTGATTCAAGTTCAAAAGCGAAAACACCCTCCGACACATTTCGGGGCGATTAGGAAAGTGTTTGGCTTAAAATACGAGAAGTTGCTCATTAAAACCTCATTCCTCATGTTAAATTGAAAGGGAAAAAAAAACAACCACCTGGCACAAAGCAATTCACCTTCGCAACAGTTCCAGATTGCCAGGAGAAACTGAGCCATTTTTCTCTTCTTTATTTGGAAACGTAAACAAAGAAAGGCTTGGTTTTAGAAACGTTGTTGACTCCTTCTGTTCCAAACGTTCCTAAAGGTAGAATAATAACTTACAGAGGACGTTAAGAGTCAACCACAGCGTTTTGCCAAGGAAGTCTGTCGTGATTGACAAGAGAGCGCCTGGAGGCCAATCTCGACTCGGCTGCCACAGAGGCCTCCAAGTGGCCTCCTGACACCCCTGCTCTCCGGGGGTCACTTTAATGAACACACACGTTGCCTTTTACTAGCTCCTCAAACCGCCGCCTTCTTGACAACCGTAACTGTCGTTGCTTTGAGGCGAAGAAATCACTTTAGTCCTGACAAGGTGACCTACCTCTGCTATCCAGTGAAAGTTTGCTGGGAGGCGCAAAAATGCTCGGACGCATGTGCAACATCTGGACCTCCGTTAAGCATAAGAGCCATGGCGATCAACCCGAAGGCTACGGTCTGCATGAACAAAGCTACTTCATTGCTAAAAGTAATGAGTTGAGTTGTTGTGATCGTAAATCGTGGCTGATCACATAATTTGTAGTTGCTTGGTGTTGGCTGGAAAAGAATGTCCTTTCTTTTTTCCATGCAGCAATCTGCGTGCCTGCTCTGCCATAGTGAGCAGGCGCCTTTATCCCCAAAGCTTGTGTTCAAAATACGAAAAAAGAGGTACGGAGTGAGATGTGGAAATTTTTTTTCTTACACAGCCGACAGTCAGGTCAAGCCAAAAGATACTAAGAAGTACAAATTGAACTGAGTCTGCAAAACTTGCAAAGACCAAAGTTCCCATCAAAGGCAACGCATGGACATTAGCTTAGCATCGCCGTAGGCACGCAGCGCAAACGTTTCTACCTATTCCTATCGATGGATGTTGTTTACTCGAGTTTACTTGTCGTGTCTCGTCTTGCGACTATATTACACTGATTGTAGTACAGTATACTGTACAGTTGTTTTTTGTCAAGCCTTTCTCTATGGCATCCAATCGTAACGGAGGTAGAAAAAGGAAGCGCGCTAACCTCGCGGTTCATTAAAACAGACCCTCGACTCGCCACGCCAACAATCTCCTTCCGCCAGCTGCATGCCATTATCACCCCTCCTAAGCATCAGTGACGGGTTCACGTAGTTATATTTATTTGCCATTAGGATAATGAATGGGGGTCTCACCTGTAAGGGTTCCCTCGACCCAAAAAGTTTAAGAATCTCTGGTGTAGTGAATACATTTTCCTGTGAACAGACTTCCCCACAGGTGTAGTCAGTCAGTTTTTTTTTTTATATATGATATTATAGGAGGGACTTTGTAGCACTTACGCCTAAAAGTCCGTGTGAATGCATTTAGTCACCAGCATCTACTGGACGTCAGATTTCATTTAGACTACAGTCGACAGACTTTGTTCCCGGCTGACGAATCCTTTTTCTTCTCAGCAATGCCAGTGGACTTAATCATGGCAGCAGGGCCCCAATTGCCCACCACCCCTGCGGCGCATCAATGACTCGTTACCCACGATAATGCGGCAGGACCCCGACTGACCGAGGAGATGCCTGAATTAACGTCCGGCTCCCATGGAAACGAGGCGCAGCGGCAGTTCGGAGCGCCGCGTTCACCTCTGAACCCTCGTCTTTCTCTCAGCACTGAAGTGAGGAGACGGAGGACACGGTAGAAGAAAAGGAACAATAAAACCGCATTCTTCCACTGAGCAGATTTGAGTCTGTTTTATGAGGCTGCTGAGCATTATCACGTATGAAAAGAGTCAAAAGCGTTGCTCGCGAGGAGACTCTTAAGATTTGAATGAAAGAGTATGGCCGAGGATCTCAAAGGAACAGTTCCGCGTGGGGCGGCCGCCTTCATCTTTATTACTCCATCTTTCGGTCGCTCTCGGCAATAAATCCCACATTTCAGAGATAGGGCGCAAAACAGTCTCCTGCCAAATCACCCACGCTTTTGTTCCTCCTACAATAACCTCACCGCTTAAAAGTCTTCCTCATCATTTCAAAAATGCTGATGTGAATCAAAAATCAGACAGGTGAAGAAACCCAGTGAGGTTCCAGTTTTAGAGCAGAGCTGTTGTGCAGTGTTGAAGAGTGGCTGACGGTTTGTGATTTCACAACAAAAATATATGTTTTTCGGGGACAAAACGAGATCTAGCCGGACGCCGCCAAGCTGTACCAATACAATATACTGTATAGACTATATACTGTATATTGTTTTATCAATTATGTTGTTGCTTCTTTTACGTAATTGTGGCGGTGCTTGTTTGTTTTTGTTGGTTGTTGTGCTAGTGGTGGTAGTTGTTGGATTACTTGTTACTTCAAAATTACTCTAATCTTACTTGAGCCAACTTCACCATCAACTTCAAGATAATGGCAACATAAACAGTAATGTACTGCTCTGCTTAATGACTAGTTTGGATTGTAAAATTTCTTATTGTAGGCAGCCAGCCAGCCAGACAGTTCATGACTTTATGAAGAAACATTCTACACAATTCTCAGGAGAACAGTAACCAAGTCATCACGTTGATCCCAACCAACAATTGTGTTTTGAAGCAACTACAAAGTTGGATGATACAGGAATGCCACAGAAGTAAATCCAACAAAGTCAATTGCGTGCAGTCAGCACAATTTAATAAGAAAATTGTTACAAGTGTTTGGGTTTTTACGGCGGAAACCGCAGTCGGCCGTGCAGCCAGCAAAGGAACCGCACTGGCTCTCAACATCTCATCTTCTCCGTACCGTGTTTTTCTTCATCGGCGGGTGAAATACGACAGATCTTTCCGTCGCAGCGTCTGTAACGTATTTCTCGAGATCAAGATGAAACCGAAGACGCTGCACATCTGGTTTTTTTTTCCCCCTCCCCTCGATACAACGTTCACTTGTGTCCAGCTGTGTTTGAATTTAGGGTTGGAAAAATAAATGAGGCAATGGAACGTTTGTCTTTTCTTTTAGGCATGAGGTAATGGGGAGTAATTAAAGAATCTGAAAGCATGCTTCTGTACACGCCAAACTAGACTGGCAATTCGAATAATAGTCAAATAATAGCCAATAGTTGATAATGTATGGTACGGTATGTACCATAAAACAGTGTCTCGTTTGCATGACACAGGCCACTTCAAAACATGTTACAAATATTAAGACACCAGGGAACTGTTTTAAGTATTGAAAATTTTTTTACTATACCCCAGCTGCACGATGGGTGTGTGGTTTAGCACATCTGCTTCACAATTCTGAGGTTTATTTCCCGAAAAAAGAGGCCTTGTTTCAAACTGTTAATTAATCTGTCCTATGTACTGTGTTTGTATGTGTGACTGTAGACTGTATTGTGCTTTATTCTGCCTCTCGGAAGCGAGACAAAAACAGTACAGCAAGCACAGAGGGACAGCACCTGAAACAGCTCTGGAAGTCAAAAGTTTAATCCATAATACGCAACAACTTCCAGTAGAAATATTTTAATTTGACAATTAAAACAAAGAGAACTAAATTTGGTACAGTATATTTAATCACCGAAACGTTCAACTAAGCCACATAATTTTGTCGAAGCAAAGTCGGCTCGCTTAATGCTAACGTATAATGTGACACGTCATAGACGAACTAACGGAAATGAATGTGACTGTCAATGGTTGTTGGTCAATACGTGCTTGTGACCAGTTCTCGCCTAAGTTAGGATAGGCTCCATTTTACCCCGCGACCCTAATAGACAAGCGCTGCAGAAAATAAATTGATGGATTGCTTGAAATAAGAACAAGCATCCACAAGTCAGCAACTTTAGCGACAAGTCCTTCATCTCCTTCACTGACCAATCATTGTCAGCCATTCGGGTTAGTGCGGCACCCCGATGTGGCCTTAATCGCCGCACCAAGCAAATCCGGAGCTGACGGGAAGAACTCGGAAAAGACGCCGCAGACACTTTACGGCTGCCGCAGTCAACTCAAGCCCGGACGGATTGTTTAAGGACAGTCTGTCGAGTAGCGCCTGAAACTTTGGGCCATTTAGCCTGTCAGCACTTTGAGCGCAG
Source organism: Phyllopteryx taeniolatus (assembly GCF_024500385.1). Classification (NCBI taxonomy): domain Eukaryota; kingdom Metazoa; phylum Chordata; class Actinopteri; order Syngnathiformes; family Syngnathidae; genus Phyllopteryx; species Phyllopteryx taeniolatus. The sequence goes on from NC_084516.1 coordinate 5,447,949, forward strand.
ATAAATGTTGTGCAGTTCCACTCGGTTAACTCGCCGTTTCCAGGTCAATCACAAGCCTTGACAGGGTTCATTCTGACACCCCCCGAACCACAAAACACGCACAGGCGCGTGCGCGCACACACACACACGCACGCCAGAGTGGCCCCGCCACCACCCCACATCAATCTAGTCTTTCATCCTCTATTTATGTTCCTGCAATCTTAAGTGAGCCTTTTCAAATGCACTTGAATAATGTTCTACTGTAGAAAGGGAGGAAGTAACACGGGAACACAGCTGGTTTGATTCCCATTTGCTTTTTTTCTTCAACCCCCTCTCAAATTTTATTAGCTGTGTTAACCAAACATGAAATAGCCCAGAAAGCAGCAGAGGGGGGGGGGGGGGGGGGGGGGAAATATATATATTTATTCTTAAATGCAGTTTGAACAGTGAAAAAAATAATAAATAATAAAATAAAACAAAAATTCTAAGAATAATATTTTCGCTCACAGCTTACCTCAGCCATTGGGATGCCTTCGGGTGGGCGGCACTGGAGCAACACTTCCTGCTCCAGTGACACTTCCTTCCCGAGCGGTTCTTGGTCAAAAGTCTTCCTCAAGTCTGCAACACAGAAAATCACATTTTATGATATTTGGAATACATCAAGAACTCTATTTCACCAGGTGGAATAAGTTATACTGTAGTTGTTTGTCCGCTGCATTCACAAGGCTACTTGTGGTACGTGGTACACCAAAGAACCACTGCCTCGGTACAGTTCAATTGTATTTAACTTTTTAGTACAATATACGTGCATTTAATCTTTAACTCATTCACTGCCAGCCTTCCCAGTTAACATGGATATTTGACTTCTAAACCCGTCAATGGCAGTGAATGTGTTAAGAACTGTGTTGTTGGTTTTTTTTTATTATTATATAAGCATTTACGTAGTAATTTTTATACAACCTTTTATGCATTTTTTTTGCCAGGTGAATCTTGACTTTTTCTAACAAAGGAAAATGTGTGAAGCATTATATCAACCAATGATCAACCAGTTTTCTGAAAAAGCTCATTGGAAGAGAAGACAGTTGTCGTGATGTGGACATGAACTTGTGACCCAAGAGCCAGAAACATAAGGTGTAGGAAGATTGCACTGTAATAATAATAATAATAATAGTTCATTTTATCTGAAGGTGCCTTTCTAGCCACTAATTGTCACCATACAAAAAGTTAAAATAAATTAAATAAATTAAAAAAATAAAACATCAATTAAATTTTATGTTTTATATTATGTCTTAGTATGATATTGCGCTATTTTTAGTACTTTTTTAGGAGGCTGAATGGATTAATGGCATTTGCATTTATTTCAATAAGGAAACATTATATGATTTATATGATTATATGAACATTACACTCCGAGCGTGGTCACGGAACAAATTAAACTTGTAACATTGTGCACCTGCAAGTCATAAAATGTAACACTAGTGTTTTCTTTCCAATAAAGTAAAACAAACCAAGGAATATGTACTGTACATCTTCAGGGCAACACATTACGATATAAAAATATAAAATAACTGCTAAAATGGTGATCCTGGCAGTCATTTCCATAAAAGGCTGCTATGAAATCTGAACAGTTTGGTTCGCTGCAGCCATTTTTGCCGAACTCCAGGGCTTGTTTTTAGATGAAGTCCATCTAGAGAATTTGCCCAAATGAGACCAAATCAGAAATATTTTTTACTAGACAGATATGCTTAGCCTATTTTTTGCTTACACCGTCTAATATCGTGTCGAAGTTTGATGATAATTTCGAGGATTCGCCATGACAAAGAGGATGCAAGGGCCCGTTAAGTGCTGCTTGCAGTTTCACCGTAGTCCTAATGACCCACAAGCAAAGGAGTTTATTTGGAATTAAACTTTGTTACTTGCTTCTCACAACACTCGAGTCGACTGTGAGCTGCGAAAAAGCTGTTGGGACTATTTCACTCAATACCCTAAATAGTGCCTTTGGGAGCATTTTTATTTTTTTTCTAATGGGTGCAATTCGGTGACACTCTTGGGAACCGTGAAACATTTTGCTTTGCTCATAAAACACAACCCAACCAATTTGCTTTCCTTTCGTCTTTTCAAAGCCATTGATTTGATTCACTTATTTCATCTGCTTGTGTGAAAATAAACTCATTGTGACTCTCTTTTAAGTAATCTATTGAATGGGGCCAGGCTATCAAAAGAAATTCATACATTTGTTTGTCCTCCAGCGGACACGGGAGCATTAAAAAATGCCTTTTTTTTTTTAGTGTGAAAGGCACAGTTAAGAGCACAACAAGCTCTTAACTCGCCAGCGCTGGCTGTGACTTACAATCTGATGTAAGTGTATATGTTCAAATGATAGGAGGAGGAGCACAAAACAAGGCCATTTTTTCCCATTATACTAACAGAATAGAGTCTGGCTGTTAAAAGATGCCCATCCGGGGAGCGAGCCCAGTCGAGGAGCTAATCCATTCAGCGGGAGCTAATGGGAGGGGATGAGGGGGTCCGTTGTGATTTGAGGCATAGGTTAGCGCTGGCAGGCTGCTCATCATGGGTGATTATAGGAGGCGGAGCAGCGGGGGACGGCTCAGTGGGGGACCGACAGGCATGGATCTGGCTCTCCATGCTGGAATAACAGCAGTGGAAAAAGAGGGAAAAAGTGGCAGCAAGTTGAAGCGCGGCACAGAGCTGCTGCTGCTGGTCTGCTTTAGGTCCAAGCGATAGCCATATTTGAGCCAAGTGAGTCGACATGACCTCCTTTCTGTTTGCAGAGAGTCGGGATGAAACACTCCAGTCTTAACGTACAGTGTACTCGTAGCTCCTCTCGCAAGCACAATGAATGCATGTTTAAGCCGTTTAACCACATCACATAATGCAAAACCCATACCAGCAAAACTTGAAAATACAGTTTTTCGAGATCCCAGCTGACATCCGCCCGATGTTTTGCTTTGGGCTTGCGAGCAAAAACTTTGAGATACGAGTGTTGTATGGTGGCAGTGTACTCAACTCAACTTACGACAAGCAGCAATTTGGCAAATAGTGAACCATTCTTGAAAAAAAGAGGCTTCACGCTGTTTATTGCCACTCCCAGTTAAAGTTTACTGCTAAGCAAAACAGAACAAAGAGATTTACACATTATGTATTTGGAACAGCCACATACCAATGCCTTTAGGTCAACTAGCTTAATGCTAACATATCATAGCAAATGCCATAGACAGGCTAATGAACAGCATCAATGTGGCTATGTTATAATGCCTTAGAGCAGTGATACCCAACTGGTGGCTCAGGACCCAAAAGTGGGTCGTGGAGCGATTTTGGGTGGCTAGTAAAAAATTACATGTATTCTTATTTAGATTTTTCTGCTACAGTACAGTACTTCTACTTCTAAGTGGGTCGCGACTTTGCAACAAAAAGAATATGCGGGTCCTAGGGTGACAACAAAATGAGAACCTCTGCCTTAAAGAACAGATATTTATTTGAACATAAACAATTCATCAACACATGTACTGTAGACAGACAATATAACAACACTCACAGGCATATATTCTTTATTCTCTGCGTAAAACAACTTATATCACATTTTTGTGAAGAAGAATATTACAGATTCCTATTTTCCTTATGAAAAAAAACGATTGCAAATTTTATTTTGGCGAGCTGGAACGGATTAATGGCATTTGCTTTCATTTGAATGGGCGAAAATGTGAGACAAAATGTGTCATTGAAAAGTTGCTTTAAGAAATTTCCATGACTGTAATTTTAGTTACATTTGAAAAAGAGCCGCAAAAGCTCCGATTTTTTTTCATATTGCTTCCTCCTTGCAAAACCGATGCTTGCGATTGGCTCTCTGGTCATTTGCCATTCTGCCGTAGTCTAAAACATGACATATTTTTCCAAATATGACCTTGAAACACCACCTTCCAAAAAGATGATCTATGCTTGCAATTCACTTTTTTAGAGGAAATATCCAAGGGTCCTATTGATACATTCATTCAAAGTTAAGAAACGTAATCAAATGTATTTAGTTATATTACTTTGAGAAAGCAACTGAAATAGTTACCCTAAAATTACATTTTCAACAGGGTAACTTGGGTAATTGTAACCAACTACATTTCCAAAATAATCTTCGCAACACAAAACAATGACGGCAACCGGGTCAGTCGTATTGCATTAGCAGTAAACGCAGCTTTTGACAGGAGTTGAAAGTGCAATGATACGTCCCTTCAGGTGCGATCTTGACAACAACGCGCACTGTTGTTTTACGTAACACGCTTTATGTTGCAACGTGATCGCATTGATGCTGCATCTAGAACTAGAACTGTCAACTCTTCTGGGCTTTCGTCATTCTTTGATTGGCAGGTTGGTTTTGAAGGAATAAAGACAAAGCCCCAAACAGGCACAAACTTTGGAGGCGGCGGAATGGCTCTCGTTTGGAAACTATTTTGCGATGCTTCTGAGTGGGTTGAGAAAACAAATCAAGGCCTTCAATGGGGAAAATACAAGTGTATAAACATGCGACGTGGCCTCTTTTCTGTGTATACACGAGTGCACTTACCTGTTTATGCTGTATTGTACACAGGAAACTAACACAAAATTCTGTTCAAAGTGACCTGTGTGCCACATTTCCTCAGGAGCCAGCAGGGTCTAACATTCACGGTGGCCCGATGACCCTGGGCCACTTTGGCACTGTGTCGGGCCACCACGTACCTTACAGACACTGGCCAAACCAGGCCAGTAAAAAAATATATATATATAAATAAATACGATGACATTAACAAATTCTTGCTTTTTATCCAAAATATTTTAAGTTTTAGCTACTTAAATTGCCGGGACCCAAAGAAAAAAAGTTCTGCCCGGAACCCATATTTGCGTCGCCTGAACCCATGTTTCAGACGGACATTTACTGCAGACGGACGCAGTGTTGGGCCATTAATAAACTTTGCCAAAAAAGACAGAAGAATGTCTGCAAGTGATTTGTTGAGACACTGTTAGATGTGTAATGTACATATAACCTGCTGTATGAGTGAGCTGAATGGTGGTTTGCGTTTTGTGACCTACAATGGTAATCACTAGTGCGCTAATGCTAATCGCGATTGCTAACCGTTTAGCGTTTAGCATTTTGTTGTCTCAAGTTGTACACCGAATTTATACCATACACTCAGTACCAACATATGCAGTTTAAGGAGATAAGTCAATCCGTAATAAATGACAATAGCACGCATGGTGTTAGTAGTTTAAAAAAAAAAAAAAGAAAATTCTGACAGCGCTACGACAACTTGGCTAAAGGCGGCCAGCACTCAAAAAGGCTTCATGTCGGACCCCGGCCAGGTTTCGATAGAGGGAGGAGATCTAAAGCGGGATGAAGAGTGAGGACGAAGGGGAGCCAAAAATACTCACAGGCGATGCGGACGTGGGCTTTGCGGCTCTTTGTGGTCCCCGCCGAGCTCCAGGCCACACACTGGCACCAGAAGTCCTCGGGTCCGAAGAGCTCCTCCACCTGCTGCCGAGTGATCTCGATGCTGGCTTCCCTCACCACCAGGCCTGCGAGGACGGAAGGAAACGAGGTGTTTACACGAGCATTGGGCAAAATCAATCACAGTCGACATCTTTCCGTATGTGAAGCCAATGTAATACCTAGATTTCCTGCTTTGCAAATGGACATCTACTTTGTGAGTGAGTGCGTGTATGCATCTGGCCCGGAATCCAAAGCCACGGTATTGAGCTTCGGGGTCCCATGGGGGCGAATTGGGAGCGTCACGCCAAAGACAATCCTGTTTGCTAACCCCTCTGATTAGTGCTCATCTGGGTGCCAGGCCTCAAACAAATGAATCCTATACAAAATGCCACCATACCCCATAGAGCTGATTAGCCTGCTGCTAGAGTGCCTCTGTGGGCATCTCAATGGTGGAGGGGAGGCTTTTATTTACATTAATTTAATATAATTTTAAAAATCACCAGTAAACGGGCCGAGCGGGTAATTTACGTCCCTCCCAAAATGTTTATAGTTGGCAAAATGAATAGTTTCAACTGTAATTATACTGCAAACTATGATACCAACGATATAATTTCAAACTCATTTTACAGGATTACGGTTAAAAATAGATTTGATTAGAAAAACAAAAATGCAACAGAATTATGCATGTACATTCATCCACTGCCATTGACGGCTGTTGAATTCAAATATCCACGTTAACATGGAGGACTGGCAGTGAATGAGTTAAATGTGGCGAACATTATCCGTAACATCCGCTTTCTAGCGGCACGGTTGCCGACTGGTTAGAGCGTCAGCCTCACAGTTCTGAGGTGCGGGGTTCAATCCCCGTCCCCGCCTGTGTGGAGTTTGCATGTTCTCCCCGTGCCTGCGTGGGTTTTCTCCGGGTACTCCGGTTTCCTCCCACATCCCAAAAACATGCATGAATTGGAGACTCTAAATTGCCCGTAGGCATGACTGTGAGTGCGAATGGTTGTTTGTTCCTATGTGCCCTGCGATTGGCTGGCAACCAGTTCAGGGTGTACCCCGTCTCCAGCCCGATGACAGCTGGGATAGGCTCCAGCACGCCCGCGACCCTAGTGAGGAGAAGCGGCTCAGAAAATGGATGGATGGATGGATGGATCCGCTTTCTACCCGGGCTAAACTTAGCTCCGGCCAGACTTAGAGCTGTCAAGATCACTTCAACATACTTCCTTGACAATTATTACTTATAAATTAAAAAATCTAATCACATTTTTAAAAATGTAAAACTTCAATAAAAACTTACAATCCAAAGCAATACACAGATAAGTACAATTTTGTATTTTAATAAGGAAATAATAATACATTTTAATTGCATTTATAATGAATCCATTATTTAAGAAAAATAAATATAATTATTAATTTTAAATATTTTTTATTTAAAATAAATCAACTAAGCTATAATTTAATGAGATAAATGAATTACAAAAGGCAAGTAAATATTTCGTATTTACCAACTTTAGGGAAAAAATAAAATTAATGCCACACACATGAGAGGTGTCATATAAATCCTAACCCTAATAATGTAAACGCTCGGTGGGCTGGATGAAAGAACGAAGGGTAGAGCACGGACCACACTTTGCGCACCTCTGCTGTAAATTCTAAACCCAAATTATTTGCGTTAAACGAATTGGAAAAAACAAAACCAAAAGAGTCAGGTTGATTTGAGTTTTCTGGAAGCCACACGTCCAGCGTTCCAGTTAAAGCAGAACGCGACGTTCAAATTAGGGCCCAGTCACAAGCAAAAGGCCTTTTTGTGCAACTGCAGCAACATTTGCCCACACTCCATTACGGCAGCCTTACCAGCCTGTGCCATTACAACCCGCCATTTAGGATGCAGACGCCGATGTTATTTGGATTCCAAAGTCAGACACTATCATCAGCGTCACAAAACCACACCAGGCAATGCTTGCCATTTATAGCCTCGTGTCCATTTGTTGTTCAAAAATACATTAATTTACTGTGGGTTTTTTTGTTTTTTTTTGGTTTTGCAAAGTACCACGCCTTAAGACTTACTAACACTGTTCTGACTGTGTGCAATAAAACTTATTTAAACTATAAATAATGGGTAATGATACTACAAAAAATGGATTGTTAAAAAAAAGTCCTATTCAAAATGAAAACTCAATAGAAATAACTAGGTCAATTAAAATAACAAATCAATATATTAACAAAAAATAAGGATACTATAGTGGATATAATATTTCTACGAGTTTCAATGTGATTAGTTAATTCTGAACACAGCCACAGCCCCATTGATAATAGGGTGTGCACACTTATGCAACCACAGTAAAGATTATAGGTCACATCAATGGTGGTAATTTTTTTTAAAATAATTTATTTCTTTATATCACTAAAACTAGGCATTAGAACAGGGGTGTGTAGGTTTACATCCATTGTAAATCCAAGTAAAATAATTACAAAATAGACTACATGAAAAGGAGCACAATTAAAATAAAACCAGAATAAATAGTAAATAGCTTTTATAAAAATGATAAATAATGATAATACAAAAACGTAACAAAATCTTTACAGAATAATTAAGACACAAACAAAAAGAATAACTAAGTCAGTATAAAAATAACACAATTAAAGTAAAAAGAAACAATTAAAATAACAAATCAACGTAAGAACATTTAATACCAAAAAGTTATTCAAATGTATTGTTACAAAATCCTAAAATTAAAAATAATAACTAAATTACTACAATATAGCCATTAAAATCCATCCATCCATTTTCTGAGCCGCTTCTCCTCACTAGGGTCGCGGGCATGCTGGAGCCTATCCCAGCTGTCATCGGGCAGGAGGCGGGGTACACCCTGAACTGGTTGCCAGCCAATCGCAGGGCACATAGAAACTAACAACCATTCGCACTCACAGTCATGCCTACGGGCAATTTAGAGTCTCCAATTAATGCATGTTTTTGGGATGTGGGAGGAAACCGGAGTACCCGGAGAAAACCCACGCAGGCACGGGGAGAACATGCAAACTCCACACAGGCGGGGACGGGGATTGAACCCCGCACCTCAGAACTGTGAGGCTGACGCTCTAACCAGTCGGCCACCGTGCCGCTAGCCATTAAAATAATAAATATTATTAATACTACTAAATCATAATAATTAAATTACAATAAAATTTAAAAAAATAAATTAATGCATCTAAAATCAAAATTAATATCAATTAAAATTAAACTATTCAACAGAAACAGGGACATAAAATACATAAATAATACACATTTTTATAAACATGTTACAAAATTCCAATGAAATAAATAAAATCAATGAAAAACAAACAAAGAAATTTTTTTTTTTTTTTAAATTAACATTCATTAAATTAAAATTAATTACAATAATTTGGAACATTTAATGCTGATCAATTAAAATATTTAATGTAATGATAATAAATACATAAAGCAAAAGAAAAACAAAAATGAATAAATAATAATAATCATAACTAATTTGATTTATAAATATGAATATAGTATTCAATAACGTAAACTATATATAGAATTAAAAATTGAGCAGTAGCAGTAGAAAAAAATATCAATTAAAATAAAAAATACCTACTACAAAAAGTTTCGCGCTGCAATTAGTATCATTTTATTTAAATTATACTGTACTATTATTCTACAGTAATACTATAGTGTTCTTAGTGAGAGATTTGCACTGAGTCACTCACAGGTGCAGTAATGCTCATCTTGCTGGAAAACAATCCAGCTCGTAAAAAAAAATAGCGCACATTTTTGCCAAAGTCTCATGGGAACGCTTTGATTTACTCAATAGGTTCCTTGAAAACGATCCTTTGGCGCATAACATGGAGAGGTCTGTTGCTTTAAGAACAGCTGTATTCACACACATCTGCGGAACGATCTTTGCCAACTGTGCGGAACAAAAAAAGAAAACCTTGTAGGAGTGGAGCTCAATTTATGGAGCTCATTTTTAATTTCTATAAATAAGATTGAAATTGTGATGCAAGTGAGACACTTGTTCCCCGTACCCGTCTTGTTTAGCACTCCGAAGGGACCCTGTTTTGACGTGACATCATAATACACACTTGTGACTCATGGTTAACTCAATCAGAACCCTAATCTGTGCCGTAAATCTCGTTCAGAACACATCTTGACGCACAAGGAAATCGTTCTGGCACACTGCGAGACTCCTAATGTAGTGCAGTGGGAATAAGAATAATTATGGACTATTTGAGCTCAGCTATGACTGTTTTATATCCGTTGATCTACGCTCGGGTTCCTGATGCGTCTTGAGTTTCTGGCAGACTGGAGGGGGAGGGGGAAAAGCAAGAGAGTGGCTGCTTTTGAAAATGAACATGCCATTTTAGTTCGGGTTCAGCGCCTTCACACACACGCCTTGTTCGGTTCTTACAGTCGCATCCCGCACAACTTAGCGCTCATGTAAAATTTACAGCGAGGACACGGCATGGCGGAGGAGCAGACCTGAGTGCTCGGAGGATAGCAGAGGTGGCAAACGTACTCCCACTCTACGTAAGTAACGGTACAGATACATGTCAAAAAAACAGTATAACAATAATAAGTCAACTAAGTGGGGGGGGGGGGGGGTAAGACTTAAATGTAAGTAAGTAAAATTATTCAATTAATAATTAACAAATATCATTAGCCTAATAGCATAATTGCCTAAGTCATTTTTACATGTTTTTGGAAAACAACAACAACAACAACAAAAATTCAACCTTTGTGGATTATCATGACCCGGATGACTGAAAATCTACACATACATTAAAAAAAATTTTTTTTAAATAAAATTAAATTTGAACAAGTGCATTGCTATTTTTTATTGGTATTCTGACAGTAAGTTAAAAACGACTTTATGCTATTTCGCTAATGTTATATAAAATACGTGCTGTCCCGATCTGATCACGTTACCAGAAATCGGGGCCGATCATGTCATTTTTGTCTCTAATTTTTAAAGGTCACAAATCCACCCAAAAAAGTCCTGAGGGACAAATGTATTGCCCGATGGAAAAGCCATAGCTTCGTTTTACATTACACAATGTAAGGTTTGGAGTTTAAGTGGTAGAGCGAAATTGGCAGAAAAATAAAGAAAAAAAGACAATTTAATGTGTTTTCACTTTTTTTTTTTTTTTTTTTTTTTAATTTAATTTTATTTGCTTCTTAATGCATTGCCCAGGTATCGGATCGGGACCCGGTAGCTTCGATACTCAAAATCAAGTGACTCGGGTGTAAAAATAATGTGATCGGGGCATGCCTATGAAATAGCCATTTTGATGACTCGGTTCAAAAAAGTCAATGTACAATACAATGTACGATAACTGAAAAAAATACCCTTTACCTGGATGTTTTTTTATTTGATAATTCTCTCACGCTGGAAGCTGTTGGTTTTTAGGCTAGCACAAAACAGGAAAGTATAGTAACTAAGTGTTTTTTACCTCACACCAATGAAGGATGCACAATAACAACCACGCATGGATTCATATGAGTAAGCGGGTGCGCTACAGTGGTGACTCAACTATTCAATTTAGATTTGCTTAGAAAGTCATTTGATTGTCGGCGATAACGACAAGCTCCACGTGGACATCAGGAGTCACTCGTGACTTGGTGGGCCATACTACAGTCGCATGAAATGCTTCCTGATGTGTTTTATTTTAAAAAGGTATCCGAAGGATCAGTCGAGTAGAAGAGCCGGTCTCTGAAATAAGCCTGCTGACTTCATCCGATGTCTTCATGTTACTTTGCTGAGCCTGCTGCTCACATTTGATCGCTTTGAGATACAGGAAAACGTCTAGCAAACTGCTCACACCCTTTTTTTTTTTTTTTTTTTCCACGGCAAGGCCTCAAAGTGATTTAAAAACATAGCTTTGCAATGTAACCCATCTATTGAGGATAGCTGCTTCTGATTGAGTCTCACTTAAGCGCATTTGCGAGTTAGTCAAAGTATGAACCTTGAGATTTTTCCAAAATGGACCACTTCCTGTTCAATTTCGTGCATGGGTCATTGAAGCTTCTTCGTTCGTCTTATGACAGACATGTCCACACAGTTTTGTGTCGATCAGTTGAACTGGGGGGCGCTTCTGAGTGATTTTGTGGGGGAATTGCTAGCGACCCCTAAAATACATAAATCTTCACCAGGATACACACTTTAGCAACAATATGTATACATGTAGGAATTATACCGCCCCTGGTGGTCAAGTCACACATACCAGAAGGAACAGCACAACATCCATTGACTTAAAGAAAAAATGTTGCAAAAGTTTTTTTCTTGCTATTATACATAATTGTATCGAGTGCTATTTTACTTATTAAAAAAACTTTTAAAAAAATAATAATTTTGGTGTTTTTGGGGGTGCTGGAATGAATTACTGGCATTTCCATTCGCCTCAATGGCAACAGTTAATTCGTACTACGAGTGATTTTAGTTATGAATGTGATCACGGAATGAATTACACTTGCAAATCAAGGTACCACTCTATTAGAAATGTAAAAGTACAATTTCCCTGTAGGTATCCTTAAGAGCAACATTCAGCACATTTTCTTGCCAAGACTATCTCATCTGAATGTATGCTTTGTACTTCCCCTCCTTGCTACCTCCCCCATGACACATATCATGCTTCACTATTGAGTGATGTATGCTCACCATGTTCTCAGACACAAATTGCCTCCCTTGTTACACAACAAAACAGCACTTTCCCGCGCATGAATGAGTTCATTCTGTCAAAAATGTTAATGTACTTTGCGCTCTGTTGTCTCGTGTTACCTGGGTGCTGATCGCAATGCAATCACATGTTCTCGGAGAATGCAAAATAGTCACCGCATTGTGCTTAGGTGATGGAAGTCATTGCGTGGAACTGACCCATTTTATGTTACAGAACCAGGATAAAAAAAAAACATGCTGTACAATAGGGCCATACAGCGAGATGCAGGTGAGGCATTCAATCCTGAAAAAAATACTGCACAGACAATAAATCCAGCACCGTTTGGTTGAGTACATCACAGCAACAAAAATAACTGCTTTGAAAATGGCGGACAGTGAATGAGTCAATTTTGCAGGTGACAATTCATAAATCCAAATACAGTAGTGCTTTGAGATACGTACAAGTGACCAGACCTATGAGTTTTGCGATACGAGCTTTTGTTCGGACAATTTCTTTTTTTTGCCTTGACTTGGGAGCACGGACTTGAGATACAAGCGCTCTATGGTGGCTGTGACCTCGACAGACTTCACATACAATAAGCAGCAGTTTGGGAAATGGTGAATATTTAATCCAAAAAAGAGGCTTTAAGCTAGCTTCATGCTAACATTACTTAGAATCTATGCCAATGCCATTTAAGCAAGAGCTTGATCACAATTGGTTAAGCAACAACATGTAGACAGACAATATACATAACAGTACTCCAAGTCATATATTTGTTGCCCTCTGTGAAGAACGAAATATTAGTGCCGTACTAATGAGCTCAGCCGTACCAATTGTGTTCTCGGAAGGACTCGCCCCGCTGCAATCTGATTGGCTGGTGAGACAAGACAGGGACTGCCTAGAGCTCAAGTGAGATTCATAATAAATAATCATTGATGCAATGTGACAAATAGTGAGGATATGCGGTACAGAAAATGGATGGTTTCTGTGTGTTTTTATAAAGTTAAATATTATGGAGTGTTACTTCTCCTCACACATTACAATAATTTTTGTTGCTTTTTGGCGGTTTGGCTGAAACCGATAAATAGGATTTCCATTCATTTCAACGGAGAAATCTCAAACAATTTGCGATACAAGTGTTGTGAGTTAAGAGCGTGGCGGTCACGGAACAAACTACGCTCGTATCTCAAGGCACCACTGTTCTTCATTTCCTCACAGTTGTCATCAGTGTGGCTGTCGCGTGGTCCCCGTGTTTTTAAAGGCCCTCCGAGGTCACCGTGGGTTTCTTTATTCACTGGCAAACACACACAGAAAAAAAAAAAAAAAAAAGGGGACCACAGCCTCGACACTAATTGCTTAACAAACAACAAGTAAGTCCCATCATTGCAACTCCCCGAACCAATTTAAAAATCACACCCTTCGCCATGGTAACCCGCTCAAACACGGGTCATGAACACTCCCCGCCGTGAAATTGCATTTTAAATCACAGGCAATGTTAATACCGTCGAGAGCCGCTGACAGGCAGAAAAGAAGACAATTACTAGCTTGGATCAGACATGATGTATGGCGACTTTGCCCACTGGCGTCCACTAAGTTGAGCGTATTCTGTCTGGTCATTTGGTCTCCAAAGACGTGTTTGGCTGCGGCTGTATTATTTCGGGTCGTCTTTGACGTAGGGCAGTGGCCCCCCGAGAGGCGGGACCGGCAGCCCCGGCATATTTCAAGACACAATTGCCTGGCTGTGTTTTTATTTGCAGTGATGCTGTGCTATTACTGTACACTCCATATTCTCCACTTTGCTGCACCGCCTCGTCTTCTTATCACCCGCAGTCTCGTCTCGAATAAAGTGAGACTTAACAAAGGAGTGTAAATACAGACGATCCTCCTACTCCTCCATACTGACATTTGTTTGCGTGTTCCTTTCCGACTGATGCTGATGTTTGACAATCCACAGTCTCCACTTGGCTGCAGCGTTCCGCTTACTTGCTGCCCTAGAGTCTCACGTCAGATAAAATTAGAGGAAACCCTTGCCTTTTCTGTTGCTGACGTCTCATTCTGACTGATGCATGATGCTGCAGTGTCATATGCCAAAGTCTGTCAGCGCTCTGTTCTCTTGCTGCCCTCAGTCTCTTCTCGGATAAAATTAGTCTTTCATGTGGAGAGTGAATACAGGAGAGCCTCCTACTCCTCCACGTTGGCATTTGCTAGCGTGTTCCCTTCCCACTGATGCCTGATGTTACAGTATGATAATCCACAGTCTCCATTTGGCTGCACCGCTCCGTTTACTTGCTGCCCTCAGTCTCGTCTTGGATAGAATTAGTCTCTTTACTGTGGAAAGTGAATAGAGGAGACTCTCCCTCTACTGCTGACGCTTGTTAGCTTGTCTCGTTTCGACTGATGCACGATGCCGCAATATGATAGTCCAGTCTCCACTTTTGCTGCAGCACTCAGGTTTCTTGGTGCCCTCAGTGTCATCTTGGATAAAATAAGTTGCTTTACAATAGAGAGTAAACACAGGAGAACCTTGTCCTCCTTCGATGTTGTTTTTCGCAGTTTCCCGCACTCATACTACTTTGAATGGAAAACTATCACCCCAAAACATGTACTATATTCCTACTGTCATCTTTTTGTATTTCTTGAATTGGAGCAGAGTTCATTTTAAGGATTTTAGCTCAGAAAAAAAATGAAACGAAGCTGAAAACAAGCTCAGTCCTTTTTGTTCATATTTCATTGTTGCTATCAGGGTCTGGCTCTATTTAAAAAGATTCACAATACAAAAATCATAAAATTATGCGTTTGTTTGATGAGTCCGTTGGAAGCATGCCGTGTATTGCTGCAAAGTCTGAGGAGGATTTATTTCTTTGGATTAGATCCATAGTAAGCAAGGAGAGGGAAAAAAAAGCTTTGACTTGCTTGGAGCACAATTATTAAAAAAACTTTTACATAAGTTTTTGTTTGAAAAATGCCATCTTATTATCTTTTCTAGTCTGGTCCATTCATCATCCTGCTTTGACATTGAACCTTCTGTTGTATTCTTGACTTGGTGGCTAGCTCGCTTGAGCAATTAGTCTGCAGCGCCGCATTTCAAAGGTTTCTCATATCTGTAGAATGTCAAGAACACATTTGATAATTTGCTTTTTTTTCATGTCAACAACTCACATTTGAGCATAAATTCTTCGTATTCAAAGATCTTGTACATAAATAGGAGTGTGTTTGTGAATCATCTGGATGAAGCGGCTTCGGTCGCTTGTATGTGGTAAGTTAACATATACTGTGCATGTCTCCCGTCTTGTCCTTGTTTTCAGAACATCACCAGTTGCTGCCGACATGAAAGTGAGACACGGAAAAAGAGCGCACGAGAGAGAGGAGCACAAAAAGGGAAAGATCCAATTTCTGCCAGCTATATTATCCCAGCTACTGACCTGAAGTTACGTTCGGCTTCATCACAAACCATCAGAGGTAGTAACTTTAGTAGTATCTTGTGTTGAAAGTCACACATTTTAACTAGTACACACAATTGGTTTAGTCATTAGTCTAGCTACGAGACATGATTAATCAACAATCAATTATACACAATGGAGAGCATAATTAACGCCCACAATATTAGTGGCTTTCATGATCATGGCACACACTTTCTACTACCTACAGTGACACATACTCTGTTTACACCATACATATACGTACATACTCTGATCGAGTGTGAGGTGCCTGAAATCGTCCGATTTCCGTCTTGGCATTTCTCTCCCCCCATAAGCGACATGACAAGCAGAGAGATTCACCTCCGATTCATTATCTTCTGCTCAAAGGCTGTGCTGCTCTCAAATCCAAAGCAATGCAACGCCGCCATCTACAGAGATGTGTTAGTCACTACAATGGTTTACAAACCTACATTTCAAAGACCATCTTCCACGAGTACCAGTTGAAAAATTTTCCTTGACAAATATATTTGTCGGTGGCAATAAACGGTTGGTTTCCAGTTGTTGAATATAAACGTCCACAGCTGTGAATGAGTTAATATCAGATAAATGTGCAGGACACTTTGCTTCGTAAAAAAAAAAATTCAGTAGAATGGCCCAAACAGTGGTACCTACAAGGACTGGAGTGGAACACAACCAACCATCGCTCCACCTTGGCAGAGGTCTGCGCTCTCGTCTTACTTTTAAAATGCATATTTGAGGTGAAGTGATTCTCATTTCTTGGGAAAATAGTTCCGTTTGACGTAAAATCGGAGGCAGTTTCAGCCTAAATTCATACTCGTCTTTGTAATGCGTGTGCCAACTTTAACGTTAGGCAATAAATGTGCGTGTGTTTGTGTGTGTTTGCAGGGTGGGGGTAAAGAGCATAAATGAATGAAAATCCATGGCGGAAGTAGCCCGTGGGCCTTGGGCTGCTGTGGTCTCGGTGTGGCGACGCGTGGGCTGTTTTTCTGTGTTGATGCTTTTAGCGCAAACCCTTTGACACAAAGGGCCAAAGAAACACGGCAACCTTCAAACGCCTTCTTTGCAGTAACAATAAGCAAAACAAAATGCCGAAGTAACATCTCAGGCCAAAAGGGTGAAACTTCAATACGCTTTTGATTTTCATGCGGGCTGCAACACACTTTTTAAATCTGCTTTTCGGGGTCTGCGTTACGGCTTCAAACATATTTATACGGCCACAGTGCAGCAGCGGTGTATGAATGTGTGTGTGACGGGGAACGGGAGTAAACAGCTAGATGAAAACGCGCTAAACGTGAAATGATTTGTACCTGTGGGGGAGAGAAAAAAAAACTCAATTTCCAATACAGCAGGCTGAATGTAGCCAATCAGTGCCTGCGATGTTAGGTGTAATAGCGCCGGTGCCTTCGGGGGCTGAGAATTCAGTGGGAAGAAATAACCTTAGTGGAGATTCCTTTCTCTTCAAATGCAAGCGAAGATGGGAGGGTGTACCTACCAGTCGTTCGCACCACTCTACCCCCGTGGTGTCTCATCAAAATCTAATAAAACAGTAATCCGCTGCATATTTGTCATTCACTAGTCAAGAAATCACCTATTCACATTTTTTATGTGGAATCTATCGTTAGCTATACGCTGATAAACTCATCTACAGTTGTACTTTGAGATACGATTGACCAGACTTACGAGTTGCTCGGGAGGGGAGCCGTTGTTCGGCCGATTTGTTTACTTTGACTTACGAATAAAAAAATTGCGGTAAGAACACTGTATGGTGGCAGTGAACTCGACTCACTGCACAACAAGCAACAAATAAAAGAGGTTTCAATGTTGTTTATTGCCACACCAAGTTGAAGTTTACTGACAGTCTGTTTAGCTTAATGCTAAGATAATGCTAACGAATAACCTGTGTCGCAGCGTTATAAGCCTTTAAGCAATGGATATGTGAACACAAAGGGTGGAGCAAAACGTCGACAGGGAAATTACTGAATAAGCAGGGATAAACCACCAATAAATGGTGGATTTATTTTATTTATTGATTTGTTTTTAAATCTGCGAATAGGTGAATTCACTGGTTGCTGAACTGCGAGTATGAGGGAGTCCACTGTAATTTCATACATTCTATTCAATTGTCACTACTGTATGTTTTTATGACGTTTAATGTTATAGTGTGCTATTTAAAAAGACAAACATTTGTAGTTTTTTGGGAGGCTGGAACGATTGAATGGTCTTTCCATTATTTCGCATTCATTTCAATTTCAATAGGGAAAGATGACTTGAGAGTGTTTGAGGTTAGGAGCTTCCTCACGGAACAAAACAACGTCGAATCTCAAGGCACCACTGTATTAAAACAGGCAATTGTGAACGTCTTTCGGAGGGGGGTAAACTACTTGCGTTTTTTCGCTATCGCAGCAGGGTTCGGGGTCTATTTCACACGAATAGCTGGCGATTACTCAATACTAGCACTGCAGCAAACCTTCTGCTTTTACGAAGATAACGTTCACTTTTGATTGACGCCCTGAGAGAGGAGATGTCAGTGGCTTGCGTTGTGCATCGGAGACGTTTCTCCTCACCAGAGTTCTCGTCCACGCGCTCCTCCACCGTGTGCTCCTTCTGGTGCACCCACTCGCTGTTGCACTTGAAGTAGATCTGCGTGGCGGGCGTGGCCTTGCAGTACAGGTTGACGGGCTTGTTCTTGACGATGTAGGCCTCTTCGGGCTCCATCAGGAACACGGGCAGCGGCTCGGGCGGGTCGGAGGGGAAGGTTTCCGGCAGCTCGCTGAGACCTATGAAGTCGTCGTCCACTGGGGTGAAAGGGGAAAAGGAAGCATGAGATGAGAGAGGCTGAAGCTCAGAGCTAAAAGCTATTCGGAAAACTGAAATGGTGCAAAACAGATTGACGCTCTCCACAACTCAGTACTGAGTAGTTCTGTTTCTAGCAATTATTTTCAAAAATGTCTAATATGTTTAGATGCAACTAGGAATCTACGTTAAAGGGGCATCAACAAAATGTATAATTCCCATGGGATTCACGGGAGCATATGAATTAATTATGTTTCATTCGCATGAGGATTATGAAGGGGTCCTTGGAAATATTTCTACCCCTGTAAGGGGTCCCGGGAAGCAAAATGTTTGAGAATCCCCGCCTTAGACTAAGTGACAACAACAGCTGATATATAGATTATGGCCATTCAAATTTGACAGGATGAACAAAATTGCCGATAATTATGTTTATCATTCCCATTCTTTATATTATCGCATGAACAGTTAGGGAAATGATTAAAGTTGTATGCATTTCACCACATTTCTGAGTTCGGAGGTGGACTCAGATGAACTGCCGTTAGAAACTGATCTGAGTCAGTCGCCCGCTTTCCGTTCCGCTCTCCTTCGCTATGCTTTTTGTCTCACTGGCCCCCACACACGCACAGAAGATCTAATGACCTGAGGCTCCTGGCCCACTTTGTGCCAATCCTCCATTACTTCTGCAGTCGACAGATACGCTTCCCTGTAATTACAACTCCCTTTCATCTCCGCGTCTTGAATCGTGCGCGCGCCGCCGCAAACACGAACGAGTGAGCGCTCACAGTGGCAAAACACCCAAATCCACGCACAGGGGAGCACGAGGAATTTCTCCTTAGAAGAGGAGGAGGAGAAACCCCTATTTGTCCCCCTTGTTTGTCACCTCCAGAACTGTTCGATTCTTACCGCCGATCTGGTAAGATATCAATAATACACCAGAAGGGGACGGGAGGACAAACTGGGCAACAACCTGGATAGAATGAAGGGACCATTTAGGGCACACAGGTTGACACAGCACTTTTTTGCCCAAAACGTTTCATACGGGAAGACCTGAGGAATATGTTTGCACCATACCCAACTGGAACCGGAGCTATGAGCTGGATTTACAATCCAGGTCCAAGAAAAACCTTCAGAATCTCACATTTTTGCATGACAACGACCCATAGTCAAAAAGAAACAATTTACTAGGACAAAATTCATGTTGTGCAATTGGCCTAAAAATGATCACTTGTGAACATCGATCCATTTTCTTACACTGCTTTGTCAGCTCGTTTTATTTATTGCATCATAGCTCTAAAATCTTAAGATTGAGAAAATGATGTAACCACAGTTGTTTGCTTTGGTGAAGTATTAAAGCGCTGGTATCGGCCGGAAACCTCATATCTCCAAAACCATGACTTTTCAGGAAGCCCCCCCCCCCAAAAAAAAACAGCATATTTGTTGATCCATTAACATTGCATAATCAAAGAAGCCAAGACATTTTCAACACTTTAGTCAATAATTTGTGAAAATAACACACGTGGAGACTGACCAATTGTACGGATTTGTGAAGAAATATTAAATGTACCAAATTTGGACAATTTTGGCGCAGCAGCAATTTAAGGCTTTTTGTGTGGTCAGCATGTGTGCAGATGTGGACGGCGATATGTCCTACTATTTGAAACAATGACAGCATATTAAATTGAAGATTTTTTTTTTTTTTTTGCATATTCAATTAGCGATTCAGCATGATTTTGAGGTGCATTGTGTTGATGTTGGTGCGGAATGGTATATGAAAGCAATTTAAGGTGTAATACCGACTTGAACGATGTCCTGTTTCAAGGAAGAAGGTGGGTTTTTTTTTGTTGTTGTTAAATTTCTTGCAAAGTAGTGATTTTGTAGATGCGAGGTTTCTGCCCGACAACGACGCGACAGATCAACAACCATTCAACCTCACATTCAATGAGGCCAACATGCATGTGTTTGGAATGCGGGAGGGAGCCCGATTACCTGAAGAAAACCCACACAAGCGCGGGGACAACATAAACTCCACACAGCATGCTACTTCAGGCTGAAGACAAACAAAATATTATCTGTTCGCTTACTATATGTCCACTACTCATTGCAACTAGTGCTGTAGCGTACTACTACGCTAGTAAGTAGTTTTGTGGCACATCCCTATGACAGGTTGTTTTGATAGCGTCTGAATGCTAAACTTCTTCAGTTTTTACTTGATCGTTGTCGCATACACCGATTGCATTCGAAAGGGAGACGGGGAAGACAAAAAAACAAAAAAAGGAGTTTATCAGTGCATCAGTAATTCGTCCGTGCCCTTGTGTCCCCCACCTCCCTTGTCCTGTGCGGACACGCCGGAGCCTTGATGTCTGACAGAGGTTGCCTTTGCGGCGCTGAATAATCTCTCTCTCGGCCAGATATCTCCCTGTGATGTCTCTCTAATGTTATCGCTGCCTCCATACCTGCCACGGACCCCCCACCCCACCCCACCCCCCGAGATGATTGCTGGGAAATGAAAAGGCGAGCGAGGCGAGGGGGCGGTTGAGGGGGGAGGGTGACCGAGGCCATCCCCACCAGGGGGGTTAGGGTGGGCGGTTGAGGCGTCTTGTTTACTTTGCTGTCAATCTGCGCTGAATTACATGCAACCTGAAGTGACCTCTGAACATACCATAGCATCTTATTCATACCATTTTTTTTTAACGTTGCTGAACTTGGCCTTTTTTAAGGGGGCGGTCCAGTCTTATGCAAATGAGCCACTGCGCACCCCGCCCCCTCCATCGTGGGGCCAACGGAGAGTAGAATGAACTACTAGTTGAAACTGCAGTCTAAAAAAAAAGTGCAAACTGCTAAACACACACAAGACAGTAAAAGCATGGACTGTATTTTCACTTGTGGAGGCAGCACTTCATCACCAACCCATTAATGTGTTCCAGCCCCCCGCCCAAAAAAAACCCACCACCATTCTTTAAATAAAAATAAATTGCACTGCATTGTAAAGTGGAACTATTGTACGTACTCTAGTATTCGCGTGTTGGATGTGGAGTGTTGGTGTTTCTTTAAGGGGCGTTGTCTCGTGAATGACATCAGGAGCTAGACTCGGCTGGAGTCCTTGCAAGCGTTCCCATTTTGGATGTGTGTGTTCGACCGTTTGTCCTGTTCAGTAAACGCCTGAAAGTTCCATTGGCGACTTTGGCTCTCCTTGCCCACGTGCGAGGGCATTACAGGACCATAATTGCTCCATTTTTTCCCCCCCACTTGTGCAGCAGTCACGGCTTGTAATTCGGAAACCTTGGGAGTTGATGCACTCAAAAGTTAGAGAGGCAGACAACCATTCACAGTCACTGAGTGGCAAGTGAACTAGTGACTTGCCATCAAAATACTTTTCAAATGCAACCGGGGGGGACCTCTGACCATTTCAGCACAGCGCCTCATTTGCACGCTCTCGAATTTCATCTGTTGCTTTTATTTCCCTCCACTTGACGCCGACGTAGATGCCCACCGGGCCCCCGGCTTTCTCCGCGGTCCTCAGTCAGCCCACGTGCTGAGCCAGGGGACCCTGACCCAGAAAAGAGGCGAGAGCCGGAGTCGACGGAAACTCATTAAAGATGGTGTTAGTCGTCTTTCACCCGCCATTGCCGTTATCTCCCCATCTCGCTCTCTCACTCTCTCTCTCTCTCTCTCTCTCTCTCTCTCACCGCTCCTTCCTGGTGCTTTCGCTGTGTCGCGCTGCGATGCGGCAGAGATCTGAGGCAACCACGATAGCGCGCACGAAAGTGCCAAACTTGCTCACAGATATTCTAATTCTTCAACATCCTCGGTGAGAGAATTTTTACATTAGACGTGACTGTCCTTCTAGTCAATGGAGATTTTGCTGCTCCTTCTGGTGTACATGCCGGGGCCACCCTGCGGGCAGTACATTACATACAGTTATACATGGAGCTCATCATACTGCTCCTCAGTAAGCCACAGGAATATTAGTCATTCTTCGTAGAGGATAAAGAATAGTGTACAGTATATTGTTATACTGTCTGTCTACGTGTGTTACGCCATCGTTTTTGTTCAAATATGTGTCGCTTAAACGGTTGCAAAACTCATGCTTTTAGTTCAGCCAGTCTATGGAGTTTGGCTTGTTAACATTATGCTAATTATATTATAAAATATATATATATATGTATATATATATATATATATATATATAGAAGAGAGAGAGAGAGCAAGAGAGAGAGAGAGAGAGAGAGGGGGAGAGAGGGATCAATGAACACCACTTCTAAGCATCTCAGCATTTGAAAGTAATTTCCTCCCATTTGTTTCTTGAGTCTGTTCTGTCTGATTAAAATGCAATATGGGTTCTTGTATTAAGTATTAGTAATTATGTGCCTTGATTTGAATCACTGCGCTGGAAAATTGTCTTTATATTGAGGCTTTAAAATTTTAATGAAACGTGTCCTCGCAGCACTTTTTTTTTTTAAATTTTTATTCCCATTGTTTTATGCTGTAATTAGGGTGAGTTTTGCTAATTCCCACTGGAAGTCATATTAGGGAATAATTTAGGAGGCAAAGGGAATATTTGTTAAAATGGATAATCAAGCCTGTATCGCTGTCATTTTTGAAGATGGGGACAATTAATAGTACGCCGCCCTTAAACGAGTTTGGCCTTCTGCCTTGTTACAGAAAGAATGAGGAAGAAAAGGGAATTAAAGCGAGCCATGTCGACCACGTGGGAGTGGACAAGAGCTTTGGGAGCTCGTCTTGGCAGCGGCGCCGCGTTGTTGCCTCCCCGAGCAGCCGGAGTGTAGCGCTATTAAAAGGATGACAGCGTGGACACAGGCGAATCAAAGCCAAACGCGGGCTCCCAACACTGCCATCATTACATATTAAAACACGCTCACGGGCAGAGGAGATATGAGGTGCAGCGAAGACGCGAGACTCGCACAATGGGATGTAGGTTGAGCTTAAAAAGGAATATTAACGTGTGAACAGATGTGAACAAAGTACGTAGTGTAATGGTGACAAACGTTGTAGAACGTCATAGGGAGACTAACGAATAGCAACGGTTTCGCTGTGTTGTAACCCTTTAAGCATTGGATATTTGAACACAAATGGCGGAGACGGTTAATTATAACAATACTTACAGGCATATATTCTTCATCGTCTGCAAAGAGCAAGTAAAACTGCGACTGTTTTATTCTGCTCCCAGGTGGCGTGCCAAGGTGCACACACCCGAAGAGAACAATGTCCATTTTGCCAAAAACTGTGGCAAAACTGTTCAATTATTTACATTCTATTTAATGATGTCATTACAGGATAATGTAAAATTTGAAGGAGTACTATATTTCTTCTTTCCAAAAAGTCAAGTCATGGGCGGAGAAACTCTGTGTGGGGGTGCGATTATGTAAATGTTCTGCACTGTTATGACACAGAATTTCCAAGGGGTTACTCACTCACACACTCTGGGATATAAGGAGCTCACAAAGTTGTTTAATTTTACATGTGATAGGTGGGTAGAGACCTGACTTTTTGTTTACAAGCTATTATAAAGTCAAATTTTCCATAAATGTCCCCTTTAAGACATCCAGTCTGCATTAACGTCGTCGTCCGTTATGCACTTTTCAAGACCCAAAAACAGGTCAGTTTGACTCGTGGTAACAGAGCTCCTTCATTTTTCATGAAATGGGCCAATTTAAAAATGTTTTAAGAGGTCTCTTCTGTGAGTGAAGAAGGGGGGGGGGGGGGGGGGGGGGGAAGAAAAAAAGACCAGGGTTTGGGAGACTGCCACAAGATCATTAGTTAGCACAATGGCCACCTCTGCAAATCATAAGGGCTGAAGCATTCAATTGAGGGTATAAAAAGCGCAGGAATGAAAACTGATTGACATTCATTTCATTTGGTGCAGTCTAATTAGATCCAATACAACAGCTGCTTTTGCTAAAACAATTATACAAAATTTTGAGTGAAACTCTCAAAATGGTATCCACATAACAATAGGTTTATAATTGAGCTTGTGGTTTGAGGTGCACGGCGTCATGCTGAGAGTTGCTACATAAGCGGGCAAAAGACGAGAAGACTGTTAATGTCACATTTAATTAACATTGTTAAATTATTCATTCGGATACAGCTCTTGTATTGAATGCAATTAGATGTACCTAATATTGTGATTCCTAAGTGCAACTGATCAGGTTGATATAAGTTCAGTCGTTCTAGTAGGCTTTTCCTGACATTTCATAGTCGGGTATCAGTCAGGAGAAGGGCACAAACAAATTTCCAAGGCATGAAATCTACCATGGGTTGTGTAGACCTTTTAGATCCAATGTATAA
The DNA here is from genome assembly GCF_024500385.1 of Phyllopteryx taeniolatus. Lineage (NCBI taxonomy): Eukaryota > Metazoa > Chordata > Actinopteri > Syngnathiformes > Syngnathidae > Phyllopteryx > Phyllopteryx taeniolatus. The sequence continues at coordinate 5,472,621 of NC_084516.1, forward strand.
CATAAGTTTAAATACTTATGTTTGCTTTTTCATACATACCGTATATAGACACAGATATATATACATACACACAACGTATATAGAAAAACTAATCACGTACAGTATATACACCAATACACATACCTATGGTACCTACAGTGTACTACAAACAGTAGATACATCATTTTACTTAATTATTGCTATAATTATCCAAAAACCAAGATGAATTCCATGCTTGACTTACAAATGTGCTCCCACGTATATACTGCACATGCACTGTACATCATAAATCCCATTACTCTATTACACGTGTTGCTGCATACTTAAAGTGAGATATGTATGCGGGTGTTTCTTGCAGATCATATATATATATATATATATATATATATATATATTCTATTGTGTGTGCGTGTGTGAGAATGTCTTGTGATAACACAGTCTGAATGTCGGGGCTGTGACACTTCCCGTGCCAGATAAGTTCTCCATATATCCTGTGCATCCTCAAGCAGATTTACTGTGCCGACGAAGATGGCACAGGAGTGGGGAGGGAGGCCGACATAAATTTGCCTGCCTTTGCGTCGTAGTTGTGAACACCCACCAATTCGTGGCTCGCTTTTCACAAATTCCCCTACTTTTCGGTGGAACCTATTGGCAGCTATTTGCTGAAAAACAGACCTATTTGTGTATTTTTGGGGCTTTCTGTAAGATGCCGCCAAAGACCTGGCTAAAAGGAAAGTAGTAATTGGTGTCAAGAAAGTATTGTTGTGCATCTCGACTGAGACAGTAAGATCTTTGTCTTATGGGGAAGAGCTAAGTTTAGCCTGTATTGTTAGTAGAAGTTACAGAAAGTCTTCAACACGTACACACACAATTTTGGTGCTTTTTTTTTTGTGTTTTTTTGTTTTTTTAATCTAATCGTTTGTAAGCCATTTGTTTTTAAGGATAATGTAAGAAGGGTTTTAAATTATAAACTTTTTGGGGATCAGTTTGTGGTATATTTATAGTTTATTAATTACAGTGGATAGAATTACAGATATATCTTTTCACGAGTTTCGGTTATGAGCCAACGCTTGGTAATTATTATTTTTTTGCTTTGTGTTGCGAGCTTCAGCTACACTGTCGCGTGAATGGAGCAACTAACTTATTGTAATGCCCTCGCATGTAAGGACAGCTATAGTTGTCGATGCACTTGTGTATTTTAATGAAGAAAACAGCACTCGATAATATTGTCCTGTATTAAAGAATACACTACTTGCATAGTTAAATGGAATTGAAAATAAACAGTTTTGTCACACTACATCAATTGAATGTCAAATGTGCTGCTCCTTCTGATGCGTCCACCTTGGCCACCTGGCTGTAGCGTAAGATAGATAAACTGATAAATTGTTTATTGAGGCACCTCAACGTCTCTCTCAGCTCATCAGTACGGCACTAATATTAGTTGTTCTATGCAGAGGATAAAGAATATATGCCTGTGAGTATTGTTATACTGTCTGTTTTCATGTGTTGCTGCACCGTTTGGGTTCAATCTGTTGCTCAAAGGGTTAAAGTACCACAACATACAGTAAATAGTAGTTAACATTAGCATTAAGCGAGTGGACTGAAAGGCTAAGCTTTAGGGTTGTTCTAAATAGACAAAGTGTCTTTGTTTTATGTTTAGTTTGACAGTAAACTTTTATTGGGAGTGGGAATAAATTGTCATTAATTGTATTGTATTGTTGTTGTTGTGAAGTGAGTTGAGCTGCTGCCAAAAAAACAGTCAAATCTGGCTCATAAGTCAAAACAAACAAAACAAAAAAATTGGTCGAACGATGGCTCATATCTTGAAAGACTCATATGTGGAGGCACTCGTATCTCAAGGCACCACCATATTTTTTAAAGTTCTCTTTTATTACATTTCTTTGTGGTTTATACAACACAGAGTGCTAAGTTTAGGGGGGGCTAGAACGGATTAATGGCATTTCAATTCATTTTAATGGGGATAACTGATACGATTAAATAAGAGTCAAACTTGTAAGTCAAGGTATCAGAGCATGAACATTTTTAGATGCGGCGTTTTTTTCCCCCCATTATTCGCGGCAGGGCTCGGTCCCTATCCGCCCCATGAACAGTGACGGTTTACTGTAAAAGACAATAGAGCGACCGCCTGGGTGGTTAAGAAGACAACAGGGAGGGGGCTTTACTAGGCAATGTTTTGATATGCGGCGATGGAGAAGAGCGTGAGGTGCTTTACAGCTGAGTGGTCAAGCAGAATAATAAACCACTCACCTGTCATGTCAAGTGAAGCGGCATAAATAGACTGTCAATCAACCCTGACTATAAATTGGCCCGGAGCACACCTCCCCATTATATTGAGTGAAAATAAATCAATGGTAACGACTTTCTGCGGGTCGATGCTTGTTAGTATTGGATTAAGTAAAGACCCGTTCATCCTCCGCGAGCGCCGATCGATCAGCGCCGCCGTCGTCTTTAACGCCGAGCTCCACCAGAAGAAGGTAAATAAGCGCCGGCTTACTTCTACTCCATCCATTTGCGGCTGAGTGCTTCATAACCACCAATGTGTATATGCACGCTTTATCTGCAGGGCCGCGGCTAACGCTTGGCTGCAGCGCGCCGATTTATTGATTCCTGTTAGGGGCCGGCGACCCCATCAGAAGCCCGCAACTCCACCCGCCATCCTTTCAAGCGCGCCTGACTCGCTCATATTTCCTCTCCAGGGGAAGCCCGCCATCTCAAGACAAACAGGACGATCTTCTGAGTTAACTGTCAGACGCTCGCTGGGTAAACATGCCAGTCGTTTCACAGATGCGCCACCGTGGGGCAACGAGCGATGACCCAAAAGGGAGTCTGCTTAAATTTCAAAAGAAACCAAAGGTTCTTCTACTAATACAAGGATGTGGATTAATGGGACCGATCTTAATTATTGGGGAAACAATTGAGCCCTCCGCTGGACTCTCAGACAATAAAGTCTTCATGGCACCTGTATTCCTAAACATTAAGGACAATTTAGTCTTTCATTGAACCAAAATGTACGGTTTTGAAAAACATCAAAGACAGTTTCGTATTCGCTGAAACTGTTTTCATGAACATCAAAAACATGCTTTTCTCCGTTGACCCTGTTTTGTACACTTCAAAGAGAATTTAGTCTTCACCGAAATTAGCGTGTAAGCTTTCGTAAACATCAAAGATAATTTGTGTGCATGTTTTTGTAAAGACCAAAGACATCTCAGTCTTGGATGTACCTACAATACCGCGTTTTCATAAACAACAAAGACAGTTTAAGCTTGATAAAATGCAATGTGCGTTTTCGTAACAATCAAATAAACCTGTTTTCATAAAGACAATTTGATAAATGTATGTACGTTTTCGAAAATTCAAAGACCATTCAGAAATTGTTGAACCTGTTTTGAAGAACATCAAAGACAACATTGTCTTTGTCGAATGTGTTTTTGTAAACAAGACAATTTCGTCTTAGTTATCAAACGTGTGCTTTCTTAAAAGACAATTCAGTCTTCATAGAACCGAACTTACGTGTTTTTGTAAACAACAAAGACAATTTAGTCTTGACTGAAGCAAATGTGCGCGTTTTCCCGAGCATCAAAGACAATTTTGTTTCCCGTTTCTGGGAATAAAGACCATTTTGTCTTCTTTAAACGTGTTGTCGTAAACATCAACATGCATGTTTACACAAAGACCACAGTTCATTGAAACTGTTTTTACAACCAAAGACAATTTAGTCTTCATTGAACCGATCGTGTACATTTTTGGAAACTTCAAAGACATTTGTGACATCTTTGAACCTATGTACCAGTTGTTTTCAAATTAATCTTTTGTTTACGCTAAAATGTATGCGTTTTTATTGTTGCTGGACTGCAACATAGCGCTGAACTTTGTGGACATTTCCCCGTTCGATACACACGAGAATATGCAACGAATCCTAACCCTGCAAGCAAACCGAGCGAAAATAAGGACCTATACGTAGAAAACCAATTTAAAACCCCAGCCTCATCTCTGTGGCTTATTTTCAACTCTTCCAGCGTACCCACCGTTCCTCGCACATCCGTCATGGCCGTTGCTTACATGTTCCGTCTGATCCCCGTCCCTGACCTTCACTCCGCCCTGTCTGGCCGCACTCTGGCGGCGAGCAGGTGCCGCTTGCCAGCTTCGCGCCAGGCCTTGGCCGTTGTCTGACTGTTTAAGTGGCGTCCCGGTGCCGGGAGGAGCAAGGTCAGAGCGCCATGCCAATCTCAAAAGTCGACGCGTCGTGCCTTCGGATGCCCTCGAAGCCGTAAAAGCAGCAAAGACGGCGTGTGACTGAATAGTTGCGAATGTCCGATCCGATTTAAAGCAATGCCCAGTGCTCATTTAAAGAGATTAAGGGCAGAATTTTATGAGAATAAAGCAGTTGTCATATTTTTTTTTTTTGGGGGTGAAACCTAAAAATGGACACAGAAATGTTTCACCTTTAATTTATTTAAACTCATAACTCCACTCATTGTCCACAGACACACACAAAAGGAGACCATTATAGTTTCTTGATCGGATTATTTAAGAACGGTTAGCAACAAAAGTTAATGAGGCTACATTCAAATATTGCTAGCAGTCTGAAAACATGCATATTGTCCTTTTAACGATAAGTACTTCCTTGACACCAATTGCCACTATGCTATTAGCCAGGACCTTGTCGCAATCCTTGTGGCTTCTTATGGCGTTGCGGAAAGAACAAAAATTACATGAATAGAAGAAGGGAAAAAAATAATTTACAAGAAGGGAAAATTGTCAAAAAAAAGAAATTGTCTGTACAGTTAATAACATTTTACAGATGGAGACGTTTATTGTTTCCTATGGGGATGAATTGTTAGCTGTTCTACTCTTCATCCTTCTGGTGGCTTCAGAATTGTTTTTAAATGAATCTAGATACAAATATTTGAATCGCCTGCTTACTTTTTGATCAAGTTCCTATATTTTCCGCTTTCTCAATTAGGAGCTTTCTCTCTGGCGTCTTCAGGAACTCCCCTTTTCCCCTCACGGATGAAAAGCTATTTCGGTGGGTGATTGGAGAATGATGCCGCTACTTAGCGAGTCGCTCGGTCAGGGCAAATGAAGGGACAAAAAGAAAAAGTAAAGGAGAGGAGAGGAGAGGAGGGGAGGGGAAAAAGCTCAGGAGGAGTAGTGGCTCCCCGGGGCGCTGTAGCCGTGATGGATGAGCTGTCAAACGGCCCATTGTCCAAATTACCCAGCAAGCACCGTGTCACCACCCGGGACTAATTTACGGTACTCTCCGAACGGAGTCGGTGGGAGAGCGGAGGAGAGGATGTAGGTGAAGAGGCGGGGGAGTGTGGGGGCTTACCTCACACCTTCCACAGAAGCCACTCAAACACAACAGAATTCCCAATTAACTCCACGCCGGGTTTTTGGTGCTTGCTACCTTTACGCTCGCTGACTGTCGCACATCCACCAGAACCCCGCTTGACTTCACTCTGCGTCGTTACGACGTCCTTTTTAGACCGGCACAAGTCAGGTTCAACCCGGTACTGACCGGTGGGCCGTGGAGTGGAGTGGAGTGGAGGGAGTTTTTAATTTTTTTGGTGGGGAGGATGAGGAGGGGACGCGTCTGTCACACTCTCTAAGCTCCTCGCTGTGCTCCCTGTACTTTGACGCGATGACTGTACTTTGGCTAATTGGCTCGGAACAGCGGGCATCCAGATGTTGGTGCCAGGCAGTGGGCGAATGGAAAAGCAACCAAATTTAAAGTAACGTCATAATTGTGATAATGTTACTCAAGAAAACAACGACTACGTCACTAGCACGATGACCCTGGATCTCCTTGTATTGGTGGACCAGCTGTGGATAGACTATAGACTAAAACTATGACTTTTTGACGCCCCAAACATTTTTATAATTGCCTATATTAATTCATTCGCTGAAAGCAGTTTTTAAAGCAGCGTTCCCCATTTTGACTTACAGAATATTAATATAAAAGTAAAGTAGACTCTCCTCTTTTACCGGAAAAGTAAAGTTTGTTTCTAGCTATTTAAGTTCTTTAGCAATCAGCAGGAGAACATGGGTCACATTTCCATATATAAACGTTGATATTTTACACAGTGAGTTTACTAATTGTTTATTAAAATGACTAATAAACAGCTTGAAAGCAGGAGATAACCATTCAAACTGAAGCCACGCTGCCTGACGCTGCCAACTTACATAAAATCGGTTTACCACCTCGTCAAAGTTGTAGGCTGTATGGTTCTTGTCTGCTTAAAAAAAAAAAAAAGATTATCAAGTTTATTAAATTATTAAGTTTACACAAAGTAATTTAAAAAAGATTTTAGACATCCTCTGGTTAGGATTCACAAGCATTTTGCCAAATCCGTCCACCCGGAGAGGGCTGATTAGTCAAGTAATTTAATTTATCCCAAATTACTGATTCATTTTCTGGGTCAAATGACAACATGAGGCCTGATAATTCACAGAGAGAAAACCATAACAGGAGCGCTGCTTCTTCTCTTGTCACACGGGCTTGCGCCAAATCCCTTTTGACACTTGGCCCCGCCCACTCCACCCTCAACATTCATCCCTCTTTCCCTTTGCTTTATGACCTCATGTACTTATTTGCCTGCCTTTACCTCCCAGTGCATTAGCCTCATCACACTCGCCAAAGGCTCCGTCGTCAGCTTCTATTTGGTGACGCATTAATCATTGCATAATATTATACACACCATGTTAAGCACACAGAAGTAATAATTTTTTCACACGAGGCAGCCTCGAACGGCTGATGCTCGCATTTAAGAGCCCGAATGACAGCAGACTACTTTCCTTGGGTGAAAAGGAGCACCCACACCACATTGTACAGTAAACTTCAAACATAAAGACCCACAAGGAAGTACACCCACGCAGCACTCATGCAAAAATACACAGCAGCACTTCATGTCAAGGACACCCAACAAAGTCCCCCATAAAGCACCCTGACATGCTCCTCGGGCTGAATTTACACTGCTTGGTTCAAGTGACACGATTGTCTTTTTTTTTTCTCTCTCTTTTTTTTGCTCCCATTTGGCATAATCAGGATGTGCACCATGTAAACAAACAAACAAAAAAAGAAATGGAATCGCATATCCTCAGATTAGAATCGGGCCTCTTTGAATTCCGGATCAAAAATATAATACATAACGCATAACTGCCAATGCAGTGCAGATCGGAGACACCGAATACACCAAAATATTATCAAAATACACCGATACGAGCAGTGGCAGTGACCCTAACCCCGTACAAAAAAGAGAAGTACGTGTTGTGTATTTAAAACAACCACATAGCTTTGCTTTTGATAAGTCAGTGAATCTTAATGCTAACAAACAATACAAAAGCGACATAGATGGGCTATCAAATAGCATCATGTTGCGGTATTAGAACCCTTTGAGCAACGGATATTTGGACAAAAATGGTGGAGCAGCACAGAGAGACAATATATACTAATACTCATGTGCATGTATTCTGTATCCTTTGTGAAAAAATTACTAATATTATTGTAGCTTACTAAGTCAGTAGTAAAACTCTTTGTGTGTGTCTTTATGTCTGTATTCGACTGCCCCCTGGTGGCCAAGTCGCACACACTAGAAGGAGCATCACAAAATCCACTGAATTAAAATGTGGCAAAAACGGTTTTCTTTACATTCTATTATGTCATTGCTGTATGTTCGGGTATATAATGCAATGTTTTAATAGAGTACCATATTATAGAATATTATTTCTGTGTGTGTGTGTGTGTGTGTGTGTGTGTGTGTGTGTGTGTGTGCAGTAGAGCGTGTGGCTGTGCATGTGTGATGGCTGAATTCATGTGACAAGGCAGATGTAATGCAGATTCATAAATCTTAGCCTCGGGATCAGATGATGGGGAGCAGGAGGTGATATATGAAAGGGCGCGGGCGCGCACACGCACACACACACACACACACACACACACACGCACACACACACACACACACACAGAGAGCCCTAATGGCGCTGATAAAAACAAGACTACAGCCGCAATAGCACCTAATAGACATGACTGTTTATCTGGCCCTCAGGCTTATGTTGCACACACGCGCACGCACACACACACACACTCACACTGACAAACACACACGTTCACACACAAACACAAGACATTACAGACACACGAATCACCAAAGTCTATCCGCTTTTCCGGCAATTCATTACGTGGCTTGGAGCCCTAACAGCTCCAGTGTTAGATATGGGTGGGGCTTTAACGGCGTTTACATCTCAACAGTGTTGCATAAGCGCGCCACTGTTGTAAAACACGCTAATTCTCGACTCGCAACCAAAGCGAAACGCCGCAGCGGTCCACCAGTTAAATTTGTCGCCTCGATGCCAAGGTTCTCCGCAGACGGCTGCGGGGAGAAAAAGTACAGCTGATAACTTGCTATCACATCAGACGGCCTTTTAAACACTCCTCTAAGCCCGTAACTGTTTTAGAGGTTTAATTTGCAACCACGCGGGTCCCGATTACAGCCTGTAATCAACAATTTTTTACCTCTCTTGCCCATAAATTATAACAACATTGTTGCTACCCTTGATGTCATGTTTAAAGGCCCGTGGGCTTCACTTCAACATTTTGTTTAGTTTAGTAAGAAGCTGTACAAAAAAAAAAAATGAAGTACAGTGGTGCCATGACTGAAACACTCGCAACCCAAATCATCTTTCCCAATTTTTTTTAAACGTGTTTTGTTAATATAGAAAATAGCACTCTACAGTATTGGACTTTCTAAAATGTACAGTTAATTAAACAGAATGTAAAGAATTTAACAATTTGTGCATCATAATTTTACGCTTCCGTGGCCATTGATATTAGACCCCTTCTGGTGTTCATGCCTCAGCCATGATGGGGCAGTAAAATACAGACATACATAATACACGAAAAAGAGTGAGTCAGTAAGCTGTAATAATATTAGTCATTTTTCGCAGAGGATAAACAAAAGCCATATATTCTATAGTAGTAGTGTTATATTGTCCTTCTACAAGTATTGCTGCACCATTTGTGTTCAAATATCTATTGTCCAAAGGTCGCAACATTAATGCTAGTTTCTTTAGCCCATCTATAGCATTTTCCATTGTGTAGTAGCATTAAGCTAACAGTCTTATGTGATGACGTGTAATTCTTTCCGTTTCATGTTGAAATTTGAACTGGGAATGCTAATAAACAGCGTGCGCCTTTGTTGAGGAAAAAAAAATCTTCAACTATTTGCCAAACTGCTGCTTGTTTTGAAGTTTGCTGCCACCATTGAGCAAACGTAGCTTAAGAAAATGCTTGCAACTCAAGGCAAAAAATAAAATAAATAAAAAAATCATCGGAGTGACAGCACCCATCTTGAAAAAAAAGTTGGGTCACTCGTAAGCAGCCTCAAGTGGACGAAAATAACACTTGCTCCTCACATTTTGCACATTTCCTTGTTCTTTAATCAATGGTGAAATCATCATCAAATCGATTCTAAATATCTGCGAAAGCTGCAGCCTTAGCAGCAGCCTAACATCGTTTAACTTATTTGTCAAGTTATTTTGATTCGATTCTATTTTCCCCGTGAGTATGTGCATGTGACCAAAAAAAAATAAATGTTGCATTTTCGCTTGAGTCCAAACAACAAAAGGCTTTGAGCAGCACCTTGCAAAGGACCATACAGCTGCTGTATCACGTTAAATAGGCTATCATGTTCTCATTGGCGCCCTCATTCAGTCAACTGGCAGATCAACGGCATTCGTGCAAAGCCAAGTCGCTTCTGTTGAGGCTGCTGCTGGCTGATACCAACGCGTTTCGGTGGAAGGCTACATGATCGCTGACGAATGCGCGACAATTCTTCCCAGTGTAACAGACACCGGGAGAAGCAGGAATTCATATTCAGAAACTGTTCAGAGCTTTCGTAGCATCAGATATATCCAATGGTGGCGAGTGATGGAGTATAAATACATAGTAGATTTTTCACCTTTCATCTGTTCTTTACTTGAGTACACTACTGCTGCCCTGAGATACAACTTTATTCGTTTTGTAGCCCTACTCGTAAACTCAACACACATCTTTTCCCATTGAAATGAATCGGAATAGTATTTACCCATATCAGCCCACATCACATAATAAAAATATAACATAATATTGTACTTTAGAAAAACAGTAATTACGTAATTAAATAGAATGTAAAAGAATGAATCATTTTTGCCACATTTTTGGCTTCAATGGACATTGTGCTGCTCCTTCTGGTGTGAGCACCTTCACCAGCTGGAGACAGTATAATATATACTGTAAATACAGATAAACAGCACATAGAAGGCCACAGCTTATCAGTAAACAGCAGTAAAATTTTTCTTTCTTCACAGAGGATAAAGAATATATGCCTTGTTTAAAAATAATAATAAACGACGTTGTGATCTTATATAATTGGCATTAAACATTTGTTTTTACTTTTGCACTTCAGTACATTTCAGAGTCCGTTGTGTACTTTTTTCTTTTACACAAGTTCAGGAGTTCAATCAGAAATTCTACTTTTACCAGTCTGTTTCTTTTTTGAAAACACAAGTATCTGTAATACTACTAAAGTACAGAGTGTGAGTACTTTTACCGACTCTGCATATATCTGGACTATTCCCCTATCACTCCCAGATGTATGGCAGCTCACGAATAGCATTCTTTATCGCTGATAGGCTACATTAGTGAGCACTTGGGATCACATTCTGCTGATATGCTTGTAATTTCTATGGGGGCAAAGACTATAAGTGTGGGGGGGAAAAAACAAACATAAATGGATGCATGGCATGTTGTTGCAAATTGGAGTGGCAGAAACCAGATGCAGACTACACAAGGACAACGTACAGAAGAAGCCTGCAGCCATTGGCTCCTTGAATGCAGTGTACACTCCAGGTGCATTCACGCTTGTATTCACACAGGTCATCATTCGATAACAAATGCGCCCACAGATGCAAACATCTGTCATGTTTAGTCATGTGTAAACAAAAACAATAACAAAAAAATCCATCCATGCATTTGACAGTGATTGTCCTCATTTGGGTCACGGGAAACTGGAGCCTAACATAGGTGACTTTGGACGAAATGGAGGGTACACCCCGGATTGGTCGCCAGTCAATGGCAGTAACCCACCAGATCCAGCGGACGGGACCTTGGTGGAAAAACTAATGTGTCGAAATTAACCACAAACCTCATAGCAGTGTTTTGGCAACTATTTTATTATAACGACAAATTACTTAATTCCTGCCCGGTTGCCCTGTCCTTTCTCTGCTGTATGGGTGCAACAGTTATATAATCAAGTATGTCTGAATGTCAAATTTGCCATTATTGTTTTTTGTGTTCGAGTGTTGAATGATGTGTTCAATGTGGTGTGCTTTTTTGTTGTTGTTGTTGTTCATTCATTCATCTTCCGTACCGCTTATCCTCACAAGGGTCGCGGGCGTGCTGGAGCCTCTTTCCTTCTTTAAATTGGTAAATTGACTAACACTAAAGATATAGTAGTGTAATGAGCCCGTTGGTACTTAAATATAAAAATACCTGAATAGATATTTAAAAAAAAAAAAAACAACAGTCCTTAATGATTGAATGCAAATGTATTGAGTTTCAAAGTTAAATACAACTGAACCGTACTTTGGCAGTTGGGCTTTCATGTACCACTAGCTGTAAAATGTGAGATATTACAGGGCCTCAGTAACGCCAGAGACAGTTATTACAACATTGTATATATCAAAGATGGAGGAGAAGGATGAAAATACATCACACCTGTTAATGCATGTGTTAGAGCCGCTTGGGTAGTAGGGAACCGTGTGTGTGTGTGTGACTGCATTAGGGAATCACACACACACCTCCACCCACCAGGGGACCGCTGTCAGCCTGTGATTTCGCCTTTCTCCCTCCGAGCCAGTGAAATAGGTCAACCACGTATAATGGCGGGGCAACGAGGAGCAAGTATGGCACACCCTCCACCAGCACCACCAGCACCACCGCCACCCCCACCCCTCCTCCTCAAGACCAGCCAGCTGCTGAAAGCAAGCAATGACTCCCCCTGTTCCCCTGTGGATGCGAAGGAAGCAGCCACAACATGTCCACCTCGCAGCCACAACAATCATTTACGGAGCCACGCTTGAGGGGAGCACGGTTGGCCAGCTCTTATGGAATACACAGTTCGGCGAGTTTGCATCTAGCGCTGTAAATGCTCATCGTCTGTCAAATTGAGACGAACGGGGGGGGAGATGTTATATTAAAACAGCTATTGATTGATTTGATCGCTGCTTTGTAGTCATGCTTGTGTAGAGTATCAATACAAAGATCTCTAAAATCAGCAGTAAAACCCTGTTAGGGACCTGCTACAAATAGCTACAAAAAAAATGCAATTAGTTGACGACCCCGCCCCCCAATTAAAAAAAAATTAAAAACTATTTTCATACTATAAACAAACACTTGTAAAGGATTGAATTGTACTGTATTGGATTAAAAAATAAATAAAAGTTGAATCCACTAACATTCTAGACAGTTTGAATATTCAATTCAGTGATTCTTTCGGGTGCAGGACAAACCAAAGTTTTGGCATCCCATAATAACAGAGGTGGGACGAGATCGTGGAGCAAAGCAGCCGTCTGCAGGCATTAAACAAGGCTCCCGCTTCTTGTTAATAGGTAAAGGGAGAGTCTGTCATGTAAACAGCTGATTTAAAAGTGTCTTATTAAAAATAAAATCAATGGGTGGCTTCCCAAAGACAATGTAAATGCAGTTATTGATCGGGGGAGGATCAGATGCTCTTCTATCGCCTTCCAAACAGGATTGCTCGTATGCACAAACAGCTATGTACAAGCATAAATAAGCTTATTGGCCATTTTATGATGTGAAATCCAATGCAACAGCGCATGATTAATAATGTTCCTGGGCCAATTTATCTCGAGGCGTGTTGAATTATCCAAAAAAACCTAATAAATAATGCTTAGATCTCAACTCAACCTGCAAATATAATAGGGAAGAATAAAGTGCTTTGTATGTGTTGATGACACGCATCTAGGTAAGTATCATAGTGAAAAGTTACTTTAAACATTTTAAAATGGGTCAGTTTGACACGCAACATAAAAGTAAGGTGAAGATTCCATTTAAAAAAATAAACATTTTCATTTATTTTAATGAAATAAAAAAACAATGTAATTTTATACTTTATAAAAATCATACAGTTACAACATAATTAAATAGAATGTAAATAATTAAACGGGTGCAGATTTTGATGAATTCATTGGGCTGCTCCTTCTGGTGTGCACACCTTAGCCAGCTGGGGGCAGTATAACACAGACATATAGCTATACGGTCCTCGATAAACTGCAGTAATATTAGTCGAGCTTCGGAGAGGATAAAGAATATACGCCAGTGAGTTTGTTACATTGTCTGTCTACAATTGTTGCCTAACCCTTTATATTCAAATATCCTGCGCCGAAAGGGTCAGAACACAACAACACGGAGGCTATTCGTTATCCCGAATTTTGCATTGTTGGTTAGCATCAAGCTAGCAGCATTTCCTAAGGCAAAGTTATGTGGTTGTGTAAAATACACATTTAACTTTCTTTTATGTTAGTAAAATTCAACTTGGAGAATCTAAAAATGTTTTTGCTTGCAAGTCAAAGCGAAAATATCTCAGAAAACACGTATAGCGGGTCACTCGTTTCTAAAGGCACCACAGTACAGTGTAATCTATAAACTTTAAGACTGCAATTTTTGTGGGTGTTCCAATACGTTACATTGTGTTTTAAAATTGATATTTGTGTTGTTGTTTTTTTTCTTTATGTCTGTGTAGTCATCCAGGCCATGGTAATTCGCAGAGGTTCAATCAAGGCAATTGGACTAATGTTTGTTGAATTTGCTGTGCTTTTTCTTGCGATCCAAAACATTCAAAAATACTGTAATTCAGGCAATTGTGCTATAGGCTAACAATGTGTTTAAAGCGTGCGGGAGGGGTAAAACTATAAAAAAAAAAAATTTATATGGTCACTCTATATTGCTGATTTTCGCCTCTTGCGGCAGGGTCTGAAACAGCAATAAACGGGGTTAACTGTGATTTATCTTGGAGTAAGGCTATAACATAAAATGCGGAAAAAGTGAAGCTGTGAATACTTGCCGGATGCACTGTATTATTAAGTACTTTCCTAATAGAAGCGCCAACAAAAACAAGTAACTCCTTCTTTTATGTATCTCATGTTACCACCCCCTCCGCGGTTGTGACCTTTTCTCTCCAGTGGAACAGGACACTGCACGTCTCCATATCCCTCATGCATTAATGATCTGCGGTAAAGCCGACGGTATACGTCTGTCTTCCAGCCCGTCCGCCAGGCGAGCCACTTCCAAGGACGGAGGCTCCGTCGCCGATGTATAGCCGAGCTGCGGAAAAATTACGCCACCCGCTCAGGTTGGGAAATGCAAATAAATAGCCACGGCTCACACCGAAAAAGTCTGTTTAAGTGGAAGGCTGCCTCTTCTCATCTCGACAGCCGGCATTTGTATGACTCTCCCCGGTGGAAGATATGGAAAGTCCTAACGAAAAACAAACAAACAAACAAACAAAAAAAAGGGAGATGACGGCGGTGCTGCTTCACATCGGCCATTCAAGAGCATTCCAAAAAAAACAAAAAAAAAAACCACATGGACATAAAATGTGACTTATCTAGCCCTGGCTCGTTATTTAACGCAAGAACAACATTTTTAATTCATTTCATATTCAAACTGTGTTTACGGAAACTTGGCAGGTGTGTGCAAGGATGAGTCTCCTCCAATCTTTTGAAACTATTTATTTCTTATTTTTTGCAATATTTAAAGAAAAAGTTTTCATACAGTATGTTTTATTCAATTCTTTTCTATATTCTATTCAATTTTGTACAAAAGGCTGTGTAAAAAAACAAACAAAACAAAAATGCAGAAAACATCTTTTTAAAATGCCCCTTTAAATAAATGTGTGCTATGTTATGATTTGCAAGGTTTGGCTCGGCACGGTTACGTTAGCAAAGGATGAGTTGAACTAGGCTAAGCTAAGCAGGGATAGGCAAGGTAACATTAGGTTACGTCAGGCCATGTAAAGATAGGCTTGGCTGAAAATAGGTTGCCAGGTTAGCACAGGATTAATTAGGCAAGGCTAGGTTAGGTTTGTCAAAGTTAGATAAAGCATGATTAAGAGACTAGGTTAGGTTAAGTTAGGCTAGCCTAAGCAAAGCAAGGTTAGTCAGAGCAAGATTAGGTCAGGTTAGGTAAGGGTAGGTTAAGAAGGGCTAAATGTTAAGCTAGGCTAGGGTAGAATAGGCTTTTAGATTAGCGTGTGATAGGTTAGCCTTCATTAGGTCAGGCTCAGCGAGAGTAGGTTTTTAAGTTTAGCATAGCATACGTTAGACTAGGCAAGATTTTTCAGGTTAGATTTGGTAAGAATAAGATAGGTTAGATTGTGCCAGGTTATGTTAGACTATAAAAGGCTAGGCTAAGGTTAGCATAAGCTAGGCCTGGGATGGTTAGGTTAGCCTAGGCTAGAATAGCTTTTAAGGTTAGTATAGCATAGTTTCCGCTGGCCTAGGCTTGATTAGGTTAGGCTAGGCTATGCTAGAATGAGTTGCTCTTTTAACATAGCACAGGCTAAGCTAGGCTGACATTTTATTGATCTTGTATGAGTGTAATATTGAGTATTCACTTTCAAATAGTAGCGATGGGCATCATTGCAACAATGTCTGATCTTGTAATCAAGTTTTTTTTTGGTTTGTTTTTTTTCCCGTTTGTTTGTTTATTGTCTCATTCCTCCAAGCCTTCCATCCATTCTGACAGGCCCACAAATTCCTGTCTGCGGGGGATGAAAAGATCTCTGGCGTGCGCCTCTCAGCCGCCCCATTCCCAAATATTTGACTTTGCCTGTGATCCGCAACCATCGCAGGCTTCTGTTGGACTTTTCCGCACCACTGAACTCTGTTTCCAAAGCAGGTGTTGAAAACAAAACAAGCCGATGAGTAATCCAAAAACAAAATCAAATAGAGGGAGCGGCCCGCTTCCTGAATTCTTATGATTCAAAAACCACCACTTCCTCCGAACTGAGCTACGACAAAGTCATACAGCTGGAGGATTACATTTGACATGACAATTACTTTGCGTCAAATAATGCCGATACGACTTCCTCGCGCTGCAGGGCGATGGCGAGAGCTTGATATGTTCTTCCTCGCGAGGGAACCAACAGTGACAGGAAAATCGGGCTGACAGATCAAAGCGCATCAAAGCTTGCAAAGTTGCAAAGCTACCGAAGAACGAAATCATTGCAAAAATGTGTTGTTTTTTTGCATTGCTATGATAACTGTATTCTTTTTAAAAATAGAAACAAAAATGTCAAAAATGACAGTATTGTTTTTGTTAATTTCTGTATTGTTTTACTGTTATTGTTGTCATTTCTGTATTTTTTTCACCTTATTATTGATGCTGTTTGTTAATATTACATTATTTTTGTAACAGTTTTATATTGTTATTACTATTGTTGTTGTTGTTATTATTTATTTTTGGGGGGTATTTATTTGGCGCACAGGAACATGTGTTTTATGTATTTCCATTTAATCGCTTTTGAAACGTGTGTCGTGGATCATTAAATTAGGTCACAAATAATCCCGGCACATGAAAGGTTTCTACTTGACACTGCGCTACCGGTGGCATTTACTGTCGCGTCGTATTAGTCACTAATTAGTTGAAAGCATGACAACAAAGCAACTTTGATACAATTAAGCTTGCAGCAAAAAATATATATATAGTATGCAATGTATAGTAGGAGTAATGTGGTGCATGAGCTGTACAATCTGTCTCAAGGTCAGCTACAATTAAGACAAAGTAGCACCATTTATTAGTGAACAGGATTAAGCGACAACAATTTATGCTTTGTTTGTTTATTCAATCACTTATTCGGCTCCGCCAACACAAATAGTTCCGCAAACAGTGGCGTTAGCCACGGAGTTTGCCGTCAGCGTAACATGCTAAACGGCCAAAGCGTCAGCATCAACATTGACCAAAAAAAGCCCCCTTAAAGGTATCTGAAGGTGTGAAAATGACCTCCGAATAGCATGTGGCGTTTCTGACTGACCACTCTATTTTATGACACCAAAAGAAGAAGCGTCCTTTCATGAACAAAATCATCTTCAAGCACGACAATATACCATCTCAAAGAAATTCAAGCAGAAACCCTCCAAAAGCTCACAAGTTTAATGGATGTAAGAACTGTGAAGCTGACATCTAAAAAGGGATCCGACAGGATGTCAAAATGTAGCTTGACTTATGATGTCTGTGATTGCAATTTCAGTTCATATGACCTCCTAATGGTACAAACTCAATAAATGACTATTTTCAGTTCTTTAAAACTTGTCAATGTCTTGAAACGCTAATGCGTAATCATTTGTGGCAGGGCATTTTATTTTTTAAAATCTTTTAATACTATTGAGGATTTTTGTGAAAAAACATTTGAATTATATTCTGACGGTTGATGACTAAAATTTTTAACTAAACTATTTATGAAAATCTGAGAAAAACATCATTTGTATTATAATCACCTTTTGGTGAGGAGTACTGAATTGTGTCTTTCCTTGGTTTATGGCTATAATCCTCAGTAGTGTAACTGGCAAATAGAGGGTATGCAAATAATAAGCCTTTATGTATTTATTGCACATTTTAAATGCATTACAAATTATACAAATCTGATAAAAGTCATGTTTTGCCATTCCCCCAACATTGCACTTTCTGTTAACTTTCAGTACACCGTGTGTGTGTTTGAAATAATGCAAATGTGTCAGGTTACATTAATGGCTCGTAGCCGAAGCAAAGACAATAAGAGCAGCAGGCAGCAGCATAACGAAACGCTGCCAGAATATAAACGCTATCGAAATGCAAACACAAGCAACGGGACCGCAGCATTGAGAGCCAGTTCCATCCTCCGTGTCACATTTTCCACCGCATCTATTTTAATATAGTCACGCCATAATGTGGCTGTTCGCACTAAACGCCCTTGCCTATCACACGCCATGCGGTGTCAACATTGCATATTAAAGGCAATATACCACGAGAGCGCCCCTCCAAGTTTCATATCAGCGTCACTGTCCCCACTGGATCCATTAGCGTTTTTACGCCTGTACATTAGCCCCTGTCTGCTGCCAAACAGCTCAAAGAAACACCTACACACAAACGTGCAAACCAAACACATCCCTGCATGTATATCAACACAAACACGACTTACAGTATGTTCGTCACGAGAAGCCTCATTCGCTAAATTAAAATAAATAAATAAATAAAATACTCTTCATGAAAATCGGGACGAATCGGAGCATTTTTACTCGTTTCATATCATGTTCAGTAAAGGCCTGATTATCGTCATTTAGGTAGGTTTGCGTGTACTTGACATCCATTTTGCCTCAACGGCTTCAATCCGCCATGAAAAAAAAAATAATTCCACACAAAAGACAAAGGATTCTTCACAATCAATTAATTAATTGTAGGTATTGATAATTAACGTCTTGGGGCACGGGGGTACTTTTTGGGATTCTTAATCAATTAGTTAATTAACAGCTTGAACAAGAGAAATTTGTAGGATTTCATACTAAAACACTGTAATTTGCGGGGAAAAGAACATTTGGGGGGGGGCTTTAGGATTATGAATATATATATATATATATATATATATAAATGTCAATAATTGTAGGTGTTAATAATTAACATCTTTAGTCATGGAAACTTTTAGGCTTTCATACAAAAAAAAAACCCATTGTAATCAGTAAGAAACTTGCTTTTTAGGGGAAGGTACTTTATGATTCTTAATTAATTAACTGTAGGTATTGATAATTAAAACCTTTATTCGTGCAAATTAGTAGGATTTCATACAAAAAAATTAATCCACTGTAATTTGTAACAAAAATTCATTTCTTTTGGGGGGGGGGCACTTTCAAATTCTTAATTAATTGTAGATATTGATAGTTAACAGCTTTAGTAGTGGAAATTTGTAGAATTTCATACAAAAAAAATCCACTGACATTAAAAGGAAATCAATTCATTTACTGCAGGTATTGATGATTAAAGGCTTAAATTTGTAGGATTTATGCAAAAAAAAATTATGAGTAATAATAATAATAGCATTCTTAACAATCAAGTCAATAATTGTGGGCTGATGATAATTAAATTCTTGAGTAATGGGCAATAATAGGATTTTATACCCCAAAAAATAATAATAATAAAATAAAATATTGATTGCGACCATCGCTTATCGAAATTATCCCAACATCTCCACACACAACAGCTGCTCCTCTCGGGCCATTCTGGTGAAGACCTAGACAGTGGTATTAAAGGTCATGACCTTTGTAAGCGTCTTCAAGCCTCAGCACACACGTTGATGAGGTCAGTTCGGGAAGCATTTTCAATCGCACGTCTCACTCGGCACCTCTTAGCTCATTTTTCGTTCCTGCCAACAGGCTGGCACAGATGTTCTTCAGACACCTCCCACATAAGCGCTTTGCTTCTCCCGGCCGTATATTTTAAATATGTAAAAAACAATATGGGGGAGAAATTCTGACAGTAGTTTAATTTCCTACCGCCAGAACAAGAGGCGCAATCATGAGCGAAATAGATAAGACAATTAGTCACATTTCCAGTCCTCTGCACCATTAGAGGAAAAGCTGTCGCCTGCCATGTGAGCACAAACAGGAGCTTGCCAGAAATACACTTGTGCATCATCCCCATCATGATGATGATGATGATGAGCTTTTACACTGCAGGTCCTAATGCCCTGTAATGACATTGGAGTACCTTTATCAGGTCCCCCCCGCCCCCCCCCCCCCCCCCCCCTCCAACGCCCCGACACTCTACAGCAGAGATGTCAAAAGTACTGGTATTCAGTACTTAAGTAAAAGTACTGATACTTGTGCAAAAAACGACTGTGGTAAAAGTAAGTACTGAAGCCACTCCCTTACTAAAGTAAAAGTACAAAAGTAAACACTTATAAATGTACTTTTATTTTTCAGCCCAATAATAAATGATGATTGGTATGCATTCTCTAGGGGCAACGATGGACAAAACAAACAAAATTAAAAACAGGTAGGCTTAAATGAAAAGACAAAGATTTATTTGCTCTATTGAAATAAAGTTATATAGAGTAAAATTATACTAACAGTAAAAAAATGAAAAAGCTAAATATGTTTCAAACGCTTATTTGCCCACTGCCAAAAGGGTTTTGTTTCACCAGTGAGCAAACAAATGTGTTGGAATTAATGCTCAAAAGTGACATAATTTACTGCAAACATGCCAGACTTCAACAAGCTAGCGTTCCACAAAACTATCGTGGTTCATTCATTGCAGGCACATGTATTGCTGTAGCGTTGTAGCCGTTGCTTAAAGTGTTATAACATCAGCATGTAGTTGCTTTTCGTTGGCCCGTCTATGGCTTGTCTTGTGTTAGCATTAAGCTAGCGGAGGGCAAAGTTGTGTGCTTGTTTTAAATACACGTGTAATTGTCCTTGTTTTATGTTTAATTTTACAGTAAACTTCAACTGGGAGTGGCAACAAACAGCTTGAAGTAAGCATATCTTCCAAAAACGATAATGGTTTTAAAAAAAAAAAATAAAAAAAAAAACCCTGCTTTTGCTCGCAATACAACGCAAACAATCTTTTTAAATAAAAATACAAAAATAAATAAAAACATCGAATGAGAAGTGATTCAGAATTTGTAAAGCTTGTAAGTTGGGGCATTCCTTAGTCAAAGTATCACTCTATAAATGTATCTAAATGTACTCGTGAGTGGTTACTTGCGTCAGTCAATCAATCACAACACACAAGTGACATCCATCTCCAGCGTCTGCTCGCAACAAAGGGCGGAAAGAATGCGCCGCCGCCGCCGCCGTCAGTCACGGCGCATTAGGAGACGGCTCGGGTCAGCGCCGGCAGTCAGAGGTTAAAGCCATTACGAGCGGGCCGACTCAACTCGCCCACCTCTGACCCTCATTTCACAAACACGCTCTCGAGCAGCAGCAGCAGGTGTTTTAATCTCTTGTGAAAACTCCGTATTATAATTCAATTCAGATGGGCAGGGAAATTACTTGATAACTACGATCAATACATGGAGACTCTCCAGCCACAACGTTAGGTACACGGGCACGACATATTGGAGCTGCATCCAAAATTTGCCATTTACAAGATGATCAAAAACACGTTTGTTAAAAGCTGAAAAATACATTTTAATATTGTCATTGTAGAACTGAACAGCATCCTTAGAGCAGTTTCAAATATTTTGGTGGCCGTATTGACAGGTGGATCTAAATAAACTACAACAGTCATTCTCAAAGTGTGGTACGAGTGGAATCAACACTTAACTTTTTAGTACACTACACTTGCAATGTATTGCAATTGGTAGTTTTCTATCGTTTTACGGAAACGTTCAAAAATGACGCAGGAAAGGGAGTAATTTGTACGCGGGTGTACCTGATGTTGTGTCCGTTGTGGCGATGGTCCACGTTGAGTGAAAATCGTTTTTCGATTTTAACCATGTTGCCATCAAATGAGCCATTCTCCTTCCATGTTCCCATCTTCCAAATACATTACACTTGCCGTTCTTTTATATTTGATGAGAGAGGGGAACAAGGGGTCCAACCTCGCTGCACTCTCAGCCTTATGTTTTAATATTTCATGGGCGACGTGCAGTTATACCCACAGAACACACACACACGCGTGCACGTACACACACATACACTCAAGCGAGCAAGTCACTGCTGAGAGGAGGTGTCCCTAGCAAATGCTAATTGAACTAGTCCACGGGTCAGCGAGCACTTCCTGTTTTCCCTGCTCCAGCAGATCCATTCTGGCGGTTCAGGGAGCGAAGCCTCCTTTTTGCTTCTCGCTGCGCTGCGAGAAACATTCCCAGGTCGTACGGGAAAACAAACAAGGGCAGAAAGTGCGGAGTTTGTTTAGGAACCAGCGGGCATCTGTCTGTTTATGTGAACCTCTTAGCTTCTATTGCCTGGCTCACAGCGGATTAACACGACCTCGACTCAGAATATGGCGGTGCCTCCAGTTTCATTCCTCCCATGACCAAGCTCCTTCTTCATTAGTTACGAATCAGGGGGAAATTACGCAAGAAAGGGAGTGTCCACTAGGAAACACTTGGCCTCCCCTTCACCACAATGGCTTTTAATCCATGCATGTATAATTCATACTAGTGAACAATCTTCTTACTGTGCACTTGTAAGGTTAAAAAAAAAAAAAAAAAAAAAGATATTTTTTGTTTGTTTGTAATACCTTTGTTTTCGAAGGATGCAAAAATGAAGAGCGTTGGAGAAAGAAAGAAGAAAACTAAAATTAGCAAAATCAAGCACATCACACAAACGTGAAAGCATAGCATCGAGTTGCGGTATCGTTTTTTGCACACCATTTCATAAGTGAAGGAAAAAGAAGAGGGGAACAAACACCGTGCCCTTTCAGGGGACCCGGGGAGGAACATATGTTTCCGGGAGCACCATCAAATACGTTTTCAGAGCAGTCCAAATGCTTTTAATTAGCCCCAGCTCTATTTGTTTTCATTTGTGTGATTTATCCCCTTTCAATTGGCAGCTTGCTAACATGTCCCAGACCAGGGAGGCCGATGTTGCCTGGGGTAAAAGGATACGTATGGCCGGCCCTTGAAAGGACCGGAGTGGGCTCGAGGGTTTTATTGGAGCGGGGTGGAAGCCACCTGTCGTGCGGATATACTCCGGGAATACCAATGGACGCGCTTCAGCGAGGATATTGCGTGCGCCCCGGCGTATGATCCTTTGGGTAAACACATTTTCTTTGATGCAAAGCCTTCGGGGGAGCGAGAGGTATGAGGGAGATGAAGGTGGGATGTAGCCTAAAGACCTAAAGATGGCTTATTAGATATTTGGACAAGCGTTTTTGGACTACATAAGGCTGTCTTTGCCTGAGGGGAAGTGAGAGGCTTGATGGTTTTCAGCAAGCAGTTGTATGGCCAGCATCTGGCCTGATGAAGAAAAATCAATCATATACTAATATCTGCATTAATCTACAAGAGCGGTTCTGAAACTGAGGACTTTAGACAGTCCACGAGGCGTATCTCGGGGGTCGAAAATTATGTTATATCGTTTTTAAAAAGTGCATAGCGATATGGGGACTATAAAACAAACACACTCAATCAGTGGTGGGCAGTGTATTTGGTACTTGGGAATTCAGTGGGGCCTTACTCTACTTAATCTGCCTAACACAATTGTGTTGCAAATGTAGAAACCATCAATACACAGCATGCAACGGTGCCACATACATCATTTGGAGCAGTTCTACTCATCGCATACCATGATGAAAAAAAATTCAACATTGAAATAAAATACATCAATCTCACCAAAGATGCTAATTATGAACTAGTTTACTTGCAAATTTGTCAACTGGAACTCAACCGTTTGCTGCCACAAACGTATTGGTCAAGTGCGTCAAATCTCAGCTTGTCACGTTTATTATATGAGGGAGAGAAACGCCAAAACGTTTAGGCACGTCACACTTGAAAGTGAATGTTTGTGATGAAAAGACGATGCAGGTCATGACGTGAATAAGAAATAAAGCCACTGACGTTCACCTCAAGCTATGCGGTGACGCATTTCTTATTTATCTGTAAATAAGTGATTATTTTGCCATCGAAGGCCCTTTCTCAGTCTTGTTTTTGTTTTATAGTTGGAGGCGTCACAAAAGCCAAAAAAAATAAATAAATTCTGTTCAGCCATGAAACATCAGTCCAATTGCTGTAAAATGGCTGGCAATATGGGGGGACTCTGCTTTAAAAACGGGTTGCGGTGACTGACTTATGTTTGAAATGTTCCAAAAAATGTTCCTCTGGCATTTAAGAGTGCACATTGTAATTACAGTATGTTGAGCTGGCATAACGATTATGAGAGTGTGTTTTCATAAAATTGTCACCTGTAAGGAGTCCCTTGACCCAAAACGTTTAAGAAGCCCTAATCTACAAACCGTAACCTTCAAAACAGACAAGTAAACGTTTGACCTGGATCCTTGACACGGTTGCCTCAAGCATTTAAAGCAGCACCACAAATAAACAGGCGGCAGGGTAAAGCATGTTAAACACCAGAAGGCCTTAAAAGAAAAACAATGTGCCTTTGTTCAGCTTTTGATTGATGGATATCATTATTTTTCTTCATGTCCACAGACTGAATCTGCTTTTACTCAAAAAGGCCTCCGCCCGAGTCACTGATCAAGCACGGCCGAACCCGCAGGCCAAGGGGGAAGGAGGGGGGTCTCGGCACGTCAATACGGGGTTAACCAGCAGTGTTGAGATTTAAAAAGGAGATGTAAGTGGTCTCCATTAGAATGTTGCAGCCCAAGGGCTTTGGGGGGGGGGGGGGGGGGGGGGGGGGGGGGTTGACGAAGGTGAAGTGCAAAGGTACAGGAGATGAGGCGCCCCTGAGACATGACACCAAGGTGGTGTCGGAGAAAATGAAGCCAGAGGCCGAGGTGGCGAGGGCACCTCGGCCTCCGGATGAAAGCGGCTGCTATTTACTTCCCGGCCCGGGGACACTGTGCAGGAAATGAGAGCGCACGAAGGGTTCGTGTTATAGTAGCTTCACAGTCTGCAAGGTCTAATCAAGAACCACAGGAATTGCTGTTAAGACTCATGAGCTGATCCAATCATCATGAATCAGGAGGGTTTTTTTTTTTGTTGTTTTTTTTTACATTTGGGTCCCGGTTTGAGCTCCCTAGAGCAAAAAAAGAAAAATGCTGACAGCTGGTTGTGACTGGCCAGACTGTTGGAAGGCCTAAATGTGCCAAGGAGCAGATTTTAATGCATACCTATGCTAATGGACCTGTCAGGAGTTGATCTCAGACAGTCAAACTTCAAATCTCGCCAGCTAAAACCACCTTTGCTGTCACCTTTGGTGTGTTCCAATTTCACGTTAATGATTTTTTCTGGGTCACTTTGCAATGCTAAGGTGTTCTCCAAAGGCAAGGGAGTCCTGAACTACGTTTTCAGCTAACGAACAAACCCGTTCCCTGCTAAAGATGAGACTGAAGGGAGTAACCACCTACAAAAAACAAACAAACAAAAAAAACAGGATGGGGAGAAACGTGGTGCCAAATCGTCTCCAGACTTGAACCCTAACAAGCATCCATTTTACTTCCTAAAGAAGAGACTGAAGGCAGCAAAACAAGCAACTGAAAATATCTGAACTGTTTCGACATATGGGGTTCCATAGCTTAGTGATAAATTACGGTAAATTCCGATTTACATCAAAAATCGGATTATGTCACCGCTCTAGGAACGGATCTCCGTCATAAACAGAAGACACCACATACAAGAACACGACATCAGCTAGAACCTTACGTAGAACTGCAAGCCATCTTAAATGGGTATAATTGAAATACAGTTGTGCCCTGAGATACTAGTGATCTGACTTAGTT
This sequence comes from Phyllopteryx taeniolatus, assembly GCF_024500385.1. NCBI lineage: Eukaryota > Metazoa > Chordata > Actinopteri > Syngnathiformes > Syngnathidae > Phyllopteryx > Phyllopteryx taeniolatus. Next base: position 5,498,053 of record NC_084516.1, read on the forward strand.
GAGCTTTTCGAGAAACAAGCCACTGTTTGGATTTTTTGCTTTGACTTGTGAGCAAATATTTGAGGTATGAGCGCTGGATGGTGGCAGTGAATGCAACCCATTTCCCTTCACAATCAAATGTTATTTGGCAGATAGTGAACAAATCTTTAAGAAACAGGCTTCCAGCTGTTTCGTGACACTGCCAGTTGACGTTTCCTGTCAAACGAAACATAAAACCAATAGATATTACATGTTGTGTATTTAGCTTTGTCATAGAAAAGTCTGTTTAGCTTACTGCTAACAATCAATGCAAAATGCCATTGGAACAGATATTCAAACAGACACAGGGAGAGAGACAACATATACAATACTCGCAGGCCTATATTCTTTATCCTCTGTGAAGAAGGACTAACATTAATGCGGGTTACTGAGGAGTTTTGACTGGCTCCATGGATGCCTCTTGGTCTGTATTATACTGCCCCCAGGTGGCCAAGGCATGCACACCAGAAGGAGCAGCACAATGTCAATTGGAATGAAGCAAAAAATGTGGCAAAAGTGTTTAATTCTTGAAATTCTATTTAATTATGTCATTACTGTATCTTTTTACAAGAACAAAATTAAAGAGTGCTATTTTTGGGGAGGGGCTGGAATGTATTAACGGCATTTCTATTCATTCCAAAGGGGAAAGGTGATTTAAGACAAGTGTTTTGAGTTAAGAGGATGGTCACGGAACAAATTAAACTCAGATCTGAAGGCACCACTTTCAGGTGTTTTTTTTTTCCCCTTCCAATTTCAATCTAACAACCTTTTTATTCACTCATCCAGCATTTTTAATTCAATTTTCCCATGACATGCAACCCCTGGCCCGCATCGTTTGGCAGCGCAATACGTGGAGGTCTCAACCCGCCAATTTAATAAACGTGTTAATTCCAAGCGCGGCGGGCGGAGACAATGCCAATGTGGGAGATGAGCTCCCCACCATTCATTTCCGCCGTCTGTCTTGGGGTGGAGGCGGGGAGCGGGAGACGGGCCGCGGGGGGGAAATGAAGACCATACATCACGCTGAGGCACCCCAGCGAGTCTGACATGACTTCGGTCCGGCTCAGGTTCACATAGACGCGCTTATTTAAAGACTTACTTGAAGAATATAAACTACGATATTAGAATAACATTTAGGTAAGATTGACTTCACACGCTGATTTGACCTGAAACTCCAATGCTACTATGCTGGTGGTTATTCAATGTATAGTGTGTGCGCAGATGTCCACTGCATATTAACAACATCCCCATGGAGAAGCTGCTTCCCTTCAACCTGAATGTTTCTATTATTAAGCGGCATGAAAAGACAAAAAAAAAAGAAAAATCCTTGAGATAAGAACATCCGCGCTGAATAACAACTCTCTGTCTAATTGCATTGCCGACGATTTCAAGCAACAAAGACTGAAAGGGACGTACAACTTTATGAAGACGTTGCCGTGGCGATGAGATGAGCTCATTAGCGTAGCCGCACCGATGGCAACATGTTAATCACATTAAAAAAAAGACAACAGTAGAGCAGAATGTTTTTTTTTTTTTTTTTTTTTTTTACAAGAAATTATCGAGAGCAGTGACCAGGGTTTTATTCCTAAAAAGTACATGAAAAACAAACTATATTTAAGTGACTCAACTAAAATGTATTAAACATAAGTTAAATAAAAATGGTACCTATGTAAATATGTAAAAACAAACAATGGATTCAACTTAAAAGTTAAATACAACTGAACTGTACTGAGCCAGAGATTCTTCTGTATACCACTGGTGGGACAAAAATAAGGCACTGTAAACAAATAATATGCCGGATAATATCCTTTTCGGATTTTTTAAAAATGTAATCTTTCTTTTCTCTTATCCTTGTATATTTGTGCACAGATTTTTCCGTTGTTGTTGTATATTGAGTTGTTAACAAACTGTTTCGGAAAAAAAAGGTAGCATGCTATGAACATGAAAAATTCATTAGGCTTTTGAACCAGCAATTTGTTCATATTTTCAATAGATTTTCCAAACCTGATGTTTTTGTACCTGGTTTCTTAGTTTCGTTACATTTTTGTTCAACTTTGGGACTGTTTTCCAAATTCAAAATACAGACTAGGAGGCAAGAAAGTCTCATCCCATCGTCTTTTGGTTCAAGTACTTGGTCTCGTTTGACTTTGGAACCATTTTTGTCTTTTATAGTCAAATTTCTCAGTTGTTTGACCTCCAAACCATCCATAGAACCATAGAAAGTTAACCATCCCCTTGTATTGTGTACACTGCACAGTATACAAGTAACAGTAACACAGAGTGAAAGGCTATATCTTAGTTTGACCAGTGTATGATTAGCGTTCCAAATGTCTAATGTAATTTCAAGATATTCAAAAGAACTTTATACGAGATTCAGGCACGTTTAAAACCTCAATTCAACAATTTGCAAGGATTTCAAGTTTACGTTAGAATTCCAAGGTGTACGATTGTCAATTCAAGAAGTTTAAAGCACCTGATCCCACATTGAAGCACTTTGAAAACCTAGATTCTCCTTCAATTCATAGTTTCTGTTTGAGTTCAATAAAAAAAGTTGAGCAGTGTAGATGTTTAAAAGTTACGCCCGCTTTGTTTAGACTGGTTGGAGCAATTGGTTATCCCATTGTCGCAATTTTTCGGGCCAGTAATACCACTGACCTCAACCTCTTGCAATATATCGATTGAAATTGTCTTGAGTAGGTAGATGTCTGCGGTCAGGAACCATGCCTCAGGTAGGTTTTGATCACAACCGTTTGCTTAAAGAACATCCATGTTTTCGACGATTAAACCCAACACACAGGGAGGTTAAAGGTTACTGACACACATCTGGGAGGCTTCAGAAAAGCCCGTCATTCCTGACCGGCGTGCACTGTAAACACAGAACGCCATAATCTTCCCTCCACTGCCACATAAACACACACAATACACAAAAGCCTCAGGTTCCGGGCCGTCGATAAGACTAAACACCGCCCCGGCTTGTGTCACCAAGTTCAACTGCCTTTTAATGGCTTTTTCAAACCAGACTGAAAGCTTTTCTCTTGACTCTCGCTGCCCAGTTTGTTTAAACAAGTTAATTAGTGGTGCTTGATCTGATGGGAGGCCGGTGCCTCTCCGGGGTCTGTCGCAGATCAGAGCGCCACAGAGCGCGGGGGACAAAAACGCACTAAGCTCATCTCGACAGAGCGACGGGGGATAACTTGACTAAACATGCCAACAAAAGGAGCAGACCATCCAGAGAGTTTAAAGTTAATTCTTAGAGTTGTAGGATAGTAAGTCTTATGATGATTAGTTAGCGTTACAGTGTCATTAAATGCAAATATAGCGTATACAAAAGACATGTCTGCCAATAGGACGACGCCTAAGACTTTACAACCAGCAATCGTTGATACAGCACTTACCCAACCATATACTGACACATTACTTCTTGTCAGTAGACTTCTTGCACTATGTACTTGCACTGACTGTATGTTCCGAACAGATCTCCAGAGTATTAGTAGGAAATCGTACAATAAATAATGCACTATTTCTGGGGAAAGTTTCAGACAACATGAGTATCACTCACACAAGGCTGCAGAAAAGCAGAAAGTAGTTCTGTTTGGCAAAACAAAAGTGTTCTTCAGCAATGCCAAAAACTACTTAAATTTGTCTTTTTGTGCAACATCCTACTAAATTGTAGTGAGATATTTTTGGGGAGGCAGGGGGCGGGGAATACCCGGACAGTGGCTGCCTTGAGATACGAATGACAACCCTAACGAGTACAGATACGAGCCATCGTTGGGCTCATTTTTTTGCTTTGACTTGAGAGCAACAATTTGAGATGCGAGTGCTGTATGGTGGCAGTGAACTCAACTGAACTCACATCAATCAAACAGTAGTTTGGCTGATGCCATTCTTCAAAAAAGAGGCTTTAAGCTTTTTATTGACACTCCCGGTTGAAGTTTACAACAAGAGTGGAGCACGCCAACGGTATTATAAGGACAAAATGGGGGGAAACGTGTGTCGGTGGTCACCGTGCTCAGGACAGGAGAGGACGTTCGTTTAAGACTTGCTTGAGGTATGTTCACGTACTTTTAATACGATACGGCTCGCAAGTAGGCAATAAAATGTTCTAAAGCCTAGCAAGCTACTGCTAGCACTGACGGTTGTATGTAAACATGCCACCGTTCTGTCGAATCATGCTCTAAAGTTTCGGTGTGGGTGAAGTAACTTAATTACAATAAAGTAATTTAATTACAGTAAGTAACCACCCATTATTTCTGTCACGTTGTAATGTTGGTTCGACCTGACTTATTAGAATACAGGATCGGACAAGAGCAGTGATTTCCAACTTTTATGGTGCCAAGGAACATATTTTACAATTGAAAAATCTCACAGCACACCAACAAACAAAAATGTCCCAAAAAGTGGATACATTCATTACTGTATTTACTTCCTGCCTTCCAATAGAAGACCATTCATTTGTTCTGTCTGTCACTATGCCTCACTGGCATAAATAGAGGAACAAAGATACATTATTTATTGTAAATTTAATTTTTTGAGCAATTAAGTACCCCAGTATATACAGTAAATGAACAGGTCATTTAAATAGACACATTCCTCCATCTTGTGATCGGATCGGTGATCGTTTTTTTTTAAACTCGCTTCTACAGCTTAACAATTGCACTCGTTGTCACTCAAGAACCAGCCCTAAATCTCCAAAATGGAACTGTACATGCTTACTCAACCATCTCATATGGCCCTAATTATTCAATAATTTCCATTCAATTATCAAAAATAATAATCTGTATTGTTAATGGGAATTCACCAGAAAAGACGTGATCAGATAACATGTTTGTCTTTCGACTTGGGCAAGACCTTTCCTGTATACAACATCCTCTGGAACTGTAAACAAATGACATCATCTTACGTATCCTACAGGCACTACAGGCTCTGCTAATCAGATAAACTTGTGCAGCGAAACCTGCCAGCTCCTAAATCCAACCTCTCCTCAGCCATGCACTGAATAGAATGACAGAATAGCGAGAGAAGAGATTACTCTTGGTGTTTCCCAGTGTTTATTATGACAATATTGAAAATATTACCACAACACTTTAGTACTGACTACCTAGGTAATCTGGAATTGTAAAACTCCTCTCATTATTTTATTTTTTTAGATGAAGTGGTACCTTGACTGACGAGTGCCACAACATGAGTTTGGTTTTTTTTTAAGTTATGAGCTGTCATTGGTTGATCTTTTTGCTCAGTGTTGCAAGCCAAAAGTTGAGATATAAGCGAGGTTCAGATACATCGCTGCTCAAGTGAAGTCAAGACAAAAATGGAGCGATAAAGTTAGTGTAATGCCCAGTCACCCGTGCACTTTTGGCAACATTACACACTAGGCCACACCCCTTAAAGGAGCAACCTGTCAACATATGCCAAAAATGACAGTCTGTCAAAATGCAATCTGGTCGGAACGGCCACATCAACCTGAGGACAGCGCAGCAAGAATTTGGAAATCGTTTGATGGTTTCAACAATCAATTGTTTTTTTGTTTTTTTTTAGTTTTTGTGTAAATGTATTTGTTATGGAGGATTTTAGAGGTGTTTGAAGTGCTCATTCCATGTTTTTTTAGGGGGTAAATTCCACATAGATGGTAGCAATTGCAGCTTTAGTGCATTGCAAAAAAAAAAAAGTTATATTGTGCATAATTTGCCATATTGCAAGATTTTGAGTGTATGCTGTACCTTTTTTTTTGTTGCAAATTAAACACTTCACTGATTTCACCTATTGCGGGGGTTTGTCCAGAACCTAACACCTTCTTTCACTTTTAATCAATATGTCACCAATGGTAACACTTGCTGCTTGCTGGGGAATTGGTGACTTATTGATCAGGGAGGGCAGGAAAAAACAACCACATTGATTCCAGTCCTCGGCAGACACGTTGTCAAAAACTGGGTTTTCATTTGCAAAAAACAGAATAAGTCAGAAAAAGGAAAATAACAGGAATATGTATATGAAACATTAAAACAGTATCAAAGCCGTCACTACGTTCCCGCTTAAGACGTCGACGTAATTAAAGCAACCATTGTTTTACGCTTCCTCGGCCGTGCAATTTACAGTATTTGTTTTAACGGAGATGGGGGACAAAGATGTGACTCAAATGGGGAATCGGGAGCAATGAAGAGATGAAGGGGATGTGTAAAAAGAGAGATGACGAGAGGTCGTGTCTCCGGAGTGATGGCGGCGCATGGAGAGAGAGAGACCGTCTGACATCCTTCTTCAAAGCAGAAGCGAGTGCAATCGGGATGCGCACTGCCGGGAAGGAGATGTCAAGTGTGCGTGTTGACGGTGGGGGTTATTGATTAAGAGAGGGCGGAGGAGGCGGGAGTGTTGGGAGACAGCCTGGTGAGGGGGAGGCAAAAGGTAGAGGTAAAAAGGCGGGGATGAAAAGGAGAACGATGGAGGCGAGGGAAGTGCAACAAGGGGAGTTGACAGGGGGTTCACTCGCGAGTACAACGGATGGGCAGGGGCTTATGGGGAAGCGAATGCACCGCCTTTGCCAGTTCGACATAATGGCACCGCACCCCTGGTATCGCGAGTGGAGGAGCGGTGTCATTCTGGAGCACCCCCTGCTGTCCCGGCATGAAGGGGAGGCACCCCGGGACTCCCCGCCTAATGACTTGTTTACATTCACATCAAAATGACTTGGTAGTGTCAAGATTTGCAAACTTTTGGGCGGATTTCGGCAACAACGCTGTGACAACCGCACTATAGCAAATGCCGCTATTCTACCACGAATAGTGAAAACATTTTTTTGAAAGTAATTGACGTTTATCAATTAGGTTTGGTATTAGTACATTTCCATGGGAAGTTAAGTTTTCAGAGTATTTGATGTCCTTTTATTGGGTTTGCAAAATAATTTGGGTTGCAAATGCCCCAGGATTCACTTTTTCAAGCTATTCTAGTTGATCTTTCACACCATGCAAATGAGAGGGCCGGATTTCTCATTAATATTAGGTATGTAAATAAGCTTTGCTCTGTTTGGATCACTGCTGTTCTTCATTTAAATATTGAAAACAGGTTCGCTCTGATTGGTCCTTGGCACCTTGTGGCTTGCGGTGGCTTGAATTGCACCTGCGCGGGACGTTCATAGGTCGGGCACATTACTGACATTAATTACTGGCGAATTATGCGCGATATGAATATTAAAAAAAATTTCTCTATCCACTGAATCCGCAATAGAGCGAGTATTCATATCATGTGTTTTAATAAATTGAAGGTTTCTCTTTTAGACAAGATTATGTATGTAACTTTGTACCTATTGCAAACTTCATATACGGCGCCTCTAGATGGCGGCAGCAAAAAACCATAACATCCACCCTGCAGGCCATAATTTGAGATTCAAGTTCAATCATTGACCGAATTACACTCGTAAACCAAGGTCCAACTGTACTTCCTTGACACCAGTTACTACTCTCCTATTAGCCAGGGCTTTGCCGCTATTTTGCGGCATCTTAGGTAGGCCGCATTACAACTATAAGCACTTCTCCGGCTCGACTTCATCACTGAGACCCGAGCACCGAGGGATTGCGTATCAAGTCTTCTTTAATGATCAAGATTAATGTTAAGTAGCATTATGGTAATGGCGGCAACAAGCCTATTCCACTTTATTAAATAAAGCTGCTGGAAAATGAATGCGATTATGAATTCCGCTGTTGCTAATGGAGCGTGGCGGGGAACAGTGTTGACTTTTCTGCTCCGATATAATGATCAGTGTTATATTTCACCACGCATAGACATGAGCGTAATCACGAGCCTGGAGTTGCATCTAACGTATAATCTGGTATCACAGCAGGGGATTTGAAATAAATGTGTCTTGTGTGCAAAAAGTACACTGCGAGAGACAAAGTAAGAGGAGGCAAGAGTTGGTGAACGCGACGCTGCGCTCGCATCCATCCATCCATACATCCATCCATTTTCTTTACCGCTTATCCTAACCCCGCCGAGGGTTTTCCATGTTCCTCTGCGGAACACGAAGCCTGATGTCCATATTCATTGGGGTTCCCTTTACAATCTTACGCCAGCCTTTTTTCCAAATACTTTCTACTGACCCGCTCCCAAAAGGATGCATGAACCAAACTGGAGTATGCTCTATATTATCCATGTTTACCGCTGAGAGGCCCCGGTGGCTCGTTAAAGACTAAAACAGGAAGGAAGGCTTGGCAAACTTGTGGTATGGAAGCTCATGAAACCGCATCTATGACTGGACTATGAGATCTCGCCTCCTGGGAAGATCTCATGGCTGCTCTAGCACCTTCAACCTCCCCCAGTCTCCACCCCCCCCCCCCCCCCTTTCCTTTACTTCTTCCCGTGACGTCCCCAGAGTCTCAGACACCAGAGCACTTAACCTCAACAGGGCCTCTTCCTTACTCAGTCTGCCCTCGATGGGGCATCACATCAAATCGGCTGCGACGTAGCCTGGAGTATAAATAATGAATGGAATAAGAGGGGGGTGGTAATGGGGGAGGGATGGGAGGGTCACCATTAGGGTCCCCGCTCCAGCTTAGTTGTCACTCTGAAGGAACTGTGCCACGTCGGTCCTTTATTCGCCGAGTGGCAAGACGAGGAAGGCGTCCCGCCGCTCTCTCAGCCCGGGTGTCACTTTCAGTTTACCTTCCCCTGCTGGGAATCCTCCACCAATTATTTGGACTACAGTATACACTTCTCCTCCTACCCGCAAGAAAACAACGACACCAAATACCAAGTCTTCAGGGATCCTTCCAAACGAGAAAGAGCTCTCTGGATCTGTGACAACATTCCGCAGGAGGAAAAACAAGAGTCAGAATACATCCCTAAAATACCTCCTGACTGTTAATTGAATACGCAGAGATAAACATTTCAGAGGGCTTCCTTTCTACCAAGAGATATAGCCTGGAGCCAGGTTACACGAGGCGGCACAATTGGATAAAGACATAAATCAATGGTGTAAGTAGATTACACGGCAGCCTCTATTTCTTTAAACATATCTCTTGATATTCTTCGACATGAGCGAGAGAGAGAGAGAGAGAGAGAGAGAGAGAGTCAGCCAGGAGTATCCCGATGACACACACATACACACACTCAGATGCACACTCTGCTTATCAAATATTGGGACTCAAGAGTCGGAGACAAAAAACATCGAGACCACCGGCAAGGCCAGAACAAACCATCTTGTGCAAGGGGTGTCAAATTTCTTTTCATTGCAGGCCACATTTGCGTTGTTTCCCCTCAGAGGTCCGTTATGACTGTGAAAAGGATACTTTTGTACAGTAAATGTATTATCCCCCTCACAATATTATTTCATGTGTACTAGGCATGGAAGAACTCTAAGCGAAACATTGCGGTTTCACGCTATCACGGTATTGCAAATACGGCTCTGAAAGCGACTTTGCTAGTTCCAATCTATACTGTCTACCTGTACTGCACCAATTGTAGACACACTAACTCTCGAAGCTGCTTGCAAATGTCCATTTCAAGACAGTGTTATATTAATACAGAATATTAACGTTATCTTGAATTTGGTGAAGAATGATGTGTGGCGCTCTCGTAAATGTGATATCGTACTGGCTCCCGATAGGAACCACTCTCAGTGAGCACGTTTTGCATATCGTTCCTCTACTAAAAACAGCCCAAAGAAATTCTCAAATAAGTAAAAAACGATCGCTGCAAAGTCCTGCAATAAAGCGAAATATCCGCGATATACATTTAGATCGGTACGATTTTAAAATATGTTATACAGGGAGACCTCAAAAGGAGAACCGCGATATGGCAAGGGACAACAGTCAACAACAACAAAAAAAAGTTTGTTTTCTTAAACTTCAGACCACAAACAAAACTACAGACTACAACTTTAAGTCCTTTTTTTCCGTCTGTTTTGCATATTGGCATACAGTTGATTATTCCTGGCATTAAAACATTATTTGCACTCTTTTATATTCTACCAGAAAAAAATCAACTTCAAAAGTGGGTTCATGTTGCTTTGTGCATGTTTTAGTAACATTGGCAGTGCTGCGGTGCAGGAAACCCACTGACACGGTGAAGGGTTTTCATTTCCTCCCATTTTGAATCATCATATAAATTAAAAATGGAAAGCTGAGAACAAGCTAGGGCACTTTTTGGTCCACACTACAGCCGTCCAACACTGCGCCTCACAGCTATTGCCGGCAATCTCTGGACACAGCACCTTATTCATTATTCAGGTAACATGGGGCCGAATCGATTTCCTGCCCCGGAGCCCCCCATTCCCCACACCCCCCTCTGTCCGCTCGCCTCACCTCTCACCTGCCTCCTCCCCTCTTTCTCCTCTCAGATCAACATTCCACGCCGAGTGCGCAACGCCCTGGCCTTCGTTTTCAGAGGAAATTTCGGGAGTCCGCTAATCGGAGCGGGTTTCGGGTTTCCGTAAACACACCTTGATCCTTAAATCTCCCCTAAGCCTGTTTCAGTTTCAAACAGCGGGACTGCACAAACACTGGCTGGCCGGGTGGCTGTTGAACACGTCTTGTACATTCGGAGTCAAAAGGCTCCGTAAGAATTAGTATGACTCGTGCATGTGTTGGAATATCTGAGCTTGCGCCCTGCCTACAGGGACCTGCTCCTTCAGACACATTTTCACCTCATCTGCGTTTAAGGGCATTAATATTGCACCAGCCGCCGTGGCGGGGTTAAATGGATGACTGGGGGCATGGGGGGGTGGTAAAGGGAGGAGGGTGGTGGTGGAGGAGGGGGGAACCATTGGGTGGTGGTTGGGTCTGAATGTCAAATTCAATCCCTTCATCCCTTCTTTCCCTCTCGCTCTGCTTTACTTGGCATCTCGCGCTGATCGGCTACGACAAGAGACATTTTTTGGTGGGGGCGAGGAGGGGACGGGAACAAGGGGACCACAGTACTAGCATGTGTTTTCTGTTTTGGGGGGAATACATGATACTTTTACAAGAGCATAATAACTGAACATTAAGGATTCTGTCGATTGCGTGGAATGGATTGTGGATTTATTGAGGATGGTGGCAAAAGAGAGTACACTAATTGGTCGCAATCGGCAGAGGCGCTGTTGCTTCAGTCTCGACTAGATTGGCTGTCTAAAGACAAAGAGCATCAAGATGTCAACAAAAGCCTAACAAGAGCAACAATGGCAATACAGTTGTATATTCGACCTACTTTGAGGCTATCTTGAGCTCTGGGGCTGCTTTGCTACACCCGGCACAGGGCGTCTTAAATCTGCGCAAGACGGAATGATATCTCAAGACTATCGAGGCATTCTGGAGGGAAAAATGCTACCAACAGTCAGAAAGCTTGGTCTCAGCTGCAGGTGGTCAGTCCTCCAAAAGTGTAAGGACCCCAAAACACACAGATAAAAACACCCAAGAATGGCTAAGAACAAAACATCGGACAGTTATGAAGATCCCTGATCTAAATCCTATTGAAGATGCAATCTGGAAAAGGAACCTGAGATGGTATCCTGGACACCAGAATTAGAAGAAACATCTTTACACCATTAATCTGTTCTGCTGGAAAGGAGCTATTCTCAGACAGCAGCCTTTTATGGTTCCTCTCACAATTAATTCTCCATCACTGGATCACCAATCACCAACAAATTCATCATCAGGACGTGTTACTGCACGAGAAAGGGGAGACGAGAAGTAAAAAGAATGACTCGAGGGCCCAGGGAGACCGACATCAGCGAGGTCACTCCGAGGTTAAGTTAACATGCATACAAGCTCTTGAAAAATTAAAGGCCGCAGCTCACGGAAGCTGCACTCGGAGCACCAAGTGCCAAGACCTCGAACGGAGTTCACCGTAGGTTGCACACAAACACGCAGAGAAAGAGAGCTGATGTTATTCTACATGGATAACCCTGCAACACACATTCCGACACGCACGCTCAATCTTACCGCACAGACCAAAAAAAAAAACTCAAGTGATTGAGAGCTCAGCGAAGTGAACAGCTGCAGTGAGAACGGACAGACGCAACGCTGGTACAGCCATCTCATAAGTCTTTGTTTTCTCTCCCTCTGTATCGACGTGCACACAGGCGGCGGTTTCCCGAGTGTGCGCTGTCGGCTAGCTCCCGGGTGTTGATACTTCCACTCTAAAGGTGTCAGAATGCCAATTACATATGTGTTGGGATGCCAATTAGCAGGGAGCGATAGTGTGCACCAGTGCTGACACGATGGAAGGCAAACAACTGACTGATTATAAGAAATAAAAAAATAGCAATAGTAAAAATAGTTACCCGTTAGTTCTATGGTCACATTGTTTGGGTTTGTGGTTGGGCTCACCCACATCTGAACGTAAGGCTAACCTTTTAGGCCCCTACTGCCTGAAATTGGAATTACAGGAAACAAATATGGCAAAAGCTGTTTAATTCGTTCCATTCTTATTATGATGTCATTACTGTATGTTTTTATGAAGTACAATATTATAGAGTGCTATTTTTCTTACTAAAAACATTTTTTTGTTGCTTTTTGGAGAGTCTGGAATGGATTAATGGCTTTTCCAATCATTTTAATGAGGGAAAGATGATTTGAGTAACAAGCGTGGTCCCGGAATGAATAAAACTCATATCTCAAGGCACCACAATATAGTGCATTTTTAACTACAGTTCAGTCGTATTTAACTTTTAAGAACATTATATTTGCATTTCCCCTTTAAGACCTTTCTGTATTTAACATTAAGTACAATTCTTATTTACCTTGCAGTTTTGAATCAAATCATTATTTTTTTGTTGTATTTTTATTTCCCTATATTTAAGTGCAGTGTTAGTTTTCATACATTGCATAATGTAAAAAAAAATATCTATACTTCTTGGGGGGGGGGGGAACCTCTGCCTTGTTTCCGATGAACACAAAAGCCTACGACGTTCTAATTATTGTGGTACTCGGACAGCTAAGTCTTTTTTGAGGCTCTTGACATTTAATGATATTTGCTTATTTCTAAATAAAATAAGAAATATTTTATTGATTTATTTCTAAATAAAATGCCAGGTATCTCGTCAAACAGGATGTGATGGCATATACCCGACGAGAAGCTACAGACTAATGAATCTGTTCCACGGAGAAAACAACGAGCTGCCAAGTCCGTCCTTGCCTATCGACTATGTGCCGCGCCGCGCTCAGGCTCTGCGCACTTTTGTCCATCTCTATTCAAAGAAGTCTCCAAGAAACAGTCGGCCGCATCTCCAAGCATGTGTTGCGAAGCGCCACAAAAGATGCAGCCAAGTTTGAGGGCAAGTGTGTGCAGGAGGTCTCGGGGGTACGCCTGAAAGATATCCAGCGTGGCCAATTTCATGACCACGCTGGATACAGGTGGATCTATCGATGCATCCATCATTCAAAATTCCATTTCCACTTTTGTTCATTTTTTTTCTTCTCCTGAAAAACCACCACCCCCATTTGCCCTGTTGTTAAAAATGAATAGACTGGCTCACTTTTTCATCTCTTGTCACACTATTTTTAGCTTTTCAATCATAATAATAATAATCATAAGAAGAATCTCTCATTCAAAAGGAGCGGAGGAACTCTGCCGGACCCCCAAACATTTTTATTCAAGCAAAGCGTTGCACAGACGACGACCACGCTGCCCTTCCCAGAATACAAAGAACAGCCTGAATCATTTACTTTGTCGTCAGCGCTAAGCTTACGCAGATGTGATCCAGAATGCAGATGAACATAAACAAACTAAAATAACTAAACCGGCACTGCTTAACTCATTCACTGCCGTGGATGTTTAAATATATTTGTCAACTGGAATCAGAGCGTTTACTGCCACCGCCGTATATATCCGTCAAGTACGTTTTTCAACGTGGGAGAGGGCCTCGCCCAGCTTGTCTGTGAAATTTAGGTTTGTAAACCACTGTAATGACTAACAGATCCCTGTAGATGGCGGCGCTACATTGGATTTGAGATCAGTTCAGCTTTTGAGCTGAAGATACAGATTACGAGGTGAATCTCAGTTTGTCTCGTCGATTATGAGGGAGAGAAATGCCAACCTGTTGGAAGTCGGACAAGTTTAGGCACCTCAGACACCCACAGAGTATGTATATGTATGGTATAAACAGAGTATGTGGTACTGTGGATTACTAAAGAAATGAAAAAGCTCTAAACATTTTTTTTCTGGTGAAAGAAGAGTGTCTACTCTTTCTTTTGGTAAGTTTGGTGCTTAAATTGTCCCAAAACACAATATTCCGTCACTGTCAATATGGGGAATTCTGTTTTGAAAACGGCTGGCAGAAAAGTGAATGAATGAGTTAATGACCCTAATGAGGACAAGCGGTTGGTTAGAAGTTGTAATCAATATATTCCTCAAATGCTGCATCGCTTTTTCTTTCAAGTTCCTTGCGATGGCAGCCTATCTATCCATCATCAGGGGGATAAAGGGAAGGCTGTCAGCACACACGGAAATAGCAAACCTAAAATTATCAGCCATTGGGAACCAGTAGAAAATGGCGAGTGCGTCATATATCCTTCCACCTCCGGGCTAATTGACGAGATAATTGCCCGAGCGAGGCGACGGTAGACAAGCGACACTCGGAGCTGCTCGAGTGTCTGCAAATGCTTTTCGGAGACAGCGGCGGCTGAGTTAGTGCGCATGTTGTCAAGAGGCGTTCATTATGCCAGCAGCTGTGTCATGGGCAACTTTGGCTGCAAGAGAACTACTTGTATACGGAAAAGGATCTTTAAAACAGGTCAGTGTGGTGCAAAAAATCCAATTTTACTTGTTAAATGCGGTTCATGGAAACTAAATAACCATACAGGATTTATTGTGATTGAACTGAACAAATAACCAATCGATTTTGTTAAAATGTTTGGGTTCAAATGACTCATAAAGGAAAGCATGGTGTAGCTTTGGTTAGCACATCTGCCTCACAGTCCTACGGTTCTGGGTTTGTGTGGATTTTGCCTGTCCTCCCCCCGTGCTTGCACTGATTTTTTTCGGGTCCAAATACACGAATGTTAGCTTCATTAGAGACTCTAAATTGTCCGTAGGTGTGAATGCGAGATGTGAATTTGAACGCTTTTTTTTGTCTATACGTGCCCTGTGACTGACAAGCAACCAATCCAGGGTGTGCCAAAAGTGTCTCGCAAAGTTCGACATAAATGAACCCCGACACCAGTTTCACAGATCGACTCAAAATTTGGTGGAATTTTCTATCAAGACGGGACACACGAAAAAGTCTCAATGACTCATGCCCAAAATTGAACAGTAAGGCGGCCATTTTGGTGAGAAGCAGACATTTGGGGTAAGCATTTAGACAAACTCCTACTCAAGAATTTGGAGGAGAACGGCGACAAAGTCTGACGATCATTTTGTGGACTGGCCTCGAAAAAGGGGGCACAAGGGTCCCTTTATCGCTGCTTGCAGCTTTATTATTTTCTTAGTAAATGCCATTTATAATTGATGATTATATCTCTTATGTTCTTCATCATTCATTTGAAGTCTAATACATACAGTGCGACATATAAAGAAACCTTATCTGAGAGCTTAGCATAAAGGTTTTGCACAAAGCAGCGGAAGATAAACGCGGGCCGTAAAATGTAGCAGAATTGTTCCGGGTGGGTCTCGCCAAGAGGATGTCAGTGAGTCATTGGCTATGCCCCCGGCGACTACATGCAACCTTTTCTCATCTCTGCATCCCTTTCTCCTTCTTTCTCTCGCGTACAGCTCTGCTCCACGGTTCAACAGCTGCCGAGCAGGGCGAGGGTCAAGGGAATCTCTCTATCAAACACAAACACACAATGATGGGCTACTGTTGGACTTGAATGCAACGCAGGGTGCGGAGGTGCAGGCCAGAATTTTTTCCCATTGCAGCGCGCGGCCTTTTTCGTCGCTGTGGCGAGACCTCCGGTGGCCTCCGGACACCTCCCCCGTCCCTCGTCCCCCGGTCCCCGCTCGGCCCACAGGCCGCGTCTTCTCCCCCTGCTGGGACACTCAATGGTCTCAGTGTGCAGACGTGATTGTGTGTTTGCGTTAAAGGCCAACCTCGGGAGGGGTTCTGTCACTCAGTAGTGAGCCTTTCAACCGGCGGGCTCTCGCCCAAGGCGAGTCATCTGTCTTCAGTGGACGACAAAATGGAATCTGTGTTTCAACCTAAAATACTCACATGCTGCAAACCCTCAATTTGTGCTTTTAAAAGCGTGTTTTGCTTCTTCCTCTTTTGTGTTTGCAGCACTTAAAATGACTGCAAGGAGCGAGCCCTACCAGGAATAGTAAAAAAAATAAAAAACCTAAAGTAATTGACACCCCCTCAAGAACAAACTTTTATAATTGCCTATATTAATACTGTAGATTAAACAGTAAATGTACCAAAAACTACAATCCCAACACAATTCAATATTATCTCAAACTCATCTTTCAACATTATCCTTACAAATAAACAGCTTATAGAATTGATTCGGTAAAATGCATCCTGAGTTAGTAAACAATTTTCTAAAAGAAACAGAAAAGGCCAAAGAATTATGCTTCAGGAATAACAACATATGAAAACGTGAGAGTACTAGAACTACAGTTTATTACACCATCCCTTAACCTTATTTTAAGTTTAACCTTTAGCCTAATCTAACCCGTCAAAGTCACACATGGAGTAAGATATCGTCTTCGTTGCTGCTATCTTTACGATCCTATCGACCCACTTGATTGCGACTAACATCGGCTTCCTCTTAACAATCTGTTTCACGCAATTAACCGTAAGCAATACGGTTGAAAGTCATTGCATTTTATGCTCACTTTCAAGCGCAATCGAGACCACATTAGCACTGAGTGCAGACATGTTTTAGCGACGAGCGTTTGATGATATAAATACGCATGGGCTTGTGGTTGGCTGTAAAGGAAATGAAGCCACCTGCCGTAAAAGCATATGGCACTTGTCAGTTTCTGAAATAAAACATTCATTTATTCTGACACCGCTGCGCGAACTACAGTAGTTCAGCACACGCCGTTTGTGACCTCGAAACGTCGTATGTCGAGGCCGCCATTTACCGAGGGCGCTATTTATTTGCCTCGCTCCCACACTCCCTCCTTCCAACATCCACGCTAGCTCACGCAGAGGGAACTTGAAAGAGCTGCTTCGCCTGTCATCATGGCTTATTTAATAACTATCCCAATGAAGTCGACGACAGCGCCCCGCGATGCAAGCCCCCCAAAACACCCCATCAAGAAACCCCGGGCACTCAGGTCTGATGAATGGAGCCATCAGGCATGCCAGCTGCCCTCGGAGGTGAGCAGCCTGCTCCCGCCATGCACCCAGGCAACCGAGCTGGAGGGGGGGGGGGGGGGAGGCAAGTGGAGCGCCATGTCACGGCGGGGACGGGCCGGACCGCCATGCCAGAAACTCACGCCATGGCAAAGCGAAAATATGGCAAGGCAAGAAGGGGGCAGGATGTATACTGAAACGTGGTGCCAACAACACAGTGGGCACTATGGAAACAATATTTTTTTAATTCCCTTTTATGCTTGCTCAGGATGGCTGTGTGCTGAAAGCATTATGCTCATATTTCACTGATGCATATTATGCGGGGTAGTTTCTGGGAGCTGTTTCTATTTGAATGGCACTCATGATGATGATCACGCACTTTCAAAAACTGGTGATCATTTATAACATGGTGAGCTGCTCGTGAGACACATTAGTATATAAACACTCAAGACAAGCATTTGCTCCTCTCGTTGTGTCCAGCAACATCGCCAGTTCCTTGATCGTCCAAGGATCAGCCGACCACATGCATATTGAACATGTTTAACATTTATGATAGTCGGTCCTCGACTGTTTTCCAAGCAGATCAGGGAGAAGTAAAAAAAAAAAGAAAAATAGGGGAAAAAAAACGCTTAACATACTCCACACCACAGGATGATCATTTAGAGACATCTGATAATCAATCGGGTTTTTGCTGACTTTGATCTGAATGTAGGGAAATTGCTCAAAGTTGGCCAGATTATTGGTATGTGCTTTTTTGCATTCTCCCTATCATACTGTGTGTCAAAGTTATGGTGGAGCCATCAGAAATATTGACCGGGTCTAACATTTACAACTGTTGGCAGCAACCATTTCCTAACCAGATCCAGGAGGAAAAAAAGAAAAGAAAAACAAAACAAAAAAATCACTTTTAACACACCATTTTTTACAGAAGTCTGATAATCAGGCCTTTGGTGACTTGATTGCAAGGGAGAGAAACTGCACAAATTTGGCCCGATTGACGGCATGTGTGTAGCCCGCTTTACATTTACGACTGTCGGCCACACCATTTTCCGAGCAGATCGGGGATGAACTATCTGTCTCAACACACCCCACACCACAGGATCATTGCGCACGATCATCTTTAAGAGACTTCCAATAATCAGACATTGGCTGACTTTGATCGCAAGGGAGAAAAAAAATAATGCTAAAAATTTGGTCGGATTGTTGGTATGTGTGTATGTGTTTCACGTCACAATCACAAAGTTCGAGGATTGACCGAACTCTGTGTCGATCAAACACACAAGAAATTTGCCATCGAAAATAATTGATAAAATAATTTACCACTCACCATCGTGGGAGCCCAACTGTTTTTTTCAAAGCAGATCTTAACACACCACAGGCTAATCACTCAGAATCATCTTTTAGAGTCATCCGATAATCGGGTCTTTGCTGACTTTGATCCGGAAGAAGGAAAAATTGCTCAAAATCAGCGTGGTTATCGGTGTGTGTGTTTATACCACACGTTAGATGCAGCGTAAGAGTGCGAGTGGGCTCGTTAACCAAGTCTCAGGGAAGCCTTAATTAGCCAAACCCTGCATGCATATGGCCACGCTTGTTCATTAGGAATAGGTCTGATAACAGTACACACACGCACACATACACACGTATATGGTGACAGCAGCTGGCTCTCCAGGACTGTTGGGTAAATATAATGAGTGTTGATTACTGGCTGGTCAAAGCTGCCTCTCCACTAGTGTGTCATCTAGGGCTGTGGGGGGGAAGAAGGAAAAAAAAAAAAAAGTATAATAATAATCGGCTGACTCGGCTAAGTCGACCACAAAAATTGGTGGACGCAATAATTTCTGCCTCAAGGCAATAAAAATGATTAATTAAGAGCATATTTGCGCCACCGTCCGGAACTATTTGGCCGTTGTCGATGTTTACCGCACAAACCTCTGTTGCAGAAGGACGCACTGTTGGACAAGTGAAATACATTGCCAAAAATGACAGAAGAGCATCTGCAAGTGATTGTAAGACCCTATTAGATATGTAATATACATACTGTATAACATGATGAGTATGAGTGAGCTGAATGGCAGTTAGTTGTGATGTCGCGATCTGATTTTCAGCTGATCAACATCGGGTGAAAAAGATCGGTTTTATTCATTTTCTGACATTTTAAATGTCACAAAGTGACAAAATAACCCAAAGGTATGAAGAGCTGGCCAAATGGAACAGTAATTGCTTTGTTTTATATTAAACTATGTAACTTTTCGGGATATTTTTAGTACCGGTATAATACGCACAAACAGAGTCCCTGCCATACCTGAGTGTGCTTTAAACTGTTAAATGAAACCGCAGCTGTAGTTTACTGTGAAACTAAACACGCAACAAAAGGAATTACACACGTATATTTAAATAGAAGACACACTGGATTGTTAGCTTAATGCTAACAGTAAATGGAAACATCCATTGATGGGCTAGCTAGAATTAGCATTAGATCACAGATGGGATTTACCTTCAAATAACGACTATTTCGACACAAACTCTATAGTAACACATACAGACAGCTATTAGAACAATACTCACAGCCATATATTCTTCCTAAACTGCGAAAAAAAGAACTTAAGATAAAACTTATATTACTCGAGTGCTCGACAAAATATCTAAAGGATAATCGAGTCTAAAAAGATTTGCTAGTGACAGCTCTAGTGTCATCATTCTCGCCTCTGCCCAAAGTTAACAACAAATGCGCCTCCCTTTTTCCCAACGCTGCCAAATAGTGAGCCCCACTGGAGCAACGGATGCCAGCGTCGGTTTGGTCAAAGCGAGAAGTCTAGACACGGCGAGGGAAGTACATCACATGTACGGCGATAGAAATAAAAGGTATTCAACTGGGATTGGGCATCAAGACATGATAGTGGCAGAGGGAGAGAAAAAAAAGAAAAAGATCCATAAATAACACAACTCCCCTTTTCTTGATCTGAGCTGCCAGGGGGAAGCAGGTTGGATTTACTCAAGGATGGTTTGCCCACTAGTGATTTAATTTTTCAGCTGTATCTCCTCCCAGCATCTGGGTTAGCTGCTTTGCTACTTCTTTAAAACCAATCTTTTTTTTTTTTTTATCTCCAGCCAACCCCTCTTATCAGAAGGGCCGCTGGCTTGCGACTTTATTTCGGCATCCACGCAAACATTTTTTATGAATGCAAAGAGGATCTATGCAGGTAGACCGCCTCCCCGTGAAGTGTTTGCGGCATTTGTCTCTCGTGTTGAAAATGTGTCCTCGCTCGCCTTCAACGGTAGGGCACGAGCCCCCAGAACCCGGAGGTGCAAACGAGCCTGGCTATCAAAGGCAAGCAGAGCGGTCAGAGAGACTGGGATATGAGCTTCGGACCGTTGGACCAAAGCATGCAGTGGGAGGATTCAAAGGATCAGTGAGTGCGGACATGAACTGGTGCTTGGAGACTTACTAGTTCCACGCGTGTACAACTGTAATCACGGTACTCTGGATAGGAATTGGCTTCAAGGAAACTTTCAAATGTGCAGTATGTCGGTACTGTCGTAAACCGAGGCCCCCCCTTGTATTTTGGACAGGTGCGCCTAATGTTGACTAGTTGACCTGTAAAGCCTAAAAAGTGGACTTTTTCGGGGGCAAAGTGCCGCAGAGTCACCGCTGAAGGCCATCGCCAGCCATCTGTTTGCTGCACAAGAATTTGACATTTTGCATTCTGGGAATGAACATTTGATGAGCCAGCCTGTCTGGAACATGACTCTTACTCTATATTATTCCCCCCCCCCCCCACCCCCACCCCCACACACACACAAGAGCTGACTCAGCAGTGACCTCTTTGTGCAACTTCTTGCAATATATCAAGACTGAGAGGCAAAATATAGGTTGTGTCAATCTTTTCCAGCAGTTAGCCCCCCCCCCCCCCCCCCCAAAAAAAAAGAGAGTATAAAGACACCTGGTAGTCAGAGATTATCTTGAACAGGAAGATAAGGTGGCGCAACAGGGCCACTGAACATCTGGCCGTCGAAGGAGCTGAGAGGCACCAATTAGAACTCCATGCTCCTGGAGAGGTCAGCCTCAGGTTAGTCATTTTAGCGGCACATGCTCACTGGGGGAAGAACAACAAACAATAGTTCTTAATAGCCGACTGGCCACGTGGCAATGAGTCACGGGAGGCACCAGGGTGGCTGATGGGCGGGACCCATCACCTCAACCAACTGGTGCTGCCTCCCTTCCCCGGGGAGGGTATGACAGGGGGGCATTTCACTCGCATCACAGTTTTGTGATGTTTCTAATCATCCCAAATCACAGTGTGCCATTCTGTTTTAGAGATGTTGACTTCAAAACGTTGATTACCTCTGCCAAGGAACAAGCAACTTTCTGTCTACGAGGAGCTCACAGTCGGTTGTGATCCAGTCAGTTGAAAAGCCATACAGTGGAACCTCAAGAGCACAGCTTCTCAAACATTTTGAGTCCAGTGGCAGTTTTTTTTTTTTTTTTTTTTTTTTTATAAATACTACCACCTGTATTTGCTAATATTTATGATCCATGTTTTTTTTCCCCCAGAATCCTGTGTTCAACCTTCGAGGTTGCGCTGGATTTCGAGTAGATAACGCTTTAGCTCCTTTTAGCTAATAAGATCCTTGGCTTGATTTATCAGCTGCCGTAAATGCCGAATCAATACAGTCTTATCTTAATGGTGACAAATGTTCCTAAAACTGGGAGGAGACCTGCGCCCGCCGTTCTTTTTCCGGATTGTGAAAAGCTGGAACGTTGGTCGGATTTTCACCACACACCTACAATTTGATATCTCACTTTTAGTTGGCAGCGTACAGTGGAGAAACGTTGTCTCGTGTGATCTCATTAGAGCTGGAAGGTCACAGCCCCGGCGGCGAAGGTTCACCTCTGTCCAGCTTCGTCAGCCTCAGTGAAATGTCGCCACCCGAATTACGGCGGAGCGAATGGTAATTAAGGCTAACAGATCTGTCGCAGGCCGGCCAGAGTGAATAAAGATTAAGCTCGCAGATATTCCAAACACATCTGGAGCCTGCGACGGCGGCCAGCTTAACACTTAGCGAAACATGTTTTGATGCGAGTGTTGATAGAAGCATGGAACCAGTGAGTTCATGTGTTTCACACAGGCACACACGCACATGGATACAGCTGGGCCTGTTTTGTTCAGTGTGTCACCCACATCGGTTGTGATGTAAATGATGGATGTCCAAAGGCAGGCAAGGACTCGGGAATGGGGAACAGGGGAAGCGTGTGTGTGTGTGGGGTGGGGGGGTGGTTAACAACGTTTGTCTGCAATGTTGCTGGTTTAAGGCTAGCTGTTAAGTAAGGCTGGAGATATATATATTTAAAAAAAGTCGAATGACTCTGCTAAGTCGACTCCCAAAATAGGTCGATGCAGAATTTCTACTTCGAAGCTCCGCCGGGGCTAGAGAAAAAAAAGAAAAAGAACAAAAAAAGTTCCGCCCCTAACCATGTTTGCGCCACTGGGAACCAATGTTTCACACGGACATTTATTGCAGCTGGACGCAGTGTTGGGCCACTGATAAGCCTTGCCAAAAACGACAGAGGAGTGTCTGTAATTGATTTTTAAGAGACTACTAGATGTATAATGTACATATAACTGAATGAGTGTATTTATATATTTGTTTTAAACCTAAAATGGTAATGGTTAGCACGCTAGCAAAGGCATTTTATTCTCCAGTGAGAAAGAAACTGGTTTGATTTTGGACATGTGAGGACTCCGCCCGAAAGCAACGAAATATATTTCACATCAGAGAAATAATGAGATGTGCGGTGGAGCCAAAGTAGGAACTCTGTAATGGGGGGGGGCACACTTGAGAAATTCACTTTCCAATGTGGACGCAGGCGCTTTGGGGAAAAATGAGCCCTTAAAATGGCAACTTTTGTTTTTAATCACAACTTGACTGATTGAGATTTCGTCAGAATGAAGCATTGCACGTTCACGCTGCCACTGATTACCTGTCAAACGCTGTGACAAATAACGGGGACTCGTGTACATACATTTTACGACCCGCTTTTCTGATTGACTGTCGCTCTTTAAGTACAAACTGCAGCGAAAGGATGACGGATCACGAGGGCCGCGTCGATGCTTCCCGACAGCCTGACTGAAATCTGTTGTTTGAATCAAGGCCGCCACATTTCAACACAGCATTACATAGTGGTGACGTTCCATGAAAACAACAGGAAAATTAATGATAGTCATTGATGGATGCATCTACTCTGTGGTTCTGTTACATAGTTTATATCACCAGATGGGCCGTGGTGAAAAGTACAGTATGTGTTTGGACTACAAATGCTCCTTTGACTAACTGTCCTTGATATCAAGCCATCATTATTATCACTTATTTTTTTATATTAATGGGATGGGACAATCTTTTACATTGAATGGTCACTACAGTGCTTTTTTATATATCTATATATCTATATATATATATATATATATATATAAATAAGAACAATACCATAATAATATTGTACTTTATTTTTCATTTTTTGCTTCAATTCAATGGACATTATGCTGCTCCTTCTGGTGTACGTGCCTTGGACACCTGGGGGCAGTATAATATAGACATACGGATATACAGCACATGGAGCCAGTCAAAACTCCTCAGTATGACACTAATATTTGACCAAAAACTTCTGCCAAGGTCAAACTGTGACGAGTTATTATTCAGATTTAATCCAATCGATCTGAAAAGGCTTGGCTCATTCGTAGGTCATATCCTTTGTGGAAATTGGTGGCCTGCTTTCACACATACACACATCCAAAACATCAGCTCCTTGGTGGAGGTAAGTAAAGAGGAAGTGAAAACCAAAAAGGAAAACAGCGTTCATGTGTGTTCTGGACGGGGACGAGGACTGTGAAAGGCCACATTGTCGGGTGTCAAGGCCGCTCGGCGTCAAAAGACCGATTCAGGTTGGGGGGTGAAGCCCCCGAAGACCCCCAAATCATAGCCGGATGGCGGTGGGATACTGTTCCTGTTCACAGCCAAAGAACAATATTTGGAATTGATGCGTCCTCTGTGAATAGGGTCAAGGGGCACACAGTATGAGAGTCACAGTATTAAGAAATACTCGGCATGAGAACAAATGCTTGCGTTGTATTGTTTGCAAACTCTATGCTCCCCATTTTTCCCCTCTGAAGAGAGAACCGCAGGCTTTATTGAGCAGTTTAACTACACCCACGAAAGCACTTAATGCCGGTGACTTGTGCGTGTTGGTAAAGGTGTGTGCGTATGAATTAGTAAAGTTAGACACTAAGAGCCGTGCCAGTGTCAGAGTGAGATTTAACAAGCTCCAATAACAATATTTAATGAGCTTAATTAGGAATCCTGTTGATCCCCACGGAGGTGCCGGCAGAAGCCAGCTCCGGGGAGGGAGGGAGGAAGGGAGGGCAGGAAGTTGTTCGCAAACAGGGGATGGACGCCGGAGAAGGACCTTTAGCAAGGAACCGAGCACCTTTTAAATCCCAATAACAATGTCTTCTATATGTGCATAATTAGCATCATGAAACTGAATGTAAAAAAAAGAAGGCCAAAATGTGACTTAAAGAGTTAAACCCTAGTCCTTAGCCTGTTGTGTTGTGTAACGCTGCTCAGAACATGACACATAATGAAATAAAACAATCGAATATGTTGGTACAAACCATCTGCGGCCATCTTGACAGCAAATGTGAATCTAACCCCAAAAGTCCCGTTTGCTTTGGCTCATCCCCGGCGCCTCCCTTTCCGCCTCTAAATGGACTTGCTGGCCGTTTATTCACGTCACAGTCGGACTCGCGGCAATGTAAACAGGTTTGCTTGCAAGCGAATGATTCAAATGATGTAAAAATGTGTTATTTTTCAAATGTGCCGTGAGGTTGGAAAAACGCCGTGGAGGACAAATTACTGTATTTGGGAGTCGTATCAAAGAGGAAACCAAAAACTGCAACATACCACCAGTCGTACAATTTAGAGAGCAAACATACTGGATTAATAGACATATTATTTGATGGAATTTATTTTTACACTCGTATGATAGCTAAGAATGGTAAAAATGCGACTTCAAACATGCCTGTGCAGTTACTAAAGGTTTTAAAATGAATGAAAACAATTTGGCCCTGGAATGGATTGTTTTGTATTTTCCTTCGCACACGTCTCAAACTCAATGACCGGGGGCCAGTTCCGGCCCGCCACACAAAGAAAACTTTTAAAATTACAGAAGAAAAAAAACGAAAAAAATATCAGGTGCAAGCGTGAGTATTGTTAAATTGTCTGTTTACGTGTTGACCCACTGTTTCTGTTCAAATATGCGTTGCTTAACAGGTTATAACACTGCGACACCGATGCTATTTGTTAGCCAATCTAAGGCATATCACATTGTGTGTTAGCATTAGGCTAAACGCCCCGAAGCTACGGTATGTGTTTATTTTAAATATATGGTGTAATTCTTTGTTTTATGTTTAATTTGACAGTAACCTTCAACTAAGAGTGACAAACAGCTTAAAGCCTTTCTTTTTTTTTTTTTTTTTTAATCAATCTTTCACTTTCTGCCAAACTGGTGCTTGTTGTGAAGCGAATTGCGCTCGCTGCCACCATACAGCCCTCGCATCTAAAGTGTTTGCTCGCAACGACGACTCGTATCTTGAAAAACCCGGAAGTTGGTGTATGTGTCTGTAATACAAACGCATCAGTTTGACCCGCCCGTCCCAATGATAGTAATCAACTGATAAGGTTCCATTGTAGACACACGCATTCTTGTATTGGGAGGTTGGGGAGTCCCCTCAAACTGGTGAGATTCTCCAGCCTCCCCAGAACCCCATGTGGAGGTCCTGCAGTGACATCTGACAATGATGGAGTGACCATTCAGATCATCATGATAATGCAGCCCATCCCGTCTCTTTGCTGTTGCACACACACATACACACATACCAGTGTGCAGGGGCATGGAAGGCATATCTGATGACCGACTCCATGACAAGGTCACCCTGAGGGATTTAATAGATGCACAGAAACTGGTCTTCTCAGGCATCGGAAGATCAAGGAGTGTCATCTGGCAGGTAGGGTGTGACGGTGCCCAGAACGGGAGCTGCAAATACAGAAGAGGTGGGGGCACGGGGTGGAACGGCCTCGGTGGTAACGTGGAGGTCGGGGGGTCCTCGGACGACACAGTGCATCTATACATCGTCAGCCTTGAGCGGGGCTAAACATAGAGGTCATCTTTCAGCGTCTATCTCCTGGTTTCTCCCATGCCTTTGGCCGCTTCCCCTCGCGGTCTTTGCTATATTTAGTTCGTCCCCCAAACACCCCCCCCCCCCCCCCCGCGCGGGACTCTTTGTCCATGTCCCGTTCTCCGGCCGCAAGGAGTCGGCAACTCATCATTATAAATCAGCCTGTTAGGAGGGAATAAAACTTTAAACAGCTTCGCCTGGATTTCCCCGAGCCGAAGTCTCCATTAGCGAGGCCGGGCCAAATGCTTGCTTGCATGGCAACACACACAGCAAATCAACACAACAACGCTTTTAATCACCCGCTCGGTCCTTTTGTTCCACTCCCCATCCGACCCCTTCCGTGCGGAGCTCGCGGCGATAAAGCGCACGCACGTTGCTCTAGTAAAGTCTTTACGCGGGCCGAGGTGCCGTAATGTCCGTGCAACCAAAAGTATTGCTTCATTACATCTGCATCGTTCTCGTCTGCCTGCGATAAAGATGTCAATGAAGTAGTCATATATAAAAGCTTCCGGTCTTGAGGGAAGACTTTCCACAAGATTTTGGAGGCTGACACAGCGGATGACTGGTCAGCACATCCGCCTCGTAGTTCAGAGGTCGTGGGTTCAAAAATGGATACATTTTTGTCCACAAGAACATTATTTGAGTATTCCATGGAATAACCGATGGGATAATCAACTCTAAAAATATTTGATAGTGACAGTCTTCGTGTGATCACCGCTTGACACTAGCTGCCATACCACAACACTGTGGGCAGATTTCAAAAACCCAACAAAAGGAAGCCAGACACAATACATTCTTAATATTCTCTCTAGTACTATACCATTATCTAGTATGTGGCATCTTTTCTTGATGACATTTTACTACAACAAAAATGCCATAAAAAAAATCCAATGAACATTATATCTCATGATTAACTCCATTGCTAACCAATTTTATCAATCTCACCGATCCTACTTAAATAAGGACATTTTGCTCAGTTTTTAATTTAAAAAAATGCTTGTTAAAACTTGTTTTAAATTCACAAATATGTGAAATTAATTTCAGCAAATATGTTAATCACACATGAGCCAATTGGACAAAGTTCCATACGGCAAAAACTGCTTTAACTTTTCATTTCGAACTTTGTAAACTCCACCCGCAACATAACAAACAATCTAAATATTTATTAGATTAATTAGTTTTCCCCCTAGTTATAATAAATTCATTAAAACCACTCGATGCAACATTAATTTACTTTTTAACAAGAGAAGAAAAATAAAACATTGAACCAAACCGTACAGCGCAGTGGAAACAGTACTAAAGTGTACTAAAGAAAAGATGTTGAGTTTCAAGCCTCGCATATGGTTGCATGGGTCAATGGAGATTAGCTGAAAGGAGAGGAGGAGTGTGAGCTCATCTTATCATGTTGCCTGGGTCCGGAAAAGGGCCAGGCCCGCTGACAGCACACATAAAACAGGCAATGGGAGATATGGAAGCAGAAACCCAGAGCCCCGGCCACACAGCGGGCGAGCGGGAGAGGCCAGGAAGGCGCTGAGTTGACGGCAACGCTGCAGATGGAAAGACAATGCCGCTAAAAAAAAAAAAAAAAACAACTGATTTCATTTCACGTCAGCCTCAGGGGGTGGGTGGGCTGAACTCTTCGCCTCGTCATCCTCGCTCGCTCGCCGCACGCCTCCGGAGGCGGCGATTAACGACGACGGCGAAGAGTGTGTATAAGTGTGTATAAGTGTGTGTAAGGCCTGATCGTTAGAGCGGCCAACTTGTGTAATACAATTACAGAGGCTGCAGAGAAACTGCTAATGTGCACACAGGCAGCTCCGT
Source organism: Phyllopteryx taeniolatus (assembly GCF_024500385.1). Lineage (NCBI taxonomy): Eukaryota > Metazoa > Chordata > Actinopteri > Syngnathiformes > Syngnathidae > Phyllopteryx > Phyllopteryx taeniolatus. The sequence continues at coordinate 5,526,328 of NC_084516.1, forward strand.
CAGATGGATCAGGTATTGAGTTTTCAATGCTTAATTCACTTTCCAGTACACACGCGGGTGCATTAGTTAGATTAGAGAAGCAGAGGGGCGGGGGGGGGGGGGGGGGGGTGAATGCACCGCCGGGACGGACAGATTTGTTTAGTGGTGGCTGTCAATTATAACCCTGACACTAAATGGCTTCTCCTCCCGAAGAGAGAGAGGAGAAAAAAGCTGGACAAGATTGGTAAAGACACGACCATTTGTTGTCCGAGATAACAAGTGGCGTGCTGCCGAGTAAACAATGGTCCGAAACACACGCACGACGCTGCACCAATAAAGCAAAGTGCTGCATGGGCATCGGGAGAGATTAGCGGGCCGACGTTATCGCTCGGACGAGGCGAGGCCTGCGGTGGGCGGCTCCTTACGAATATGAAATGGAAAACAAATGATTTGATTTGCTGTGTGCAGCAGTCACATGCAATTCAAGAGACTGATTGTGGGCGCAATTACTGGAAAAAAAAAAAAACGCCATTGTGCAACACACAAAGGGATTGTATTCGTTTTACAAACAAGACTTTTATTTCAACTATAGCAATCCAATAATCCTAAAAGTACTTGCCTTACCGCAGTTATTCCAGTGGAATTTAAGAGCTTTTGTGGATAAAACTGCCCACCGTGTTCCAACAGGTCAACGATGTCCGAGGCCCGCTGCACACCGGGCGACGGGGACGAATCCGACTGAATTGTCGCGCAATGTATCGGCTTCGGCAACTACCTTTCATGAGCGGCCGATCGTCGGCAACTAGTTTTGCTGCGGTTCAAAATTTGAATTGCCGATGACCTGCATTGTTTATAATAATACTCAACTATCTTGTATGTTTCATATGTACCTGAGGCTAGACAGACAAGCGTGTAGAGTCTGTGTCGCCGAAATGCACGGGAGCAGTGAGTGAATGGGGTGATCGATCATTGCCAACAGCCTCTCGAACCGCTTCTTCAGTACACTGCAGCGGACACCCGCTGGTTCAGCACCCATAGATTTACCTATTCACAGATTTGTTTTTCTAATTTTTTCTTTTTTCTTTTTGTGGGGCTGGGGGGGGGGGGGACACCAAGAACTTAAGATTTTTTTGGTTTTAAAAAAGTTGTTTTTTTTCTTCAATGCAACGATAATGGCCGTCAGTTATCCACTATAGAGTGTATGTAAAGCACTAGTGTCAAACTGGTGGCCCAGGGGCCAGATCCAGCCCGCCACATCATTTTATGTGGCCCGCAAAAGCAAATCAAAATTGCTCATGTTTTGATGCAATGCCATTGAGATATGTGCGAGTATTTTTTTTTTGTTACCAATCTCCATTTGAAAAGAAATGTCATAGTTGAAAAACATGTTTTTATAGACTTTTGATTTCAAAACTGGCTATTCATCAATGTGTTGTGTATACTGTATGCAATTACAGTATATGAGATAATCTTTCATTTATATGGGTTCACAGTTGTAGCGGCCCTCCGAGGGAAGTCATAACTACGATGAGGCCCGTGAGAAAAATGAGTTTGACATCCCTGATGTAAAGCCTTTTTGGCTGTAATAATTTGGGAATGATATGGTAGGCCCATTTAGGCTTCCTGAAAAATAATTTTTTTCTATCCGGTAAATCAAATTCGGCCTTAAAAACAAAATGTACCCGCCCCTGGTGTAGACTCACGAAGATGAGGGGGAATAAGGATGCCCCGTTACAGACACAAATCTGCATACATCCTATTTTGAGTATTACACCAGGTGTCGTTTACACAATCAAAAAATATGAAGTTGGCACACATTTCGCTCATAGCCTGAGTCGACGTCTTTGATCCCGCCTCCCTCATTGCACAAACGTGTCATTGTGTCAGCGCTGAAACGTTATTATCGTTTTCCGCTCAAAAGCTGGAGCTCGGTGTCTCCTGGGGAACGGCGCCTCAACGGGTGTGACGGGAGCTGGAGAACCCTCCTCATCATCATCCTCATCATCATCATAACTCCTTTTTCCATAAATAAATAAGTGCAGCGACTTTTTCCTTCTCTTCCTAAATGAAGACGCGGGGGAAAAAAGGGGGTGGCGGGTGGTTAGTGAGGGGCGCACTTTCCACAGTAAACACCTCCCCTCTCCCGTGTAAACACGTGTAATCACAACAATATGGGCAACGCCGCACAGCTCGTAATGGTATTTAACCGAGCACTGAAATGAGATAAGTGAGTTTTAGCAGCGACAGAGAATTGTCGCTGATTTCACTGAATGGTCTGCGTTGGCTCCCGAGCGACCAGCCACCCCGGATTGCGTGCATCCTGGGGCTGAGTGGGATGCAAACAATCTTGTAAGGCTTTATTTGCTTTTGTCACAAGCTCTGGGACTGACACCCATCTCCAGCCTCTGCAAGAAGGAGAAGAATGAAGAGTGACGTGAAGAGAAAATCTGTAAACGCTGATGAATAGACAGCTGGAACTCATCGTGTGACACATCCATCAATGCGCGATCGCTGTATACCGACAATTGGACCAAATTTGAGCATTTTTCCTTCACAGTCATAAAAGGCACGATTGTCATCTAAAAGATGATCCTGAGCAATTATCCTGTGGTGTGGGGTGTGTGAAGAGGATTTGTTTCCTCTCTGATCTGCTTGGAAAATGGTCAAGGCTGACAATGGTAAAGGTTAAACCCGTTCGATAGTTACGACGGCAAATCCTCATGTTGTTGTTTGTTGTTGACACACACAATTGTAGAAAAATTCAGAATTTTCCAACCATGGCGATCAAAGTCTGCAAAAGCTCGATTATGGGATTTCTCTGAAAGATTATGCCAAGTGATTATCTTGTACCGAGACATTTTGTCTTCCCCGATCTGCTCTGAAAACGGTTCAGCTGAAACTCGTAAATATTGCCGATGGCAATTCCTAATAAACAGAGATTGGGGGTGGAGACTAACGATTGTTGGTGTAGATATTGGTATGTGTGTGACGCGATTATCGGCTGTCTCTAAAATATTATCCTGAGCGAGTTTCCTGTGATGCGGTGTGTGTCAACAATTATTTTTCCTCGCCTATCTTCTCAAAAAATGGTCAGGGGTCAACAATCGTAACTGTTAAACCCGTTCAATAGTTACACTTAGAAATCCTTAAGTGTGGGGTCAACACTGAAATGTGCCAAGCTACAGAATTCGTGATTGTTACGTGAAATAGAACAACAGCCAATCAGGAAGCTCGCCGAAGCTGGCACTGTTGCCAGACACAAATAGAAGAGCAACTGGTTGTTGAGTTTGCTACGATAAAAATGACAAGCAGAAGAGTTTACAACTACAAATTAGTTACCACATGAGTTAACAGTTAGCCCGACTACTCCCATTCCTTCTTCTAATTCTACTTTTCCTAATTTTTTTTGTGGCAGTCTGGATCCCCTGTGGCACCATGCTGCCTCTCACAGGTCAGTCTAAGTACTACGACAGACATGGTTTTACTGTAAGTGTGGTGTGCTGCAGTACACCACACACTTTAAGAGCAGTAAACACAAACATTGTGATTTGTTCCTCATCATGTGTGGGATCACTCGAAAATCGGTTAAGATGTTAAAAAAAAAAAACGATTTGTGTGTACGCTGCTTCTGTCTCGCCACGTGCCGTTCGCTTTCAACGTCTTACCAAACCAAACTGGTGAAAGGAAAGACAATGGAGACTACGAGCATAAATACCCCATCTCGGGTTTCTCATGCCGTGGCGCGCAAATAAAGTCATAACGGAAACAACTGCCAATGAGAATAAATGGCAGGCAAAACCAAAACCAGGTTTGCGTGCATATCTGGTGTTGCGCAGCAAGACAACGCACAATAGGGCTCGGATTACTGCACCAGATTTCCAGGAGTCACAGGAGGGTATAAATATGCATAGTTTCCTTTTCTATGGAGACATTGGTTGTGTTTGTTTACCGTTTTTTACCTCTTTTCCGTGAACAAAAAGCCACACAAAGCAACCGAGAATAGCTTTTGAGTTAATATGCCTTAATCCCGCATTCTCTCGAACGGCTCATCCTGTGGGTTAAAGCCACACGCTTTAGGAGTGGCTCCGCAATCCCCATCTCCTTTCATTCCCGGGCTTCCACCTCCCTTTTTTTGCTCTTCCTCTGGACAACACTGTTGCTTTTGTTGGCAGGTTCTCATCGCATACAACACACGCCCGCTAAATAAAACCTTTGCAGTGGAAAAAGCGGGCGATAGCACAAGCGAGTGCAGCTACGGCAGGAAGCCGGCGCGCCATTTTAGCCGTGTTGTAAAAACAAACGTGCGGTGTAAATGTGACGGCTCGGGAGGGACGTGTGCGGTAATAAGCGGCCACTGAAAGACGCCCATCAGGAGGTATGGTTTACCCCTGCACGGCTCCTTCCTTCGCACAGGAGACATCCCGAGCCTACCTGACGGATCGGCTTACCTCACGTCAGCCCCTTCGTTAAAAAAAAAAAAAAAAAACGAAAAAGAAACACAGGGACCCCTATCCATAGTGTGTCACTACTGAATTATTGGTTTCCGTTGCATATGCTTCAGTATATGTGCTGCAAACCATTGCGACGTATCACTTTACAATAGTGCGCCGACTCCGCCGCAGCTGCTGGAATCTCTGTGGGGTTACAGTATACACACGCCCTGAATGAGGGAAAGACGTCATTTTAAGAAGCAAAATCGTGCATTTCTCCCAAAACTGATCCTCAACCCTGGAACAACTGTGGAAAAAAAACGACCAACAAGTTTGGGGAAAAAAAATACCGAACCGAGACTTCAGCATACAGCGCTAGGCTGCAGCTGTGCACCAAGCACAGTGATAACACTGCTCAACAACAAATTTATTTCAGATTTGTTAGCTGATTTATGACAAATTTGATGTGCTGAATCCAAATATCAAATTGGTTTTGCTCAATCAGGTCAACCTTTTGAACTATGGCCACGTTTTTGTTTAAATACAGTATACAGGTATTTTTGAACAATGATCACATTGCATTCAATTTACAGGTACTTACTTATATCAATGTCTACTGTTCAATTTGCAGTAAGCAAAGTTTGTAACATTTGGTTCATAAACTGTTAACAACTTGGCATAAGAACCTGACCTGAACAAGAGAAACGGAGGTCATTTCATCTTCTTTGTGGCCATTCACTTCTTCCTTGACAATCCTACCATGTTTTTGTGGTTCAATAAAAAAAAAAAAAAAAAAAATACACTATATTTTATGTGGAGCATCAAAGCCCGACACAAGGTCACAGCTTTTCTATTGAAGCGTGTCGGTAGCAGTGCTCAATCGCTTGGTGTGCGGCAATGAGGTGCCGACTCAAATGTTTTCGCGATGGTCCATTTAAGTCCGTTTTGGCTACTTGGTTCGCGGCGGGTCGAACTAGACATCAGTAACAGCAGACGAGGACGCCGCACCTCCGAATTACAACACCATAAAGGTCTTACAATTTGGAAAAATGATTAAAACGTTTGGGGAGAAAATATACCTCGATGTCAGCATACCATGCTATACTATGCTTTTTCTTTGGCTTCTTTGTGTGCTTTTTGTATTGCCGCCATAGGGGTTGCCTACCGATAGTATGATGATAATCACCAGAACCAGAAATGGACCCTTTTAGATGCATAGTGGTCGTAAGACAAACATTCCAAGTCCACCAGTGTTTTGGTGTTTCGTTGGAGTCTTTACAGTTACTCTACATCAAAAGTTTTTCTTTGGGATTTATGATGCAATAACATCATTCCATTCCAGCTTCATACATATTTTAATAGCCAGATAATTTGCATCTTTATCTTCATTTCATACAGAACCAAATCCATACAATTTAGTTTTGGGGGGGGAAACAAAAAACTAACAACTGTGAGGCTCCCAAAAGGGTAAACAGTACGCTTCATCATCACGACCTCCATTACCATCAACCTCTGTTTCCATCATGCAAACTCTCATTTCGAGAGCAGATATTGGAAAATGGCTCGACGTTGTTATCCTGCATATCTCTTTAAGTGGCAAAAATCGATGCACGTGTTAACGAGTCCATTTCTGTCCGTAATGGTACAATCAATACTAATGTACCCCGTGAGGTTAATTATTGGACTCCAAAGTAACTGCTTGTACCTGTTCTCTAGCAGCAATAGTCAAAGGAAGAAAACAAAAACAGAGACCAGTCTAACTTTAAATGTATACAGTTGTATTTTTGTACGGTTTAATACTGTTAAAAAGCGGTGATTGGAAGGGGACATATTATGGAAAATTGACTTTTTAATTGCTAGTTCACAGACAGTAGAGTCACTCAGGCCAAAGCCATGTCTAATATAAAAATATTACTTTGGCTCCATCTTGTGGTGTCTTGGTATGAAGCAACTATGTTGAGTCAGGAAATAGCCCTGTCTAATAGAAAAGAAGTGCTTTGCCGCCATCTTGTGGCATCTATGGCAATTACACACTTTTATGTGGGCGTCAATCGTTCACGGAACTTCGCTATTCGCGGCAGACCGGCCGAGCGACTCAAAAGAAGAGTCGGCAAAACGCGTACACTCGCCAGCGAGATCCAGCCCACTGTTATGCATACACTTGCCAGGCCGCGAAGTCGTAGAGCTCCGTCTCGCCACCCGGCTGTCGAATCCAAAGTCGAAACTCTCCATTGGCCCAGCCAAAGCTCAAAATGGGAAGAAGATCCTTGAGGTATTTTCACAAAAGCATGTCACAGATTAAGGACACCTGGCATTTTAAATTGTGAAAAAAAAGCATTAAATGTCTACTTTCACTCAAGATTGGTCAGTCTATTGTTATGACTAAGACTTTTTTTTTTCGCCAACCTGTGGGTACACACTCACGTACGTACCAATATTTTGTCCTCCACGCCTGAGCAGATTGGGAGCCCGTGGAGGTTAAATAGCAAACAAGCGCTGTGTTTATTGTGGAAATTCCAAGCATGATTGCTAATCTGTATACAAAATAGCCCCCACTAACCCCCCCACCCCCCCATCCACTCGATTTCAAATGTATGACCCGGTTTACTGGGGGTTGGGGGGGGGGGGGACCAGCGTCGCCTCGCTCATTGTATTCTAGAGCAACAACATCCATTATTCACCCGCCGCCAACTGTTTGCTATTCTGCTTGAAAAAGAGGCAAAATTGAAGCGATCCTGTTAGTGTCTTTCCAAGGCAAATTTACATTGATCATCTTAATTTATCGAAGGAAGCCAGCGTTTTGTCTGCGGGAGCGCACGCCGGGCCGGTTTTGCCTTTGGTGTCGTGCCGTCATGTCGGACAAGCAGGGGAGTGACAAAGGCGGCTCGTTAATAACGCTGACATTTAGAGCAGTGAACTTTCCGAGCCACGCCTGAACCTTCCTGTCATTAACAACTTCATTGGAATGGCATTCATTAGCGCAACAATACATACAAATCACAAGTCAGTGCTGTCAATTTAGTCAACACATGGAAGCCTTTCGTCAGGCACATTTTTAACATTATCTTTATTGGGGATTTTTACATTTGGTTTAGACTGTGATAGAAAAATCAGTGAACCACATTTTAGATCCATCAGTCCAAGCAGCTTCCATTTGTTTATGATTGTGTATATGGCACTGGTGGGAAGTAAAAAAGTACTTTCACGCAGACTGGCTAACGGTTGAGCCGCTAACCTGAGGGAACGACAGCCAACTCTACACTCTCATCGGCTGCCGCCCACGTCACCCACCAGGACAAGCCCCACCCTTTTAAAGCCACACCCACTCAAAGTCACAGATATTATAACGCAGAATTAGACGATGGCTCCCCCATTGATTGAATCTCAGTGGCAAAACAAAAAACAAGGGGCAAAAGCGATATGGAAGAACTTGATCCAGGGAGCATTAACGAAGATGACGCAACAGATTCGGAGAAAAAAAAATAAAATCTTCCCCACCCATCCATTTTGTCTTTATGGGGGTTCACTGTCACATTGCAGTTCAAAAATAAAGGTGAAAAACATGCTGTTATTATTGATCCTCAGGCTAGTTTGTCGAAAGAACTAACACTCAGGAACTGTTTCTTAATACGTGCCCTTTAAGGGGCTTTTGAGTTTTAATTAAATGTCACCCCTTCAAGGATTGGAGAGCCTGGCAATGTTAGTGAATTACCCTAATCATGTTTCCAAAACATTTTCTCAGACAAGCTGGAAGAAAAGCGAAGAGGAGCAGAACTCCCTCGAATCAGATCCAGTCTCTCGCGGCAAATTGGTCTTATTTTGCTGACCCACCCACCTACGCCGGCCTCCTTCCAGAGCGGACTGTGAAGCTATACAGTGCAGTTGATGTACTTTCTACACGTAAGGAGTCATAAAACAACCCCGTTCACCACAGGGCTTCTGTCTGGGCCTCCATTTAAACAAGAGCCACTGAGCTTGGTCCAGTTAAACACTGTCTGCCAGTACTCGACCCACCGGGGACTGATGGTGGAGATACGCACGCACAAGTTCGCGAACACGATGTTCAAACACAGAAAAAAGCGCTGACACCCGACTGCAATCTCGAGTTGCGAGCCCTTACTGGTACCACAGAAACAAAAAGCGGAAGCTAAAATGGAACTGGGTCAGGAAGTGAGGAAAGGGGGGCGCGCTCATCCGCTCCGAAAGTCGCCCTTTGAACTCTCCTGTTACGTTCCTTTCTCAATAATAAATGTTCCCGGGTCAGTTTGACCAGGGCATGTCGACTTATAAAATAAAACCAAACAGAAAAATAATACATCAATAACTGATTTATTAACCATTCCCATTAATCGTTATTTATCTCACCAGATCATGCTTTACTGAGGATCATGCTTTACTGAGGATACATTTTTTTTTTCTTAAAAAGTTGCATAATACTTCTATGTGAAGTGAGCCTTTTTTATTTTATATGTATATATATGCTGAAAATAGGCCTAGCGACGTCACTGCTACTATTACTATCACTACTACTACTACTTTTTTTCTTAAAAATTGTTACATTTTAACGGTAACATACCTGGAGGGTTACCTTTTTAGGAGTCCCTGTTAGATTCCACCGTGTTTGCCGAGACTTCAACGGCATAATTACACAAAGAAGACAAAACTGCCCATTCATCACATGCCCTGCCTGACTCTTTACACACATTTGGACCATTAGTGAGCGCTGGAGACATGCATAAAGGTCTTTGGGAGCAGATTAATCACACACGACGCATACAAATGGTGAAACTTTTAATTTAGCACCTCATTTCACTCTGTGAGGGGGAAAAAAAACAAGTTTACAGGCTGGTATTCTGACACAAATTTAATTCTACCCTCCCTTCCTTCAGCACCCCCTGTTAATGTTCTGCTCTCTTTATAAAAAAAAAAAAAAAAGTCTGTTTGGCAGCTATGCAGATAACAGATGGAAGAAAAAGGAGGGGAATTATGAGAAAGATTGATTTCCTGAGGATGAATGGTGTGGTAGTCGCACAGATTTATCTGAAACAGACTTTCTCAGACTCTCTGTTATTATTGAATAAACACGCGAAGCTCCCCCCTGACCCACACACACACACACACACACACACACATGCGAGCACAGTGCCGCCATATGCAGACAAACAAAACTGCGTCCGCGTAGAGGAAAGCTAAGAAAAACAGGAGCACGCTGGATTTGAAAATGCAAATATTGATGGTGATGAAGAAAGAGGGTAAATGAAGGAGACTGTTGAAACTAGAATGGCTCGCCTTAGAAACGCGTCCCGCCCTTAAGATGGAAAAAAAGTGGGTTTTTTTTTTAATTTAATTTTATTATTATTTTTACAAGAGTGTTCTTTGAGCAGTGAGAAAGCGTTGGGATTTCACGAGGACGATTGTTATAGACACAGTTGAACCGAGAATGGCTCTCACCCGAAACGTGGACCGCCTGCAAAAGGCAAGTTGCGGAAAGGGAAAGTAATAAAGCAGTTTTAATAGAGATTTTTCAGGAAATGCTTGAAACTAGAACAGAACAGTGAAATGTTCTCCATTAAAAAAATGTAAAAAAAAAAAAATTTTATTATAAAATTAATTTATAAAAAAATTATTTCAATTGTTAAATTGTTTTGTGTAAAATTAAGTATTAGTCTCTCTGAAAAGAAAACAAATGGGAAAATGGGTAAGAGTAAAATGTTGAAAAAAAATGTAATATAGTCTAAAAAATACATCTTTATTCTCATAACTACAATTTTTCTTCCATGGAAATTAAACAAACGTGATAAACAAACCTGCCATTACAATCTTAATGAACTAATTCAGTGCCACTTAAAAATTTGAGCACCCTTGCCTCGGCTATAAATTAGTACTAGTACCTCATTAATAATATCTGCCTATATTTTACAATGCGGCTCCGAGTGCCAGTTGACATGCTAGTTCCTCATTAAGATATTAAGTTCCAAGATATCAAACAGATAACTATACAGGGTAACGGCAGCTTGCCAAATTGTGAGCTAATTCAAAAATTTACCAAGATTTCAGAGGAAAAAAAACGTTTTTTCTTTGGCTTTTTGCATCTTTTTCTCCCCCCAAAAATGGAACAAAAATAAATAAATAAATGAGCCCTCTCTGGCGCCATCTTGTGCCTCTAATTTCATTTGCAAGAAACCACCCCGCCCAAGGAAAAACAACCAATTACAAACAGTTGGCGTAACAGATGAGGTGCCAATCATTTATCGTGCACTTGCAGACACACTCATAGCAGGCACAGCCCCGCAGCCACGCGCTGGCCTGTTTACCTTGCGCTTCAGGAGCTTTGCTGAAAATATTTTGGAATATCCACCTCCAGAAAGTCTAAAATAAAATCAATAAATACAACTAGCTCACACTGCTAACTCCCCATTTTTACCTATTGTACATCATTAACAAGTGTTTATAAATAATTTACAACATTTATATTGGCATTGCTAGCCCGATTGAAACAGTGTATAATGAGGTCTTTTGTGATCTTCCTGATACTTCTTTATCTTTTGCTCCTCTATTTAACGGGTGTGTTGCACATGCAAGAAACCCTCTGCTTCGTGGAATTGGAATTGAGCGCAAAAGTGACATTACGCGTCCTCTCACGTTCTCTCCGCTCAAGTCCAATACAAGTTTAGAGCAAAAGCGCAAACAGTGTCCATCCCGCACGATCCGTAATGCAAACCAGAGGCTGTAACTCTCTCCCCCTCCCTCCGTCTCTCCCCCCTCCCTTTGCAGTCATCTCAAAGCCGACCCAAGGACCGGCGAGGACGGATACAGTTCCTCGTGCGAGCCTTGTAAAAAGGCCCAAAAACAAACACAGAGTAACAAACATTTATCAGCGGCGGGCCGGTTTAAGAGCGCTGAAATAACAGAGATGAGGATGCTGATAAAGAGGAGACAGGAAACGGGTTGGTGGGGTGGAGGGGGGTTCTGCTCTCGTGTTTCAGTTGGGACCAGTGCCCCCCCCCCCCCGCCACCACCACCCCACCTCCTCCTCCTCCCCCGTCTGTCTGTCTGTTTTACTGACATACATTGACCACAAGCCACCCCGACCCCCCGATATTAACGCAGGGTCTGGTAACCAGCAGCGGGTCCATTACATGTGTGGACGTTTCCACACAGAGTAACTCATTACACACCAATGCCGCTGTAATTCTTCAGAGAGGGGATTCTATATATTTGCTTTTTCGCCGGTGCGCCTCAGATTCGGCACAAGACAGGGCAAAGCCAGGATTAAAGGTTTAGCTTTGTCAATCAGAGTGAGAAGCCGGCGAGATTGAGATTGAGAGAGAGAGAGAGAGAGAAAGAGAGCGAAGGCTGCTTCATCGGTCGAAGGAAAAATAGGCGCGGGCCGACGGCTTCACGTGGGCACCGTGTGACTCAGGTGTTGGCGTCACCCTCATTCGCTTCTCAATTATTTTCCACCTCGGGAGAGAGGATGGACCGACTCATCAGAGCTCGAGATAACAGTATCGAGCCTGCCTTGAATAGCAAAGGAGATTCAGGGACGAGGGGATAGGATATGTGCTTGTTGCTGGGGCTGCTTTTCAAAACTGAAGGCAAAGATAAAAATGCATTGTGTACTGGAAAAGTGCTTTTTAAAAAAAATCCCATATTGTCACTATTCTCATTCAGGGTTTTTTCCTGGCTAAGCGGTACCATTCCAGGGCCATATGTCCCGCCCCCAGCGGTCTCAAAAAAAACAAAAAAACAACAACAAAAAAACACTGACATCCATTTTTTGGGTTTTTTTGTTCTTTTAACGTTTTATGAAATAAAAAATACTACGACAGATCTCTAAAAAGCCAGAGGGCGTTAACGCTCGTTTAAGATACGTCCTTGGTTACAAAACAAACATCTATTTACCTCTTTGAGTTGCAACAAAATTGGCAGACACAATGACAAAAGCAAATGAGGGTTTTGGGATAGACAGGCAACTGTTCCCGCTTCCTCGCCGTGATTGCAGTTAAAAATAACCCAACTAGTACAACGCCGGTCAGGTAATAACAGTTTTCGCGACGGCAAAGCTTTTAGAGCCAGACTTGGTCCGAAATCAGACGGAGGTTGCCGCCACCGAATTTTAAAAGCAGGAAAAATCCTGTTATTAGCGCCTGCGGACCAGGCAGGGCAAACGCCCTTTTGGGATCACTGATTATTATTCTTACGATGAATTAATCGCCACCCGAGGATAGTTCATGACAATCAGAAACCAGTTTCACAGATCCACATGAAATTGGGTGGACATGTCTATCATACCAAGAAGTATTAAACAGTTCAAAGGACCAGTGCCTGAAATTGAACAGGAAATGGAGCATTTTGGTTTGATGCAGCCATTTGGGGCCAATTCTAGGGCTCGTACTGACGAAATCCGATTTGGGAATTCGCACTAATCAGAAGAAGGTATACTCGATAGATGGGTGAGGCTAAATCCCTCAGCTTCTTTACCAACGCAAAATACTATGGGCAGACCTTGGCGTCATTGTTTGTTTGCAAAATGCAGTGCGAATGCCCATTCATCGCTGTATATTCATCAGATATATTAATTTTAAAAAACACGAGAGCTTCGTTTTTGAATTTTCTGAATGTTAAGTGTAAATGACTTGTAAGACAATGTGGTAAATACAAATTGACATCAGCCAATGTGCGTTCGATGACGATCTTAGGTGAATTGGATTATAAAGATTGCTGTATTATCCCACCAAAATACATTTAAAATAAAATTCTAATATTTTATTGCATTTGTAAATAATTCACTGAGTAGTAAATGCCTAATATCTAATGTCTACCTAACTGCTAATTACAAGACAACACTCAGATTTGTACATAGCCACTTTAAAGTTAATGTACTGGAGTAGGTGCTCAACTTTAAATGAATGCAGGGGAAACAACAACAACCCAAATGACCAGGGGTTTTGGCTGTTCAGCTGCAGTTTGTTTGTTTTTTTGTTTTGTTTTTTTAAATATCCGTGTGCATATTTAAAAGTACCAGCATTGCAGCAGCATCCCAAATCCCTAATCCTCTTTGCTAGTAGAATAGCATGTATGGCAGCGGTACAACACATTCCTTTTCTCTGTCCTCAACTGTTACTCAGGCTGAAATCAAATTGAGTGGGTACACAAATATTACCCAAATATATATATATAAAACAAATAAAAATAAAATCCCTAGTTTTTTTTTTTTCTTTGTCATACCACAACTGATGCTTAACAGAAGGGCTGTTATGTAGGACTGTTTTTTGTTGTTATTGTTGTTTTATGCACCAAAAACATTCAACGTGACTCGCTGAAAGCCAAAAAATTAAAGGGTGTTTGAAAATTCAAAAACTATTAAAAGAGATACCCTAAAAAGAATAAGCCATATAGAAAATGGATGGATGGATATAATTAAAAGTTGGATGGATATAATTAAAAGTTTTTTTTTTATTTTTTTTTTTTTTTTTTTAATTCGGATATTTTATTTCTAGATTTTTAAAGCGGAACAGGGTTGATATTTTTTTTCAAATGTCAAAAATATGTATAAGAAAGAAAAAAGGAAATTATGCTTTTTTTTTTTACATAAAAAAAAATTCTAGTTTTATTATTGAAAGAAAAAGTTGTAACTTTTTAAACTGTAATGGGTCAAATTAATTGAAAACTATATATTTTTACTTTTTTTTTTTTTTTTTTTTTAAATATACATTTTTAAACAGTAACCCCAGTCAAATGAATTAAAAATATGATGCAACACATTGACTGCTAAGTGATTTTAAAAAAACAAAACAAAAAAAACAAAAAAACAAAAAAATCAGAGGAAGGTTGTTTGCAAATGAAAAAGTAATTACAAATCTATACCTATAACAGGAGCTCACCACAATGACGCAACTATTCACATCCATCACGTACTCTGCAAGTTCCCCATGTACAGTATGACAAAAGCAGTCGTACCGCAACTTTTTAAACATAATAAAGTCATCACACGAGAAAGAAAATAAAACATGTGGTACACATTTGAAGCGACAACTGCAAAACAAAAGTTCCCATTTCTCTTCCCGATTCAACATGCCTCAAAGTTAGTCATTAAAATGACATGTCAGCCACCGACTTCCTGTCAGGAGGACATTAGTGGTCGAGCGCCAGGGTGTGTGTGTGTGTGTGTGAGTGAGTGCGTGTGTGTAGGTGGGGGGTTGCAGGTCAGGATGCCAAATTAAAGGGGAAGAGTGGTGTGTGCACTTATACTCGCTCACGATGTGCTCTGTCAGCCCCCACTGCCTGTAATGGCACGAGGAGGGCCACTTAACGAGTAATCATCCCCCCCCCCCGGCTGTGTCCTTCATTCCATCCATTCTGCCCCCCCCCCCCCCAACCACCACCCCATCCAGATTCCTGCTCTGATCTCCAATCATAAATGAAGTGCAGATCAAGAGCAGGGACAGTGGTCCATACACGCACATTCCCCCTTTGGCAGGCATCCCGTAATGACAGAGCTCTTTGGTGTGTAAAGAGGCCAACCAGGCCTTTGAATGAGGGATGACTATGTCTAATATGTTGGCCTCGTACGCTTTGAAGGGCCATTTTCTGGTCGTAGGTACAAAATGAGGTCACACCACACCACCGCACCCCACTCCCATCTCGACCTGCTGCCTGATTGCGGTCGGGGCGTATTAGACAATTATTTTCATTATAAAAAAAAAAAAAAGCGCAGCGAAGTGTCTTAATATTGCCTCGCTCACGCACATCGCAGTGGAGCCTCTACAGCCTTAATGCGGGATTCATTCTAGGCCTGTTTTGCTTTTTTTTCTTTGACACTTAAAAGAAAGCACGCGAGACCACAGCATATCATAGTAGTGCCTTGACATACCAGTTCAATTAAGTTCATGTCGCAAATCATCTTTCCACATTGGAATGAATGGAAATGCCGTTGATCCATTCCAACCCCCCAACATTTTTTGTGTTTTTATTTTTTAAATTTGAAAAATCTCCAGTATTGTACTTTATATAAAAACATACAGCAATAACATAAGTCAATACAATTTGACAGTTTGCGCATCCCGATTTCATGCTTTAATTGAATGGGCATTGTGCATCTGGTGTGCGCGTCTCAGCCACCAGGGGGCAGTATAATATATAGACATGATGAAACACAGAAAAATACATTCCCAACTAAGCTGCAATTAATATTAGTAGTTTTTCAGATGATAAAGAATACAGTTATATGGATTTGAGTATGCGGCGGGACGGTGAACGACTGGTTGGAGCGTCTGCCTCACAGTTCTGAGGTGCTGGGTTCAATCCCCGGCCCCGCCTGTGTGGAGTTTGCATGTTCTCCCCGTGCCTGCGTGGGTTTTCTCCGGGCACTCCGGTTTCCTCCCACATCCCAAAAGCATGCATGGTAGGTTGATTGAAGACTCAAAATTGCCCGTAGATGTGAGTGAGAATGGATGTTTGCTTATGTGTGCCCTGCGATTGGCTGGCAACCAGTTCAAGGTGTACCACGCCTCCTGCCCGATGATAGCTGGGATGGGATCCAGCACGCCCGCGACCCTAGTGAGGATAAGCAGCTCAGGAAATGGATGAATGGATGGATGGATTTGAGTATGGTCTGTCTGCATGTGTTCAGATATAAGTTGTTTAAAGGCTTACAATTACCCCAACATCGATGGTAGTTTTGTTAGCCCATCTATGATGTTTTGAGTTGTATGTTACCATTAAGCTAACTGTCTTTTCCAAGACAAACAATGTGGTTTAGTTAAATACACAACATGTATTTCTCTTTGTTTGATGTTTAGTTTGACAGTAAACTTCAACTGGGAGTGGCATTAACAGGATTCTTCCAGAGGATTGACAATCTATACCTGTGCGCATTGTCATATTGGCTAGTGTCTACACGTGTTGCTGCACCGTTTGTGTTCAAATGTGTGTTTTAAAATTGGCCCTTTTTTTTTGGTTTTTTAAAGAATTGTTCACTCTCTTCCAAACTTCTGCTTGTTGTGAAGTGAGTTGAGTTCGCTGCCAGCATACAGCCTTTGTATCTCAAAAATTTGCTCCCAAGTCAAAGCAAAGAATTGGCCGAAGAAAGGCTCGTATCTCAAGTCGGGCAGCACTGTACTCAAAATGTAATCTTTCACAATATGTCAGGTCAGCTACTCCGCTCTGGCTGTCAAGTACTTGTGGCGATCCGTGCTAATGGACTGCTAATAGAAGTGAATGTTGCTCCCCTGTAGTGGAAAGTGTCACACTGGGGTGATTAATGTCACCCTCTACCCCCTCCACTACTCCTGCCCCACACTTGTCCATCGCTCCCTACCTTTTTTTTTTCCGTCAACCTCCGCCTCCCTTCCTTCCTCTTCGTCTCTCTCCGCGCTAATCTGTCTGTTCCATTTGCTTCCTTTGTGTCCTCGCCATCGTTAGCCATCGCGTTGCGCCATCTTTCTTGAGCCTTTCTCAGGAAGGCAATCGACACGAAAGCAATCAGGAATGTCGAGTTTAGCTCCTCTTGTGGCTTTATAACAAACCAAACATAGAAAAACTAATGGGGGGGGGAAAGGCATGTTTCCACCAGTGGGTGCAGTCACATACAACTTAACACCTCATCAGGAGCTACATTCAGGCTTGTCCTTACGTCAGGATGGTGTTTGTAAATGAAATATGGTGGTTTTCCAAAGCTGAGACTTAAATGACTTGAAATTTGACAGATTTCAGACTGGAAAATATAACAGCCATTTGGAGTGACATCATCATTTGAGCGTGGCGGAGCCAAGGGAGGATTTAAGTGAAAGTTGCCCTGTAAGAGAGGGGCTCATTCATTCCAGTTGCAGCAAATGGCATTTCGATGGCATATAGTTGGTGCTCAAACTTTCCGTATGAGAAGAATGGGCTCAGGACAAGTCATGGAAATGATAGATTGACGGTCAATTAGTCGTTAGGTGAGGCAAAAATGAAGTCCATCATCAGAGGTGCTGTTAATTCAGTCTCAACTATTTTGAAGGAGACCATCATGAGATCACTTTTGGACAGCTTTCGGATAACATCAGACTTGATTTACACTGCAATTCTGTGTTGTTTTTTCCCCCCTTTTATCGGTGAGTGGCACAATTGGGAAATGCATCACGGAAGCGTACGTAGAAAAAAAAAAGCTACATATCTTCAGCTCGGAAGCAAGCCTCTTTCAAATGTGGATAAAAATGGGATATGTATGAGATATCTGCAGATGCAAGTGCAGCTTGAATAATTATTCAATTAAAACGTATTGCGCAAAATAAACAAATAAAAATGGTACCTAATTGTTTTAAAACAAACGGTTCTAAAATATTAACTACAAATAGATTGCGCTTAAAAGTTCAATACAACTGAACTGTACTTTAAAAACAAAAAAGCCACTGTAACATGATGCACACTTTCAACATTTAATTTAGTGATTAACTATACACTTTGAGAACCACTGCAATAGATTAATATGGTGTAGATATGCTACATTAGGGGTGTATAGAACATTAAACATGGTGTATATTTGCTACATTAGAAGTGAGTCCATCATTAAAGAAATAAGCAAAATATCTGCCGCTTGATAGTTAGCCCAGGCCAAAGACTAAAACTATGAATTCCTACTTTGAATTTGAACTTCACCATCTTGCCTAGCGGGGGGGGGGGGGGAATATAAAATGCCACAACTACTGTTTCAAGTCCTAAAATAGTGTTCATATGTTTTCTTTTTGTCCCCGCCTCATAAATAATACACGGCATCAAGTGCAGGGGGAAAGCAGCAAGCTCAGCAGACGTTCTTTCCTCATTAATTATCACTCGTTACCAGCCAACGCCGTGCACCTCTGACCCATGGGTCACCACTTTCCTACCAGTTTGAGCACATTGTTTACTCAACGCCATCTTACTTCACCTGAGCAACACAATGCGGAATCTTAATATCCCCTCAATTACATCCCGGTGCCGGCTTTAATCGCGTCACGCTGGAAGCCCGCCGAGGTCGGCCAAGGGCTATCGTGTGAGGTAATTCCTAAGTGCTGTTTCCCTGCGTGCACAATGTGCTCATTGTGCACGCAGAGCCTCGCTTGGAGAGTGACCGCTACGGTTGTAATGTTAGCGCCCCCTGAGGAACAAGTTGTCAAGTGGCGGGGAAGCCTGCAAGAATCATAATGATAGAAATAACAGTCGCTTTTAACGGCGTTCTTAGGGGCAGCTCTCAGGCCGGTCAAAGCGAGATCATAAAGTCTTGAAGTGCATTGAGTCACAGCGTTTTAGAGACTATATATATTAAACATCCTTTAACTTTTCCGCCCATCAACAACCCCCAGAGGACGCGTCATCAAAGTGGAGCATAAGAACGCCATTGTGTGTGTGTGTGTGTGTGTGTGTGTGGGGAGGGGGGGGAAGCCCGACTGGCACCCTGAGCTGAACTTAATGCCCGCCCGACGTAATCATCATTGCCCCGCAGGCGCACATCAAAATAAATTTACAGTCTTAGTCAAAGTCAACATCTTTTTTTTTTTTTTTTTTTTAACACCAAACAATAAACCTCTATGTTTTGCTCTCCTGAACTACTTGTGTTTTAACTCGGATTTCACAACTCATAAACTTAGCAATGGCGCAATCCTATTTGACTATTCACAAAGAATACTTCTATTCAAATCACAGAATTAATCAAATTGAGACCATTTGAATGAACACTCTTTTTTTTCCCCCCTTTCTTAATGCATTGCTGAGGTATCGGCAATGTCAATACCCAAAAACGAGTGACTCGGGTAAAAAAAAAATTAATCCGGACATTCCAAATATACAGTATAGACAATTGGTTGGATGGATATCAGAAATAAGCAAAGGAGAATGGATTTTTTTTACATTTTTAAAATATTTTTTGTCTAGATTTTTAGATTGTACAACTCATGTATAATCTGAAATGGGCAATGGTGGCACTCTGTGGTGCTTCACCCTCCTGTTATGGAAAATCTCGGATACACAAAATGTGTTAATTGATGAATATGATGAGTTGAATGCCAAGTCATCAAAAAATGAAATACAATAGGAATAAAACAAAAGTATGTGTTTTTGTCCATTTTGAATGTCTCATTTCAAGGTTTTCAAAGTGTGGCTGATGGTGCAGTGGTACGTTTTCCTGATTTAGGTGGAGGCAGCGTGGGTTCAGTTCCCCCTGACTGTGAATGGTTGTCTGTCGCTATACAGTTTGTGCCCCGCGACTGACTCTCAACCAGTTAAGGGTGCAGTCTGCGTTTCGCACAAAGTCAGCTGGGATAGGCTCCATCACAGCCACCAGCCTAAAAGGGATAAGCAGTACAGAAAACGGGTGGATTGATGGACAGATGGATAGATGGATTTTTCAACTGTAAAATGAGTCAGATCGACCAGTAAGATAACAGAAGGGTTAACAGGAAAAATTACAGTGCTAACTAGTGGCCTGGAATGTACAATACCAGCCAGTAAACAACAACTTTCAATGTTTTCGCAAGAGAAATCAACAAAAATGAACACATTTGTGAAATTCTTTGAGCAACTGATTACAGTTTTAATCCTCTCCTTTTATGCTCCTTGGCTCTGAGCACAAAAAAATAGGGTCATTCTAAAAATAATATACAGTATTTTTCTATGCATTTTGGGCTTTTGACCACACTCTATTTTAGAGTGACTGCGTTTTTCCAAGACCTCTGCCAGCACAAAGGTTGCCCAAAGCCCTGCGTGGCTGTGTCACTGGGGAAAAATATGTTTTTGTTTATTGCTAGACTCCTTTCACACACTTATCACTTTTTTTTTTTTTTTTTTGTATGATTGACCTTTTCTTCAATTGATTGGCCATTGTTTTTACTCCGTCTTTTGCAGGAATTACCTTCTTGAAGCTTGTGATTGGCTGAAAGGAATTACAGTGAGGGGGTTATAGTGCCACCTGTTGCTTTGGCTGAAAATGCTCTTACAATACCATATCAAACACCGTACATAAAATCAGAGATGTAACTGTAGCTTTCTATGAGCGTCACGGCTAATGAAATCTTAACCACCGCAAACGTTTTGAGGTATTCACTCTGCGTCCAACCGGATTATTACACTAAGCCTCACACGTACGCACCCGGACTTTTCGAGGGGCCCCGCCGGAGACACCTGAAGTACATCTGTTCTTGCACAAAGGCTTTCCAATCAAGATGCTGTCATGGAGCGCCCGGCAACCACTCAGGAAGCTTCTATCTGTCTCAACCTGTCTTCTTTGTCACCAGTTCAGAAGGTTAATGAGAACTCTTATTTCCCAGAACTCACTCACAACTGGAAGGGATGACGATGGGGGAGGGAAGGGTACGGTCGGTACAAGTTAAAATGAGATTAAACGTACTTTGCACACAAATATAAAACTTGAATGGCTCTCCCAGTGGACCTCCACCAAGGCCCAGTAGAGCTGAGTTAGATTAGAACCACATAGTGGAGCACCTCCCGCATAAACTGAAATGTCATCGTTAAGATTCATGCTCAGAGGAAAATTTCATCCCGATCTGCGCCAAAATGCTGGGCTCTTTGAACCCCCTAATAAAGCGGTATACGGACATACCGATTTTTTAAATGTGAGAGACCCCACACAATGTGGAAATACCGCAAAGTGTAATTTTCACCAATCACTCAATGGGATAATCAGTAGAAAAATCGATTCTAAAAATACTCAATAGCTGCAGCATCTTCACCACACACAACCATTCCAACCAACAATCCAGACTGCCAGAAAATACAAAGAAGAAAAAAATAGCAGAAGAAGAAGAAAGATGATAAGCCAGGCTGACTGTTAGCTTATCTGGTAGCTTCAAGTCGCTTCCCTGGCTCTCGTTACGTTTCACATCACGATCAAGAAGGCTGTGGCTCGCTCCAATCAGCGTTGACCGCACGCATAAGGATTTGCAATCGTAAATATTAAACAGGTTTAACGTTTAAGTTTGGAAAAAATCTCTCCTCCAAATCTGAGGCTTAACCACACACATAAGAAATTGTAAATATTGAAGGAAAAAAAATCAATAATTCAATAAATAAATACAAATAAAATAAATCACTCTTAACACGCCCCACACCACAGGATAAACAGTCATGTACATCCCAAAAAAAATCTTGCCTTTGGTGACTTTGAACCGAAGGGAGGGGACAATGCTCAAATTTGACCCGATTATCGGTATGCGTGTACTCCGCTTAAGCAACAGAGGTGTTCCAGTGAATCCCTTTGATTGTGCAGTCCTTTTACACTAAAGATGGGAATCTCCAGCGATTTGAAAAACGAGTCAAGCTCATCAGTGCACCTAAATTAGCCTGTTAATTATACTGTTCTAAGACAATGTTCTGCCGTATCGACCTCTTAATGGCCAGAAGAAGGGCCTTATTCCCATCAAGTCAATGACACAGGGTGGGGAAGGGGGATCTCTGGGGCTCTGGTGTGGGTATTATGTCATTGCAACGTGCCCGTTAAAAGAAACCAGACCCATTATCCACTCCTGCTTTCCCTCTTTTCGCTCATTAACAATGCAGGAGCGAGATGAAGGTCTGGAGCGCCCAGATAAGGCTGCTGGTTGCCAAATGCAAGCGTGCGTCGCCTTTTTCAAAGCTTCAACTTCTGTGATACCTCAAAAAAAAAAAAAAAAAAGTTTGGGGAAGGAAACTTGCCGGAAGTAGTCAATCAATCACTGCCTACACTCGTGGAGGCAGCACCAAGTCACCGAATTACACTGGTCAGTTAGTGCGGCAGAACTGTGTGGGTGACACACGGCCAAACACAAATAAGCCCACACTGCCACCACGTAAGTAAGCACGGACTGGTTATAGGTTGGAAGATATAATGAGGTTTTAAAAAGTCACTGTCAAAACAGCTACAAATTTCCATCAGTGGTATGAGCTGGTTTTTGGGAGTCATCAGTGAAGGCAAAGTGACACAACTCCTCCCTTTCCCGTTGTTGCTGCGAGCAAGTCAGTGAGCCTGACGACTTATGCATATACAAAAAAACAAAAAAAAAGTGCTAGCTAATAGCAAAGAGCAGAACTACGAGAGCGCCACCAATCACTGTTCGGCAAATGCAAGGTAATATTAATACACTAATATACGTCTTGAAACGAACGTATGCAACCAACGACACGAGTTTGCGTGTCTACAAATGGCGAATACTATAGAATAGCTAGCGAAGCAGATAACTAGCAAGGCGAATTTCCACTGTAATGTTAATTCACAAAGCGGTGAGGAGCGGCGAAGTCATTTTATGAGAAATACTGTAACTATGTTTACTGGTGTACTAGATTTTGAGTTCATTTAGGAAGAAAAAAAAATCAATATTGAATTTTTCTTTTTTTTTTTTTTACATTAGCACCTAGCTATTAAGCTAGCTAACCAAAATCCAATCCTTTTTCACTTCCCGTTGAGTTCTTCTCGGAAGGTAAATGGCTCCGCGTGGCTTGTGACGTTATCTCAATGCAGGCAGTTATGTGAGAGGGGAGGTGGAAAAAGAAGAAGAAAAAAAAAAGACCAAAGAGTGGCCTGGAAATGTTCTGACAATAGAAACGCCACCTTTGTTTTGCTGAGAATGAGGAATGTTTTCCCTCCGTTTCCCCTCGAGTTGACATCGACATACAAATCCAATTGAGTTGAGGTCACATAAATAGCTTTTTGGACCATAAAGGCCCTCATTATGGTGGCTTTTTTTCTTCTTTGAGTCAGTGATTAAGATTGACACATTTTAATGATGCATGGTTATAAGTAATTCTTTTGTATAACATGCGAACAATATTCAAATGGAACCCATTTGGCAGCACTGCATAGGCAAGAACGATTCATGTTTTTATGGTCTACAGTAAATACAGTGATTGTCTTGTGGTGCTTTGTACACTTTGTCCATTTATTGTATCACTTTTGAAAAATCTTGTTTTTGCTGTGACTGTTAAGAATTATAGTTGTTTGGGGTTTTTTGTTTTGTTTTGTCACAGTAGTTGCTGCAAGTACATAGCATCATTACCCTCCCTGCACTTTTCGCAGCATGCATTTTCAAATAAAGCAAATACCAAGTCAACATTGAAGCACTAAATGAGCGCACGACGTTATCTCAGTATGACGCCATCGAAATCAAGCCCCCAAAAAGCCACACTTTGATCCCATATTCATAATTATCTGAGAGCTTAACCTGAGCTTTTATTATTAAATTCACGGCTCCCAGGAGGAGTTTTTAGCCCAACTTTTCTCCCCCCCCCCCCCCCAAAAAAAAGAGCTCATGCGGACTTTACCTTGAGCCAGGCTGGCGCGGATCATGGCCAGGAGCAGAAGCGGCAGCAGCGCCGGCAGGGTGAGCATCTCCGGCGGGCACCTCCTCGCCTGTCTCCGGGCGTCTCTATCAGCGTCGCGGCCCATGACGGAGGAGCCAAAACTGCGCTCCCCGGAGGGGGCTGGTTGCTCGTTTTTTTCTTGTTGTTGTTTTTGTTTTTGTTTTTTTTTGGTTTTTAAATAGCAGATGATGAATCAAAAAAATAAAACAAACAGCCCTTCAATAAAAGTAGCGGCGTTAATTAATCCCAAAACACTTTTGTGGCGCTCCACCAGATTGAATCTTGTGTCCGTGTGCTGCACACGTGAGCGGCTCACTTGTGGATCGAAGCCCCGGTGCCCGGACGCATGCTCCGGTTTAAGTCCCCCGCCCCACGCCGGTGGCTCGCCGCTTTCCCCCAAAATTCCACGTTGCGAGTGGGAGTGAGCTCCGTATGACTTGTGACCGTGTGCTCTCCTTCCACTGACTGCGTGGACTGAAACGGAGAGGAGAGGAGAGGAGAGGTCTCTGCAGGCTACCTTTGCTCCTCCAGCCAATCCACAAGCTCCTGCAAAGTGGCGGCGCGGCGACAAAACCTGGCCTGGATGACGCCGGCGAGAAGGAACGGAGGGAAAGCCGCAAAGTGGAGGAAAAAAACATACAGTCGTCCCCCGGTTAATCGCTGGAGACGGACCGCGAATAACGAAAAGCCGCGGATAATTGATGCCCGTTGGAATTGCCATCGGGGTGAAAAATAAACAAAAAAAACTTTTTCACATTGTAGTATTCAATTAATACGCTACAGTGCTGCCTTGACTTATGAGTTTAATTTGCGCCGTGTCGTGCTCGTAACTCAAAACAATAATATTGCAACTCATCTTTCCCTATTAAAATATTTTTTTTTTAAATATTAAAACTACAACTCTACTGTTTTCTACTTCATAAAAAATATACACTAGTAACATAATTAGAGTGTAAAGGATTCAACAGTTTGGGCATCATGATTTCATTCTTCAATTCAACGGGCATTTGTGCTGCCCGTTATGGACTTACTTACATCATAAATACAACAAGACAGTCACACAGCAAAGTTAGGTACACTGCAGTCAGGTTAGTTATTTTTTTTATTTTTTTTTTTTTGCAGAGCCAGGAGATACAAATTTCATTTGTAAATCAAATCCCTCGTGAGGAAAAATAGAATATTGTACTTTATAAAAATGTAGAGTAATTATATAAATAAATAGAATTTAAAAGATTGAAACCATTTTTTGGTCACTTTGCATCAATTGTATGGCCATTGTGTTGCTGTATAAGACAGACTGATGGATATAATGTAAATGAACGTCTGTACAATATAGACGTCTCAGCTCCTCTCAGCTCATCTCAGCCCCTTGCAGAGGAAAAAGAATATGTGGCTGTGAGTAGGCTACTGTTATATTGAATGTCTACTGTAAATGTGTTGCTGCAGCGTTTGTGTTCAAATATCAGTTGGTTTGTAAAGGTTTCTAGCATTATGTGTTAGCATTAGCATTAAGCCAGTGGATTAGTTTGCCGTGAGATTGTTCTAATGTAATATATGCGCATTGGCTCAATAAAGGTTGGGAAACTGGTCTACACAGCACTTACTGTAATGTATTGCATCTCATTTGCGTGTTCAGGTGTACCTAATGAAGTGTCCCATTAGTGTAAATCTCATTGCATGGAGGAAATTTGCTTATGTGATTCAAATTAAAGGCTGGGTTTCTATGTATGACGGATGTGGAAGCAATGCCCGCCTCCTGGTGATTAATGCGAAATATGAGCTTGACACTATCTTTCGCCAAATGAAATGTGATGACTTTTAAAATATGAAATCTAATTCTCGCAGCCCTCCATCACCATTTGCTGGGGATGTCAGTGGGCAGCTGTCATCGCTTTCAGCTTCTGGCTTTCATGTAAGGAGGATGCAGGAAATTACTCCTGTCTGGCCTGCTGGGATGAGCGGGGATCATTTCAGTTTTGGACACTTGCATTCAAAGGCGGCATAAGGTAGCACGCTTTGTGTGTAAGGTGGCGTAAAGAGTGCGGAAATAGGTCAGCCCAGCATGAATTCATCGCTATCATCACATTCCATATCATCTCATATGTGCTCGATATGAAAAGCCGAGGGACGAAGGCGAGGTCGCCGTCATCCTTAAGCAATCCCGAAGCGATGCGCATGTGAAACACTATCTCCGGCCGCTTATATCCACTTAACCCTGCCGACGGTGTGTCACAGATCGGGAATTCTCCAATTGGGCTTTATTTTTCCGATCCACGATGCTCATATAACCTCGTCTTTTTTTTTTGCTGACTGGAGAGGAAAGAAATAAGCAAAGCCTTCAGCTGGTGTTGCTTGTAGCCCATCCCATTCAAGGTTAAATAATGTGCACTGAGACTCAACTGCCATTTATTTGTTGCCTGCTACCTTGAACACGTTTTGCCATTGTTGGCAAGCAGTGTCACGCCACATCCAGCAGATGGCGGTGTGTTGAAATAAACTTTGACCTTTGCTGCGTGAGAGAATGAACATTATCCATGGGATGTCACAAGCTGTTGCCAAAGCCCTGGCTAATAGGAAATTGGTAATTGGTGTCAAGGAAACAGTGTCGGTGAGGAGCTAAATTTAGCGCGGGTTGTTACAGACAGTCTTCCTCGTATGCGTATGTTTTTGCTCTGCTGAGTGGCTATTAAAAATTTTAAGCTAGCAGATGATGCAAGTCTGGTTATTGCTTTACAATTTTGGTATTTTTACGTTTGGGAAGGCAAAACATTTTTTCAAAATCAAGTCATCTGTAAGCAATGTATTATAATGTAATGTTGTAAGATGAGTTTGGAATGATAAAGTTATTTCCGATCGTAGTTCGTTTTATATTTACTGTTTAACTATGAATAGAGGCAGTAAGAAATATTTTTCTTTACTCGCGTTTTTTCATAGCGTGGGCGATATTACTGTTGCAGCATACCGCTCGTCGCTTGTTGTCCAGTAACAGCAGAAATATTGTGGGTGTTGAAACACCCACATCGCCCTCATGTGCGACAAAAAGTGTGGGTCGTAAAAGCTTTCACGAAGGAAAGTGTAAGTATTGAATTAGGCACAAGTGTGGATGTTGAACCACTGCCGGTGTGACAAAAAGTCTGGGTATTGAAGCCTTTCACCAAGTAAAGTGTGAATGGTGAAACACCCACATCCCTGCATGGGTGTTGAAACATTTTTTAAAGTCTTGAATGCACAAGATGTTGATTGGGAGCTTAAAAAAACTGCTTTGCTCTAAACCTTACTTTATATTGTCTCAATTGCTATTCAAAACAATGGGAAATTAATCTCATACAATTTTGAAATAGATAATTACAAAAGGGTGTCAACAAACGATATATGCGAAGCCTCGTTGTCGATACTGAGAAGAAAACAACACACCAAACACCTCCCGCTCAACCGTGGGAGCCCTGAAGCAATATGGCGTCTACAGTAGGCGTTAAAATGCGCAATATGACACAAATGGTGAGAAGTGTGAATGCCACCCGGGTTGGTAACACCTCCAGCCCTTTCCCACAGCTACCCACCGTTACAAGTCCACGTCTGTCAAGAGCAATGTCTTCGGGAGCGCCGCTTGATGGATGTTTTACTCTCAAAGGAAACCCGACACTATAATGCATGACGACCTGGACCTGGAGAGGATGGGGGAGGGGCTGGGGAAGAATTTGGGGGGTCCGAGCTCGGCGGAAAAGATCAGTCACTTCAGGCAAAATGTCTTTCCCATTTAAGTGCAAGAGCAACAGAGCCCCTGAAGTTTATTTGCATGCTTTATGACTCATGGAGACGCTGTTTATGTGTGTGTGTGTGTGTGTGTGTGTGTGCGCGCGCGCTTCAATCACAAAGAGCCTCAGAAAAGGAAGTAAGATGACTTTTTAAAAGCACATCGTAGAATAAACAGAGAAAGGCTTTAAAGGAGACAGTGCGATGAATCCAATATCCAATAAAGGCAATCTATCTGGAATTCACCCTTGCCATCAAAAATGGATGTTAAGCTCACAATCGGGCCGAATTTGTGGGGTGCATTAACAGTAACTTTTCCTTTCCGATCTGCTTGGAGAATCGTCTGGCCAACAATTGGAAATGTTCAATATTTATGATAGCAATTTATTTCTAAGGCATGCATGTGAGGTGCAGGTATTATTTGTGTTGACTTGGAGTCGCCATCGCCACGTTCTACACTGTGACTTTGGATGTGCGTGGCTTTAAAAGGCGGGCCCTGGCCTGGTGAGTGACGTGGGTGTCAGCTCATGAGAGTGTAGAGTTGGCTGGCTGTTAACAGTCATCCAGGTCATGGTAATCTGCAAAGGTTGAATCAAGGGAACTGCACTTTTCTTGTTTGTTGAAGACGTTTGACTTTAAATTAAATGCGAAACGACTTCCACTAACAACAAATCTATTTGCCTTGAATCAGCCTTTGCGGAATATGTGTGGTATGCTTTCGCCAGGTGTCCCTAATGAAGAGAGCTGTGATGCATCATCACAATAGTTCAAGGTCTTCAGGGCTAACTCGTTTCCTTTCTCCTAATGGAGCCATTTAGCTTAAAATATTAGAATATCCACCACTTTACTCCAGACAGCAGAAAGAAAAAAAAAAATCACTAAAACTATTAGATGTAATTCCGACTGCATTTACCAGCCTTACTCAGAGCACTTTACATTATCGGATTCCACCGTTCCGACCTTGCGGAAATGTGTAAAATGACCACGACCTCTTAGCGGCACGTTATGAAACGGCGGCGAGAGATGCGTTTAAAAATTTCACGGTGCAATCCCAACGTCCTGCGCGGGGCCAATAAACACTAGACTGTGCCGCGGCTACGGGCTCTTAGGGGGTTTATATCACTGTAGAATGATCATGAGCAGCAAGGAACAAATGTTAACAAAAGTGAAGATTGTGAAGTGTCGAATTAGGTTTGTACAATAGTTTCTGCAACCAGCAGTGTGCACTCTCACAATAAAGAGCCATTAGATGGCAGTGAATCAGAGGTGAAGCAAACTGTGCTTAAAGTGTAAATGTTTGTCCCCTAACAAGATGTTTTAGATATCGCATACATCTGGTTGCTCATTGTGCGATAACAGTGGGAAAACTGTGGGTGTTGAACTTTTTCACAACTGGAAAGTGTCGGAGTTCCAATGCCCACATACCCAGCGCGTACAATGAAAACCGTGGGTGTTGAAACACGTGAAATCTCCTGCGAATGCAACAAAATTTGTGGGTTCTGTTACAGGGGTAAGTGTTGCTACTGAACCACCCACATCCCATGCAGGTGCTACGAAAAATGTGGGTGTTGAAACCGTTCACCGTGAAAAGCGTGGGTGTTGAAACATCCAGATTCCCCGAGAGGTGTGACGAAAAGTGTGGGTATTTATTAAACCTTTCACTAAGAAAAGTGTGGTTGTTGAGACACCCACATCCCCTGTGGGTGCAATGAAAAGCATGGGTATTGAAATGAGGGCTGGGAGGGGGAAATGGAATAACTTGGCTAAGTCGACTTCAAAAGTAGGTCGACACAAAACTTCTGCCACAAAGCTCCGCCGGGACCCAAAAAAAAAAAAGAAAAGGAAGTTCCCTTCGGAATCATGTTTGCGTCACCGGAACCCATGTTTCACACGGACATTTATTGCTGACGGACGCATTGTTGGGCCAATGATAAACGACAAAGAAGCGTTTTTAAGTGATTTTTAAGACACTGTTAGATGTGTAAAGCACATATAACATGATAATTATGAGTGACCTGAATGTAATCACAAGCACGCTCATGCTAATCGCGATTGCTAATCCTTTAGCATTTGGCTGCTTCAAATTCTGTACACCAAATTCCTACCAGTAACAACATTGAAGTCCATCCCTCATAAATGTGAGTAAAATGCATGTTAGTATATATATATTATATATATATATATATACAGCTTTTTTTTTTTTAAGTAATAGTGAGTAGGTGATTATTATTCGATTACTCAATCAATAACTTATAGGAGAATCGATTTTGAAAAGTTTCAATAGTGGGTGTCTAAACCGTTCACCATGAAAAGTGTGGGTGTTTAAAGCTTTCAGTGGGAAAAGTGTGGGTGTTGAAACAGCCGTTTCCCCCAGGGTGTGGCCCAGAAATGCAAACAAACATTCGCACTTACATTCGCATCTATGGACAATTTAGAGTCTTTAATGAACCTAATATGCATCGAAGGGAGGAAGGCAGAGTTTCCGGCGATAACCTTAAACATGTATTCATTGTGCTTGTGAGAGGAGCTACGCGGACGAGAGGCACATCTCGGAGTTGTGAAGCAGACGTAGTAATTCTCTTCCACCGTGCCGCCCCGTGAAATAATGATTGAGGTAAATATGAAACGTCCACATGTGCGGGTGAAAATCTCTGCTATGACTTAACACTGGTTTTAAACAGCACACCAGACATCCCATAATGCATCTGGCCACTCAGCGGACGGCCATCTCTTCGCCGTCAGGCAATTGCTCCATTAGACAAGGAGACAGACAGTCGGACTGGCCCATAAACAAACAAACAAAATGGAAGATGCTAATGCACGGGCGACGTAATGCGGTTTGTGTGATGGAACTCTTACGCACACACACACAAACACTTCGACGCAATTCTAATTTGAAAGATAAGCAGCGGAGAGTGAAAACGCAACAGGAAATGAATCACAGCTATAAATGAAGTCACCTTTAGGGATATCCGTCTTTCTCGGTCCCCAAGTTTACAGCGGAGGTGGGAGACTCGAGTCACATGAGTCGAAGTCGAGTCAGACTTACTGTAAGTCGCCAATTTTAGCACTCGGGACTTTCGTGGCTAAAATGAGTGATTGAACACGATTTTGGGGCGGTGTTGTGTTGATGTTGGAGCTTGCTGGACATACAGTGTTTGGTCAAATTTGGAGATGTGAAGATTCAGCCCGACACCGACAATACATGATTTACTCCCACCTCTGGTTTACAGGCGAACGGATAAAGTCAGTCCACCTGCACAAAGGATGCCCACGTAGGCGCCTCGCAGTCAAGCTGCTCGCCGTCAGCTACGGGCACGCTTTACTGCCGCTTCTGATATCAGTATTAAAAGTGATTTGCGGCGCCGTATGTGGCAAGGAATCAAAACTTAATTTAGGCAGATAAAGATGCCATTTGAGAGGGAGCTAAAGTGCTGCATCATGGGAGATGTGTTCCCCGGCGTGCTCTCAGCGCCTCGCCCTTAACAGCACCCTCAGATTTACTGGTTCTTTTTTTCTTCGTCCCCCCCCCGCCCCCACACACTGCTCCATAAAACAGCAAATTTGCTCGCCAGGCGACACAGGCAAATGTTAATGGATTCATTTGTCAAGAACCTTCCACTTATTTACAGTCCTCTTCCATTACCGCCGCTACGCCTGCAGGACGAGAGAGGAAGGAGAAAGGGGGGAGAAAAAAATAAATAAAAACACAGCGGCCAAAGTCAAAATATCGATTTGCCTGTCCATCAAGGCAGAGACTTCCTGTAAAACACACACACACACATACACACACAGCCAAAGACAGTTTTACAACACGTATTCTTCTTTTGTGTAATTGTATTTATTTATTTATTTATTTTACCACTGATGAAATTGTGCAATATAATTCTGACATATGTATCCCATTGGAGTACAGTGGATTTATAGTCTTGTTGTCTTGTTGGTTTCCTGCCTTTAAATATATATATATATATATATATATATATATTCTTTTTTTTTTTTTTTGTGGGTCACAGTTGTATTCGGAATATTTTTGCATGTCGAAGGCTCCATTATTTAATCAGGCCCACCGAGCATTTGCATGAGCAATAGTTGTGTAATATATGAGGCATTCATTTTGCCGTTTTCGCCCCTAAAACTAGTGTTTATTGATTCGTTATTAAATAATCATTACAAAAAGAATGTGTCATCATTTCAACCGAAGGCAATCATTTACTGTCAAACTGAGAGTAACCTTCAACAGGGAGTGACATTTTTTTTTTTTGAAGAACATTTTCCATTCTTCTTATTTTGAAGTGACTTGAATTGAGTTCACCGCCACCATATAGTGCTTGTATCTCAAGTTTGCGTCAAAGCAAAAAAATGGCGCCCTCCTGGAGAAAACTCCGAGCAGGTATCAGGCGCAGCACTATAGGCTAAAGATTTACGACTGTAAGTAGTCAACGTAAGCCTGTGTTGTGTAGTATTAGTTGTAGCGCTTCATTAATCCCCTCTCTTCTTTTTTTTTTTTGATTACAGCAACATCAAATGACAGCGCCAAACAGAAACAGGTCACACACAAGCCACAGAGTGCATGCGTCGAGCGAGTACTGCCAGTTCATCTAAAAAGTATCCCATGTGACACGGCAAAAAAAAAAAAGCCTTTATATTTCATCTTTAGAAACATCATATCAAATGTTTGTCATCTCTATCTTTGCACATGCAGCTTAATATGTTCAATGTTGCAGCAGTTCTGTGTTTATGAAGGAGGCACGGTGATGAACTTTTAGGTCGTGCAATCGTTGCGTAAAAGGGGCTAATGCCACGTGTCAAGCCGCAATGAAACGGCGCAATCACAATCCCCGGGCGCACTGGTTAAAACCCCCGAGCTGATGCCTTAACACTGCCAAAAAACATGAAACATTCACACGCGAGACGCATTCAAATCTTCAAAAGTATTCTATTAGTAATTTCATGAAGGGCACAACACAAGGCTATAGCATTGAGAATTCCTTATTGTGTCTATTCGGACAAGAATTTGCACATTTAAGAAGAAGAAGAAGAAGAAGATAAGAGTAACATGTCATTAGGTTTCTTGAAACATGTTTTTAGTTGTTTTATTATTAATGGCAAAATATTATTTGTAATTTGTATTTTTTCATTTTCAATTTTGGTTATTTTTCTTTTGACCATTTGTTTCTTTTTTAGGTTGAGGTTTAGTATTTTAAATGTTTATTTTCTTCATTTCTTATAATTAAATTCTTGGTTTAATTTTATTTTGTATTCAAGTGTAAAGTTTTATTTTGTAATTAATGTATTATTTGTTTATTTTATTTTATTTTACATTTGTTGTTTTGTTGTATGTGTTTTAATTGGACTGTTTTATTTTATTTAACATTTTATATTATTGCATTTGGACTTTTATTTTAATTTAATTTAATGTTATTATTTTTACTTTTTTTACTTATATTTTTTATTTAATTAGTATGTCTTTTATTATTTTTAATTTATCTTATTATTATTACATGAACCTCTGTCTAATTAAACAGTTAAACTGTCTGACAATTTAGGTCATTTTATTTTCTTGAAAATATTTTTTAATTGAGCTGCTTTATTTTTTTATTTAATTATAATTCACATTTTGTTTTATTTCATATTAATATTTTTTTTTTTTACTTTTTATTTGTATTTTTAATGTATATATATAATTAATATATATTTTTTATGATTTGTTTTAATGTATCTTATTTTACATTCACCACATTTTGGATTGGCCGTGCAGGATAAACAATAAAATAAAAACAATTGCAACAATACACACACAATATATCCTGCACATTATACTGGTTTTGTAGCTAAATATGGCGCCCGGGTTTGTGTGATGGTCACGTGGCTCACATGTAATGTCGCATTTTCTTTTTATTTATTCTGTATATTTAATTTCCTCCACTTCATCAAATAGATGTTCATGCACTCACATTATCTAGCAATAGCGTACAGAATGTATACATTAATCTGCACCAGAATCAGCACCATGGACAGCACCGTTGATTTATCAATAGGCGCTACACCGCTATGAGCACTAGTATTTCATGGCTTTCCTGATCCTCATGTCCAATATCCAAAAATCAGATAAAGATCAATGAGGAGAGGGTTACAATGTCAACAAATGTTGGTATTACCTATACAGTATTGCCCCGCTTATTAGCGGTTCACTATTCACAAGTTCACCTTTTCGCGTTTTTTTTGTACTCTTCACAAAGTGCCGCCAAAACCTGTCTGAATAGGAATTGGTATTAAGGAAGTATGTCAAAATGATACATCTCGACTGAGAGACAAGTTAAATTTAGCCTGGGTTAAATTTAGTGGAAGTTACGGAGAGTCTTATTTTTAAGTGTAATTTATTTTGATACAACCTTTATTACATTTTGTGTGTGTAATACGTTTTAATTGAATCATGGTAGAAGTACAGTTTTTGTATAAGCGCAGCGTTAATGTTCAAACTGAGTAATGTCAATTAGTCTTGTTAAATTTTTTTACAATTCAATGCTCGGTTCCTATCCCTTGCGAATAACGGGGGATTACGGTACTCTCTCATGATTTAGCCTGTAATAACATCTTTCACGCTTTGTTTCATTTATGAAAGATCTTTTTATCGCATCATCACAACATGGTCAATATGTCCATACACGTGAGGATCTGTCGTCGTCGTCCGTATCGCTTTCCTACACTCCCTCCACCTCCCGTAGCGGGAGCCGGTTTGGCTTCCCCGAAGTAAACAGGCATTAATCACTGTGCGAGGGAATTGTCTGAGGGACGGCGGAAAGCTTTTTAACGGGGCCACGGAGAGGCACGGGGGAGCGGGAGATAGATGTTGCGCGGGTGCTTGCCGCCTCTTCTGGGATGCGTGCGGCACCAGCTGACGAGGGGTCAGTGGGGCCACCTTGCTGTAAGTGTGTCAAGGGCAGAGACGGGGAGAGAGGTGCAACTTTGACTTCGGGAGGGAATCTGCTGCGCTTTTGTTTTCTTTTCAAAAGGAAATTGTTAACAAAAGAAAATGCTGGCAATATCTCAACATTATCACATCCATCCATCCATTTTCTGTACCGCTTTATCCTCACAAGGGTCGCGGAACATTATTACAATCGAAGATAATTAACAATTTTTGATATTTTGGCAAGAAAGATTTTCTTTCGCGGGCCACATAAAATGATGTGGCGGCCCGGATTTGGCCCCCGGGCCACTAGTTTGACACCTGTAGTGTACAGCATGTGGAAACCCACCATACCATAGCATGCTGACCTAATGACAAATGTGCACAATTTAGACAACATCATTTCTTATGACAACCCAGATAAGTGAATGTTCTATTAAAAAAAAAAAAAGTCCAAAATTATAAAAATGAAACTGTTTAAAAGTCAAATGTTCTTTTGTGTGGTACTTTGTGTTAGCAGCAAAAGTATGTCATAGTGATTGGGATCAAATCAAAGTTTAAAATCATGAATAAAGTCTGGGGAAATAAAAACCTCAATTTAGCTGTAACATTTGAGAATTGGTCCAAACTAAATATTGGTCTCATATTTTTCAGCGTATGTAATACAGCTCTTGTGTTGGATATCATTAGATTATGTACCTAATGTTGAGGCCTCATTTTGGATTAGCATGATCATAAATTACGTACGCGTTTGGGTCGTTCAAGTCAAGTGTACGCAGAGTTTCAAATCCAAATTAATTACACAAAGTATCCTTGTGACGTGTTTTATGTCGCCCGGAGCACAAAAGCCTTGTTGTTCATGACTATCATGTGCTTTTTTTCATTCAAAAAATACCTGCGTGTTTACCAACGATGCTTTTCTTTGTGCGGGGCCCGGAATGTGCTTTCTTCTAGCTGGCCAGAATTCTTCACCAAAGAAGAATGGCCTCCTTTCACAGATTCACTAAGTTGCAGTTTGTTAACTTTTATGAACTTTTTATACGGCCGCGCCGCGTCTCGGAGCCGTTTGGGGCTACGCTTGTTATGAGCGCGTATAGCACTCAGGGAGACAGCCTGGGAAGACGTATGCTCCTCCCAGCCTTAAAATGGTGCTCTCAAACGTATTGATGCTTTAAAAAGCAGCAAGGAAAGAGATCAATGAAGAGACGTCTGTCGCGTTGTGGCGGCCGCCGCGGGGTATACGTTACGACTTTATTGCGGCTGTGATATGATAATAGGTGAAAATGGTGGCGCTTAAATACGTGGACACACGTTTTGGGACACCTACTGCTAGTGAGTATAGAAGAAAAAACACAGTTGGCACGCCCTTTTCAGACAATGCTGCTGACTATTCTTGCTGCCTGTTGTTTACATTCACATCTTCATAGGAAGTATTTGTATTTATAATAGACCACATAGCCTTATGAGATGTTATTTTTGTAGTTCTATTAGTGTTTATTACTCATTTACATTTACCACATACAATGCTGCTGCCTGTTATTGCTGCATTTGGTTCACATTCGCATCTTATATAGTATATACAATAAACCATGTATCCTCATGATACGTTATTGTTTATATGATGTTTATTACTCGTGGAGTGTTACCACATCCAATGCTGCTGCCTGTTATTGCTGCCTTTTGTACACATTCATTTATACAATACTAAAATATACCACACATCCTCATGATATCTTATGTAATGCAATACTAGTTCGCTTATGTAGTATTTATGACTCACGTGCAGTTTCCACATACAATGCTGCTGCCTATTGTTGCCGCCTTTCTGTGATATTCACATCTACTACAGTATTTATTCACATAGTATCATGTACCAACGTTATATGATATTGTTAGTTTAGCATTTTTTGGCCCAAATATCTTTTAATAATTAAGATTCTAAAGGAGAGTAGCCCAAGCCCTGATCGGTTAAATAATTAATGAATGTGTGCGTCGCGGCCCTTTTTATTTGTGTTGCGTTTACTGTACGGTATCGAGATTTGAATGCGGTTTGCGGCATTAAAGGTGCTTTTGGGTGAAGACGTCCAACAACTGGCATCTTGGCAACGCGGGAGCGACAACGAGCCAGATGGCCGCCAAAGCATTGTTTGGGTGTCGTTAGGAAGCAGCAGATTTCCTACTTAAAGTTTATCTTTCATGCATTGATTTTTTTCTCTCTCCATGTTAAGCTCGATAAAGCTGTCTAACAATTCCGGTAAATTGTGACTTCTGTTGTTTTTTTTAATATAGCCACTGCACTTGAATATTTTAATATGCAAAAATGCCCATTACTTTCATTTTCACCAGTAGCTATTTTGTTTTTGTTCCCCCATATTACCTCATACAGTAGCTTGGGTCGTCTATTAACTTAGCTGCAGAGATCCAAGGCAATTATTCGTAGTAAGGCATTTATTGAAGGGAGTTTTTTTTGTGGTCATTACATTTTTATAATGACAAAAATACTGTATACTCCGCCAAAATTGTCCGTGTTGTATACTAAATGCAGTTATTAAACTCCACTTTAAACTTCAGCTTTACAGATGCCAGTGGAAGAGGCGGTGGTAATGTTACGTAAGTAAGTAATGTTTGTGAACTGATGAAGCCTGCTCGGGGGAGAGGCGAAACATCTTCTAAGACAATCAGAATAGTCCAGTTGCGATCGATTCAGAGGCAACCAACTGGAGACGTTGGAGGTAGGACTGGCTGACTCCAAAGTAGAGTGCATGACATTATTATTATCTTTTTTTATTATACATATCTAACTTCACCATACTTCCTCAACTCTAAGGGCTCTATTTTCATATACGACGCATCTATGGCGGGGCGCAAATGCTGGCGTATCCTGATTTTGGTGCATGCGCAAGGCTCGACAAGCAGGGCGCTCCGGCGTAGCAAGGGTGTGTCCTTTGACATGCGCCCGGTAGAGTGACAATTTGGTGGCAAATGTCGGTCTAAACTGAGACCACGTCCTGGCTCAGCTGGCCTAACACGATTTTCGTGAATTTGATCGGGGGAACAGATAGACAGCAACGCAAGGTCGGTGGATGTCTGGTGGATGACCGATGTATTCCATTAATAATTATGTGAACAGCGGTTATCACCAGCGAATTCTATATTTAATAAGGTAACACATTGTCTTCCACCACACTAGCCAAGAGCAGTGACAAGCTCCACTCTCGCACGTATCACTGGGAATACACATCACCCTCTTCCGAACAGACGTCTCCATGCCAGATTGTCATTGCGCCGCATTTAAAGGGAATGAGAGGGTTGGACGTGATTGAAATCGGCTGCGTTCACCTCAATTTTTTAAATACGTCTGCTTGTGCTCGTCTGCGAAATTAACCACCCGCCTTCGTGCAGATTTACGCCAGTCACAAACAAAGAGCCCATATTCCTTTTTGGACAGGGCTTAGGGCTTTTCACAAAGAACACAAAACCATGAAAAATATGTTTTACACTGCATAACTAGCGATAGGCGCCATAGAAAAAAAAATGTGAAATTCGCTAAATTCGGGATATTTTAATTGTAACAATTACAAGAGGTTTGACTTCCCTCTTACTTTGGGGATCCTTTGGCAGGCTCAAGCAAAAAGTCCAAATTCGTTATAGATGAGAACGAGAGGAAAAACAGCAACATTTAAATCCTTTTATCTCTTGTGTGCGAGCGTCAAACCGGTGGTTCTTTGTCCAGGTGTGTGTGACATGACACAGCCTGGCTTGTGTTTGCCATGACGGGCGCTGATGTCCAAGTCAACAGTGATTTATGAACGCCCGAGGGGGGAAGCTGCACCTTCCTAAAAGCTACTGTAAACACCCTGTAATGACGGCTCAGGAATCTCTTTGACCCTTTTATTTGTTTTGTTTTTTTACATTCCACTCTTATTTTCCCCGCGCGGGAAAACCCCTCCAGGGTACAAGATGAATTATTTTATCAAAAAAAAAGAATCTGAAACCTCCTTTCCTGCGAATCTGACAAGATGGCTTCACCTCGTCGGGCGCCGAGGGATCGTGTTCTCCCGTAACCCGAAACCCGAGCTCATCAAAGAAATTCCAATAAGCAGTAAAGACATTTCCCAGCGAGCGTCCTGTGGGGTTCCTGCTGACGAGGGCGGGGTCGCCGAGTGTCAAACTGCAATCTGCTGCCATGACTCAGCACGGGTCAACGCTAACGTGTCACTCACCCAGCTGCGCCGCTGCGCCGGGCGGCTGGATTTACAAGTGCTCTTTTCGGTTTGAATGACTACATCCGATTTTTTGGGACAGTCCATTTTCAGTGTACAGTTCAGGGAACACGTATCCAAATTGCGGTTAAATAACTTTATAAGCATCAACACCAGACGCTGACAACCCAGAAGTAAACAATAATACATAAATGATACAAATACATGTAGTGTTTAGATGGCCTTCCCACTATTGAGTTAAATTTAGGTTAAACACCACTGGCCGCTGACACCAATTATTTAGCTTATTTAACATTTAATGTTCTGTACAACTCTAATGAAGCCGATTTAGAGCATATTTAATGGTCTATGCACCTTTACTATAGCAATCTTACCTCATATTTAATAATCTATCGCTCATATATATTTAATAGCATATTTAGACCATATTTAATGGTCATATACCATATGTAATAGTCTATACACCTCTAATGTAGGATATATTTACACTATATTTGATGTTCTATACATCTGATGTAACATATTTATATAATATTTAATTTTTACCCGTAATGTAGTATGATTAGACCATATTTAACATTCTATACACCTCTAATGTAGCTTAATTACACCGTAATTATTTTTCTGGACAACTCTTAAGTAGCATATTTAAGCCATATTTAATTTTTCATGCTTTCTCAGTATTTTAAATTTACAGTGGGTGTTTGTGTTGTTTGTGCAGATGCAGTCTATTTGGATGACGCCACCCTTGCATTGACGGGATATAGCCGATCCCAAATCCAAAAGTTGAGGAGGCTTGTTATTGGCAAGTGCCTGCTTCTGTCTCTCTTCACGTATCCAAGATGATGTTTTTAGACACTTTTAATTTGAGATCTAGTTTGTTTTGCTGATTGCGTAAAACTATGCGGTGAGGCAGACAGACAATTGCCTGATCGATAAAATTTGCTTCGGTTTAAAGCAATTCTTATTGTTTTAGTCTTGATTCACACGCTCAACAAACACATAAAAATGCAAATCAGGCATGATTGTTTCGACTGCACCCCCCCCCCCCCCCCCTTTTCATGCTTTAATTTTCTCAAAACTGGACTAGCAGTCAAAATGGGATCGAATTAATAAAGGAAGGTCAGAAAATACCAGTTCACCATTTTTTTCATGTCAGGCGGCTAATTCCATTTCTCCAAAATATCCCACTCTGCTTGGCCCATAAAGTTTTTTTGTGCGACTCAAATGTCAGTGCCTCACCAACCACGAACCTCACCGCACGTCACTGACAGATATCCGACACGTATCGGATTTTTACCCACATTTAGAAGACGCCTGATTCTGATCCGAAGATATTTGATTCCGTGTCTTTTTTTTAAATTTTATTTCCACTGCCATGATGCATATCATGGGGGAAAAAAATAGTATTTTGTCACTTGAACCATGCAGTATAAATCAATCCATTCATACAGGACGTATAGAAAGGGTAATTTTTACTGCTATTGCTGTTTGGAATACAAAACGTGTGTGTGTGTGTGTCTTGCCAAAAAAGGGCTAAATACAATGTACTGTATGTCTGCTCATGTGCAGCCAGATGCATGGCAAGCATCCTTTTCGGAGAATGACCTGCTTGTCTCATTAAAAGGAAGCTGCTGGAGGGGAACGATATGCAAACCAAGCAGGGGAAAAATGAAAGTCGACACGCATGCACACACTCACGAAGACACACACAAACACATGGACACATTCATCGCTCGGAAAGCACTTCAAACTCCACTAATGCTAAAATAAATAAGGCCGGTCAATGACTGTTTTCATATTTACATACTGTGGCATTCCTACTAATAACAACAACAGCGACAGCCAACACATACCAACGATGGCAGAGAAATGTGATGAGGGCCATAAAACCGAATGGAACAGAGCACAGTACACTTTTTATCCTGGCTACTCAGTAAAATATATGATATACTGGTGTATTTGTAATAACAGAAGAGGGACAGAATTCACACCACAAACTCAGCTGTGTTTAGGGTTAACGTGAAGCGATTTGTCTCCCAGGCATGATTTAATGTTTAAAAATGTTTTTCCGATGTACAGTGGTTAACCTATTCTCCCAGTTGAAGTTTACTTTCAAAACTAAATATAAAACAAAGAGAATTACAACCACCTAGCTTAGCCTTTCAGTCCGGTAGCTTAATGCTAATGCTAAATAGCATCTACGTCACGGTGCTATAACTCTCTAAGATTTGCAGTAAACACAAACGGTGCTGTAACACGTAGACAGACAATTAACAGTACTATCTTTATTCTCTGTGAAGAAAATTTAATATTAGTGTCGTACTAATGAACATAGAGGAGTTTGACATCCCAACGAACAGTACTGTCTGTTTTATACTCCCCCCAGCCAAGGTGGGCACACCCAAAAAAACAAAACAGCATAATGGCCATTCAATTGATGTGTGACAAAAATAGATTCATTCTTTTTAATTCTACTTATTTATGTCATTACTGTATCTATTATGGAGTGCTATTCTTCCTCATTAAAATACAAATCACAACAATTGTTGTTGTTGTTGCTGTTGTTTTTTAAGGCTGGAACAGATTAATGGCATTTCCATTCATTTCAATGGGAAAAGATGATTTGAGGTACGACTGCATCGCCTTACGAGTATGGTCCCGTACTTTTTTTTTTTTTTTTTTTTTTAAACTCTTAATTAGTTGAATCAGTACTCTACTTAAATACAGCGTGTGAGTACTTTTGCCACCTCGGACGGTAAACATCAATTCAATTGCGGCTTGATGAAGAAAACAAAAGAGCAGCTTTTAATTGCATTACGGCCGCTTTTGGGCACCAGATTGCAGCCCCGGAGAGCTTCCCGCAGGACCCCCGCTGCGACGGGCTGTGGTCGGGGGGCACAGACAACACCAGAGCCTCAAAAACAGCAGAGAGGGGGACAAGGGGCCGGATGATATCCCCGGACCCCTGCTCGGATTCTGCTGCAGGTTACAATAAGATAGAGGGAGGGCCCAACCCACTGCTCTCCCCTTTAGATGAACCTCTTTTTTTTTTAAGTTCATTTTGC
Organism: Phyllopteryx taeniolatus; assembly: GCF_024500385.1. Taxonomy (NCBI): domain Eukaryota; kingdom Metazoa; phylum Chordata; class Actinopteri; order Syngnathiformes; family Syngnathidae; genus Phyllopteryx; species Phyllopteryx taeniolatus. The sequence goes on from NC_084516.1 coordinate 5,568,002, forward strand.
GGCGAGAAAATGTTATCACTGAAGGGAGGAGTGGCGTTAATATCACACCGTAGCCTACGGTTGTACCGCAATGTGGATCATATCCTCTCATTTTCTCTATCATAGCACTTTTGTCGTAAAACTGCTCCACTTAATCCCACAAAGCACCTTCTAAAAAAAAATGAAAATACAGTGTTGCCTTGAGATACAAGTGGCCCCGCTTACTATTTGGGTAGTTCGTCCATTTTTTTTTGCTTTGACTTGACAACCTTTGCCTGATTTCTTTGCAAAAACGGCAAGATTGAAGCCTATCTTCAGTTCCCACACCTCTCCATGTTGGCGTGTTGTTGCTACAATGCAAACAACGTGGCTCTCAGTTTCATTGACATCAGCGCGACGCTTAAGTGCAGTAACATAATCCCCCCGCCCCGAAACAGAAGGGTTTCAACCTTAGCCAACGGGCTGGGTGGGCAGGAGGGCGTTAGCAGAGCGTTTTACAGCATTATATAGCACGGCACTGTCAGTCGGAGTGTCACGGGCCTCAGGGTCATTTAGATAAGGTTCTCCTCCATCGGGGCTGGCGAATTCAAAACCACACTTATTATTGCCCAAAATGCATTTCTTTCAGCAAGTTTAATTATAGGTTTGTGTCAGAGGAGGAAGGCCGTTAAGCCCTGTTGGGTCTTAGCAAGCGGAAAGACAAAATAACGGCTGCACTGTATTCTTCTTCTCTCGTTACACTGTCAACGTGGCAAAAGTTAGCCGCCCGCTACGCCACGTCGCGTTTTGGAAACCAAAAAAAATAAGTCTCAAACCCACATCGTTGTTCTGTTTCTTTCTATTTTTGTGGCTTGTCAATAATTAGTGGGAGGAAAAATTGCATCAATTATACAACATGTCTTTGTTCCCGTAGTTAGTTCATAACTTTTTGTGCAACATCCTACTAAAAAGTCTCTACTATTTACAGTACTAATTGCAGTGTATTATTATTTTCAATAAAATTCTACTAAGAAGAGGGGTTTTACTTTTTGTAAAATATGCTATTAGTCTCTCTTCTAATTACAGTACTAAAATCAGTCTCTACTATTAGCAGTTCTTAGTTTTGGGGGGCAAAATCCCACAAATGGTCTCTTGACTAATTACAGTGCTTTATTTTCCGTTTGATACTGTACTAAAAATTGGGGCTTCACTTTTTTGCGCAATAGCCTACTAAAAACGGCTCTCTACTGTTTGAGTGCTGCACCTTTTTAGCAGTATCCGATTAAAATCAATCTCTCTATACAACCCCAATTCCAATGAAGTTGGGACGTTGTGTTAAACAAATAAAAACAGAATACAATGATTTGCAAATCATGTTCGACCTATATTTAATTGAATACACTACAAAGACAAGCTATTTAATGTTCAAACCGATAAACTTTATCGTTTTTAGCAAACGACCATTAATTTTATGGCTGCAAGACGTTCCAAAAAAGCTGGGACAGGGTCATGTTTACCACTGTGTTGCATCACCTTTTCTTTTAACAACATTCAATAAACGTTTGGGAACTGAGGTCACTAATTGTTGAAGCTTTGTAGGTGGAATTCATTCCCATTCTTGCTCGATGTACAGCTACAGCTGTTCAACAGTCCAGGGTCTCCGTTGTCATATTTTACGGTTCATAATGCGCCACACATTTTCGATGGGAGACAGGTCTGGACTGCAGGCAGGCCAGTCTAGTGCCCGCACTTTTTTACTACGAAGCCACACTGTTGTAACATGTGCAGAATGTGGTTTGGCATTGTCTTGCTGAAATGAGCAGGGGCGTCCATGAACAAGACGTTGCTTGGATGGCAGCATATGTTTCTCCAAAACCTGTATGTACCTTTCAGCATTAATGGTGCCTCCACAGATGTGTAAGTTACTCATGCCATTGGCACTAACACAGCCCCATAACATCGCAGATGCTGGCTTTTGAACTTTGCATCCACAACAGTCCGGATGGTTATTTTCCTCTTTGGCCCGGACGACACGACCTCCACAATTTCCCAAAACAATTTGAAATGTGGACTCATCGGACCAAAGAACACTTTTCCACTTTTCATCAGTCCATCTTAGATGAGCTCGGGCCCAGAGAAGCCGGCGGCGTTACTGGGTGTTGTTGACTAATGGCTTTTGCTTTGCACAGTAGAGTTTCAAGTTGCACTTACGGATGTAGCGCCAAACTGTATTTACTGAAATTGGTTTTCTGAAGTGTTCCTGAGCCCACGTGGTGATATCCTTTACACATTGATGTCGGTTTTTGATGCTGAGGGATCGTAGGTCACGGGCATTCAATGTTACTTTTCGGCCGTGCCGCTTACATGCAATGATTTCTCCAGATTCTTGGAACCTTTTGATGATATTACGGACTGTAGATGATGAAATCCCTAAATTCCTTGCAATTGTACGTTGAGGAACATTGTCCTTAAACTGTTCGACTAGTTTCTCACGCACTTGTTCACAAAGAGGTGAACCTCGCCCCATCTTTCCTTGTGAATGACTGAGAAATTTAGGGAAGCTCCTTTTATACCCAATCATGGCACCCACCTGTTCCCAATGAGCCTGTTCACCTGTGGGATGTTCCAAACAGGTATTTGATGAGCATTCCTCAACTTTCTCAGTCTTTCTAGTGTATTCAATTAAATATAGGTTGAACATGATTTGCAAATCATTGTATTCTGTTTTTATTTATGTTTAACACAATGTCCCAACTTCATTGGAATTGGGGTCGTAATTACAGCGCATTGTTTAGTTTTTTTTTTCTGTCTGTAATATGCTATTACAAATGGGAGGTTACATTTTTTACTTTACTTTTTGCGCAATATTCTATTAAAAAGTTCTCTCTACTATTTGAGTGCCTTATTTTTAGAACCATATCCTCCTAAAAAAAAAAAAAAAAGGCTCTCAACTTTCATTCTTTACTTTTTGAACATACCTTATTAAGAATGTCTGACGCCTCAAGTAGCTGGATAGAATATGTTAAGTAGTGTGTATTACAATTTTGTTGCTGTATTTCAGGCAAGTATGTGGTTTCAGTGCATTGTTGTAGAAACAGTGCAAAACTGCTGCAAATGCAAGTGCGTCTATAGTGATTTTGTGCGTTGTGCGCGTACAATGTTGTTCATCTGTCCTCATTGTGCTGTAAGTGGCCCACTGGGGAGGAAGACAAGGGAGATTAGCCATGTTTCCCGGAGCTTTGATGTGAAGTCGTCAGGGGGGTTAAGCGCCGTTACCGTCGCATCCTCCCTTCATCTGGCGTATTACATCCAGCCGTGCAGAGGTGCGGGGACTCCAGTCACATGACTTGACTCGAGTCACCAGTTTTAGGACTTGGCAAGAGTTTGCCTAGTGGTGCCGAGCCCCAGTTTTCCATCCCCGAATAAGGGTTTTGTGCTTAAGATTGGTTTTCGGGAGGCTAAGACACTGAAATTTGGGCATAACCACATACAACCAAATTATTTTAGGGGTCCTAACAACGTTTTAGGGGGGCTTCTGCCTTCCTAAAATAGGCCTAGCGACGTCACTGCTTAGTAGTAGTATTCTACTAAAGTCAGCCTCTCTGCTAATAAAAACTAAAAATAAAATCTTCCTACTATTTGCACTGCTTTCATTTTTTTTCACTTTTCTACTAAAAATGGTCTCTCAATTATTTGCAGCGCTTTACGTTTTGTGCAATATTCTACTAAACGTGGGCTTTCATCTAAAAATAACGGTGACATTTTTGCATTGCTTCACCATTTGAGCTTTTACGCAATATTGTACTAAAACGGTATCGCTACTATTTGCAGTGCTTTATTTTTTAGCAATATTCTAACCCTAACCCCAAAAAATTACTTTTTGTGCAATATCCTTACAAAAACGGCCTCTCTATTGTAGCATTGAATTTCTAATCAACGTAAATTGTGGTGTGTTCTCCTTAAAGTTCAGTGGTTTCTTTACTCCTTAGTATTTTTGTTCCAATACATATCATTCTTTTTTTAAATTACTCTTATTTTTGGTTCCTTTCTGAGTGAGTCCACATTGAAGCGAGTGGATTGGAGCAGATGGCACATTGTGTGTTCTTGCTTCTTGGCAGTCCGACCCCACGGGATATTGAGATGAGAGAGCAGCAGCTTGCTTTATTTATTCTCAAATGTGTGCTGCCCGTATTTGTCGCCTGGTGTATTAGACCGCATGACGGGACGGATTATGTTGTGTAGCTAATTGGTCAACGAGAGGTAGTAGTCATTAAATTACGACGTTTAGCTGATTTCATTAAGTAATACAGCGTTATACCCCGCCTCTCGCCCAAAGTCAGCTGGGATCGGTACTGAGCCCTGTCTCGCCCCGCCATTACAAACCGGGAGTCATTGACAGACATCTAAATTGTTTTACAATTGCCTATATTAATAGTTTAAACCATAAATATACAACACTTGTCTTACATTACCCATAAAAATGGCTTCCAGGTGGTTTTGATCAGAAAAAAAAAACAAAAATGCACCAGAAGTGCACGTTTACATGCGCATGCGACTCTCCGTAACTTCCACTAACAACTCAGGTTAAAATTCACAAAGATATAAGTCTTTCAGTCGAGATGTATCACATCAGCATACAACCCTGACACCAATTACTGTACTACTTTCCTCTTTAGACAGGGCTTTGGCGCCATCTTAGGACATTTCCACAAGAGCACAAATGTGTTTTTCAGCAAATAGCAAGGATAGGCTCCACGGGAAAAAATAATGCAAATAGGGAAATTTGTGTGGGGGATTACTGTATAGAAAATGGATGAACGGATGGTAATATTCCCCCTCCCCAAAAAAAAAAAAACATTTGTACAAATAAAAGCCTCCTTTGAACTTGAAGGGGATGTTGAGGCTGTTCAGAAGACTCACTTTTCCAGACGCATTAAACACGAAACGCTCTGAAGCAGAAATGAGAGAGACTTATTTTGACGAGTCCCAATTAGGTCAAAATGTCTGCTGCATTAGCGAAAGGACAAGCGGCAGTTTGGGGACTTTTCTGGGGACGAGGGGCTAAACGCGGCATTAATCACCGTAATGTCGCTCCAGTCAGCCCGCCATTGCTCCTCTGCATAATATCCTAAAGCGAACAACGCGTCGGCATGCTAATTTACGTACTGCCGGCAGGGCTGCGCAGTAGCTGCACGTTAAAAGAAGGGAAACATCTTATCAGCTGCCGACGCGCAAGGATGTGTTTTGAGGTAATACTCTGGAAATTGATGTCACAACAAGCTAAAGATAGAAAACAAGTTGCCCCAGTTGTTGACAGGTTTGTGGCCCGTTTCTCAGCTGCTTTTGGCTCACTGTTTAATTTATTTAAGTACAAAATAAAAGCGGTGCCTCAACTCAAGTCACTCATCTCAAATCATCTTTTCCCATTGAAATGAATAGAAATACCAATGAGCATTATTATCCATCCATTTTCTGTACCGCTTTATCCTCACAAGGGTCGTGGGCGTGCTGGAGCCCATCCCAGCTATCATCGGGCAGGAGGCGGGGTACACCCTGAACTGGTTGCCAGCCAATCGCAGGGCACACATAAACAAACAACCATTCACACTCACATTCACACCTACGGGCAATTTAGAGTCTTCAATTAACCAACCACGCATATTTTGGGGATGTGGGAGGAAACCGGAGTGCCCGGAGAAAACCCACGATTTGAACCCCGGTCCTCAGAACTGTGAGGCAGATGTGCTAACCAGTCGTGCATTGTGCCGCCCATTATTACTACTATTTTTTAATGATGAAAGTAGCACTCTTTACTCATGTGCTGTATAAAAACAAAAAGTAATCAAATTAAATAGAATGTAAAAAATTAAACAGTGTATGCATCATGATGATTCAACGGGCATCGTGCTTCTCCTTCTGGTGTGAGCGTCTTGGCCTTTTGTATTAATTTGATCTGTTTATTTATTTTCCATAGGAAAAAATACGTTTTTTTCAAATGCTTTGTTTTAGCGTATACGCTTTCCACAAATGTATGAGCAAAGAAACGGTCATGAGTAACTTTTTTCAGTTATTTTTTTTTTAAATGGTTTATTTTACCATTTACCCTTTCACTAGTGTATCACTGATGAAACGGTTATAAGTAACTTGTTCCCTTCTAAATTCTTTTTTAAAATTTGTTCTTTTCAGTTTTTAAAATATTTATGTTTATAATTATTATATCCTTCCACATTTGCATCAGTGATTAAATGGTCAACAGTAAAATCTTTCATTTCTTTCAAAGAAAAATGTTTTTTTTTTTTCAGATTTCTGTTCAATTATTTTCACATTCTTTCAAAATGTATTTTTTTGTTGGTATTTACCCTTCTTTAATTGCATCAGTAAATTAGTATTTATAATTGTAATGAAGAACTTCATTGACATTTATTCTTTAATTCCCCCCGAATTAACTATTATAAAATGTTGCTGAAAGCAAGAACCTTTTCATCAAAAATCCAAACTTGTCAAAGAAGCCGTGAACAAAGACGCAGACGTCCACTCGCTTTAAGACAACGCTCCCTGAAGAAAAACACATTTGTCTTCACGGGACATGTTTTACGCTATCCTTCAGATCAGCTGACACAGGAACAAAAGTAGCTGCAGAACCTCTCCTCCTCGGCGCAATGATAATCATCGTCCCGACCGGCGCGCAACGCAGGACAGCTTCAATCCGAGGCCCACAAACCAACGGGGATGGGCAAGATTTCAAGAGGACGGACTTGGAATATTCCCGAGGAAATTGACAGTGGAGCAAAAGTAATGACAATCTGATGGAGTCTTATCCTTCTTCACATCAGTGGTGGGGAACTTTATCATACTCACACATGCATTCAGATTGGTTGAGGTATGATGAAATGGTTTTGTGAAGGTGACATTGCAGAAAGCATCAATGTGAGCCACGAAATGAGGAAATCATTACTGATGTTTTAACTCACTCCGATTTTTATTAGGGCTGTGAAAATATATCGATACCTTAAAGGAGTTATTATGCTTTTTTTTTTTACATGTTGCCAGGTATATTGATATTAATAAGAAATATACGACATATATAAGGGCTGTCAATTGACTGATTAATCACGATTAATCACAGGCAAAAAATATACCACACATAGGACCACATTATGTTTGTAGTTGGTATTTTAAACTTCGATGAAAAGAGAGTTCAGCGCTGCACTCACTATAAGCAAATTACCTTTGTTGTTTTTTTTCCCAAAAGTCCCATCGAGTTGACTTTTGAAGCAAACTTTTGCGGCGAGTACACCAGTCAGAGTTTCCTCACTTATATTTGCACTGGCGTAAGCATTGACCTGTGACCTAAGCTTGACCTGTTTTTTTGTGATTAATCATGCGTTAACATTTTACCTTTGACAGCGCTAATATATATATATATATATATATATATATAGCAGAAAATCCAAACAAACATCAACACTAAGCAATTTATGACTAAGATTTTTCACAGCTGAGTCCTTGTCTGATCTGTGATGTGTAAAGCATGATATCGTTTAACTGTAGCGCTGTCAAAAAAAGTCGATATAATATGATATAAGGCCAGAAGACCGCGCCACAAATCACGTCGCGTTCAAGGACGCGTCAGCTCCGGGGGTACTCCATCACCAGCGCCGCAACTTCTCCACACGCAACTGTTTGGAATAATTCACCCGGGCTGAGCGTACAGTGTATGAATTCATGCAAAGTGCTTAACAGCCGTCCGATGATGCATTGCGGCGCGCTGCCCACCGAAGCTCTATAAAATCATTTACCGCTCTCTAAATCTCTTTAATAGATGAAAAAGTGGGTGGGAAAAAAAATCAATACTAAAAACAAATACAAATTGGGGACACACACACACACACACGTTGTACTCATAATCCACAGCTCACTTTAGTTATGCGTGGATATAATTACGCATTAACATAAAAGCTTTAAAAGCTTCAGGCCACTTTGTAACTTTATGAAAGATAAATTTGATAATAAAGTGCAGTGTGGATTTAAAACAATTATTTTTTTCTCCCCCCCCTTTTTTTTTGGAACTTGGGACTGGAAGTTCATAAATTATGTTGTTTAAAAAAAAAAAAAGCACGTCTTGCATAAAACAGAATGTGCTTTTAAAATATGTTGCCATAAATACTGTGAGTTACTATCCATTTCTGGGCCGCTCGTGAATAACGTGAGAGATGGTCGCAATCGTGCCGGGGAAAAACTTACAAATTGGTTAACTGCTGCGAATTTAGCTCAATGAGACCAAATACGGTCTGTGTGGTGGATTATTTATTAATCTCAAAAAGTGCGTTGGCGTTGTTTTGGGGAAGGGGGTGGTGGGGGGGGGGGGCTATCTAGGGCAGAGATTCTCAAACGTTTTGGGTTCTCCACTGACAGGGGAGACCCCTCATAATCCAATTATAATCCTCCTAATCCAACACTAATCTCTCGTTTATCGCAGGAGTTAGGTTCCACACCACTCCCGCAATAAGTGAAATCCGTGAAGTGGCGATCACATATTTGTTTATTTATATATGTATACAGTATTTAAAAGCTGTATGAACCTCTCCACTCTTACAAACACTTTCTATACTCTTTTTAAACACCTTTCAAACTCTTTAACATACAGTTATGCACAGTAGAACTGTATACTATGTACATTTTATTCCTCGTAACATGTGTTTTATTTTTTGTTCACTATCTGTCAAACTGCTGCTTGTTGCAAAATGAGTTTAGTTCACTGCCACCATACAGCGCTCGTATGTCAAAATGTTGCTCGCAAGACAAAGCAAAACATTGGCCGAACGACGACTCGTATCTGGAAAAACTAGGAAGTTGGGTCACTCGTATCTCAAGGCACCAGTACAAACAGAATGACTAGAAATAAACCACAGTCCAAAATGTAATTTGTGATAACCGCCACCTCGTCCAGTAGAAATTATCAGAAGGACTCGCACTAATCCCGAATGCAAATGATGTTGTATTTCTCTTATTTTTAATTAGTTTCCGGGTAAACTTTTCAAGCACTTTCATCAACTCGGATGGCTTCATTCCTCTCCTTCTCTGACATACTCACGCTTCCGTTCTTTTCACGGAGCGCTGGACCTTCGGTTGGCTCCAGAAAACTCATCTGGGAGCGGGACTAAGACAGCGGTGGGGTCAAAATCCCCCTAATCGGATTTTTTTTTATTTATTTTTTGTGATAGCTCCCTCTGTACCGGCTCAGCGTCTAATGCTTCATGGTTATCGGAACTTTCTGGGCCCGATGTGGCGGAGAACCTCGTTGATGCCTCAGTGTGAGGTCCGTGCTAAACTAATGCGGCTTAGCAGGAGACTGCAGATAGCGCACGGCCAGTCATCTCAGAAACAACAACTATGCGCTTCCGTGTTTACCCCATTTGCATGGTGTCATTGCTGGGGGGGGACATCAAGAAGAGGAAAGACATGACAGTTTTCTGATGTGTCAGTTGGTGTGGAGAAGCTAAAAAAAAGGTTTCACTAAGAGAAATAAAAGTACACTTTACAGTTTGGCTTTAAGATTCCACTTCCTGGGCTTCAATTGTCACTGTGGCAGTTCACAACTAAATTCAGTCCGATTTCCCACAAAAACAAAATTACAGAGGCGCCTTGAGATACGTGTGTCCTGACTTAGCCGTCACTGGGCCGATTGTTTTTGTTTTGCTTTGACTTCCACAAACTTGAGATACGAGGGCCGTATGGTGGCAGTGAACTCAATTCGACTCACTTTACAATAAGCAGCAGTTTGCCAAATAGACAGATCAAAACAAGAGGCTACAAGCTGCTTATTGCCACTCGTCGTTGACCTTTACTGCCAAGCGAAACGTAAAACACGGAAAATGACACGGTGTGAATTTAAAACAACCAAACAACAGCATTAACCACTCGCTTAATGCTAACATATAACGGAAAATGCCACTGACTTGCTAACGCCTAGCATCGAGAGTCGCCGTTTTATATCCTTTTATTTGAACACAAACGGTGGAGCAACACCTGGACAGATAATATAGCAATACTCACAGGCTTGTCTTTATCGTTACAAAAAAATGACTTACTGCATCTTTCTGATTAACTTAAAGTCTTAGTAGAAGAAGTAATATTCTTCTTCGTTTGTTTTTTTTTTGCCTGACTGTATTATACTGCCTCCCGGTGCCCAAGGCAGACACAGCACAAGGAGCACCACAGTGAATTGGATTGCAGCATTAAATCACAATGCACGGGTTATAATTCTGTTTTCATAAATTACAATATTATACAGTGCTATTTTTGCTTATTAAAAACAAACACAAAACCCCAAAAAAGTGTTTTTTGTTTTTTTTTGTGGGGAGTGGCTCGAATGGATTTATGGCATTTCCATTCATTTCAATGGGGAAAAATGTTTTGAGGCACAAGCATGGTCACGGAACAAATGAAACTTGTAATAATCTATTTACTCCATGTATTTAAGCACAGTGTTCATCTTCCAACTGTCTACAATGTTACAGTGGCTTACAATAATATTAAACATACTTTTTAGGAAGAAAACCACTGACTTAGATGGTCAGTTTACATTTTATGAAATTTATGAATGCTAGGTAATTCCAAAGGCTCACAAACTTTCTTGTAAAACGTATTGGGACACATGACTGGATGTAACTCCGTTACTAAGTGTCGATTGCACTTTTTTGCTACCATAGCTCCTCTGGTAAGACTTTGTGCAAGATTTTATATAGCATCACAGCAGGGGAAGTGCAGCAGAAGGCGTAGAATAGATCGACGAGGAGGTACGCCTCATTATTTGGATCTCGGGCTGATTAACACCTGCGAGGATGCCAAAAAAAAAAAAATCTCTAGACAGGATTTAAGACGGCGAGTGAATCACAGGGCCGCGCTGAGAGAAGCTGTAAATAACTCAGCGCGAGCGTGAAATCATTAGCGTCGTTCCATTTCAAGATGAGCTATCGGGACGACTCTCGCGCCGACGGGAATAGGTCAGAAGGTGGCTGCTTTGAGAGAGATAAAGCGATTGGTCGACCGAAAACAATGGAAACTGTAACTCCAATATAATCTTGTCTGTCTGTCTGTCCGTAGGATTATCAAGAAACTGGTGGTCTGATTTGATGACGCTCGGTGGGCACACAAAGAATAATCCGGCAAATTTCGTGGCTGATCAGAGAGAATTTGTATTTTTGTTATTACAGTTAGCACAGCGTGCTAGTGGTTAGCCCGTCCGCTTCACAGTTCTGAGCTTCTGGGTTCAAACATCGGCTCCGGCCTTCCTGCGTGGAGGTTGCATGTTCTCCCCGTGCTTCCAAAATGATGCACGTTAGCTTCACTGAAGACTGAACGTGAGTGCGAATGCTTGTTTGGAAATAATCAGGGGTGTCTCCAAACTACGGCCTGGGGGCCATTTGCGGCCCTGCGTCCATTCTTTTGATGTGGCCAGCGGCATATACAACAAAATAAGATTTAGATGCGACCTTTAATCGACCGTTTCTCAAAAATAACTATAATATATAATTGCTTAATGGATTGGTTTTAGCATGTTTAATAAAGTCGAAGAATGGCAAAGTGGCCCTTGCATCCTTTGATTTTTCTACAGTAAAGGCGTCCAGATCGAGGTATGTTTATTGTGAGATTTTTAGTTCTTCAAAATTCAAAAATCAGCTATACCAGTAAAGTGGACATGCTGAATGAATCAATCTTTTGACTGATATCCATAACTCAAATTATTGATAATTGATTAGATCACCCCAAAAATTTTTTAGACACCGCATCATATTGGACGCATTTGTCACTCGCTTGTGGGCATTCCAGGCTGTTGTTGCCATGGAAACCCTTGCAGTTATGCCCCACATTTTGCACACAGCACCTGGGTGTGGATGGATGGAGAGAAAAATTCTACAAAAGATTGAAGGGTATTTGGAAAAATGACTCTGTAGTTGTGCAAGGAAAACTATGATTTCAGACTACACCTGAAGGTAACGCCAGCCTTCCATGGATGGATGGATGGATGGAAAACAGGAATACAGAGAAGAGGAAAGCATCTTGTCTCTGAAATCCTTTTGGCTTCAGGTTGTCCTGCCCTGGAGCTGAAACCTCACGTGTTGATGCACCCTCTGGGCAAATACACAGAAAAACCCAGCTGCATGTTAATATACACAACTGAATAATATCGTCTTCCTGGTCCGCTGTGAAAATGTAACTTTCAGAGCAGCTGCCAATTTCGCTTTTCTAGTTTTGTCCACGTTTAACAGCTCCGCAATAGCCCGGCACGAAAAAAAAAAAAAGAGAGGACAAAGATTATCTTAGAGCGTGTTGCCAAAACGTTGCGCAACGTGGTTAAAAATGTGAAATAATACTGCTTGGCCAGAGCATAAATAAGCAGAAACACTCAGGGGATTTTGCTAAAAGAGAAGAATGGTGACCATCACAACGAGCCAAAATTACTGAGCGGGTAATTCATTTTTTAGCAGTCCAGTTGTCGGCCAAATAAATGGTCTTTTTCCAGTAGTGAGAAGTAACACTTTGTTAAAGTTACGTCGCATCGCGCAGAGTAGTATGCTAGTTAGCCTCGGTGGCTAACTGGCCAGCTAGCTGTTCTGCCAATGGCTGACAGACAAGCATCACTTGTGCCACAAGCTAAGGATGCTAACATCCTGTTTAGTTTTTAAAAAATACATGAACTATTACATTTAGCTGCTCGAATTGATGCTCAAATTTGATATGTTGTAACTAGAGCTGATGAAAACAGTGTCAGTGAAATTTAAAGTGACAGATACAAAGTCACATTTGCAGCAGGTTAAAATGTGCACAAGTTATGACTTATTTGACATGGCATAAATTGGACGTTTTATTGTTATTATTTGTGTTGTCTGTTCGATCGTATATAAAGCACTTTGTGACACCTGTGGGTGTTTTTTTTTTTTTTTTTAAATGCTCTATAAATAAAATTGAGATAGAGTGTGAATATTTTTGCATACTGAGCTGGCATCTATGGCTTTTAACGTGCTCCTCTGATTGGTCAAGCGGGTCGTTAAAGGGTTAATGATCACCTGTCCCCTTCGATTGCCTCCGCATCTCGGGTCCGAGGCTCGGGGGCGTCCTGTTTGTCATTGGCGCCGCTGACCTCTACCTTCCCCTCTGGCACCGGGTCAATAATTCACAACAGCAGAACCGCACCGGTGTCCCTCGTGAGCCTCCTGACAACCGGGGAGAAAAAAAATGAGTCCATTACTATGGCGGGGCCAGGTGATGGATTTCATGCTGGCTGTGGTAACGCAGGTAAAGGAAAAAAAAAAAAAAAAAAAAAACTCAAGGTGACCTTCACAGCAAAGGCATCTTGAGCAGAGACTCGTGGGAAAGTATCATAGGAGGGATGTCAGACTTTTGGTTTTTTTTTTTGTTGGATATTATGTGTTGTACCCGAAACGACCTTACGCTGCAAACGTGGCCTTAAGATGATCCGGAATGGGCAGGGACTGTACACTGACGTTTCCACCGAGCGGTCCCGTAAAATCGTAAACTACGTGTGTTTATATTCTTGTAGGCAGGATCCGAACACCAGTCAAGTCAAGTTTATTTATACAGCCCTTAATCACGAAAGATATGGGCCAGAGAGAGGAGAAGTGGCAGTAAAAAGCAATTCCAACCAATCCTGTGTTCCAGTGTACTCCATCTGGGTTCTACACATACCCTGTGTCAAAGTATTACTTGTAGCCTACTACCGTTTTTTCACTATAACCTGCCGCGAATGCCAAATTCGAAGACTTGGACGAACAACCCAGGCTAAACTTACATGGCCGCTTTAGAGCGCCTCGTTATCGGCCTTAAGTGTGCGCACGTCACGGAGGGAAGGCGGAGGTGCGATATTTAAAAAAATAAAGATTTTGTTATAACCATTCAAATTTAGCGTGGTCATGAACATGCTCAAACTGTTGTCTCAAACTTTGTGTCAGACTTGAATGACTTTTGTACAATTCACGGTGATGTAGAGATAAGAAAGAGCAGGGTCGTTACCGAGCTCGGTCGGGGTGTGCGAGCACCAAGCGGCGAAGTACGAGCCCTCGCAGCCCATTCCCGGCACCTGCCAGCGAGGCGGCATCTGCAGCGCTGAAGGCAGGATGGCAGCCGCGCAGGGTAGCGCCAGCCCAAGCTGTTAGGCCTGCTGGCCCGTAATCCGTTCCAGAGGGGCGACGCGGTTAGGAGGCCCCGCGGAAGCCGCACTCCGGCTCAAAGGATACGATCAATACATGCGCTCGGAACATGTGCTCGGTCACAGCCGTTGTCCGCCCGCTACATTCCTGTTTGTTTCTGCAGGGATGGAAAAAGTACTCACATGCCGCACTGAAGTAGAAGTGCAGATAAAAAACAGACAAAATGTTGAAGTACTGGCAACACTTTTACTAAAAAAAAAGTAAAGATGATTGTGAAATCTGCTTAAGTACTAAAAAGGCAAAGTAAAAGTTACTTTACAGTATATACCGTAACCATTACCGTAACCCAAAAACTTCTCTGCACACAAAATCGGTTCCCTCTTTTATCAACTTTGTTTGAACTGAGAAGGGGGAAAAATCACTGGGCACTCTATCACAACAATGTGTTCCCATAGCTTTGATAACATTGTGAACTATCCATCCATTCTCAACAACGCTTATCCTGTTCAGGGTCGCGGGGCACTGGAGCCTATCCCAGCTGACTTCAGGCAAAAGGCAGACTACACCCTGAACTGGTCGCCAGTCAGTCGTAGGGCACATGTAGAGAGGAACAACCATTCGCACTCAACGCATTCACACCGTCACTGAGTGGGAACTGAACCCACGCTGCCCCCACCAAGGTCAGGCAAGTGTACTACTACACCAGCAGTCACTTACACGTTGTGAACTAACTAACAAGAAATGCTAAATTATCGAATGAAAACAACTGGAAAAATACTATTTTCAGATGAGACAGAATTTTTTGGGGAACGCCAGCGGCTACGGATTTTATGCTGGCACAAGACGCAAAGCATTTGCTACAAATCATTCTTGTTGCCGACGTCAAACAATTCTCTTAAATAAGGCCAAGTAAAGTACCGGAAAAATCTACTTAAGCACAGTAACGAAGTATAGAACTACTACAGAACTTCCCGCCACTGTTTCTGAACAGCTTCTGTTTGCTTTGATGCCAGCTCGATATGTTCTGCAGTGTTTTCTTTGAGGCGCTCCATCCTTTTGTCTTTGTGCAACGATGCGTACTCGCCGGGTCGGCGTTGCCAGGAGACCAGGAAACCGTGCCGTGCGGGCTTGAGGGACAGGTGAGACTCGTCGCCAGGGCAGGCGGCTTTTCCGAGGGGGGCCTCACCTCGCCGTAACGGTAAAACCGCCATTTGTTTCGTCTCCGCGGCGGCCGGCGTCAGCTGTCCTCAGCGGGCGGAGGCAGTCGAGTGTGCAGCTCCAGTCTGCCGCTTCCTCGGCGCCGCTCGCTTCCCGGTCGCTCCCGGGAACGCCCGCCAAGCCCGCTGGCCAGAATGCCAGGCCGGACCAGACGTGGCGCACGAGTCGGTCACCCTGCACTCGCTTTTGTTGAAAAACTAAACCTCATGTTACATTTGCTTGCTTAATTTCCACTGGCATATCTTTTAGTTTGTCAGAGAACCTGGTCTCACAGATATTTAGTAAGATTTTGTACATAAAAGCATAGGTTTTAGTAGAAAACCGAAATATTTATTTATTTATTCAAAAAGTAAGCATCAGTTTACATTTGCTTGCTTACATAACTTTTTTGGGTGGAGGGGGTGTACACGAAAAAAAAAAAAGTTGTAAAAGTTGTATTTACTTGTTTTGTTGAAAGAGTAAACGTCATCACATTAGCTTGATTTCTTTGCACGTGCAGAACCTTTAGTTTGTCACACAGCCTGCTTTCATAATTTTTTGGGTAGGATTTTGTACATAAAAGTATAAAATTTTGTTGAAAAAAAGGACTTTGGGGGAGCCAATTGAATAGCAATTACTAGTTTTGTTAAAAAAACTAAACCTTACATTTGTTTGCTTCTCTAATGCTGTGTTCAATAAAAGAGGGACATTTCGAAACTGACAAAAAAAAAATGCACTAGAAGCCTGAAAAATTGAAAAACAAACCTGCCAAACAGTCTTATTACCATTGTACAATTTCCTTCCGAATCCTTTGCTCCATAATATGTTTATGCTATAATTTAGAACCTACAGTATATTATTTCTACATTTAAAATGGCACAATTGAAGAACAAACATTTACGGGTTAAGAAACACCACTGTGAAATGTTTATAGTATGCTTAGTATTTTACAGCGTGTTTTACAACCGCCCTTTTATAAGTGCTTCAATTTACTGACATATATAAATATGTATAATTAAGCACAAGTGAGTAGATTATTAAATGTGGATTATTGGCTAGTGCTTTCATTAAAATAAACCAGAAAAAAATATAACAGAAATGTAAATTTTATTACGTTGCCGACCTGCTCTCGTGAACAAAATGGCACATAGCTCATCTTATTAATCACTGGACAAAAAATGTCTTTCTCCTCTAATCTTGAAATAATTAATGGCGTCTAATTTAAGCATGTGTCTTATGATTCATGGACACATCCGTTAATGAGACGATAAGCATGCGTAATATCCTCGTCTGTGTTTGTCATTAATCATAAAAGCCAAGGTCATTTCATCTGCTTTGATTGTGACAATGTCAGCAATAGTCAGAATGCTTTTATGGATGATGAAAATGAATTGTAACGATGTCCTACAAAAAGCATGCATCTCCAATTGTTTTTTAACACAAAGTTTTTTTCCTCTAAAATAAATACTACAAATTAAAAGAAAACATACGAAACATACTTTTGTTTTGTTTTGGTTTATCATATTGCAAAATATGTATGGAAAAACAAGCAAAAAGCACCCCACAAAATAATACAAATATCAATAGAATATTAATTTTAAAAAATAATTTGTTTTTGTTTTTAGGGGTAAAAAAGATTCAATTATGTTTTTTTTTTTTTTTAAATATATATATTTGTATCCTCCCTAAAAACGAGTAGGTCAGGGCTCTGGCTGGGCCATTCAAAAACAGTCACGGAGTTGTTCTGAAGCCACTCCTTCGGAATTTTAGCTGTGTGCTTGGAGTCATTGTTTTTTTTGAAGGTGAACCTTCGGCCCAGTCTGAGGTTCTGAGCACTCTGGAGAAGGTTTTCGTACAGGATATCCCTGTACTTGGCCGCATTCATCTTTCCTTCGATTGCAACCGGTCGTCCTGTCCCTGCATCTGAAAAACACCCCCACAGCATGATGCTTCCATTAGTCATTCGAACTGCTCTAAGTGCTAGAGGACTCTGCATCTTTTTGCACAATTGTTTTTTGTCAATGTCTTTATGTCTCCAAAGTGTTCTGTAAATTGACTGTCTGTTGTAGTAGAGCGGCTCCAACTACCGGAGACAAATTCCTTGTGTGTTTTGGACATACTTGGCAAATAAAGATGATTCTGATTCTGATTCTGACCATGCTTCACTGTTGGGACTGTATTGGACAGGTGATGAGCAGTGCCACTTAGAATTAAGACCAACAATTTCCATCTTGGTCTCACCAGACCAGAGAATCTTATTTCTCACCATCTTGGAGTCCTTCAGGTGTTTTTTAGCAAGCTCCATGCGAGCTTTCATGTGTCTTGCACTGAGGAGAGGCTTCCGTCGGGCCACTCTGCCATAAAGCCCCGACTGGTGGAGGGCTGCAGTAATGGTTGACTTTCTAGAACATTCTCCCATCTCCTGACTGCATCTCTGGAGCTCAGCCACAGTGATGTTTGGGTTCTTCTTGACCTCTCTCACCAAGGCTCTCCCCCGATTGCTCAGTTTGGCCAGACGGCCAGCTCTAGGAAGGGTTCTGATCATCCCAAACATCTTACATTACAGGTTTATGGAGGCCACTGTGCTCTTAGGAACCTTAAGTGCAGCAGAATTTTTTTTGTACCCTTGGCCAAATCTGTGCCTTGCCACAATTCTGTCTCTGAGCTCTTCAGGCAGTTCCTTTGACCTCATGATTCTCATTTGCTCTGACATGCACTGTGAGCTCCAATGAAGGCGTAGAACCATTTTAAGGATGATCAGAAGAAATGGACAGCACCCGAGTTAAATATATGAGAGTCACAGCAAAGGGTCTGAATACTTATGGCTGTGTGATATTTCAGTTTTTTCTTTTTTAATAAATCAGCAAAAATTTCAACAATTACGGTTTTTTTCTGTCAATATGGGGTGCTGTGTGTAAATTAATGAGGAAAAATATCAACTTAAATGATTTTAACAAATGGCTGCAATATAACAAAGAGTGACAAATTTAAGGGGGTCTGAAAACTTTCCGTACCCACTGTACATGTAATTAACTTTCCCTTAATTTCCATCTCACATTCAGGCACCCTGGAGTGCCTTTAATGAACTTCGGTGTTACGACATTTAAACAGACAGGTGCATTACAGCCTCTCATAACTCACAAAGGTTGTTCTCAGATAGAGATAAATGTCAACAAATGTTCCACGGGCTTTTCTCAGACGCCGCTGACAGGATGCTCGATACTGATATTTACAGAAGGATAAAAAAACGGCCAGAAAGTGGAGCACAACCGGACAGAGCTTTCCAACGTAGTTTTCAGCCGTAAACGTCAATCACGAATGCTTTTTGTCCCAACCGTTATAATGCTGTCGTTGGCTCTTATAATACAGTACCAGAAGTAGGAACAAAAACAAACATTTTTGTTAGCCAATGAAACATTGCGCACAGTTTGAAAATTAACACTACGCTGAAAATTGGGATTAAAAAGCATTGCACATAAGCGAGACGTTTTTTACCTAAATAAATGCTTGAAAACTAATATTTTTAAATGATTGAACACAAATGTATCGTAATTCTAAGTTAAATACAACTCAACTGTCAGATTTCTTTTTTAAAGTAGAAAGCCCTGTAAAATTAGAGAGTTTGAACATTTATTTCTGTGATTCTATCACTTACCGCTAGAGGGAGTGCGTGTACCACTAGTCGTACTCATACCACACTTTAAGATTCACTGGCCCAGTTATTCACATGGGATACGTGACCAAGCCTTGCAGTGAATCGCGAAAAAAGTAATTGACGGCAACTAAGAAGGTTTATAATTGCCTATAGATGCCACGAGTTGGCGCCAAAGCACTACCTTTCTCTTAGACACGGCATTAGCCTGTCCCATAGAAGCTCCTCCCCTCACTTCAACATAGTTCCTAGGCAACACAATGCCACAAGATGGGGCCAAAGTACTACTTATCTCTTAGACAGGCCTGTCAAATAGAAACTCCTCCCCTCACTTCAACATAGTTCCTAGGCACCAAGATGGCACAAGATGGTGCCAAAGCACAACTTTATTATTAGACAGGTCTTTGCCGCCAAAGCACTACATTCCTATTAGGTAGGGCTTTGGCTTGTCGAATGGAAGCTCCTCCCCCCACTTCAACACAGTTCCTTGGCACCGAGAAGCCACAAGATGGTGCCAAAGCACTACTCTTGTATTATACAAGGCTTTCACCTGTCTAATAAAAGCTCCTCCCCTCACTTCAACATAGTTCCTTGGGACCAAGATGACACAAGATGGTGCCAAAGCTCTATTTTACTATTAGAGAGGGCTTTGGCCTGTTTAATAGAAGCTCCTACCCTCACTTCCACATTGTTTCTTGGCTCCAAGAAACCACAAGATCACCCCAAAGCACTACTTCACCATTCGACAGGTCTAAAAGAAGCTCCTCCACTTTGCGGAGGTAATTAATTAGCTATTTTTAAACACCCCCTCCTTTTCTGCGCCATTGACAAGGGCTATAAACCAAAGCTCAGCTCAGCCCGGTGCCATTAATCCAGACAGAACCTGAGGCGCCACGCTCTGTTCGCATGCACAGCCCTCCCCGAAAAACATGAGGGATGAGCGGAGGAAAGAAGACAAGGAGGCCAATTTACGCGTTAGCCCCCCAGCAGCAGCACTAGTAGCAGGACAGGCGGCCACTTAATTCTGTGCAAGCGCATCATTATATGCACCATTTACCAGATGCCCATTTAACATGCAATAATTTGACACCCCCCAAAAAAACAGCAAAGATGAAAAGTGCCTGAAGAGGGTCCCCTGCCATAACATTACGACCCCCCCAGACAGACGCAGGGATGAAACCTCACAGGCTGCTTTTTGCTATTTGTTTGGCTTTTTCAAAAACACTTGACACAAACGGTGTTAGGAGAATAACGTTAGGCGTCATAATTCAAAGTAGTAAGATTCTCCCCTCACCCCAAAAAAAAGTGATTTTTTTTTTTTTTTGCTTAAAATTTTACAAAAAAGAATCAGAACTGGTTCATATGAAAAAAAGGTTGCATTGATTTTTAATTACTTTTCAATTACCAAATGATATTTCCCTATTGAAATATATTTAAATGCCACTAATCCATTCCAGCCTCGCCCCCCCAAAAATTGTAATGTGTTTTTTAGTAAAGAAAATAGCACTTTATAATACTAAATACGTCATAAAAACATGTGGTAGTAACATGATTAAATAGAATGCAAATTATTGAAGAGCATGTGCATCATAATTCATTGTTACTGTGCAGCTACTTCTGGTATGTGCACCTTGACCAACTGGGGACGTTATAATACAAATATGTGAATATACATAGAGACGTTCACAACTAGGCGGCACGGTGGCCGGCTGGTTAGAGCGTCAGCCTCACAGTTCTGAGGACCCGGGTTCAATCCCCGGCCCCGCCTGTGTGGAGTTTGCATGTTCTCCCCGTGCCTGCGTGGGTTTTCTCCGGGCACTCCGGTTTCCTCCCACATCCCAAAAACATGCATTAATTGGAGACTCTAAATTGCCCGTAGGCATGACTGTGAGTGCGAATGGTTGTTTGTTTCTCTCTGCTCTGCGATTGGCTGGCAACCAGTTCAGGGTGTACCCCGCCTCCTGCCCGATGACAGCTGGGATAGGCTCCAGCACGCCCGCGACCCTAGTGAGGAGAAGCGGCTCAGAAAATGGATGGATGGATGGACGTTCACAACTAAGATCAGTAAGCTACAGAATAATTTAGGCGTCTTTCGCAGAAGATAAAATACACCTGCGAGTACTGTGATATTATCTATCTACATGTGTTGCTCCACCGTTTGTGTTCAAATATCCATCGCTTAGAGGGCTATAACACCGAGACGCTGATGCTATCCGTTAGCCTGTCTATGGAGTTTTGTGTTGTTTGGTAGCGTTAAGCTAAGTGGACTTTCCTAAGGCAAAATCATTTAAATAAATGACAAAGTGCAGCAATTTTAATTTTTCATTAAGTTCACTTTTGAGTGTACTTAACAATCAAGCCAACACACACTACGAACTTTTTATATGATTGGTCCCATATAGATGAGAGACAACACTCAACCTTCGTTTACATCCTTCCGGTGGCGGATATCATATTTTCGTTTAACATCTGAGTGGCTTTCAATAGGTAACGTTCCACTTTGGGACTTTTATGTTTCATAGCAGACCCGATCCCTTGTGCCTGGACTGATTTTTCTTCGTTTTAATAGTGTCCATCCATTTCATTTCCTTTCCCAGGGAGCTTTTACCAGTCCATCGCACGCCGCACGGCTCACGGTGTCCATTCTCCTGAGCAGTGAGCCGATAATAAACGCATAGACACACGGGCAGACACGCGCACAAGCGCGCCCACGCATACTGTATATGCGGTCGCTGTTGTCTGATGGGCCGAAGATGGCGCGCTCTGGCAGCCTTGAGGAGCAGATGCTGAATCCTCTCTGCCTTTAAGGAGGTTTTAATGGCGTAATTTATGGGTGATATAAAGTGAAATAGGTCATCATCAGCTCTCAGCTCCATTGGCGGAGTGTGTATGCGTGTGTGTGTGTGTGTGTGTGTGTGTGTGTACTTTGCAGACAAGGGCAGTTATCCCCAGAGCCGGGCGCTACCTGAGGATTTAAAAGGACTGAAGGGGACACGACAGCCCACCGTGCTCCAAGTGCTTCGTTTATGACCCGAGCACTGGGGCTGAGAGGCGACAGGACTTTAGGCGCCTCAGCGTCACGCACTGGAACCTTCATAAGCAGCAGATGGAATCCACAAACTGAACATGTCAGTGGGCCCTGAAAGCTGCCTTCTCATTATTTACGTCCCACAGACATGCTGCAGGTTGACTACATATGAAGGATGACCATTTTTTACAGTATATGTCCTCATTAAGGTTGCGGGTGAGCTAGAGCCTATCCCAGCTGACCTTTGGTGAGAAAAGCGAGGTCCGCCATGAATTCTGGTCATCAGTCAATTGCAGGACACATACAAACAATCATCGAAATTAAATCACACCGCATCTCTTGCAGTAGCCCTGAGTGCTGCATGTTGCGGCACAACCCGGTATGACACCGAAGGCACACAAACTAAAATTCGGACTTGCCTTTATACTAAAAAAACTCTTGAAATCTTGATCGCTTCAAAATCGAAGATATTGCGGGGGCCGCGATATAGCGGGGTAACGCGGTAATTGCAATCCTGTCCCTGGCAGCGACACCAAGTCAACCTCTGCCTCGCTTGTTTTGTGAGCCATTGGTGGTGTCCACTGTCACTGTCAGCCCGAGATGATGGAGCCATTTAATAATAGAAAGAACCTTTATTATATGACCACGGCCCTGAGAGTGGAAAATTGCGATTGGCTGGCTGGATCACTGAACAAACTACCTTCAGCTATAATTTATTGGTGAAGGCGTGTGTGTGTGCAGAAGGTTAATGAAAGCAGAAATTACATTTTGAAGTGACTATAATTAATGCTATATTTGGCCTGTAAGGCTGTATTGACAATGAATGGTTCAAGTGAGAGAAATCAAATTTTTTGCTCTAAAGTGGCAGCATAAATGAAAAAAAAAACGCATGGAATTGTACATTGTGTGTCAGAATCCGAATCCTGAATCTCTGATAAATGTGGATTAAAATCTGATATCGACTGAAGTCCACTACCTCAATGCCAACATATGTGAAACGCTGTAAATGGGCTAACGGAAATTAGCATTGAAGTTACGCTAATTATAAACCTTCAAACAACTGCTTCTTTAACACACACAGAGCAGCAACACATACAAACAGCGCATATAACAAAATTTACAAGCATATATTATCTCTGTTCTGTGGGAACAACAACCACTTGCTTAATGCTAACATATAATCAGAATCAGAATCAGAATCATCTTTATTTGCCAAGTATGTCCAAAACAAGGCTAAAGGAAATTAGCATTGAAGTTAGCATTGTTGTCTGCTCATCAAGGTCCAAGCTCCAAGGCAGCTAACAAAGGTGAAGCACCTTCTTGAAAAGCACTTTGAAAAAATATTTCATGCCTTGATCACTGGATTACTGTAATGCACTTTATTTTGCAGTCAACCAGCCCACACGCAAACGTTTCCAGTTGGCTCAAAATGCCTCGCCTCTTAACTGGAACACGTAGGAGGGAGCCCATAACTCCGATTCTGGCCTCTCTCCACTGGCTGCCTGTGCACTATAAAGTTCATTTTAAGATTCTGCTTTGGGAGCTCCTCCAGTTCTACGCTCCTGCCTGTTGCCTCAGGTCAGCTGCTGCGGCTTCTGGAGGTTTTTAAAACTCGTCTAAAACAACAATTTTTATTCCTTGGCTTTCAACTCGATTTCTATTTGTGTACAGCACTTTGTTTAAGCTGTGGTTGTTTCTTAAGTGCTCTATTCATAATGTTAAGTTGAGTTGATGGCTCCCCGTCGATCAGCGGCCCTGACCAGCCTTGCTAACCACCAAAAGAAGTGCACACGAACCACAACAAATGACATCAACAACCATTTATTTACATTACCGCAGGCTTTAAGTAGATTGTTCAGAAGTCTGTGCGGCCATCTACTCGCAGTAATGAAGACAAACATTACACAAATATTAGAAAAGCCGGTCCACTCATCCTTATATGGATCACCACTAAATTGTACACTTTCTTAGATAACCACCTCCAGTCTACGTGGGATTTGTGTGTCAAAGATTCAAGCATTGTTCGTTAATGAATCAAGATAAATTATCTGCTGAGAATGGCATGTACAGCCGTATTAAATTCTTGATGAGATAAAATGTGAATGCGATTGGCTGGCGACCAGTTCAGGGTGTACCCCGCCTCTCGCCCGAAGATAGCTGGGATAGGCTCCAGCACGCCCGCGACCCTAGTGAGGAGAAGTGGAACGGAAGATGAATGAATGAATGAATAAAATGTGAATTTCTTATGCTCTACAGTTAGGAGCAAAAACAAAAAGTATGATTTATACGACTACCAAAGGCAACTATGAGGAAAATTAACGATCAATTATTAAATTCTTACATGTCCTTAAATGTTTTGTCTATTTTTCATTAGTTTTACATGGAAAAAAAAACAAACAAAAAAGAGATATCCACGAATTATGATCCCAGAACAGCTTAATATAAATTCAAACTCATTTTACAATTTGCTAAGCTTAAAAATAAATCGCTTCAAGACTCTCTATAACTTCCACCAACAACCCAGGCTCCTCCCCGATAACCAAAGCTTGTCTCTTAGTTGAGATGCATCATGTCAACATATTGTACTTCCTTGACACCAATTTCCATTTAGACAGGGCTTTGGTGGCATCTTAGGGCCTTTTAGAAAAAGCACAAAAACTGTGACTACGTGTTCCGCAAAGTTTGAATCGAGGCAACTGGACTCTTCTTGTTTGTTGAAGACGTTTCACCTTGAATCCAAAACACTTCATTTGTTTGAAATTTTTAAGTGTGGAGTCGGTTTTGCGACCAGGCAGGTGAACGACCAGTTGGTATGTAGGACGTTTGTTCACGAGAAATGGTGACGGCCGGATTTTGTGAAATGTTTGCTGCCGCCATCAAGCGCTGGGGCTCTGAAGTGCACTCCCACTGAATTCATGAGTAGTGAAGCACGAATTTGCGGAACATATATTTCTAATACATTTATATAATATATCATATTATTTTAGAACCTCTTTTTTTTTTACAACGGAATGGAATATTATGGAGGGAGTTTCTACCCAATGACTCTTGGTGACGGACTGTGGCCTCTGCAAGGCATCTGAATGAGTCGTGCATTCGAAAAGAAATGACACCATTCGGGGTTTGGGGCATGGCGCCAACGTGGTTCCACACCAAAAACCTGTCCTAGCAAGCCTTGTGCATGGACTGATGATGCCTGCTCAGATTCAGACAACTGCGACAGTCCAGTGGTGATCAATTCAACGCCCCAATACTTGTCAATGTCTAACTGATATTAATAATATTTTGGGTAGTGCATGTCGGAGAGGGCGGCACGGTGGCCGACTGGTTAGAGCGTCAGCCTCACAGTTCTGAGGTGCGGGGTTCCATCCCCGTCCCTGCCTGTGTGGAGTTTGCATGTTCTCCCCGTGCCTGTGTGGGTTTTCTCCGGGCACTCCGGTTTCCTCCCACATCCCAAAAACATGCATAAAATTGGAGACTCTAAATTTCCCGTAGGCATGCCTGTGAGTGCGAATGGTTGTTTGTTTCTATGTGCCCTGCGATTGGCTGGCAACCAGTTCAGGGTGTACCCCGCCTCCTGCCCGATGACAGCTGGGATAGGCTCCAGCACGCCCGCGACCCTAGTGGGGAGAAGCGGCTCGGAAAATGGATGGATGGATGGGGATTACAATAAGTAGAAGTAAAAGAAAATCCTAATTCTAAACAAGCTCCTGATAAACAAAACTAATTTGCAGCCCGAGAGCAATTTCCTTTGTAAGTGCAATCTCCAGCAACACGCTAGAGCAGAACCGGAGTGGAACATATGGCGCGTGTGGGTCCAGAGCACCGAAGGGTCCCATCACTTGAAAATGGGTTCCATTAGGGCCTCTCAGTGGGCAAACTCGCTAACGTGTTCACCGACTACAAAAAAAAAAAAAACAGCTTTTGTTGTGCCACACTTCTATTGCCCTCCGGTTGCGTGCTGATTTACATACAAATTGATCTTGTGGTAAATCAGATGTCATTTTTTTTCTGCGGGTCACGGGGAACACGCTGAGATAATGAAATCAGAGTCCGCTGAGTGCTACACTTGCAAAGCTACCAGATGGGTCTCGCTCTCTCTCTCTCTCTCTCTCGCTGTAATGCGGCGCGACTACGGCTGGATGCACACGAACATCGGTGCAAACGCGTTAGTTTCTCCAATGACAAAACGAACGCGTGTGCTTGTGTGCGACCGTTCCTTTGACAGCTGCGTGTAGTCCGCATGCTTCAATTTTCTCGCGTTTTAAATTCATCCCGTGTGATTTATTGCGGGCAGCTCGGTGGACGACGAGCGGTTAGCACGCTTGACTCACAGTTGTGAGCTTCGGGGTTTGAATGTCGGTTCCGGCCTTCCTGTGTGGACTTTGTATGCTCTCCTCGTGCTTCCTCCCACATTCCAAAAACATGCATGTTAGCATACATTGAAGACTCAAAATTGTCTATAGACATGAATGTGAGTGTGGATGCTTGTTTGGCTATATGTGTCCTGCAATTGGCTGGCTACCAATCCGGGGTGTACCCCGCTTCTCTCGCCAAAAGTCACTTGGGATAGATAAGCTCAAGCTCACCCAGGACCCTCATGAGAACAAGCGTTATACACTTATAAAGTT
Organism: Phyllopteryx taeniolatus; assembly: GCF_024500385.1. Taxonomy (NCBI): domain Eukaryota; kingdom Metazoa; phylum Chordata; class Actinopteri; order Syngnathiformes; family Syngnathidae; genus Phyllopteryx; species Phyllopteryx taeniolatus. Next base: position 5,594,639 of record NC_084516.1, read on the forward strand.
ATAAAGTTTAACAAAGCTGTCACTTGGTTTTCATGAAATAAAAACTTGCAGGTTAAACTTTAAGGATACAGTAAATGAATCATTTGTATCGAATCAAAGTGAAAATATATAATGGATTACTTTTTTTTTTTTTTTTTCTTCAAGTTATGCGGTGTTTTATTTTATTTTTTTCAGTGTAGAAAGTGGATGCAAAACTCAAGTGAAGTGAACGGAATCCTCCGTGCTAACCTGGCCCTATTCTCTTGGAACAAAAGAAACGACAGACAGTTGGGGGGCCTGACAAACGACGGAGCCGTAGGGGTGACAATTAGAAGGACAAGAACCTGATGGAGCGTCACATCCCATTAATGCTGTCTGGGGATGAATTAAAAAGCAGGGTAATGTACGAGCAGTGTTACTTTAGGCGGGACAAGGCAAGCGTCTACAAGGCAGTGACAGGTGATTAGATTAGAACTAAATTCATCACTTCCTCTGAATTTCAGTTAACCATTTAACAAGCAAACACACCTCTTCTTTTTAAATTATCTTTCCAAATGCATCTTTGCAGTTCAATCAGAAGCAGGCATACTATATATACACAAATGGGTGATGCTAAATTGTGATGGGAAGTAAACATTTACTTTTTGGAACATCCCACAGGTGAACAGGCTCATTGGGAACAGGTGGGTGCCATGATTGGGTATAAAAGGAGCTTCCCTAAATTGCTCAGTCTTTCACAAGCAAAGATGGGGCGAGGTTCACCTCTTTGTGAACAAGTGCGTGAGAAAATAGTCGAACAGTTTAAGGACAATGTTCCTCAAGGTACAATTGCAAGGAATTTAGGGATTTCATCAACTACGGTCCACAATATCATCAAAAGGTTCAGAGAATCTGGAGAAATCACTGCATGTAAGCGGCAAGGCTTTACGATTATCAGCCCTGAACGTTTTATAAGTAGATCGGGGAGAAGAAAATCACTCTGAACACACCCCCCACCACAGAATAATCATTTAGAGACATTTGATAATGAGATTATCGTAATTCTCTTTCCTGACTTTGATTTGAATGGAGGGAAATTGCTTAAATTTGGACTGAGTTTAAGTTTTTCTGCACCCCACTTTACATTTATGCTTATCGGACCTGACCGTTTTCCAGCAAATTGAGGAGTAAAAGTCACTCTTTACACTCCCCACACCACAGGCTAATCACTCAGGATAATCTTTTAGACATAAGATAATCGGAACTGATCGGAATGGAGGAAGAATGCTCAAATTTGGCCCAATTATCGGTATTTGTGCAGCCATCTTTAGCCAGCACACTGGCATACTGTATACAGTATATACTGTAGCTTTCCCACTAAAGTGCAGCTTTATAACTATATTTTTCTCCAATTCTGGTCAAAGTCCAAATTGTTCTACCAGTGCAACTCTTTTACTGATAAAAGTATATTGTGATTCTTTTCAAACTTTTTTCCCGTATTTTATTGAGCTAGACATTAATCATGCTAACGTTCCCTGTTGGTAGCCAGAACTTTTTCCTCTTCTTCTCGGCGTTCCGTTCGATTGCCATACGGCGTCTTCGGCGTTGGGAAGCAATCTCATGAATACAAGAGTTATTTAAGTAAAGCAGCGTGCGGCCCAGGTGGGGTGGAGGCGGCGCTATTGTTCCATTTCAAGGCTGTCAGTCTGACAGATGACTTGAGGGCCTCACATCATTCCTCACTTTCTTTTTGCTTGTATTTATGATTTGAAGGAGAAGAATTACAACGCAGACAGTCTGCCACATTTTACACGTCAGAATCCTCTTTTCTTTTCTTTTTTTTTTTTTTTCCTCTCGAGCCAGCTTCAGGTAGGCCGTGTCAATTCGCACGCTACAAAGGACTCTTGTTAGTCCCGCTTTTTGCACGGCTAATCCATTTATCATGCTTATTCAACTTACAAGGTTCCTGGCAAATTGTCTATACAGCCCTCACATGCATTAGACAAGCCATTTCGAGACACCAAAGTCTGTTTATCGACTTTTAAAGACGTAGAAGACGGAACTGACACCGGCTTGCCGGTTAATACCTCACAGCACTTTGTGGATATGCAAAGATGCCACGCAAATAAGACTCTCTGGAGGTTGTAAGCATGATGAGGATGATATCAAGGGAAACCGTGAATCCTTTAGTAGACAAGAGACAGAACAAGCTGTTAATAAGGAGAAGTACCGTATGATTTATTAAAGCAAGGCGACAGTTCAGAAGCAACCTGATGGCTGCTTCTAAGAACATGTCTGCCTATTTCTCCTTAGGCGAGGTCATATATGCACACAGGAACAGGCAGTTATCATCTGCCTCGTGCAACTGCCCCCCCCCCCTCCCCCAACCATAGAAATCTCACTTTGTTTCATCGTAAAGTAATAATACAATATAATACACAGTGAGGGAGAGGAACAAGGTCTACTTTTTTATGCTCGCACAACAACAAAAGATAATATAAGGTTAGAATTTACATAGAATGCATTTTGCGGGTCCAAAGGCATATACCATATTATTTCATGTATGAAAATTACAACTCACAACATTTGGAAATATTTTTTTGTCTGACAGCAATGATAGATATTGTTTCATGTGAAATATGCCGATCCATTTTGGGGGGTTTAAAAATACACTTTGGGGAAATACATGCTTTGTTTTTGGACACCGATATTTTGTTTTTATCCGAAACACAGAAAAAAATTTTTTTATAATAAATATTCAATGAAATATATCACAAAATGTAGTTTTTTTTTTGGGGGGGGGGGGGGGGGGGGTTGGGTTAAACATCAGTTGTTAAACAGGTCAAAAACATAGATTTTTGGTGGTTTTTAGAAATAAAAAAATTTATTTAAAAAAAAACTAAAAACCTGAAGGTGCATGTTTTTATGTTGGGTAATAACGATGTCGTTTATTGAGAAGACAAAAAAAAAATTCAAGTAAAAATGGAAATAAAACTCAAAATTTGGTGACTCATATTGTTAGGCAGTGACGAAATTGTTTTATCTGAAACAAATTATTTTGCTTTTGTGCATAATAGTGTTTTTGAAAACTGCAAAATTTGGAGTTGCATGTTTTGATGTGGGACAACATTGTGTGCAGCGTTATTGTTTTATCCAAAATACTAACATTTATTTTGTTCTTGTTTTGTTTTTATAGATAAAAATGTTTTTAAATATGAGGACACGTGTTTTTGTTGGGTTAGAACTACAAATGTTTTATCGGAAAGTTTATTTCTTGTTTTAGGTGAAAATATAAATAAAAGTCAAACTTTGGAGACCAGGGGCGGAGCCAGGGCCTAGGATGACGATTGTTTTTTAAGAGGCACAAGGTTCTATCGCTGGTTAAAAAAAAAAACATATCGAGTAGGAAGTCAAATTAAAGGTCTTGATGAGAGATTTCCATATTGATCAATATTTTATCATTGGGATGTGCTATGCGCATCATCGCCACCTACAGCATTGGAGTGCAACAGCCATGACCGACGCATACTGCTTTTTGTTTTTACACTTGCATGTTGAAATGTTCCTGTTATCATTGCCAGGAGAGTCAATAAAGGTTTTATGATGCCAACGTGTCATCCTTTCGACTCTAAACGTGAGCAAATCCAATTTATTGATCATTTTCGCTCCGTTCGGTGGCTTTGCTGCACGTTTCTGCAGTTGAATGAGTCACGCTTCCTTCTTCATGATATCGCCGTGAGCTGACAAGGGAGCTCATAATGGCAGAGTACATTATTCTCCTCTCGGTGGGCAGCAGGCACTCGCTCTGGTCTCCGGCCACTCCCGAAGCGATGGGCTGAATAAATCAAAAGACCAATAACAAAAAAGACCGGGGCGCTTACACTGGACCGGGCCGCGCCGCCGGGGGAGCCATCGGACCAATGGCGGCATGGCCCGGGCGTAATAAATTGAACGCAAATTGCACAGCTTGATTGGGTTCATGATCTGTGGACTTGAGTTTTAAAAGCCTCCAGTAAAAAGGTCTGGCGAATTGGATGCGCTGATTTCCAGCACTGTTTAATGCAGTTATAAAGATCGGCGGAAGAGAAGATTGGAGATGTCGAGGGAAAGCGGCTGAGTCGATGCCTGCGACGATAAAAAGTACAGTATTTTTATTGTTAATGTCCAGTGAAGATGATCAATCTGTCTATAAAGTACTATGGTTCTCAAACTTTTTACACAAAGTACCACCTCGAAAAATACTTGGCTCCACAATGAATGACATTAAAATACAGAAATAAGTGGTATGCACTCATGAAAAATGAGCCAGATGTTTAATCTGAAACAAAAACTTAATTTGTGTTGTTTTCCAGGATTAAAGAAATGTTGGACAATGACAAGGGCAATTTCTTTTTGTTTTTGTCATGTCAAATATTTTGGAGACTTTTTGTTGGAAAACAAGCTTCGCGCTTCAATTGCAGTGAACAGAAGAAGCCGAACGTGCTACGACAATCTGGTGACAATCAACATCTGGACGCATCAGGCAAACAGCGTGCTGTCCACAAACAGCCAGCAGCAGACGGGCCGAGCCGAAACATCATCTCTGTCGTTACAAAAGGTCGCTTGCATTTCAAGACGCCTCTGAAAATATAATATACATTTAATGTCGGTATGACATCATGTGTGTCCTCTGTATATCTTATAAAAAACTATTAAACAAACTACATGGATGATTTTATTTATTTATTTTTACCCAGGAGGTTTTTCGCAAACGACATCATTATTCCATATGATGATAATTAACCTCTTCAGTGAGCATGTTCCGGCTGCACAATTCCCCCGTGTGTGTGAAGGTCATTTGGCGCCCCTCCTCTATTTGGCAGCACTCACTATAAATCACAGTGGAATTGGCATGATGGGTATTCATGAAGGCAGCTCCTGCCTCCTGGTCTTTCCCGCAAATCCCCTCCCCACCCCCAAACCCCGCTCCTCTCCCCCACTCCTTCTTCTTCACGTCACTCGTAACCTGCACAGATGTGGCCAATAAATAATGCCACATGTGGACAACATCATCTATTACTGTGCGCCGGTAGTAGATCTGCCATGTCTTCATTTTTCTACAAACTTGACATTTTAATGAAGTCAATGGAAGTACAGTGATACCTTGACTTAGGAGTTCCAAGACCACGCCTGTAATGCAAACCTCTCAGGTTTCCCCACTGAAATGAATGGAAATTCCATTAATCCGTTAGTGCCCCAAAATATGTATGAAAACATAAAGTAATATAAATAAATAGAAAGTGAAGAATCAAACATTTTTTGCAACATTTTTTACTTTAAATCAATGGACATTGTGCCGCTCCTTCTGGTATGTATGCCACCAGGGGCAGCATAATGCATATAATACACTTAGATTTGATGATGAGACACGAAGAATTCCGTCATAACTAAGTTGCAGCAGTAAGTCATTTTTCGCAGAGAATAAAGAATATATACCTGCGGGAATTGTTGAATGCTCCGTCAAACAATTATCAGTTGTTTGAATGTTTATAAAAAAACGCAATACTAGATTTGTTAGCTTGTCTATGGCATTTTGCATTGTGGGTTAGTATTAATCTTGCAGATTTTCATAAAACAACATTATGAGGTTTGGCTAAATGCACAATATGGAATTCTCTTGGTTTTATTTTAGTTTGACAGGCGGACGGACGGACGGACAGAAGATAGATGGATGGATGGATGATAGATAGATAGATGGATAGATGGATAGATGGATAGATTTCTACTGTACTGCACTCTATCTATCTATCTATCTATCTGTACAGTAGCTGATTATTTTCATCAAGGTTAAGCTACAATGTGTTTTTCCCCGTCAAAAAACTTAGATTTCTTGTCAGGGAAAAATGTGTATTGAACCTCTCCATAATGTTCACTTGGTGTCACACTCAACACAAAGAACAAAGGCTGAATAACATGGACTCGCTCTCATGCTCATGCAAACCTAAGTTGACGTGTGTGCGCGCGTGTGTCCATCTGTCTGTGTCAATAAAAGCGTGCCGATGGAATCGGCGGTACTGGTGAGAGAGGCAGGTACGGCCCCCGAGGCGATGACAAAGCGATCAAAGTCTACGCGTCACTTATAAATTGCTTTGACCCTTTTTTTTCTTCTTTTTCTTCCTCGTAGAGAGACGCGTGGCCGGGTGACGACAACAAGGGACGTTGCAGCCGACTGCAAAGAGTGCTCGATTCTGCAGAAACAGAAGCCATTGCCAAATGAGGAAATTAACAATGCGGGTTGTCCTTCACGGGGTAAAAAAAAAAATACATGCTCGTCCATCGTGGCGGTGCTTTGACAATTTAGCATCGCTTTCACGAAAACTAATGTTCTATGTAACCATAACAAACACTGCGAAACGGTAACAATATTCTTTTTGTCATTCTTCCCAAAAGACACTTCAAGCTGTTTATTGCCACTCCCAGGTGAACTTCACTGTCAATCACCCGTGTATATGACCAAACCACATATTTTTGCCTTAAAGTTTGCTAGCTTATTGCTAACACAGAATGGGAAACACCATAGATGGGCTAACAAAACGAGGTATAGCACTTTAAACGGCTTTTATTGGAACACAAACGGTCGCAACACATGCAGACAAAGCATACAGCAACACTCACTGGCATATTTTCTTTATCCTCTGTGAAAAACACTTATACTACTGCAGCTTACTTCTTCATGTATCATGTATGTATGTCTGCACTATACTTCCCCCTGGTGGACAAGGAGCGCACACCAGGAGGAGAACTATGTCAATGGGCATTGAAGCATGAAATCATGATGAATCTTTATATTCTATTTAATTATGTTATTACTGTGTGTTTTAATTATGTTATTACTGTGTGTTTTCATAAAGTACAATACCATAAAGTGCTATTGTTCTTATTGGAAAAACACATTACAACAATTTGTGTTTGTTTTCTGGGTGACTGGAACGCATTAATGGCATTTCCATTCGTTTCAACTGGGAAAGATGATTTATGATACGGCTGTTTTAAGTTACGAGCACAAGACATCACTGGATATACATTATCAATTGGACTATCAAATTAATTGACAACTATTTTGATAAGTGACTAATCGTTTAAAAACATGATTTGACTTAAAATTGTTCAAACCCTTGGAATTTCAGACGCTCGACAGTAAGTATTCTAAGATTTATGTAGTATCCGTTGAAATTAAATTGAATATCTATGTGTTTAATCAAAATGAGACATTTGCAAACATCTGCTCTTACTTGGGAAAACAATGATCAACTGTTTTCCCTATTTTCTAATACGTTATAAACAAAACCATTAACTGAATCCTAATCAATGAAGGTGTGTGGATTTTCTGCAATGTGAATTTGATATAATATCCTTCACCGATTCATCGGAAAAAAATAATCGACAGGTTAATCGATTATTAAAAAAAATTGTTAGTTGCAGCCCTAATATACATTAAATAATTGATTAATATGTTATAAATAAATTACGGAAACATTTTTTTAAATAGCATGAATGATTATTATTCCAGTAAGCAATTTCAGTCCCTTTTAAATATCCAATGTGGCCCGTCAGCACAAAGGTTTGCCCACCCCTTGTTCAGAAGAGAATGCTGCTGTGTAGTGCAAATCCCTGCCCCGAACAAGCACGCAGGTCACTGGTGTTAATTCAGGTGTATGTGAGCTGCCCACTCAGGCACCCTTCCACCATTCATTACGCCTCGTGAGCGCATTATCGAAAGTGGCCATTTTGTGTTAGAGCTCTCCGTGGCGACACTCTTGACCACTTAAATACATTTGGCTTCTTGATGGCTGCGTAAGTAGTCTTCATCCGTGGACATGTTGTCTGCGGAGGCCATCTGCCCCCCACGACGCACGTCTATAAATGGACCCCCCACCTCCGGACACTTGACTTGTGCAGTACGGTGGTGACGCTGTCGGCCTAATACAATATTCATGCATAAGAGTGCGAGGGGGGCAAGGGGGGGCTTGCCTTTCTCCTCCTCAAGCTGGCGTCGCTAATTGAAATTTCTGAAGTGCAGCGTGTTTAATAATGGAATTAATTTCCCGTGCAAAGTGCATCAGATTGAGCGTCGCGGCATGCGGCGCAGGAAGTGAGTCTCCACGCAGAAACGAGGAGGAAACAGTGGGAAAAGCGTGACGGAAACAATCATTATATCCTTATTAGTTGCTCATTCATTAGTTTTATTTATCGTAAAGGGCAATTTCTACTACAGTGGTGCCTTGACTTACAAGTTGAATGTGTTCCATGACCACCAGTGCAATTCAAAACACTCGGTAAACTCAAATTACAATTCTCCAATTAAATGAATGGTCATTCCATTAATCCGTTCCAGCCTGATTTAAAAAAAAAAACAAAAAAAAAAAAAAAACATTCTGTCTAGATGTATTGCTTCACCTTTTGTGTTCAAATATCCGTTGCGTAAAGGGTTGAAACTACTACAACATCGATTCTAGTTTCGTTACATTTCAATGGCAAGTTTGGATTTTGGTAAATACACGTTTTGTTTCCCAGTAAACAAAACAAAACAAAATTCATTATGTGCCAAACTGCTGAAAAAAATCAGTCTTGAAAAGTTCGTAAGTCCAGTCACTCATATATTAAGTCAAGGTACCACTGTACTAAGACTTCCTTAAACAGTACCTAACTAACTATCTAACTAACTAACTAACTAACGCCATAGCGCACTCCGTTTTATCTCGACCAATACTCACAATTGACAATTAATAAATGAGTTACAGTAAATTAATAGGTTATCATGCCCATCCATACTAATGCTACATAATGCATACATATTATATCAAACATACACATATCTACCATTGTGACATCATTCTGCAGCCAGATTGTCAAATAATTTTTCAAATCAATGGTGTTGTTGATTTTACAAAATGAAGGGATTCCTCTTAGGGAATCTATAGTTTTACTTTCTGTTTGCTACAATAATAGACATTTTGAGAAAAACGGGTCTATGCTATAGAAGAATTCTATACATTCCAATGTAGATCAATGTAAAATTGCAAATAGCAGCTGTGATGAAACGCAGTAAAAAACAGTCTACGAGCTGCCTGAAACAAATTAATTTGCCAAGAAGCCGTCACATTGAAACACTTAATTAATTGTGTTGCTTTCTGAGGGGCTGATTTTTTTTTTACTGCCATGCAATGTGATGAAAACAGTACGCTCAGCACAATAATGTCACACCGGCTCAGCCAAGACATATTAGCCTAATGAAATGTTCACTAGCTGTAATTGTTGTACCGCGAAGGAGGATTGCGGAGGACAAAAAAAAAAAAATAATTTAAAAAATGCAGATCAGAAATAAAGATCCACGAATGGATGTTAAGGATGTACGGGGGAGTCCATGAGGTGAGTCATCGCAGAGACACAGAGACATTGAGTGGAGTTCAAACGCTCAATGATTACACTTCCTTATATGTCAAGTACATTTCCATTTAAAGTGCTTGTTTAAACAGCCATGAAAGGCGATCTCCAGCTGCTGTGTGCACACTGGGAAATGAACGAGGACGTCCCCCCCAAGACCCTCGAGCTGTGCAATTGTTGAATTAGACGACACCAGAGAGACAGTGCCCATCAATGCACCCGCTAAAAGGATAATATTAGAGATGTGGAGCTCTCTGCTTGCTTAATTTCCCCTCACAAGATTAATATTGCATATCTATCAGTGTATTTCTTTGTGTTTGTTACTTTGAATTTAGAGGATGACATTTAAAACAATGCATTGCAATTACATTTCTTCCCTAAAAGCCCTGCTTGGATGTTCAAAAAGTGAATATAACATGACCATATTTTTAAAATTACAAATGTGAAAAACATCAATTGAAATGACTGAAAAAGCATACTAGAACAGCGATTATTTGGGGTTAATCAGTGGTACTTTAAATGATGGCGTGTGTGTGCTAACTCCTATTTAGCATGAGTTTGAACGTGATCGGTTAATTCTGAAAAGAGCCACATCCCCTGTTTGTAAGTAACTGTAAGTAAAGAAGTAAAAGTAACCAAATAACTCTAACCCACTTAAAATAAATGTCAAGAAAAGCCTACTAGAACACTTGAACTTTATTCATTAATTATTGCTAATAATCAAATGATTTTTTTGTTAATCAGATGTATGGTACTTTAGTGGCAGCTGTGTGCTGGCTTGCATTTAACACACGTTTGAATGGGATTAGTTAATTCTGAACACAGCCACAAACCCAGTTTGTAACTAAGTAACTGTAATAAAGTGACTGTAACTGTAAATAAGTCACTGTAACTAAGTAACCAAGTAACTATGTAAAAGTACCAAGTAACCGAAACTACGTGACTAAAGTAAATTAAGCAAATAAATGCCATGAAAAGCCTACTAAAACATCTGAACTTGATTTGGGGTTAATCTGAGGCGCTTGAAATGGTGGCAGGTGTGTGCTGATTCCCATTTAACATGTGTTCGAATGTAATTGGGTTTTTTTTTTTTTTTTTTTACACAGCCACATCCCTAGTTAAAAGAGCGTGTGCACACTTGTGCAACCACATGATCTCATTTATTTTTACTTCCACTCTGTAAAATATTTAATTTTTTTAATTTTAATTTAATTTTTTTAATTGATTTTTGTGATATAAAACATGAGACCAAAGCCTTTTCCACCATTCATGTGACCTGTAACCTGTAATAAAGTTCAGCTGTTTTAGTAGGCTGTTAATCTCCTTTTTTATATAAACCTGGCATTTCAACAGCGGTTTGGAGACTTTGTATGTCGTTGAGTAGCTGCTAGCCTAGCTCCTGGAAGCCTGCTGTAAACAACTTGAATGACGTGTGGGCCCGGCGAGCATTTTATTAAATTACACATTTCAGCCACACGTCAGCGTGCGCCTCTTTGATTCATTCCCTTTAATGACTTTGCTGATGTAGACTGTCATGCTGTAATGAAAAGGTAAAGACAAGCAAGCGGCAGCGCCGTAAATAAGTCTGGGGCGCATGAGGAATAATGACAGGAGTTTAATGTCCAATTAGATTAAAAGGCTCTCTGACACAAAAGCGGAATGCTGAGTGCACTGCTCAATGAGCCCGCGCGAGACATTGATTAACGCTAAACAGATCTATTATTCCCGCGCAAGGTAGTGAACAACAGCTCTACCTGCCACGGCTCAGCACGTCGTAAAACGCGAGGCGACGTGTCCTCCCGGCCCGGCGGGTTTGATAAAGATTAACAGAGCAGGCCAGTAACGGACGGGTTAACCCTTCCGTATGTGGACTTGTCAAGGAGGTCCGAGTGTAATGGAGCCAGTGCGTCTTTTTCAGCATACCGCACATGCGCAAACCACAACTGCTCCCATAGGAAATAATGTACAGTCAATTACAAATAATTTGTTGCATAAAAGCCTGCTGAACTGAACAGCCATAAGAACTTAACCACGCAAAAAACTACAGTAGATAACATTAAACTGACTTTCACGCTATGCTCTGCACGCATTAGATGGCGTAGGCAAGAACCCTGGAGTTGACAAAAATGTATTCTTCAAATCAAAATGTCCAACCTCCTGTTCCATTTCCGGCTAATTTCGTGTCAATGTGTGAAACTGGTGATGGGTGCAAATTATTTTTTCTACTTTCCAGGGGGGGCTACTGAATGAGTTTTGGTGGGTCATGTTGGAGACCCCGAAAATACATAAATTGTATCCCAGGTTATTTGCTTGGCAAAAATTTGGAAGTTTAAATGTATATACTGCATGTTTTTTTTTTTAAATACAAAAATAAAATAAAACAATCATAAAAAGCTCATCAAATTTTTTTATTTAAAAATCTTAAAATATGTTACATAAAACATGAATAAAAATAGTTGAAGAAATAAATCAGTAAATAAAAACTCAAAATAAAACTCAAAATAAAACAATAAAACAATAAAATGCTAATCTGAAAAATGTATTCAAAAATATATTAAATAAAAGTTTAAATTTCAAAGTAATTTAACAAACGAATCAGTAAATTTAAAAAAGTAAATAAATGAAACAAAAATCTACATTTTACGGGTCAATTTGACCCGCAATAGGGAGGAGCGTTAATCAAACGTTTTACTCGTACTGACCGTTTGGATGGTACCATCCCACAGCATTTCCTGTTCTACGGTTATTGTAACGCTTGTCGTCTGTAAATTTGCTTTTGCAATAACCGCACAAGGGTGTGGTGTCTTTTCCGAAATGTATGCATTGAGGGAATATTGTTTTCCCTTTGCTTGTGTGACCAAATGCAAAAAGACTTGGACACCAACCGAGGATCACGTATACGATACGAGCCGCGGGGGATGAGGCGCGCTCGTTACGAAGAGAGTCGGCTAAAGAGATTTAAAGAGTTTGGGGGCTTACTTGAACTATATTTGGAGCGCACTTGTCTCATTGATTCAGCTGGATGCAGATCGAAAAGGATGTTCAGGAAAACTTTGTGCATGTTTGTCTATACGTGCCCTCCAAATGGCTGGCGACCAGACCAGGCTCAGCAAAAGTCATCTTATGTTAATCAAAAACTCTCAATTGTTTGTGTAACTTGGAGTGTGACTGTTTGTTTGTCAACACTGTCAAGTGATAATAATATCCTTTTTGCATGATTGAAGCAGAAAACTGTTCAGCTCACATTGTTTTGCTTTATTTATTTTTTTTTGCCACACTTACACACCCACACTTAAAAGACTATCTGAATTCTTCACAGTTTTCAAAGGTTTGCTTCTTGGCATAGATGCATCTCATTTTTATGCCATTCCTATGTTTCTCCCATGGCTTTAATGGCGCTAAAAGTCTTGAATGCGTTTGAAGTGTTGCTGTGTACTTCAACACAACAATTCCAACAGACAGCACGTTTGCGTGGGTACTGTAATCCATGCAAACAAAAGGTATAATGAGAGGGTGGGGGTGGGGGGGGGGGGCAGTGTCTCAATTGCCGTGTGGAGAATTAGCCGAGAAAGTTGCATGGCTCTAATAGCAGAAATAGAAAAAAAAAAAAAAAGAAAAAGTTAATTAACTAGGTGAGCCTAGGGGGGGCTACAAAAACGCCTCCCCAAGCAACGGCAGAGAGCCAGAATGACCCCCGGCTAAATCAGACCTGCTTACTGATACAGAAAATGTGATTGCTTTTCATATTTCCAACGTGATTTTTTTTTTCTTCTCCCCCTCGGGAGTCAGTCACTCAGAACATATTACAATAGGTAGCGTTTCGAAAATGCGAGGAAAAATAAAAACTGAAGAAAATTCATCGCAAGTGGGCGTCAGTCAGCGAAATGAAGGTTAATAAATAGAATAATGAAACAATACCATGGAAATAAATGAATGCTTGTTGAAGTATGGAGGCCAGATTATACGAGGCGCCGCATAGGCTAAAAATAACATTTACATTTTAATAACATTTACCTCTCTCAAACTGCCGAAAAAATTTTAAATAAACTCTCGCACTCACAATCAACCTCTCACACGCAACAAGAAACTCCTTACACTCAAAACACCTCACGAACACCAAAAATCTCACACGCACACACCAAAACCCCTCTCTCACACACCTAAAAACCAATAACTAAAAAAAGTCACCCAAGAAACACACACACCTAAAAAGTTACACTCACCAAAACACACACACACACATATAACCCTCTCACAATCACCAAAACATTTTCACACTCATCAAAATAAAATAACTAAAAGAAACTCTCTCACCCACACACACGCCCAAAAGAAAAACTTCAGAACTACCAAAAACACCTCTCCCACACAACAAAAACTCCCACACACCACCCAAAAAAAATCCCTCAACCTACCAAAACACCTTTTAGACACAACAAAAACCTCTCACACGCAACAAAAACCCTCTCTCACACACCCCCAATAATCTCTCATTCACAACAAAAGAACTCACACACAACAAGAAATCTAAAATCTTGATTGCTGATTAGCTCTGCCATGAAATTAGTCCCACCGTCAGTCTGTTGCAAGTTGAAGGCGTGTGGGAGTGGTAAAACTATACAAAAAAATGTACAGGTCTCTCTTTATCATGGATTTTCACCTACAGCGGGTGTGTCTGGAACGTATCCCCTGTAATAAATGGGGGGTTCACTCTATGTAAATGTTAACACTTGATTTTACATTTTTTTGGGGGGGGGGGGGGGGGGGAGACTTCTGGGAAGAGTTTGCCATTAGAGGACGCGCTAATGAGGCCATTTGTTTGAGGGAACAGCGCGGAATACACAAGCGTCTGCCCACATAACTAAAAGGACGCTAGTTGCCCTCTTCACCCGCGAGTGCGCGTGTGGGTGATGTATGCCCGTCACCTCCTTGTTAGGGCGACAGTAGAGGATAACAATCAGCAGAAGACAAATGATGCGCTCCCCGATGCCTTGCTGCTTCACCCTTGACCCCCCCGCACGCACCCCCCGTCTACCTGATGATGTCTGTGTGACACGTAACAACAGCTCCATATATAAACTCCGTATTATACTGTCAAAACACATTTATTTTGCTTGTACTGGGCGCGGACACACAAGCTTCTACTGCCTGATTAAAAATTATACAGATGTCTCCCTCATAGTCAAGAGATCTGGATTAGAATCCCCGTTGGAACGTCTTTGTGGTGTTTGCATGGAAAGTGCTCTACGTTTCCTAAATTCCCAGGGAAAAATATTAGGAAATTTACAGATCCTGCAGATCTGGGTGAGAATCTTCGTTAGAATATCTCTGACGTTTGTGTTGTAGACTCACAGTGATCATTAGCAGGTGGTCTGCCAGCTACTACATTCCACTTTCTGGGGTTCAGACACATGATGGGTGTCCTCTAGGTAGTGTCCTCGCACATAGAGAGAGGGGTGCTAAAAAAAAAGGGAGTGTTGGGTTGGGGGTGCTGCGCCGTTAATGACCATCTGCTCACAGTGCACTGTTTTTAATGAAGACGGATGTCGGGGGGGAACTGACGAGGGGGGCTCCAGGGTGGGGGCCTAATGACACACCAATGTCCATCTATGTCGACTTGAACCTTCGCTGAAAGTTAAAAACAGGCTTCCAGAAGCCATCCACCAACACGTTTTCCTGACAATTTAGTAGGATTTTGTACCTCCCAAAAAAATTTAGTACAGTGTTGTTGTTGTGTTTGGAAAACATTTCAAAAGACTTGGGGGGGAAAGAATCTGCAAACAGGTGAATCGACAGGTGCCGAACGACAAGTATGTGGGAGTGAGTACGTTGTATTGTACTTGATATATATATTTTTTTAAATAGAGCAATTAAATTGAACATAAATAATTAAAAAGTTAGTGCATCAAGATTTAATGCCACAATTCAGTCTGTTGCTCCTTCTAGTGTGTCCACTGTATAATACAGTCACAAATGAAGAAGAATGTACTTCTTCCTCTCCTACTACTACTAAGACTCAGTAAGTTGCTGTAATATTAGTTATTTTTCATACATGATAAAAATATATGCTGGTGAGTATTGTTATGTTATTTGGCTAAATGTGTTGCTCCACCATTTATTTTTACAAATTTCTGTTGCTTAAATTGATGCTAATCGCTAGCACGTAAATGGTAGTTACCATTTACGTTAGCATTAAGCTAGCGGAGGGCCAGTGTTAAGGCAAAGTAAATTACTTGTTTTAAATACACAATTCTCTTTGTTTTAAATTTACTTTGACAGTAATTTTCGACTGTGAGCAGAGGTGGGTGGATTGGCCAAATATTGTACTCAAATAAGAGTTTTGTTACTTTTGAATAATATGACTCAAGTAAAAGTAAAAAGTAGTCACACAAATATTTACTGGAGTAAGAGTAAGAAACCACTCAATGAAAAAACTACTCAAGTAAAGAGTAATTTGTGAGTAACCAGTTTTTTGTTTTTTTTAAATCAGCGCATGAACATCAAATCAAATCAAATAATAATATATGGGAGTTGACACATACCTGCCACCATTTCAATTTTTAACTGCCCAAAAACCAACAGGATATGCATTGGGCCCTACAGAAACATTATTTCCTTTATTCACTTCAATGACTTAATGAAGAAGCTGTTGGCTGACCACACTTAGTGATTGTGTGTGCCACACCATCGGGATAGTGCTAATTCTGCCATATCCACTGCCAAAACACCAATAGAAACATCTGCAACTTACCGCAAGGTGTTCTCTCAAGTTAGAAGTGGTCTGAACTATCCACTTTTGAGCAGTCACAATTTAAGAGCTGCATGATAAAGCTGTTGTTGTTTTTTTGGAGTCTGTAAAGTAAACACACTTGCGCGGCAGTTCTTGTTTTCCCCCAAAATGAGTTATTTTGATTGGCTCTCGAAGGCTACGTGGGCGATCATGTGACTGCCTTGTGTCATCTGATTGGTGAATTGGAGTCAAATGACATTAGTGGTCCCGTTGGATTGGCCGCAACGGGCGCAATATGTGGAAGGTGAAGATGTTGTCTAAAAATAGACGCGCGATAAACAACATTGTAACGGAGTAGAAGTATTGATACTTCTTCACATGAATACTCAAGTAAAAAGTACAGTGCTTTTAAAGTACTCTGACAAGTACAGTTTATCGTAAATGTTACTTGAGTAAATGTAACGGAGTAAATGTAGCACATTACTCTAACAGAGTAGCATAAAACAGCTTTTTTTAATTGAATTTTCACTATTGCCAAACTGCTGCTTATTGTGAAGTGAGTTTACTACCAGTCTACAGCGCTCATATGTCAAGTTTGTGCGTGCAAGTCAAAGCAAAAAAAAACGTCCGAATGACGACTCGTATCTTGAGAAATTTAGAAGTCTCAAGGAACCACACTCTACTGCATTCCCTTCTCAATGACGAGCACAGGAGCCGTATCTCAGTGCTCACGATCGTCTCATTAATCCGGCATTGAAAGCACCCAAGAAGAAGAAGTGTGAGCGTGCAGCAGTCGCACCCCGAGGCTTCACCGCGCCGATTGCGCGCTAAAATTATAAAGGAGGCCCGTGGCCATGGCGACAAGTTCCAAACAGTCAGCGGTGCTTATTATTATTAAGAGTCATCCTGTTCGGAAAGACACACCAGGGGAGGGTTGAATAAAGCGGCTAAACCGGCGGACGACATCGCTTTTACCGCAAAGGTTGTCGGAGACGTTCGCGTCGGATTGATGGATGGAGATGGAGGACGCTCAGAAGAACATCTCCCTCACACTCGTCTTCATCTTGTGGCAGAAGCGCGGCGGAGGAGGGAGATAAATGGAAGGAAGATGGATTTCTTTTTTCAGAGCGCACTATTCATTGGCTTTTAAGTTTGGCACAAACATGAATCGTCCCACAAACAACACAGGGGGTTGTCGCATGATGGTGTCAAAGCCCTGGCTAATAGGAAAGTAGCAATTGGGGTCAAGGAAGTATGTTGGAGTGATGCATCTCGACTGAAAGACTAACATCTTAGCAAGTGTAGCCTGGGTTGTTAGCTGAAGTTACGGCAAAGGATAATCGTGATAATCCGGCCTTTGCTGTCTTTGATTCTAAGGGAGGGCAACCGCCCAGATTCTGACCGAACGTCTGAATGTGTGAGGCCATCTTAACGGAGCACTTGCCTCGACCGTGGAGTCCTTATAAAGAGCGATGACGCCAATACGCTGACATCTCCCACACTTAGCTCAGCCCTCTTAAAAGGATTGACTCAGCTCTCACTGACCTTGTGTTATTAGCAAATCAAAAGCAGATTAATTAATCACGGGTGCGCGCTCATAGTGTGTGTGTGTGCGCATTACCCTAAGTGACTGTTGAGGTGCAACTTCCAGAGGAATCGCCCCGTCCTGACACCTGGAATGGATGCCCCGCCGCCTCGGGGAGCGCCGATACTGTCGTCTAAATGGATCGTGTGAGTGGTGGAGAGTCTATTAGTGCATTAATTCCGCCGCAGAGCTTTTAACTCGGCACTTATGAATCATCTTCCTCGAATTTTACCTCCGACATATTGTATTTTTATGTGAGGGCTGCAAAGAAAGGTGAAGAGAAGAGGGGTGGGGGGGAACTTGGCTTGTCTAGTAGTAGCAGGAGCACACGCACCAAGGCACTGCTGCGGGCGTTCGGATGTTGACAAGAAGAGCGAACGTGTGTGATATTATTCTTCCCGCAGCTTCCAAAGCTATTCCCTACTGTTACACTCTGACATTTGGAAAACACAACGCTCGGTTCGGAGGATGGAGGTGAGCCAAGGTGTTCTTTCCGGTGCGAAGACACAGAAGACGATCGGTCCGTCATACAAATATGTCGACTTGACCCGTCTGCATGTGTGCTTTGTATCACCAGCCACAATGGAAGGCGGACAAAAAGCGCTATTTAACACTTTCATGCTTCAGTCGTGGCTATTATCACTCTGCGAGGTATGAACTCATATTTTTAATGTTGTTTAACCACTATGTTCACACATTTTATCTTGTAAAAGTACTAATTGCAAATGGGCATTTCAAATGTGTCAAAGTTTTGCACAACAGTCACTTACAGTGGACGTTAGCGTGTCATCTCTCACGCCCAAAACGACAACCACAGTTATAAAAACTCAAAATGTAGCGTTATAATTGTTGTCATTAACGATAACAGTATTCTACACTGTAGACAAAGATAACGCTTACTTTTTGATTGTTTATCACTGTGGTTGTAGTTGGCCCACTGCACTTTTTTTTTTATTTTTTTTTTTTAAATTAGCTCACTGCATATTCTAATGATAACATAAAACAAAGCCTCCAGTATATGAAAAGGGTATAAGAAAACGTGAAAATGCTGAAAGATAGCACACAAGTTTTCTAACATTAAAAATCGAAATGTGGAAAAGGGTTGAATATTACAAGGTATCACACTTTTTTTAAGTAAAGATTTAAATAAAACTGTATCACATGATTTTTTTTTTATTTTCAATTTGAAATCAATCTAATGTAACCAGACATCACACTTTATTTGAAATATATTTTATGTAAAAAATAAAAAATAAAAAAAGAAATGAAAATTTGTCAACTACTTCTATATTTTAAATTGAAATAAATTTGAATGTTACAAAATATCACACTTTTTTTTTTATTGTCACAGATGGAACTTAATGGAAAAAAATAGATGTCACCTTAATACCAACAATTTTTTTGCTCTGAGATCAATGATAAGTTTAAATAAATAAATCAAATAATATATCTTATATTAAAACAAATTATTTTACACATTTTACATGCATATTCATTTATTTATTTATTACCTCATTGACGAATGACCTGACCCATCTGTCTGTTTTCATTAGGAATTGAGCAGAAATGCTTATACAAAGTTAAGGTTGTTTATTTATTACTGTGGTTGTACAATGCAGTGGTGCAGTATGATGCAGTGCCGTGGTGCGCCACTGCAGACTACAAGCACAATAACAAGCATATTGTTAATTAATACCTATCTGACAGGGTTGTATTGGAATCTCATTACTCATTAGAATGTGTAGGCATACCTACCTAATGCTGTTGTTGGAGCGCCACAG
The DNA here is from genome assembly GCF_024500385.1 of Phyllopteryx taeniolatus. NCBI lineage: Eukaryota > Metazoa > Chordata > Actinopteri > Syngnathiformes > Syngnathidae > Phyllopteryx > Phyllopteryx taeniolatus. The sequence goes on from NC_084516.1 coordinate 5,614,116, forward strand.
CTGACAACCCACCAGTGTGCCAATAGTACCCCCTGCAGGCGAAAAAAGGGGACACTTCTCATAATTGCAGTCAAAAAAACATGCATTTAATACAGTATGTGCAAGTGGTAGGAGATGTTGTGAAGATTAATATTGTGATCAAATGAGGTGGAAAAATGAAGCTCCGATTTTTGCTTAATGAGAAAGTGAAAGCACTTATGACTGTGGCGGCCACACGAGGTTGCTAGACTCAAAACTAAGATTACGAAGGCAAGAGCAATTTCTGTAGAAATTGCGCAAGTCGTGGGAAAAGTAGGTGAACATTTAAACTCTCTCTTAATTTGGGAATGTTTTTGTGGAAATGTGGGAGCATTAAAGCTCTGTATATGTCCTGAATGAGCAGAATTTGAAGTTTTAGTGGTTTTAATCGGTTGAGAAATGCGGAAGGAGGAGGTAAATATGGAAAATATCTCTTACTTGGGGAATTTTATCTCGAAAATGTGGGAATTTGGGCAATGTTATAATAGCTCCATCGATGTCATGAATGAGTGGAACAGTTTGAAGGCGGAATGAATGTGTAAAATGTGGGGAAAGAAAAAAATTGTTCCCAGACTGTCCTGAATGAACTTAACAGTTTGGAGTTGGAGTGTGATTAATGAGGAACTCATTCACTTGAATGTTTGTTTTTTTTGTTGTTGTTGTTTTTTTTAATGGAAAAGCTGAACTTGTCCAACCCTCCGCCAAGGCAGCCCTTTGTCACCGATTCTGTTCATAACTTTTATGGACAGAATTTCTAGGCGCAGCCGAGGCGTGGAGGGGGTCCGGTCTGGTGGCCTCAGTATTGCATCTCTGCTTTTTGAAGATGATGTGGTTCTGTTGGCTTCATCAAGCCGTGACCTCCAACTCTCATTGGAGCAGTTCGCAGCCGAGTGTGAAGCGGCTGGGATGAGAATCAGCACCTCCAAATCTGAGACCATGGTCCTCAGTCGGAAAAGGGTGGCGTGCCCTCTCCAGGTCGGGGATGAGATCCTGCCCCAAGTGGAGGAGTTCAAGTATCTTGGGGTCTTGTTCACGAGTGAGGGAAGAATGGAACGGGAGATCGACAGGCGGATCGGTGCAGCGTCTGCAGTGATGCGGACTTTGTATCGATCTGTTGTGGTAAGGAAGGAGCTAAGCCGAAAGGCGAAGCTCTCGATTTACCGGTCGATCTACGTTCCTACCCTCACCTATGGTCACGAGCTGTGGGTCGTGACCGAAAGAACGAGATCCCGGATACAAATGAGTTTCCGCCGCAGGGTGTCCGGGCTCTCCATTAGAGACAGAGTGAGAAGCTCGGTTATCCGGGAGGATCTCAGAGTAGAGCTGTTGCTCCTTCACATCGAGAGGAGCCAGATGATGTGGCTGGGGCATCTGATTCGGAGGAGACCCAGGGGACGACCCAGGACACGCTGGAGAGACTACTTCTCTCCTGCTCGCCTCGGGATCCCCCCCGAAAGAGATGGATGAAGTGGCTGGGGAAAGGAAGTCTGGGCGTCCCTGCTAAAGCTACTGCCCCCGCGACCCGACCTCGGATAAGCGGTAGAAGATGGATGATGAAATTTTTGAATGTAGAAAATAGTTCTGAATGTCCTGAATTTTGTGAATATTTGGAATTTTGAATGGTTTCACAAATGTGGAAGGACTAGAATGTCAAAAAAGCAGGGAGAATAATAATAACATGTTTGGGGGGGTGCAGAATAACCATTGTAATCACACATTTTTGATCAATGAAATGTCACAATAGCCAGGCTACAACAATAGGTACACTTAGACCGGTACAAAAGCGACACGATAAAATTCCGCTTTGGCAAAGATAAAGTTGCTCAGTTTTGATTGGTCTCGTCAGAGAGCTATTCAAATATTTTTATTATTGCAATATGAAGAGTTAAAATATTACAATGACTGTCAATCAAATATTACAATGACACTGTCAATCGAAACTGAGCGCATCTTTGTCAAGGCAGAATATATGATACAGCTCTCATATTAAATGTCAGTAGATTGCACAGGTGAGAGTACACATCTATCATCAGTCAGTCAAAGGAAATGTTCATAACTCTTCTGTTTCACACAGTGGCGCCAAGGCCGTCCCCCAATAAACAAGGCTGGTTTCCATGGCAACACATCAAACACTACAGGCCAGGCAGAAATGAATGATTTAAACAAGGAGATGGGGCAGTTTACGATGATACAGTAAATAATTGATGCTATTCCGTCAATTTAGCAATGTGTAGAGATGGAGGAGGATGGTTAAATAAACGGGTAATATCAACAAGTCTCAATCAGTGTTTAAGGCACACTGTGAAAAAAAGGAAATTATAAGTGGGGGAGTAATAATGCTACAATAGTCAAGTTGTAATATTATGGGAGGAAAGTCAATGTTTTCTCATAACGCCATGATGTTTTGTCATAAAATCTGACATACAACATAACTTTTAACATATGTAATTCTTATCATTTCTACTCAATTCTTGTAATAATGTGATATTTGTAATGGTAAAAAAAATTATGCCGGCACGGTGGAAGACTGGTTAGCACATCTGCCTCACATTTCTTGGGACCGGGGTTCAAATCCCAGCCTCGCCTGTGTGGAGTTTTCATGTTCTCGCCGTGCCTGCGTGGGTTTTCTCCAGGTACTCCGGCTTCCTCCCACATCCCAAAAACATGCAGGATAGGTTGATTGAGGGCTCTAAATTGGCCGTAGGTGTGAATGCGAGTGCGAATGGTTGTTTGTTTCCATGTGCCCTGCAATTGGCTGGCAACCGGTTCAGGGTGTACCCCACCTCCCGCCCGAAGATAGTTGGGATAGGCTCCAGCACTCCCGCGACCCTTGTGAGGATACGTGGTAAAAGAAAATGGATGGATGGAAAACAAATTATATTTGGATACATTGTAACATGTCGCTTTTCTGGGAATTAAACTAGGGATGCACCAATACTGATACCACTATTGGTGATTTTCATCAATATTGCAAGATATGATGGCATTATCAAGTATCAGTACTTGGTATTGGCAAGTACTCAAATGTAAGTACTCATACTCGGTCTTAAAAAAAGGGGTATTGGTACATCCTTAGTAGTAGAAAAGTAAAAATAATAACACTGAGAATAAAGGTAATACAATTACAAGAATAAAGGTGGAAATATTATGAGTATACTTGTATTTATTGTGAGACAATAACTGTATGACTTTTCGTCAGAGTTTTCAGGTTTGTGTGGTGGAGTTGCTGGCAAAAGATGGTGGACCCAAGTACAGTGAAGCAGGGAGGCAAGACATCGCAGGAGTCTCAAAAAAAGTATGAATTTACAAAAAGGAAACAAGGATCATGGAAGAATTGGAATACGTACATTACTTTTTGTTCGTGGGCTAAAAACACTCACTACAGTAAAAAAAAAAAAAAAAATTGTAAATAATTTTTTTTTTCCCAAAAAAGCTTTAAAATGTTTGAAAAGTTTTAAAGTTTATCGAAACTTACCCCACCGGTGCATGAAAGAGGTGATTTTGAGTTCCAACTGGACACTGTTTTCTGCCCGTTAAATCTGATGTCCATTAAATCGGGGTCTGTTAAATTGAGGTTTCACTGTAAAGGTAAAGCATAAAAAGATATGCCCTCTGATAGTTTGTCTGATAGGAAATTAAATAAAAATACTATTACGAGGAGAATAAAGTATAAGAAATTATTCATCAATATTATGTGGGAAAAAAAGTAGTTTTCTTTAGAACATGTCTGACTTTTTCTGCTAGTTTTATTTTCAATGTCATTTCTAAAAGTACAGTTGTACGCACATAAGCGCGTCAACTTTTTTGAAAGGGAAAAAAAAAATCCTCGATGTTAATGAAGTTACGAGTTCACAAAAAAAAAGTTCCTAGAGACAGAGGAGTGACGGTGAGATTTGCGCCCCCACCCATCCCAACGCGATGCCTGTTACGCCGCTGCCGTTGCTCACTTTGCACTCAGAGCGGAGGAGGAGATGCCTATCGTGACATGTCACCGTGGGGAACAGCCGCAACAACAACATGAAGTGAGTTAACTCTTCTCAGCACTATTATTCATACAGTACAATATATTTAATCCAGAAAGACTGGACATTTCTATGCGGTTAGCATTTAGTGAAGCTTCCATGCTTACTTAACACACTACTATTTTAGATACATCCATTTCCTAAGCCTTACTGCTTGATAATACTTATGTACAACAAATGATTTACAACTTACAACAATAGCAGCACAGTGGCTAGAATTTCTGGCTCACGGTTCCGAGGTTATAGATGTGAATCTCAATCTCATCGTACCTGTGTGGAGTTTATAGGTTCTCCCTGTGGTTGTGTACTCCGGTTTCCTCCCACATGCCAAAAACATGCATGCTAGGTTAATCGAAGAAACTAAATTGTCCATAGGTGTGAATGTAAGTGTGAAGAGTTGTTTGTATCTACAGTATGTGCACTGTGATTGACTGGCAACCAGCCCAGAGTGTACCCCACTTTTCTCACCAAAAGTCATCTTAGGTTAATAATAATAATGCATTTGGCATCAAAGATGATTTCCATTTGCACACATTATTCATTCACTCCACAGTCACACCCTAGTGGTGATAAGCTACTTGTGTAGCCACAGCTTCCGCGGGGCAGTCTGACGGCACTGTGGCTGCCATTCTGCGCCTCAAGCCCCGCCGACCTCCACCAAACATCCAACCACATTGGTTCATTACTAGGTTACTTGAAGACTCCAAAGTGTCCCGAGTTGTGAAAGCTCGTTTGTCTATACGTGCCCTGCGATTGACTGGCGACCAATCCCAGGTGTACCCAGCGTCTCGCTCAAAGTCAGCTGGGATAGGATCCAGGCCACCCACAACCCTAGTAAGGACAAGCAATATTAAAAAAAATGGATGAATAGGTGATTTTACACGAGTATTTTCTTCATGTTCAAAGTCCAACAGTCAACCGAGCTAGTTTAATATTACTTTTTCCGGTTCCTTCTTCTTTATCTTGCAGGTATGAGCCAAAAATCAGCATGCCTAATTTAAAAGACGCCAGCTCTACATGAGCTCCTTCTGAGCAACTGGCCTCGGCCATGAGCGGAAAGGGCTGCCAGCTCCTGGTGTCGCCATGCGGCGTGTCCCAGTCGCTGGGGAAGATGAGAGGGCACCGGTCCCAGGCCGTCAAGGTGCCCATGACTTCCCCTCAGTGGGGCGGTCTACCCTTCTCAGGCACGGACAAAGTGAGCGGCGGGAAGCAGAACGGCGACCACGTGGCCCTGCCGAGTCTGAGCCTCCGCAGGAAGTTGTTGACAAACGGGAAACAGGACGTCAAGCCGACGGCATCGCCGCTCCAGCAAGATGCGAGCATTCAAAGCGGCTCTTCCAATAAAGGTACAGTAACTACAATGTAGACCTCATCCAAAACCAAATAATCCTAATCCTATATCATACCGACAATCGAGCCTCATATGAGCATTTTCACCTCCTTGCAATCAATGTCAGCAAAGGTGCAATTATTGGATGCCTCTGAAAGATTATCCTCAGTGATTATCCTGAGGTGTGTGGCTACACTATATAGACATCGGGCCGAATTTGAGCATTTTCCCTTCTTAACACTAAAAATAAGCAAAGGCCTGATTATCGAATGTCTCTGAAAGATTATCCTGAGTGATTAACCTGTGGTGAGGGGTGTTCCGATCTGCTTAGAAAATGATCGGGACAGACAATTGTAAATGTTAAATCTGCTCAATATTTACTATATCGCATATCGTTATGTCTTTGGTCAACACCAAGTTTGGGGCTGAAGATTTTTGATGGACATATCGTTATGTGTGTGGTGTGTCATGCTGGGCATCTTGAGTACAGAAAGAAAAAAAAAAGCCTGCCCTAACCATCCCTACACTCAACCCGTCATTTTATCTTTAACATGGCGATGAAGTCATTAGCAGGTGTAAAAATGATGTTTTTTTTATTTATTTATTTTTCCTCAAGGCTGAAGTGTCAGTGCTTCGCACGGTCCAATTTAAAATATGTAATCAACCGTCACCGACTTCGCACTTTTCTGTCCCATGCGGTCATCTCACCGGACCTCTCGGTCTCTTTATTGATAATTAACCAAGCATGAAGCTGGTCCCTAAAGTAAGTTCACGTAGAGGGAAAAGGGGGAACGAGCCGAGCCGCTCATTAGTGATTAACAGAGGTGAAGGTGTCTGCGCCTGCTCAGGTTGTCGAGGGAAATTCCGTAGCTAAAAACAAACACGTACAATTTATATTTGCCTGGAGGTCTGTCAGTTAAGTTTCTCCAAGCAGAGTTTTGTGTTCGTTTCGGTTCTATCCATGGGTGTAACCCACTTCTAGCCCCTCTGTAATTCTGCACAGCAAATAGCACTATAGTATGTGCTTTACATACGCACACTGTATTCATTCTGAGGCCTTTTGTCCAGTAGGTTGTGCTGGTTCCAGTCCTGCCATTGAAGTTCTCGGACGTCCAGCGGGTTGGAACCTCACGGTAACCAGTGTTCCGATGTCAGTTGTCCCTGGTCATCAATACGATGTCGCGACTTATCACCCGCCTCTGGATGCCAGGTGGGCGACAATACTACCAGCGGGCTTCATTAATCCTGCAACTGTAGATAAAGTGTACAACATTATATTTTTTGTTTCAGGTCGGTGCTGTCCAGAGAATCCCTGGCATCCACGACCCTCAGTCTGTTTGAAACCCAGTCAGTGTTTAGTGGACGAAACGACTGGCCGTTTGGCTACCGTGTGCTTCCCCCGCTGGGGCAGGCACCGTGTTCCACCTTGGCCAGCGAGGGCAGCGAACAGCTCGGCCTCCCCCCTGGCACGGCCATGTCTGGCACCGAGGCCTCCAACGGCACGAGCACGTCAGCCTCCCTCCCCTCGTACCTTTTCACGGGTGATCCCGGGAGCCCCAAACAGCATAACGCAAAGAAGAGAGCTCTTTCCATGTCGCCTTTGTCGGACGTGATGGGCATTGATTTCAACTCCATCATACGCACCTCTCCTACTTCGCTTGTAGCTTATATCAATAGCTCACCTGCCTCCCACCCCATAATCTCGCCTGTCCAGTCCGAGGGCTATGGCCACTTCCTGGGTGTGAGGGGCTCTTATATCCCTCAGGTTCACCCCTACACTATGCCAGACCCTTCACAGGCTCTGGCTCCACCGGGAGAGTGCAACCGCAGGAAGGCTCTTGAAGAAGGTGGGGCTCTGGAGAGTCAGATGGCTAACATGGTGGTGGAACAACAGTGCCTTCCAAATTCAAAGGAAGGGGGTGCACTGGGAAGGATTTCAGAATCCTGTAGAGAAGAGACCAACAACATGTTGCCAACTCTGCAGCTGCCGTCAGCTCTACTGTCCGGTGAAGACACTACTATTCCTCAGGGACCTCCACCTCCCTACCACTCCCACCGACACATCCACCTTTCTAGAAGTCATCACAAAATAAGGAATCGAGACACTCTCAACCAGGGTCCTATGGTTCCACCCCGGCATGGGCTCAACTTTTTACCCCAGATTCCGATGCTGGAGGAAGAAGAAGGTGAGATGGAGGACTATGGCGCCCACTGCTGCTTGTGGATTGACTGCAGTGCAGTATATGACCAAAAGGACGAGCTGGTGAGGCACATAGAAAAGCTACACGTAGACCAGAGAAAGGCCGAGGACTTCACGTGCTACTGGGCGGGTTGTCCTCGCAACCTCAAACCTTTCAATGCCCGTTACAAGCTTCTGATCCACATGAGGGTCCATTCGGGAGAGAAGCCCAACAAGTGCACGGTAAACGATCCATCCATCCATCAATTTCCAACATAGCTTGTCTTCATTAGGCTTGCTGGGTAACTGGATCTCAGCCGACTTGGAGCAAAGTCGCAAGTCAATCACAGGACACGTATAAGCAAACAACAACCATTAAGACACATCCACACCTCTGGACAATGTAGTCTTCATTGTGGCAACATGCCCACCAGCCTTGGCCCTTGTTCTGGGAATGAGCTGCCCCAATTATCTGGCCCTCCATTGGCTTGCAAATTTAGTCAGTCATAGTCGTGATTACTTACTCAATCATAACCTGATTTGTTAGGTAACCAGAAGGATTATGTGTAACTATTCGAGAAAACAAATTAGGAAGTGGGCCCTCACCCTTACCCTTTCCAGACAACGACAATTGGTAGGTTGGTTGTGTTGGCTGGTTTGTCGATTAATTAGTCAGTTTGATTACAGGATTTTACAAATGCACTTGCCACATGGGCCAAGAAGGAACCCAAAAAATGTGGTCATCGGTTGGTTGGTTAATCAGTTAGTCAATTAGCTTAGAAGTTATCTGTCCCTGACTGCAGTTCAGCACCAGTTTGAAAAGCTTTATGGCTGTCACACTGGAAAACAGGATCCGTTCTTGATCAACCACGCAGCAAAAGGCCCGCTACTACCACCACTCATGAAAACACAAAACTCCTACAGCAGGCGTTCACGTAAAGTCATGGAATGTCTTTGCCCAAGGTTGCCCTACAACTCAGCATCAAAACATGCTCCATTCTGCAGATGCTACTCAGAGTGATAAAGCTTTACCAGTAGTGACTTCCGGTTGTTGAAGTATCGTAATCTTTAGCTTGGAGCCTTTGAACAACCTGTAAAGCTTCTCAAACCGGCGCTAAATTGAAGTGAGGGACACAAAAACGTCTTGCCAGGAGACAATGCTGTTCCATTGTCAATTGGTGAGCCATGGGGAGGGAAATTATATGCTTACAAAAACTGCAAAGCCTAAGCTGTCAAACGCTGATGGCCTCCCATTTGTACAAATGATACTTGAAACTAAATAGAAAAAAAACAAAGTGTACAGCGCCTTTTGGGACACCCTGTATTTGCCCAAAGGCTAAGGAGGAAATTTGGTCACACTTCTGGAGTGTGACATACAGCAGTTCATCTCTAAATCAAAACGTCACAGTCCATCCATTCAAAACACATCAATGTCATCTGTCCTTGATGAACCTGAAAGCAAACAAACACAAATGTGTCTCCACTTATTTGTGTGGAGTTTTTTTTGTTTTGTTTTGTTGTTGTACTTTTCACGGTTCAACCTTGGTTGCAATCGACTGAATGCCATTCTGGCTGATTGAATTCATTCAGATACGCTGCAAACTTTTCTCTTGATATTTTATTAGATGTGCCATGAAATATTTCCCATTGTAGAGAATCCCACTTTGCATTCGTTTCGCTCACCCCTACTGGGAAATTACATAGGATGCAGACAAAGTCATGCACAACTCTGGCCAAGACCCGGTCTAAGTGTCCGCCATCAACGAGTCAATTATTAACAACGTGCATAACGGCGGGCGACCTTTTCTGAGAAAATATTCACTTACTTCTCCAAAGCCGCCGCTGTTGCCATGGATGGTGTGCAAATTGACTCTGTCACTTTGATTTGCACTTTCCTGAGAAGATTTCTTATACATTACATCAGGGTTGCAGCCCTTTGTTGCACATTTTGAGCCAGAGATGAAATGCTAAAATCTCATGCAAGACTATGCTAAAAGCTCCGCGTTTTGTGTTGGGGAATGAGTGGCAGGTGAAGAATAAGCTGCATGGTACGGAAAGTAGAAGCAGCAGGGAACAATGGAGCCCGCTCTTGTTACACCGTGAACATAGAGAACAAGTCCAAACTTGTACCTGACACAGTATTACGTGTTTGATGCTGTTTGTGAACATAATCCTGGATTGGCTCAACTATTTGTGAGTGTCACTATGATTTATATGAGCTTTGAACCACCGATACCAGTAGTTTGGACCATCTTAATTTGTTTTCTTTATTTTTTTAATAGTTTAAACATTAAAATACCTTTTTCACAGACTTCAAATACATTTGAACTTCTCCAAACACACCTTTTAAACATATTATAAAGGTATCTGAATGTTAAAAATCATTATGTGCATACCTCGCTTAACTAAGGTGAAAGAAAAATGGGAACATATCAGTTATTTGCAGTGTAGCGGTAGACGTGGTACACATATTGTTAAATGAACACCTCTATGGCTGTGTCTGAAAAAATGTAATGTAATGAGATCTCTCAATCTCATTAGATTGTGCAGGGGTACCTAATATTGCAAAGGGCGAGTATGTTTTTTTGTTGGGAGTATTAATCACAACTAAATTAATGAGCAGAAATTAATAGAAGATCTTGTTTATCACAGTTGAAACCGAGAGTCCATTGAGTAGTTCAGAGACTGTGAGTGTTAATGCTTGTTTGTTTATATGTGCCCGACGATTGGGCGGTGACCAGTCCAGGGCGTACCCCGCTTCTCTCGCCACAAGGTTAATTCTATACTCTCAATTGCCCCTAGGTGTGAATGTGAGCGTGATTGATTGATTGACACAATAATAAAGATATAGTTAAAGTAAATACCTCTCTATAAATGTTGCCCCACGATTCACATACAGTATCTTTCATATTCCGCCTTTAAATATTTCATTGCAATGTCTCACAACAGGAATGACTGCCAGCATCAAGCTTAACCAGAGAGCGATGGAAAAGTGTTTGTTAAGACAGGCCAAATGACGTTATCTTTTTAAGATTGTAATGTAGAGGTTCTTAATGAATTACCTTTATTATCTCCAAATATGTGGCGAGCAGAAGAATGCTGTTAGTGAATAATAAATGACCGAGCGGTGAGAGTATGTGAGGAATCCACACAATAACAAAATAGGACACGCTCTGTGTATTTTCCCCATTAGGCCTGGACGGGGAGGACATTCCAACCCCCTGCGAACAGGAAGACGGAGCGTAAACGTCTGGCCTTGGAATTGAAAAACTTTGCTGAATCGCATATTTGAGCTATGAGCTCACAGAGTTGGCATGACACTGCAAAAAAAAAAAAAAAAAATCTTAGTATCATCCTGTGTCTGTATTGCACATATATTTTTCATACAAGCTCATGCAGAGTGCATTTCAGGGTCATAGTAACTTCAAGATCAAACATGATGCAACAATTTAGCATGGGGGAACTAGTGGTTAATACGTCTGCCTCGCACTTCTCAGGATCTAGGTTCAGATCTCACCTCCGTGTATTTTAGTTCTGTTCTCCCCGTGCTTGCAAGGGTTTTGTCCGTGTACTCCGACTTCCTCCCACATCACAAAAACATGCATGTTAGCTTTACTTAAGACTCAAAATTGTCCGTAGGTGTGAATACGAGCATAATTTCTGAACAGAATTTTGGATACAGCTCATGTTGTGGATCTCATTGTGCTAATGTTGTGTCTGGTAAGTGCACACAGTATATGTACGTGTAGTTATTTAGACTGAAAACACAGAACACCATCATGTGTATAGACACTGCTCCCTGCTGGCAGGTAGTACTAACAGCAAAGTACACACATTTGAACAAATGATGCAATTAGAAAATACACTGTGTTCTTTTGGAGTTTTAAATTGACATTCAATTCCCCATAACATTATCTCACTGTGATGCACTAATATGAAATGATCAGTGCTAAATTTGTATGGTGTTACTGCATCAGTAATGTTGGCTACAGCATTATGATGGCTTCACATCATTAACATTAAAAAAAAGCAATGAAGAACCAGTTCACATGAAACATTCATTATATACACAAACCAGTCCTAAATGTGATGCTTTATGAGTAATATAGTGTTGGGCAACGAGGGCTTGTTTTCATGCTTCTGCATTCATTGGAAACTACATGAATTTGGGCTTTTTAAGCGTATTTTTTTTCATAATAATAATTTGCATTTCCACCCACACATCAAGGCCAAGCAGGCTCTGTTGTGCTGAGCTCCAGCGAGCACGCTCACAGCTCTCACTGCCTCTCAAAGGAGGACAAAAGAGGCTGAGGTCCTTCTCCATGAGACGCTCCTTCTTTAGAAACAAAAAAAAAAGTATGTAAGAAAAAGACCGCACCGTGATTAAAGTGTCACTCCTCCTCTTCTTTTCTTTTCTTTTTTCCCCCTTCGCAGTTCAAGGGCTGCAAAAAGGCCTTCTCCCGCCTGGAAAACCTGAAGATCCACTTGCGCAGCCACACAGGGGAGAAGCCGTACCCTTGCCAGCACCCGGGATGCTTCAAGGCCTTCAGCAACTCCAGTGACAGAGCCAAGCACCAGCGCACCCACCTGGACACAGTGAGTGCTGAATATCCAACGGGTTGTGTGTCGTTAAAAAGTTTCCAACCATATTTTGTACGTACGTTTAGAAGCCGTACGCGTGCCAAGTGCCGGGCTGCGCGAAGCGCTACACTGATCCCAGCTCTTTGAGGAAGCACGTCAAGTCCCATTCCACTACGGAGAGACAGCTTCGGAAAAAGGTAGGAAGAAGGGTGTGTGCTTTAAATCAGTGGTTCACAAACGGAGGGAACCCGGAGGCCCTGTGGGTCCACGAGCTGTAGCTTGGGGGTCCGAAAAAGAATTTGCAAAGAATTATTCTGTCGTATCGTTTAAGAAAAAAAAAAAAAAGTGCATAGGTACGAATAAGAAAAATAGTGTTGCCTTGAGTTACGGATTTAATTCGTTCCGTAACTCAAAAGACTCAAATCATCTTTCCCCATGGAAGTGAATGCAAATGCCATAAATCCATTCCAGCCGCCCCCCAAAAATATTTGTGAATGTTTTTTTATTGCTTAAAACAGCACTGTGTAATATTGTACTTCCTAAAAGCATACAGTAAAGACATAATTAAATAGAATGTAAAGCATGCAACAGTTTTTGGCTATTTTTTTATTTGCTTCATTTCAAAGGACTTTGAGCTGCTCCTTCTGATGTGTGGACCTTGGCCACGTGGGGGCAGTATAATAAGAGACTTGTCCCACTCTGGTCAAAATCACAAAGTTTTAAGGGGAGCGGTTATGTCTCATGTAAATGCGAGGTAGGTTTTTGTTAGAAAGACAACTGGAGGGGTGGAGCTAGGCTACACAGTGATGCCCACTTCACAACATTTCAGACCCCTCTCGTGATGTTTTTTTTTCAACTAACAACAAAACTTTTTATGGTGTTTTGGGGAAACTTCTACAGATTCTGACACTCCCACCAGAGCAGGAGATATTCACTCCTCTGCGTCCAGACTGCAAATGAAGTCTCCACTGGCTAATTTAACTCAATCAATCCCCCTTTGGGCAAGCGCCCATGAAGAATCCATTGTATTTTCACTTGTGGAGGCAGCACTTCTTCACCATGCCACCGAATTACACTTTGTCAATTAGTATAGCGGGGTGACGAATTACATCACCTAACACAAATCCCCCCCACATCACACATCGACAACTTAGCCAAACAAGTATGTTTATAGCAGCTATCAGACGCTCAAAAGATACACCTGCACGAGATGATTTTTTCCATCTTCTCTCAGTTTCGCAACTGCTCGTTTTTCACCCATAGACAGCTTTCTCGTTTTCATGTTGGTTACACCCCCAGTGTAACTACGTCGTATAAACATAGCCTTCATATCAAAAACCTAAATGTGAAGCTGAGCATATGCTGTATATTCATTGTTTAAATGATCAATGTAACAGGAAACGACAGGGCTACAAAACACACCTGTCAGTTACATGTTCCAATACTTGTACTCACATGAAACAAACAAACTCAGATCGGGTAAATACCTGGAAAATAAAAGTTACACTGTTGACTAATCATGTTGTGGCAGAGTGCATTATCCGTATCTTGCTATCTTTATCCAATGCTAAGTTGTGCTAAGAAACTTTACCTTATCAACCAAAATGTTTCTATTTTCTTTGAACGCGTCGCTAAAAATATCAAACGCTTCTCTGTTTAAACATCCACCTACGGAATGTTATCAAAGCCAGCAGGTCGTAAACTACTCTTTTTGTCACCATAGATACGGTCTCTGTGTTTGATAAAGTTCCCCGTGTAAACAACCTCTTTAATTAGAAACTTTTTTTAATGAAATCAATGTCATAATAATGTAGCAGTCATAAAAGTCGGATCTAATATTAATTTGACCCTCAATTGTCTACAAAAAGTTGAGACACTTCAAAGTAATCTATCTATCTATCTATCTATCTATCTATCTATCTATCTATCTATCTATCTATCCATCCATCCATCCATCTATCCATCTATCTAACAAAAAGTCCAAAGGTTGGTTGTAATTGGGTGTCAATTAGATAAATTCCCTAGTAGGAGTTCAGTAAAGAACAGGCCCTGGAATTGACCTAAAATGGTTGTCTACGAGAACATCTGAACTTTATTTAGGGTTAATCAGGGTCACTTTAAACGGTGGTAGGTGTGGGTTGACTCCCATTTAACTTGAGATTTAAAAATGACTGGTTAATTCTTAACACAGCCAGATCCCCAGTTATAAGAGAGTGTGCACATTTGTGCCATCACATTTTCTCAGCTGTTTATTTGTACTTCCCTCTAGAAAATATTTCCTTTTTTTTTTTTTACCGATTGAGTTGTGCAGGTCATAAGCAACATTAATAGTGGAAACGGTTTTCAAATGATCTATCTTGGTATCATTTTTATCTCACAAAAACCTGGCATTTGAACAGGGATGTGTAGACTTTTTATATCCACTGTACATGCTTTTCATTGGACAGCGACAATATTGTAATTAGTAACGGTATAGCACTAATGTCCATTATGCGCCATGTGTCATTTCCTTAGATGAAACCCACAGCTGATGTGACCCAGGAACCTCTGACAGACTGTTTAACCATCCACCATCTGCGCCCTAGCATCTCCCCACCAGCCAGAAAAGACAACTCGATAGCATCCTCCACAGCCTCTCGAGAGCCATACTCAAGTATGTAAAAAAGCATGCCCCCCCTCCCCTCACCCATATTCCTAGTAGATATTTATACACTATGCAATACCCATTAGACTTATGCTGCAGTTGGCTGCACTCTAAGTGTCTGTCGTCCTTTTTTCCCCCTCAGATGCTCCACAGGGAGGTGACTCCCCACACAGCTCGCCTCTTATGTGCACTCTGCAAGACAATCACAGGTAATGACGTGTTTTTTTAATTGCATTTTATGATATTTCTTTTCATTAAATGTACAAAATAAAGTATGCTTTTGGGGGGGGGCAGGCGGAGATTTCACGCTCACTAACCAATATAATGAGATCCAGAAAAAGTATGCAAAATTCTTATTTTATTATATTATATTATATTATATTATATTATATTATATTATATTATATTATATTATATTATATTATATTATATTATTCATCCATTCAGTGCTTATCATCATTTGGGTCATGGCCGAGCTGGAGCCTATCCCAGCTGACTTTGGGCAACAGGTGGAGTTCACGTCAGCCAATTGCAAGGCACATAGAGACAACCACTCACATTCACACCTATGGACAATAGAGAGTCTTCAGCCAACCTAACATGCATGTTTTTGTAATGTGGGAGCACGCCAAAGTACCTGGAGAAAACCCATGGTTATAATGTAGAATATATATGTTTTTTTAAATGATAATGAAAAAAAAGTTGATAAATTAACAAACAGCATACTGCTTAAAAACTGGGTAACCGAACACATTCAAACTCATGTTAAATGGGAGTCAGCACGCAAGTTCAGATGTTCTAGTATGCTTTTCCTGACCCTTTTATTGCTTTTGAGTAGAAGCCTGAAGGTTTTGTGCTAACACTGACTGATATTTTGGAACTGTTCATAATTCCTTCCACCTTGTCTACGGTCCAGCATACTAAAGTTATAGCTATAGTATTAAACACTATATTTCTTTCACCTGAAAACAAAACTGATTTTGGAAAATGTGAGAACCAAATGTGTCTTCTTTTAAAGCGCTTCCAAGGCTGTAGTAAAGGATTTCTGTATCAGAGTGGCCAGATGCTTCACGGCTCCTCGGTAACTGCGATTGTTCTCTGAGCAGCGGTAGGCCCCGAACCCGCACTGCAGGATTCTGGGTAGGCAATCAGCCTGTAAAAGCAGAGCTCGCCTTGCCTCATTGGTCTAGACCACGCACCGTTAATGGATGCTATCGCCGCCGATGGGAGCGGCCGAGGAATTTGATAAGTGAATCATAAAATATAAGAGAGAAACATTAATTCTGTTTAGAGTCCAGTGAGAGAGTGAGGCCTATGCTGTAATTACTTCTTATAGGTTAAATCAATTGTAAAATCCTTGTTGTTGGATCACTTGGTTCTAAAATAGAGCTTGTGTATTGTCAGAAAAACTTTGTTGCCAAGTGGATAGATTTGACCAATCAAACAGAGCCAGGCAGTCACATGACGGCACATAATGTCTCCGCGGCCCCAGTTTCCAAAGCGAATTGACTTACAGTGAGCATAAGCGGTACATAAAATGGATGGATGGACTATGAAACCAAACAGCCA
The DNA here is from genome assembly GCF_024500385.1 of Phyllopteryx taeniolatus. Classification (NCBI taxonomy): domain Eukaryota; kingdom Metazoa; phylum Chordata; class Actinopteri; order Syngnathiformes; family Syngnathidae; genus Phyllopteryx; species Phyllopteryx taeniolatus. The sequence goes on from NC_084516.1 coordinate 5,630,459, forward strand.
TGTCACACGCTGACATTTGTGTCTGCCTGAAATGTTGTCATTTCAGCCTACAAGAACTCCACTCAGAACTTTAGAAACGTACAGTGCAAGAGGCTGTCTTGGTCAGCATTTGCAAAATGTAATACTCTGTGGAATTAAAAACCAGCAGGTCAACCACAGCGCGAGAATGCAAATTAAAGTTGTGCGCATTCAAAGTCAGCAGGGAGGAAAAGCATTCCGCAATGTAGGCACAACACTGAAAATAAAGATGTATGCTGGCCGAACCCAAATTGTTGTTGAGTAGCGAAACAGATGTCAGCATTGCTGATAAATGTGGGTGAATCCACATGGTGAAATAAATTATATATACAGTAAATATATCATATTCATTTATTTAATTATATATTTTTTTATGATTGCTTTAACATGATTTTGTTGGGCAATATTTGAATTTGCATATTCCTGTTTCATATTTGTGTCTGTTTGACATTCACGTGCTATTTAAAGAATAAATAAACCAGAAGTTACCAGTTGCCTGGTGCTTGAATCGTTTTGAATGTAATAAAATCAGGCTTTTGTGCAGGTGTAGATTACTTTTTAATTGAGGAAAGGTGGTGTAGAAAGTGGATGGATGTATTCTTGATCATTGACTGTACGTACTTAACTGTGATATTTCAGGTATGTCGATCCTCCCCATCGCCAGCTCTTCTGCGCCGACCCCTGCCCGCCAGCGTCACGCCTCCCGCATCCTCCCGCCGGCCCATCCGTGCAGCCCGGTCAGACCCCCGAACTGGCAACAGACCACGGCCCAGGTACTTGGTGGAGCTCGTCATCACCGTAGTCCTTCGAAAACAAGACAATGACGCACTCCCAAAGAAAAGGTTATAGTGCAAGTTTGGCATGTGAAGAGCTTATTCGCGAATGTGTGGGTGGCGGTTTGACAATCTCTTTTGAGCAGATAATCATAACATAGCAGCATCATGATGATGATGATGATGATGATGATGAAGCTGTTGGTGGGGAAGTATCTGATAATGGAGAGTCTCAACTCTGTGTACCTTGAAATAGACAACATCCCCCACCATCTAGCAAGTGTTTGACGGGTAAGGTGGAAAAAAAAAAAAAAAAAAAAAAACACCAATTCATTTTGAACTGCTGTGATAAGAACAGGGTTAGAAAAGGAGAGCTTTGCTTCACAACAACATAGGCAAACCAAATTTTTTTAAAACTTTTTAGGGTTACCCATCTGTATGGAATAGCTGCTTCTGATTGGGGCCTAATTGGATAAAATCCCTTCCAGGAGTTGGTAGAATTCCTAGAATTCACCAAAAATGGCTGCTTCACGCCAAAATGGCTGACTTCCTGTTAAAATTTAGGCATGGGACCTTGAGACTTTTTGTGTCAAATGAAGTGTCAAATGAAGTGCGTGTGTGTAAGTGAAGATTTGTTACCTGGGTGCTCCCAGGTCTCTCAGGGCAGATGGAGGCGCTCTTTTCTTACGACGGGATGTCAGCGCGGACCGAGTCCGGTCACCTGACGCGAGTGGACGCCTTCGGGGGCGGCGGGATCTGCAACACAGGTAACGAGCGTTTGTGGATATTATCGGCACAAGTTTCCAAATCTTCTCAACGGTGTGGATTCACCTTCAGGGTTTGACGTCCAAATGTCAGGAGGTGACTTCTTCAACATGATGGCCACCCATACCAGCCAAGTGTGCCGCAACCACACAGAGGAGTGACGCCACCCACAAGTGGAATTCCTTACTTTTGCACTATTTTTTGGGACGTGACGTGAATAGCACATCAACTTGAGGGCATCGCTAGCTTCCAAATGAGAGAAAGTGACTTTATATTGCAATATACAGTTAGGTACAGTAGTAGTTGAACAATAATTGATTAGAGCAAAGGTTCTCAAACTTTTTGGGTCCAGGGACACCCTCCGCTCATAATCCTAACTCCAATTAAACATAACATGCATACCCCTAAATAGCATAGGAATTCAAAAGTAGCCTAATTTTCAAGAAAAGCGTCACTTTAAAACAAGCCAATTTCTTTTAAGATAAAAAATTTTTTTGTTGTAATATGAGAATAAACTCGTATTTTATCAAGAAAAGGCACAATCTTTACCAGTACCGAGATGTATTTTGTCTGGATAAAAAAAAAAAAAAAAAATCATAATTTTACGAGAATAAAGTCATACTTTTCCAAGATAAGACAAGTTAAAGTTTAACGAGAGAAGAAAGAAATTTATTCTCGGAATATTAGACGTGTCATTCAGGTAAAGACCCCTTTATTTTCTTTAAAAAAAAAAAAAAAGAGGATTATATTGTTGAAAAACATGGGACTTTATTCCTGGAATAGTTCCTTTTGTTAATAAAAGACTAGTTATGGAGTGATGTCTGATTTATGAGATAATGCGTCACATAAATAATATCAGAGCTTTCAATCGGCTCAAAGCGAAAGTAGGGAGGAGGAATTGGTTTAGTATTGTGTAGTTTGTTTATTTGGCCCAGCATATGTAGGTATGCACTTTCTTAAATAATCTGACATAATGATTTATCGCAGTGGTGGGTTTATTGGTGTGGTACTCATGCTCCCTCTAATGGTATGCAAAAGAGTCACTGAATTAAATCTTCAAACTGTGCACAATGTTACAATGGCTTTTTTTTTTTTCTAAATCCAGTACAGAAAATTTGTTGAGCACAGTTCAGTTGTATTTAATGTTTAATTTTGGTCATTGTGGTGGTACTTGGAAGGCAGGTGTTTTTTGAGGTGGTACCTGGTTTAAAAAGCTTGAGAACCACTCATTTATTGCAAATTATTTTGTGGGCCACCAAGCTTCAGCTCACGGACTCCAGTCTGACTTGAATTTGATTTTTTTTATGATTTTGCTTTTATACAGCTTATTTTGTCCATTTTTTTATAGTTCTTTCATATTCTGGAGCCTATCCCAGCAGGAGGCAGAGTAAACCCTGGACTGATTGCCAGCCAATAACTGGGCACATAATGCTGTCATCGGCCAGAATTCCCGTGATGCAATAAGACGGGTAATGACCCTAAACATACTGCAAAAGTCCCTCAAGACTTTTTGTGGGCAAATAGAATATTCTTCAGTGGCTCAATCAGTCACCTGATCTAAAGCCAATAGAGTATGCTTGCCACACGCAGCATGTTTAATCATTACATACTGTTTGGGTGATATTTGATTTGTTCTGACATTTGAGAGCAATAAAATGCCCTTAAATGTAATGTAATGACTTAAAGTGACTTAAGTGACCCCAATTTTACATAAATTTAAATATTTAAAAATGTCCTTCATTTGTACGGGGGCTACAAAATTTGTGTATGCTGAGAATGTGCCAGGTCAAATTTGACCTAATTCTCTACTAAAATTGATTCATGATTTACCAGTGCACATTAAATCAAGGAAATTGATGGTAATGGTGGTCATCTCGAAATTGTGAAACTGTACATGCAAAAAAAAAAAAATTATGGGACAGTGATAACAATGTTCAAAAGGAAAGCTGGAAACAGTACAGAGAACTGTCTTTTTCATTTCATAACATTTGCACAGGTTCCCACACAAACACGCACCAGTCGGTCTTTGAAGGTTCATGGAAGAATCCTGAAACAATAAGAGTCCAAGTCATATCAAAATGTCATTTTTTTATGGGACAGTGGGAGTGGTGTTCATGGGGGAGTTTGAAACAGTTTCTTTTTTCTTGTTTTCAAGTAAAACAGGTAATAAACATCATATAATTTCATTTGTCTAACTCATGGTCAAAGCAATCTGCTTGATGATGTCATTTCTGCGGCGTTATGTAGCTCACTTTTTTTCTCTTCCTCTAGGGAGATAAAAGGGTTTCAATAACTGGGTTGTGTGCATGTTGAGAGACACAATTTCAGAGTATAATTTAAGATTAATGTCTGTAATTTAGCAAAATGTTTTAACAATTAATGGACATCAACAAAATCATACCCCAAAAAATCTGATTTAAAACGTATTTTATGCGTTATATTTATTGGCTCTATTTTTTACTTCACAAACGATAATCGGAGACATGATTCACACCTCAAACTTTTTGAACTATGAGGCATACGTGTTAACCACTAGAGCACTGTGCTGCATCAACATCAACAATAAAATAAGTCATATAAGTGATCACTTCCCAGGCATAATAATAATCAATATAAATAAATCTGTCATGTCATCAGAGTCAACGGTCATACAGGATTTATTGTTTTAGCAACTGTTAGCTTCTTTTTACAGGTGTATGACATTTAGGAATATTCAAATAATTCAAACATTGTAATGTAAGGTACAGTTTGCATTAGTTCTCATTCTATTCCCGTTGTTTCAGAATTTAAACAAATCGAGGTTGACCAGCGTACTGCAACATATTATATTTGACATTATTAATAATAAATTTTTTTGTTTTATTTTGGTTGCTTCCATTCTAAGTGCATCCCTACTGATATGCATTGCTTGCACTAACAACATGGCTGCCAACAGAGTTTATAAAAGTGCATTCATTGTACAGTATATACGTGCTTGTCTTGTACTGCCCCCAGGTGGCCAAGTAGGGTAGCAGCATAAATGTCTATTTTTTTTAATTCTATTTATTTTTTCACTACTGTATGTTTTTTAAATAAAGTACAATATTATAACATGCCATTTTTTTCTCATTTAAAAACACAATACAAGTTGTTTTGTTGTTTTCGAGGGAAGGCTGGAACAGATTCATGGCATTTCAATTCATTTCAATACAGAAAGTGGATTTGATATACAAGTGATTTGAGTTACGAGCATCGGCACCCAACGAATTAAACTCGTATCTCACGGCACCAATCTACTTGGCTGTTCTTTATGTGCCGGGTATTGTAAGCCTATATGACAGTAAAAAAAAAAAAAAAAAAAAAAGTTAAAAAAAAAAACATTTTCACTAAGGAGCTTTTTTCGTTGACTAAAATACAGGAGTTGAATCAGTACTTTTACTTTTATTTCATTTTCTTTTTTTGAGACAAGTATATGTACTTTTAACTTTTGAGTACCCCCTCCCCCACCTCTGCTTATGTTAGCCTTGAGTTAGATCACGACGATGATTGTTGCTGTTTCTGACTGATTTGGTGCTTCAACTCTTGTCTGATGTTATCCGACTACAACCACCATTTGCCGCAGCTGAGCGACACATTAAAGCACTGCCCACGTCAATGTGTCAAATGAACAAAAAAGGCGTGTTCTTGGTGGAGGCTTTTTTTTTGTGTGTGTGTATTCTTATTAGCATCATCATTATTATTATTATTTCCGCGAAGTGACAGCGAGTTAATCTCCTCCCAGTTTGCGGGGAGTTTTCTAGCAACTGTTGCCCGGTGAGGCAAGCGCCATAGCCACCGTAGTCGTGGCGACTGTAACCCACCAACAACAAGCTCTCGCTCGCTTCATCATTACCACCTCCACCATCCTCATACTCACCCGCCGCTCCACAAGCAGGTTTGGAAACATCCTTTTTATTTTACCTACTCTCCCATTTCTTGGTTTACTTAACATTGTAATGCTTCTTCTTATTTCTTTAAGACGTAAACGCGGTGCTTGGGAGTTTTTTTTTTTTTTTTTTTTTTTTTCCGTCAGGCGGAGGGTCGCTCGGCTGGTAGCAGTTTTTGCTAGTAGCGAGGGTGCTTCTTTGTAACCTGTTAGCCTTCCGTGCTAACGCCGCCTCGGCTGTTGTTGTTGTTGTTTTTTTTTTTTTTTTTTTTTTTTTTTAAATATATATATGTATATATATGTGTATATATATATATATCGCTTGCCCACAGCGTGGAAACCGTGTCTCGGAACCTTCCGCCGGCCTCCCCCACGCGACGCGAATCCGCTTTGAGGCCACGTTTTTTGGGGGGCAGAAATGTTGAAATAAAAGTCGCGAGTCAGGTGCTAGCTCCGGGCTAGCGTCCGCACCTCCCCTCCACTTCTCCCTCCCTGATGCTAGCTGGTCAGCTGGAGCAGGTGTCTCGATTACCACCACCACCCACTCCCAACCCGACTCACAATGTCTGTATCGAAACCCCCACATCAAATATGACAACCATGCTGGAGCGAAGTGATTTTTTAAAATATTTTCTTAACTCTGCGCTCTCTGTGTCTTTGATAATGGCTATAAGCCATTACTTTCCCTTTTGTCTTAAGGGTGGGTGGGAACAGTGAGATAGCAGCGGCGCTAGCTCCTCCACTGCTTGCCTCTCTTTGTGGTTTCGGACGCTGATACGCTGGCTGATAACGCGGAGCTAAGTTACTCACGAAGGTTACACCTGTCTGTCAAATGTCGGTGTGGCTTCCTCGTGGAGGTCCCACGCGAAGAATTCAATTAGACTTGAGGGGTGAACGAACATCGATATCGATACACCAGAATCAGATGTCGATATTGTCACTATCTTTCGCAAACCCAAGTTTTCCCTTTCATCTTAATGTCCATTGGACAAATTTCCCCATATTTTGTAAAATGGTCTAACCTTGACTTTTCTTGTCAGACGCTTGGTTGTATCATGATAGCCTTGTCTGATTTGATACAGTATGGTGTTGATACATATGCATCAAATGTCAATATTCTTACATGCTGATGGAAGCCAAGTATGAGCTCTTTATATCGTTTTTTTTTTTGTACTCAGATACTTGACTCTATCTTGATATTGTTCTTAAAATAGATGAGAATATTGATATGCCTTCTCGGTAGAGGACCAGGGTCAATTTGAAACCATTCTATTAGACTTGCAAAGGCGATAAAATATCAATATAACCATATAGTTTGTCGATACACCAGCATCTAATGTTGATATTGATACGTTCTGGTAAAACCCCAGTTTTTTCCTTGCCTCTGTGTGTCATTTGGACAGTTTTAACCATATTTTGATTGTAAAGTTGTGATTTTTGTATCCAGGATTTTTATTGTTACTGTCTGATGCAAGCCAAGTCTGTGAATCTCTGTATTTTTGTACTCAGATACTTGGCTATGTCGTGATGTCAATATTAAAATGCCTGATAATGTCAATGTGGCTAATAAGTGGAGGACTAGTATTGATACTGCCATGTATCGCTTTGATACAGTGTTGATAGTTTTACAGTCTGATGAAAAACAAGTATTGTCCTTGTCCTGAGTGTCAATTTGACAGCTTTGACCTTTTTTTTTTTTTCATTATTATTGTTGTTTTCAGACACTTAGCTGCCTCTATCATGGTATTTATGTTTGTTTAAAAATGACAGCAAATTACTAGAAATGCAAAGTTAAGAAAATAAACCTCTGTCTGCAAGGAATCTTAAAAATTGTTGTTGTTTTTTTAGGAAGACTACAAAAAGCAACAGCTGTCCTATTAATGTCAATGGGGCTACTTAGTGAAGGACTATGACCATTTTTTAACCATTGAGTTAGATTTAGGGGTGACAAAATACATATTTCCCTGTATCCTATCGATGCAGTGTTAAATGTTATTGTCCTGCGTAAACCACATTTTTCCTGACTCCCTAATGTCAATTGGATGGCTTTTACCATATTTTTATGGTAAAGTTGTGATTATTATTTTGCGTTCAGATAGTTGGCTGTATTGTGATATCATCATTGTCAAAAGACCCTGATGATATCGTACTTACTCAATATTGTGAATGTTTGTTGCAAACCAAGTTTTTCCTTGCTCCTGAATACCAATCGGTACGGAGCCCCACACATGAAATGAGGGTGAAAAAAACTATTTCGTGCGCACGAACTACTACTTCGTGCGCACGAAATAGTTATTCTATACGTACGAAGTAGTTGTTTGTGCTCACAAAATAGTTACAGGGTGTGCACGAAGTCCATACTGGACAGGAGGGTAAGGAAATCAAGCGCACCCTCTTTCGAAGTTGAAAGTTGAGGCAGAGATGCAGTCCCGACAAACACACAGAATACTCTATTACTACTACCCAATCAAATAACTACCTAAATGTAGAATAATAAGATATTGACTAGAACATGATAAGAAAATAAACTTACCCTGAAGCCATCGCATGTGTCTTGCAGTTTCGGCTGCGTCGTTTGTGACGAGTCCGTAAAAGTGCGCTCGATTTGGTTACCCTCCAATCCAGTACGGAGCCACGGCTTCTTCGTGCGCGCCCAGTAACTACTTCGCGCGCACAAACAATTACTTTGTGCGTACGCTGTAGCTATTTTGTGCGCATGAAGAAGTAGTTTGTGCGCATGAAGAAGTAGTTTGTGCGCATGAAGTAGTAGTTTGTGCGCATGAAGTAGTAGTTTGTGCGCACGAAGTAGTAGTTTGTGCGCACAAAGTAGTAGTTTGTGCGCACAAAGTAGTAGTTTGTGCGCACAAAGTAGTAGTTTGTGCGCACAAAGTAGTAGTTTGTGTGCGCACAAAGTAGTAGTTTGTGTGCGCACAAAGTAGTAGTTTGTGTGCGCACAAAGTAGTAGTTTGTGTGCGCACAAAGTAGTAGTTTGTGTGCGCACAAAGTAGTAGTTTGTGTGCGCACAAAGTAGTAGTTTGTGTGCGCACAAAGTAGTAGTTTGTGTGCGCACAAAGTAGTAGTTTGTGTGCGCACAAAGTAGTAGTTTGTGTGCGCACAAAGTAGTAGTTTGTGTGCGCACAAAGTAGTAGTTTGTGTGCGCACAAAGTAGTAGTTTGTGTGCGCACAAAGTAGTAGTTTGTGTGCGCACAAAGTAGTAGTTTGTGTGCGCACAAAGTAGTAGTTTGTGTGCGCACGAAGTAATAGTTTTTTTTTTACGTCATGTCTGGGGCTCTGTAAATTGGAGTGCCTTTACCATATTCTTATGGTAAAATTAATTGTAATTTTTGCTGTCAGATGCTTGTCTCAGATCATCGTTAAAATACAGTGGTAACTTGCGATTCGAGTTTAATTTGTTCCTTAACTTTTTCTTCCTTTTCCTCATTGAAATGAATGTAAATGCCATTAATCAGTTCCAGCTCTATGAAATTATCCTTTGTAAAAACAAGTAATGACAGAATTAAATAGAATGGGGAAAATAATTAAACAGTTTTTGTCACACTTTGTTATTCAATTCAATGCACATTGTGCTACTCATTCTGGTGTGCCTGCCTCAGCCACCTGGGGGCAGTATAAAGGCCAAGTCATACTTTCCTGGCTGGATGTAGCAGCCAATTATATTGCTGCAGTGCTTGTCCTGCCTAGAACTCAAGTGGGGTTCAAAATAGTCTATCTTCAAAGAGGATAAAGAATACACTATATGACTGTGACAACTTTTATTTTTCATCCATCCATCCATTTTCTGAGCCGCTTCTCCTCACTAGGGTCGCGGGCGTGCTGGAGCCTATCCCAGCTCTCATCGGGCAGGAGGCGGGGTACACCCTGAACTGGTTGCCAGCCAATCGCAGGGCACATAGAAACTAACAACCATTCGCACTCACAGTCATGCCTACGGGCAATTTAGAGTCCCCAATTAATGCATGTTTTTGGGATGTGGGAGGAAACCGGAGTGCCCGGAGAAAACCCACGCAGGCACGGGGAGAACATGCAAACTCCACACAGGCGGGGACGGGGATTGAACCCCGCACCTCAGAACTGTGAGGCTGACGCTCTAACCAGTCATCCAACTCTTATTTTTGCTATTCAAAATAAAAACAAAATTTCTTTAAGGAGGAGTTGCTAATCAATAACTTCATTCGAGGAGCAACTTTCTAATTTCCAGAAGCAATTTTTTTGCAGGTTAATCCCACAGGGCCCTGAAGCGATGGTTTTATTAAACAATAAGAATATGGCAATATAATGGTGGCGTTGAATGTAGTAGTGCAGCTGTCCAATATTTTAGTATTCGAGTATCCCACTGAAAATTCTATCGGCTAATCGAGTAGTCGGATAAACTATGTTTTTGTTTGGTTAAAGTGCAATAATGAATACAAAAGAGAAAATAACACAAATTGGTTTCCTTTTTTTTGTAATCAACTGTTTCTATTTCTTAAATGCGCATTGCAGCAAACTGTATTTTCTTGTCTAAAAACAATTTCAATGTGGCAATTTCAAACACAAATATAAATCAATTTCAATTTAGATTGGGGATGGAACAATTTACAAAATCCACAGTTCGGTTCTTGTCTGTTTTGTGGTCACGGTTTTCTGTTCAGTTAGGTACACGGTGACACTTGGGAAAATCAATTATGTCTTGTATAGTTAGGTTAATAAAAGTGAAAGCATGTTCATGGCATTCATATTAATAATTACTGTTGTTACTCTATTTCAAATAAATTGTAATTTATTTTTTTTCATTACCAGAAATATGTATTTTCTGTTGTATATATGACAATGGCGTGTAGTGAAATGGCAGAACAATTAAATGCTTTTCCATTGAATGGCAAAAGGTACAATAAACCTGTCCACCTGTTGCAATTCATACAACAGAACAAGTCTTGGCTCCCTGCAAATATTTCAGCTTTGTGTTCAACTAATGGAGCCCGGATTTCACACTGAGGAAATACATTTGTGACTAAATTGAGACAAGATCATTATTTCAGTATTCATGCATTTTATGCTATTTTTGTTTGGTGGTTTGTTGTGAGGTTTTTCTAATGTAAAAATTCTTGCCTTGACTCAACAAAGGTCTACTGTTGTTCCGTGAAGGAGCTCGGCTTATGCATGAAGTTCACTCTATAAACTTCATCTTTATGTTACTGGCAGCATTGATATAGGCTTCCAGTCAGGTCCATAAATATTGGGACATGAGCAGAGCTGTCATCTTTTTGGCTCTAAACGCCACCACAATAGATATGAAATGAGACAAAGAGCATCTGCTTTAACTGCAGCCTTTCAGCTTTAATTTGAAGCGATTTACTTCCAAATCAGGTAAACGATGTAGGAATTACAACAGTTCGTGTTTATGCCTTCCGCTTTTTAAAGGCTAACTGCCAGCATCGCGTATCCTCAAAGTTTCCTGCAAGAAATGCAAGTCGTAGCGGCCGCATTAAAGCCAAAGCAATTAGATCAAAGTAGCACAGTAGTAAATAATACAAACCTATTGATCTGTTGGCATTTGCAACCAAAAATGGGTCGTGCGAAGACACACCCACCCTGCACCCCGCCCCCTTTCCCCTCTTCTCCCTGTTCACTGACACACACACAATTTTGAGGCCTGCTAGTTATCAGCTCATGTTACCACTTACCTGTCGTCTGGCCGGGCAGGAATAGCGGTGTGCCACCTGCCGCCCGGATCCTGTTGCATTTCCAATCACTAAAAGAGGGGGCTGATTAATTCAATTATGCAGACATCCATTTTCATGGCTCGGCAGAATGCGGCTTGTATTCTGTTTGTTTTCTGCCTCAACTCCAGCAGACACACGTTAGGTTGTCGGTGAAAGTGGAGAGCGTTTTCTGGCCCGAAGCCACATCTGCCAATTTAACCTGACCGGATCTTATGACCGCATGAGTCAGGATTTTTTTTTTTTTTTAATTCATGTGACATTTCTGTTTCCATGATGTTAAAATGGAACCGTTGGCTTAGTTGTACCACTGAGTTATTTTTTCCCACTGAAATTTCACAGTGAAAAAATGTATTGGGGCCACTTTCAAAAGCTTTTTTTAATTTTTTATTTTTATCGTTGGCCCAATAATACTTTCCTAAGTCGTATTTTTTTAAAAAGAAGAAAAAAAACACATTTTAGAAAATACGTTGGTGTTTTTTATTTACAGTATTTGGTGACAGTAAGTTAAAAATGATTTAGGCAATTTTGCTATTAGGCTAACAATAATAAAAAAATATTATCATATTAAAAGAAAATATTTGTAATAGTTTAAAATAGTTATATGACAGAAAAAAATTAAAAACATTTTTAAAGAGTTTCATATATTAAAACTATTGAAAAGTAAAAAATATGTGAAACAAGTTTTAAATATAATAGTAACGTCATAAGAAAATACTTTATATTTGATAATTAAAACCGCTTTAATAATACAAGAAAAAATAGTATTTTAAAAACTTTTCATAAAAAGACAGCTTTATTGAAAAGCAAAAATATATGGAAAAAAGTTCTCAATATAAAAAGTCATGATACAAGAAAATGTTTGCCGTATTCTGATTTTTAAAAGTACTAATATTACTAGGAAAACAATTACAGCATTATTGAAAAGCAAAACAATATGTGGGGAAAAGTGTTTAATACAAAAATAAAGTCCCAATGTTACAAGATGCTATTCACAAAATAAGAGGAAAGAAATATGACTCTGCCATAAATTGAGCAGGCTCTCATGCCTGTGTGAGTCATGGTCTTTTTTTTTCGACATGCCATTTCTGTTTCCAATAAAAAATAAAATGTTGTTTTATTTTTGTTCCAACTATGAGTTATATTTTTCCACTGAAATCCTGAAAAGAAATATTTGAGCCACACTGGCATGCAAAAAAAAAGAAGATAAAAGAGAGAAAAGAAAAAAAAATCAAAATCTGCAATAAGGGGAAAAAAATGTAATATTACAAGGGAAAAAGCCACCTTTTCTCATTAAATTAAATAAAAAAACATAAAATTAACTTTTATTTATGGAAAATGTATCTTTTTTTAGATCATATTTAAAAAAAAATTTTTTTTTCCCTTTTTTTTTTTTCTTTTCTCTCTTTTCTCCCAGTGTGGCCCTAGTACTCCTCGGTAGCTAATGTGTTTCCTTCTTCTCATTTCACTGCAATGCTGTCACCAGATCCCCGCCTTGCCTTGGTTTGAAGTTGTTCAACTGCTCTAAAAAGTCATGACTCAGCCTAGCTAACTTGCGTAAAAAAAAAAATAAAAAAAAAAAAGTACATGGGTGAGGATTTTCTCAAAGGGGGAACCTCGTGCTTGTCGTCATTGTCACATTAGCGAGAGGACTTGAATTGGACGTGCGGGTGCAGGGCAAAAAAATTTCGCCCTCCTCAGTCTCTTTTGTTCCTGTATGTCTTTGTAAGGATTGCACTTGCTCGACGGAGCACAGCTTTTAAGTGGGCCACAAGGGAGTGTGCCTGAATGGTGAGGCAGAAGGTGTGTTGAATCTGTGTGTGCGTTTGTGTGTGTGTGTGTGTGCGTGTGAAGGGGGTAGGGGTGAGGCAACCCGGGAATTTAGTTGTGTGATGCAGAGGTTCTCTTTTTCTTTTTTTTTTCATCACTTGATAGGCTAAGAAGTCAGCTTTTCGGTCTCCAAATAGTATAATAAATATTTGAACTGGATGCCTGTTTATTTATGTTTACCACCAGCCTACCAACATCTCCAAACGTGGTAGTAAAAAGCACGTATCACCCTCCCAGAGGTGTTGGAAATACAGTGGTGCCTTGAGATACCATTGACCCGATGTTTTTCGAGATATGAGCCATTGTTCGGTGTTTTGTTTTTGCTTTGACTTGCGAGCAAAAATTTGAACTCCTCTCTTTACAACAAGCAGCAGTTTGTTGACACAACTTTGCTTGTCATTTTAGCTTAATGCTAACAAACAATGTAAACACCATGGACTGGCTAACGAATAGCATCGGTGGTGTGGTGTAATAACCCTTTAACAATAGATATTTGAAAACAAATGGTGGAGCAGCATGTGCAGACTGGTAATGTAGCAATACTCACAGGCATTCATTTCAATGGGGAACGATAATTTGAGATCAACTCGTATCTCAAGGCACCACTGTACTCTCACCACTCACTCACCACTTTACTGCTGCAAAGAACTACTGATATTACTCCAGAGTTTTGACTGGCTCCATGTATATCTGTAGCTCTGTATTATACAGCCCCCAGGTGGCCTAGGCCGGTACACCAGAAGGAGCAGCACAATATCCAATGAATTGGAGCAAAACAAATTCTATTCTTTACATTCTATTTCATTTTCATTACTCTGTGTTTTTACGATGTGTAATATTATACATAGCTATTTTCTTATAATAAAGCGCGTTACAAAAATGTTTGCTGGGGAAAGATGAGGAGTTTTAACTTTAAAGGTTAAAACTCAAATTTTCAAATGTAAGTTTTAAATTTAAGTTTTAAGTGTGGTCATGGAACGAATTAAATTCATATCCCAAGGAAGCACTGTAGTTGAGGGTATAAGACTCAAGAAAATGAGTCTTTTTTTCTGCGTTCCTACACCTCTGTGCAGAGATTGACTCGACTTTGTATTCCAACTTGGAGGTCAGCCACCCTAACTACTAATGCGAGTGAAAGCTCAAAAAGACACCCACAGAAAAAGGCCCGGTGTGCTACAGAGAATAAAGGGAAGAAGCAGGCTGTCCCCGGAGAGTGTGGTAGCTGTAAGGAAACCCGACTTAATTAACCAAGAGAGGTTTGTTCATGGAAACTGTGATGGGGAGGAGCTGCCCCCCCTCCCCCGGAGGCGACAGCTATGTCATAGTCTTTCGACTAAACACTACTCTATTATTAACTGGCAATCACTAATTCTCACCTAGCTGTATTCTTACATGTTGTCGTCGATTACCGACTTTCTTTATCGTTTAAACGTGTCCACGCGCAGGTCGACAAAGCAATGAGGAGGTCTATTTGGAGTTTGTTACATATTAACTGGCTTTATAGCTGCTGACGTGGAGACGGGGACCATGTGGCGCTGATGCATGAGCTGCTCAGTACATTAAGTACCACGCGGCACGGAACAGGTGCCCATCGATTCCGCCAAGACGGTTGAGCATGCTGTGAGGCCTCAGCATGGTTCGACCAGCCAGCACTTTGGTTTGCAAATATTTCTCATCCCTGCGATTGGCTGGCGACCAGTTCAGGGTGTACCCTGCCTCTCGCCCGAAGATAGCTTGGATAGGCTCCAGCACGCCCGCAACCCTAGTGAGGATAAGCGGTACTGAAAATGGATGGATGGATGGATATTTCTCATCCTCTATTCTATTAGTATAGTATTAAGGCTACCTCTAAAAAAACCAAAAAAAAACAATTTGTGAACAGAGACTCATTTTTGGTCTTTTCAAAAGGTCACATGTAGAAAAGGCCCAGCCTTTTGGATATCTATCCATTCTCTATAGTAATTGTCCTCATTTGGCTCACGGGAGCTGGAGCCCATCCCAGTTGACCTTTGGGCAAGGGGTGGCGTACACCTTGGCCTGGTCACCAGTCAATCATTGGCACATATAGATGAACAACCAGTCACACTTTTTTTTCACGAATATGACATGTATGGGATTTTATGAGTGACGGTAACATGCATTTTTTTGGGGAACGAGGGATGACATGAGATTCGAACCCGGAACCTCTGACTGTGAGGCAAGACATGTTAACCACTGCCATGACTGCCAACTTTTGGATTTGTTCATTAAAAACACTATAACACACATTGTTTTGTGTGTTCTTAGGCGCCATGCAGACCCCTGAGGCAGGCGCTGACTCCACCTCCACCGTCCCTATTCAGACCACCGTGCCTGTCCAGCCAGCCGGCTCCACCCAGCAGCTGCCTGTCCAGCAACAGGTAATGCCGTCACATCCCGTAAGAACGCCGACAGCCGCATTCATTTGCGTCTGGAACTTTCACGCGTTTTCTGCCGATTGCATTCCAGACGCAGACTGTTCAACAGGTCCAGCATGTTTACCCAGCGCAGGTGCAATACGTGGAGGAAAACAGTGGCGTCTACACTAACGGCAACATGTGAGTCAGGCCTCCGCCCCTGCACGCTGATACACGTGCACAGGGAGGAATTACGTCTCAACAGCCTGTCGGTTCACCCCTCGAATCTTCTTGTGCTGCCATTCATGTCACGAGCACATGGTGGTGGTGGCGAGAGCGCGCTTGTGGTCCACCTGAACATGACCAGAAGTAGGCTTCCTAGTTTTTTTTAAGTGCTGTGGTAAAGGCGCCGTTCCTCTTGGGGGCTGGTGAATTAAGGCAGTGCCGCTAACGAGCCGAGCCGCCAGTGCACACACCTTCTCACATATGGACACATACACACAGCTATTGATCTCTTATAGTCACACACACTAGTCGTATGCTATGTAGTAAAAAAAAAAAATAATAATAATTTAAATAGCATGATTAACGACATCGGGGGACAAAGTATGGGCCACTCTATTCTTTAATCCGGCCCATTGAAAATGTACATTATCATGAGTCCTGTAATATTTGTTGTCCTAAAATTGGTTAATTAAAACATTTAATACTTACTTGTTCCTTTTTATTTATTCTACCTTAATTTGTCATGAAATAATGTGAAAATATTAGTAAGCAATTTTACATTGTTTTACTATATTAAACGGTCATAAATAACACAATTAAAAATAACCACAAACTTTTATTATTTAAAAATCACTCAATACAGCTTTCTTCCCAAACAGAAGAAGCTACTCGTACTCTGAACCACAGCTGTACAGCCAGAACAGCGGCGGGAGCTACTTCGACACGCAGGGGGGCTCGTCCCAAGTGTCCACGGTGGTCACCTCCCATGGCATGGCTAATAACGGCGGTGGGGGCAGCGGGGGCATGAGCATGGGCCTGGCGGGGGGTCAGGTAATCGGCAGCAGTTCCGGGGCCTACCTCATGGACAACACTGGCGCCCACCCTGCTGCCCAGACTGCACGGGCCTCCCCAGCAACTGTAAGTGGCCCAACGTGTGCCCCCTATGGCTTACACACTTCTCTTTAAAGTCACTTCCAAAACTTTGAGAGTTGTAGTATATTAATAAGGTTATGTCATTACTACTACTGGTTCTGGAAACCGCAACCCTGACAAGAGGAAACTTGGAAGAAATAGACGAATAATGGTTATGCAATTGGTACATGAGTCTTTGGATTCTTCACCTAGAGATTGTGATAGTCGGAACTGTCACAATGGAATCTGGAAAGTTCGGTCGTCTGCAAGCATTCTATTATTAACGTGCCAATAGCAAACGTTCCCTTTCAAATTTATTTCCAGTCTTAACTAAGCAAATCTATAACCAAGTGTATCTCAATAAATTAGAATATTTATTTCAGTCGTTCAATTCAAAAACTGAAGCATATTGTATGTATTAGAATTTTAAGAAGGCCAATTCCTACCTAATTTCTATTTTTTTGTAATGTTCAAATTTCTGGTGATAGTGAAGTTGGGGTTTCCGTTAGCTGTAATCTAAAATAGACCCAAAGTTATAACAAAAATATATATAATAATAAAAAAATCAGGAAATATTTTACTCTGTGAAGTTTCACTTTTTGAATTGAACTACTATAATAAATTGAGCATTCCCCCATATTCTAACTTATTGAGTTGCAGCTGGATATATACTTTAGTTCTGCTCTGCTTGGGTCTACCAGCGCTTGCTCTGTGGTCTTTCCTAGAGATTCTTAATTTTAGCCACTGGCTACTAACTATTAATTTATTTGTTTGTTTTACCTTCCTGTCTTTTTGTTTTTATTTCCCTCTTCTTACATTTTGTTGTCCTGTGCTTGGTGGTTTTGTCAGATTGAAATGGCGATTGAGACACTCCAAAAATCTGAGGGTTTATCCAGTCAGAGAAGCTCGCTGCTCAACAGCCATGTAAGTTGCAACGCTGTGCCTTCCGCTTGGACCTTGACCTGTGCTTAACTCACTCTCTCTGTTGCTTTCCTGCCTTTCTCAACTCGACACTATCAGTTTGGTTAGCCGCTTGCATCTTTTGCTGACTGGATTTCAGGTTAAATTTATGTTTTTGATCACAGACTGGTGGTTTACTGTCTTTTTTGTGTGTTATTAACCCTCCTCAGTACAGTCAACCTCTGCCTATTAGTGGTTTGCGATTCACAAATTTACCAATTCATGTTTTTTTTATTTTCCTGAGGCACCTTACCTCAGCTATGGAAGATGCCACAAGATGGCACCAAAGACCTGGCAAATAGGAAAGTAGTAATTGGTGTCAAGGAAGTATTGTTGAAGTGATATATCTTGACTGAGAGACTAAGATTTTTGGGTCGGGGAGGAACTAAATTCAGCCTGGGTTGTTAGTGGAAGTTACGGGGAGTCAATCAAATGATCTGTAAGCCATTTATTTTTAAGGATAATGGAAGATGAGTTTGAAATGACATGATCATAGTTTGTTGTATTGTATGCGTCTGTCCCTCCCTGCAGCTGCAGTGGCTGCTGGACAACTACGAAACAGCAGAGGGCGTGAGTCTACCGCGATCCACCCTCTACAATCACTACCTGCGCCACTGCCAGGAGCAGAAGCTGGACCCTGTAAACGCAGCCTCCTTCGGTAAACTCATCCGCTCCATCTTCATGGGGCTCCGCACAAGACGCCTCGGAACAAGGTCATCACTCACTGGCACGTCGGGTCTGTCGGCTACTGGTGCTTCTTGTCGTGTGACATTCTGCTTCTGTCTTGCAGGGGGAACTCCAAATATCATTACTATGGTATACGTGTAAAGCCCGACTCCCCACTCAACAGACTTCAGGAGGACATGCAGTACATGGCCCTCAGACAGCAGCCCGTTCAACAGAAACAGAGGTGGAACCGATTAGTCGACTTTACTACTCCACATAGGTTTCTCTCACTAGCTTCGGCTATTCTGATCGCCGCTAGTTTTAAAATATTCATACCAGCGGTACATTAGGACTGGCGGTGAGGAACAACGGCAGCGGTGCAAAGTAAAACTCCACCTTCATCGCCAAAATGTAATTTATAATAAGCCACAGACAACAACTGTGTGCTGTGCTGTGTTCAACCCTTAATACATGCATACTGATTTTTAACAACCATGAGAAACCCCATACATGACACGGAAAAACTGTTTGTGTTCTTACTGCTCTTCTAGTGTGTGGTGTACTGGAGACGACCAACACAGCACACCACTCACATAACCATGTCTGTTGTAGTTACAAGACAGACCTGTGAGAGGCAGCATGGTGCTATAGAGCATTCAAACTGCCAGAAGAAAAAATTGTGAAAGAAGAAATACAAAAAGCTTGGCTAACTGTTAGCTCATCCGGTAACAACAACAACGTTTATCCAACACAACACTAAACACAAGCAATGGCTTCTCTATTTGTGTCCAGCCCCACGCCACATTCACGTCGCTTTCTAATTGGCTATCGTTCCGTTAGGCTCGCCCAAACTCGATGAAGAGCACACAACATAAGGATTTGCCAACGTAAATATTGAACAGGTTTAACATTTACCATTATCAAGCCTGATTGATTTCCGAGCAGATCGGGTAGGAAACGTCACTTTTTACACAGCCCACATCCCAGGATAGTTGCTTAGGATGATCTTTTAGAGAGATCTGACAATCGGGCCTTGACTGACTTTGATCAAATTCGGCCAGAGTGTCAGTAACAAGTTCCCCCTTATATACCAATTCGTTCTTGCCTTCAGTTTATCTGAAAACTGACGTGTATCCCGCCATTTCAGGTTCAAACCGGTGCAGAAGTTTGACACCAGCCCCACAGAGAACTACTCAGGTGGAGGCCCCAACCAGCCGGGGGCAGCAGAGCAGACCGTCATCGCACAGAGTCAGCACCACCAGCAGTTCTTGGGTCAGTCGCCACATCGAAAATCTAATCAAATCACATAAAGAATTTGAAACTATCCTCTTCTTGGCCGGCCGTTCCGTAGCAACCGATTTAACCATCACTATGGCAACAGATGCGTCGCGGGCACTCCCCAACTTTGCGGACCTGGACCTCGGGCAGAGCAATCCGGAGAACATCAGCCCGGAGGACATCAAGGCTCTCCAATCACTTTACAGAGAGCACTGTGAGGTACGATGGATTTCTTTCCTTTTTTAATTCTTTTTATTTATTTTAAAATGTGGGGGTTTACTCCTGAAGGAGACAATAGGAATAATGTTGTGTTCCGGTTCTCGTAAGTAAATCATTTATCAAAATATGGGACTGCACTGCTCCATTTAATTCCACTTCTTCAGAAGAATATAACAGCATGTTCTTTTACAATTGAGTTCTTTCTCCATGTCACATACACTTGCATCAAGTTCCAAGTGTCTTCTAGCTAAAGGCAATAAACACACACAATCAAATGTGGTCACGATTCGCATTGTGAAAAGGTTGTGTGTGTTTATTGTAAGAACTTTTTTTAAATGCCAACTGCTGGCATTTTAAATTTTCTCACCAAAGTTCTTGGCTCAGGTTTGGAAAAATAACAATCAGGTCATTCAGTGCGTGAAGTTTAATTTGTACGTTTTTAAACCCTGCCCTCATATCCATCAATACCCCATTGAAACATCAACTAAAGTAAATGTTTTCCCACTGCTCATTGCTCCTGCCTGGTGCCCTGATTTTTTTTTTTTTCAGGCCATCCTGGACGTGGTCATCAACCTGCAGTTTAGCCTCATCGAGAAACTTTGGCAAACATTCTGGCGTTATACTCCACCCGACTCTGTAGAGGGCACCACTGTAACAGGAAACAGGTGAGGCCAAGTGGATGGTGTATCTAAGTCTCTCTCTCTGTCTCTCGCTCGCTCGCTCTTAATTTTGCCGAAAATCTGCGGTGTTTGTGTCTAATGTGCAGCAGCGTAAGTGAGATTGAAGCCCGACTCCCACAGTCGCAGCTGCTGGCGCTGTGCAGACACGAAGCTGTGCTCAAGTGGATGAGCACCTGCGACCATCTGATGTACCAGGCCCTTGTGGAAATCCTCATCCCTGATGTCCTGAGACCCATTCCCAGTGAGCCACAACAAGTCACCGAAGGCTCACATCAAGCCTCTCTGACAATGTCGTCATTAAAATTCTTCTTTGGTTTCCGGTTGACTTTACAGGTGCCTTGACTCAAGCCATTCGCAATTTTGCCAAAAGCCTGGAAAGTTGGCTCAATAATGCCATGAATGCGATACCGCAGAGGATGATGCAGACCAAGGTGCCCCTCCGTTGTCTACCCTTACACCACCTCTGTTACTACTTGATAAAGTTAATTGGAAGAGTACTACACATTATTGTAACGCCAGGCAGTTGTGTAGTTCTTCCTACTAACTTAGTTTTCAGTTTTTACAGTAATCCCAATCCTTTTGCAGAGGGTTGCGTTCCAAAAACTGCCACAAAAAGTGAAAATATGTGACTGTCAATAATTCAAAGAATTATAGTAAAAGCGTTTTTCTATGGCTCAAGCCTGAAATTACCCTCCCACACTCATTTAACACAAACGGCATTCTGTATCGTATCATTATGTGCTTGCTTACCAGTGAAGATGTCAAACTTGAGTGAAGGGGGCGCTGACGATAAATCAGCTGTGCAGTACGACATTTTACAGGACCTGTGGCGCTTTGTGTTACGACGCAACCCCTATCATATGCTTCAATGTATCGCGGTTCAGTAGGAACGTAACTACTGCGCAGCAAAGCAAAATAAAGCAAGTCGAGTCATTATTTGGGTTAAGCAGGTAATAAGTCATTCTTTTAAAGTCTTTTCAATTTAAACACATAACTGAGATGAAGATTAGTGTTAAACCAGCTGTTGGTGAGCTAATCTGTGAAGTAGGGCTGAAACAATGAATGAAATAATTTGATTACAAAAAAGGTTGCAGTCAAATCTCAAGCCAAGAAGTGCACATGGACTCATGTTACTGCAGTTGGCCGCACCACTCTGTGTAGAAATAAACTGGCGCGATGGTGGCGAGCGAGGAGGAAAGCATCCTTAAAAGACGAAGAGAATGTACAAAAGTTTCAGATTATATCCACACTTACCAATGAAGACAAAATGTAAACGTGTACTGTACCACAACAGCAGATCTATGATCGCCAACACAATGGACTGTTTCATTGCTAGCATAACCCTACCATGGCTAGTTAGAATGTATTGTAATGCCCCAACCGCCGCCGGTGTACTTTCAATCACTTTATTGAACAAATGGTAAACTGATGGCCACAACTCACGCAGACTGCCTAACGGGTTAAGTAAGACCTTTTCACAGTTCACTTGGCAACTCCCAGCACCAAGTGCATTTTGGAAAGGCCTTGAGCCTTTTAACAGCCATCCGACTCTACACTCATTCGCTGACGTCCGCATCACTCACCAAACCAGGCCCTGCCTTATAAAGCTATACTCACTCAAATTCAGATACTATGGTAGAACGTGAGAACGGCAACCTCCAGTGGACAATAATACCTGCACATCACACATTCACGTTATTGTTTAATAATGGAAAATACATTTTTAATGCTTATGACAGATGATAAATTCTTGAGATGTCATCATTAGGAAACAAAGGAATGGCGCGTGTATAACACTCATGCGTGTCTCTGTATGCTCTCTGTTTTATCAGGTTGCCGCTGTTAGTGCCTTTGCGCAAACACTACGCAGATACACATCTCTGAACCACCTGGCTCAGGCGGCACGCGCCGTGTTGCAGAACACGTCGCAGATCAACCAGATGCTGAGCGACCTCAACCGCGTCGACTTTGCCAACGTACAGGTCAGTGTCGTGTCACGCGGCAGTGGCAGTGTTTCCTTCATTACAAACCTCGGTCGGGGAATTCACGCACATGTCCGTGTGAACAGGAGCAAGCGTCGTGGGTGTGCCAGTGTGAGGAGGGCGTGGTTCAGCACTTGGAGCAGGACTTCAAGGCTACCCTACAGCAGCAAAGCTCTCTGGAGCAGTGGGCGGCTTGGCTCGACAACGTGGTCACGCAAGTTCTGAAGCCCTACGAGCAGCGGCCCACCTTTCCCAAGGCGGCTCGGCAGTTCCTACTCAAGTGGTCCTTCTACAGGTGGGCACATGTACAGACAACTGCAGCCAGTCAGCCCGAGAAGGAAATTGCTTACTTTTCGTTTTCTCCTCGTGTCAGTTCCATGGTCATCAGGGACCTGACCCTGCGCAGTGCCGCAAGCTTCGGTTCTTTTCACTTGATACGCCTCCTCTACGACGAGTACATGTTCTACCTGGTGGAGCATCGGGTGGCCCAAGCTACCGGAGAGACGCCCATTGGCGTCATGGGCGAGGTATGCTGTTAGACTTGAAGACTACATGTTTCAAGTGAACAATTCCACAGTGACACAATCGGGAGATGTGTCATGGCAGCTGAAAGATTTTTAAAAAGCTAATATCTTCAGATGGGAATCAGGCCTCTTCCGGATTTGGATGAAAATCCAATATGTATCAGATATCTAACCAGAATTAAATCACAGATGGGATATACCCATCAATGCCATCATCAAAATGCGGTGACACAAATGAACACTTCAAAAAACACCTGCTGCAAAACTAAGCTACAGAAAAACAGACAATTAAATATTATCTAAATATACTATCTTACAGTTGGTGTATAGAACATTAAATATGGTCTAAATATGACACAATGGCCATTAAATAAGCAAAATAATTTCAGACAGCAGCCAGTGGAGTCATGTGGAGGTTAGCCTCATTTACATCAGCCACCAACTAAACGCTTTGTTTAATATTTGTATATATTTGTGTATTGTTGTTTACTTCCGTGTTGTCACTGCACGGTGTTGATACTTATGGAGTTATGGTCATGCAATTTGAGCGTTTTCACATACGGGTTGTTTCATGTGTTTGGTGAATATCAACATATTCACATTGTCAGTCACCCAAACTCAGCCTAATTTAATTAGAGAAGGCTAAAAATGATTTTGTTTTCCATTTTCAGTTTGACAGCCTGAACAGCCTGTCGCTTACAAACATCGATAAAGGTACGTGGTTGCTGCATCTTTAAATGTCTTGAGTCCTGCCTATTTACTAGAGGTAATTATGTGCAAGTCTTAACCTGAGCCCCAAATTACTGTGGGGGTGTGGGGATCAATCAAGTCGACTGGAGTCATATAATCTTGCTCAGTCACAACATTTATCAGCCTCTTTGTACTCAGTATCTGTGTTTGAGCTAGTTAGCCATACTAACACATTACTTATCTTCTCAAACACATAACCAACACGAAGTTTAGTTAATGTTTGACCTTTAGCTTTCGGTTAGCTAAACTGTGAAGTTGATGTCGCTTTCCTGTCTTTCTAGGTTTCAGAGTGATGGATGAGGTTAGACGTCGGAGTTGTTGTGTCTTAACTTTGAGTTGCAAACCTTGCATTTTGCCATTCTCTTTTACCCAATTTTATCAAAAACATAATCCTAGAATCCAAATGCATTGATCTTTGGAGCTGCCTCCATGATTCTTGCTTCATGAGGTGGCATCATAGCATACTGGTGGGTTGCCAGGTTTGCACGCGACTTTAATTTCAAAAACAAATTGGACACTATGTTGGAGATGCACGTCTGGCAATAGTTGTCCCAAGCCGATCACGCGACGAGTACGGGTCTAATCACCTAATTTTGAGCTAATCAATATTGACTGGAAAAAAAAAAATATATATATATATATATATATATATTTGGGTTTTTTTTTTAACACAGATTTGGCTTGATGCAGTTGTCTGAGTGTCTGCTCTGCACCCACAGTGCTCTGTTTTGGGCAGGAAAAAAAACAAAAAAAATAGCTTTGGCCCCTTCTGCAGCTTAAGTAAAAAGAGGCACTGAGTGAGATGTGGAAACATTTTGCTTACGCAGCCAACACCAGGTCAAGCTGAAAGATAGGGCAATTTAAGTCTGAAGAGCCGCACAGTACGGCAAACGTATCCTTAATGCATTGCCGAGGTATCGAACTCGGCCGATACTTGAATGACTCAACTCAGAATCAGGTGCAAACAAATGTGATCACATCCCTACTGGTTAAGTCAAGTACTTCAAGTCTTTAATTGGCGACTTTGTCCGAGCCGAGTCAAATCGTGTGACTGGAGTCACACACGTCTGCTAGTCTCGATTGTCGTTGCTTGCTTTGTTTGTAAACTGGCAGATTTATGGGGAAAAACTAGAAAACATTCCTTCCTCCCCCTTGCCAGATGAAACAAGCGGCATGGACAGCGATTTAGACGAGGAGACCGAGGAATCCGGGGAGCCTGTGGCCAAACGCGAGAAGTCTGAGCACGAGGTGATCCAGGTGATCCAGGTGGGCGCCCTGGAGGACGGATCCCACCCCGTGGTGGGCGTCGTCCAGCCCAGCGTTCTGCACCCGCTGCCGCAGCCCCGCCAGGACCGCGGCGAGCACATGCTGACCCCCACGGCCGGCGCCCCCGCCATCCGCCGCTGCA
This sequence comes from Phyllopteryx taeniolatus, assembly GCF_024500385.1. Classification (NCBI taxonomy): domain Eukaryota; kingdom Metazoa; phylum Chordata; class Actinopteri; order Syngnathiformes; family Syngnathidae; genus Phyllopteryx; species Phyllopteryx taeniolatus. The sequence continues at coordinate 5,655,448 of NC_084516.1, forward strand.
GCGCCACGGGCAACACGTACGCCTCCGTTTGACTGTGACGTCCATCGGTCCCGCTACTCCGACGTATCTGTCAGCCGCCATGTTTACGTCTGCGTGTCTGTCTGTCTGCACTCGGGTCCGACACTAGATTGATGCGTTTTTTCCCGTGACTGTTCTGAATGCTGCGTCCTCCCTTAAGTCTTTGCAGAATTTGCCAGAGGAAGAGGACCACGTGAAACACAGGGTCTAAAGAAAATCGACTTTCTACTACTGATGTTTGATGTCTAAGAGCTCAAATGCGGCCCACTGTATATAGATTTACTTCTAATTAGTACAACCCAAAATCTCATGGTGCTATCATTGTGTTCTGTTAAACTGGAACAAGTTATCTTGGTGTTTCCCAACCTTAATTGAGCCACGGCATGTACACTACCCATAAAAAGTTAAGAATATTCTGGTGAAATTTCTGGATGAACCTAAAATGCGCTATAACCTTTGCGGGTGAACTTAATTTGACCTGCTCAAAACCTTTGAATGCACACATCGAACTTTGGTTCAGTACTTTGTGCACAACTGAACCGAGCTGAACAGCAAAATTAACAACAGGTGTTTGACATGACTTCTATGCCTTTCTGTGACTCTTCCAGTATCTCTATTGCAACCTTCTGATGCACTCCCAGCTCAGAGTTCCCTTTGAAGACATCCCGTTTGAAGCCGTGCAATGAAATGAGCGACTGTTGCTCAATTGTGGGGCGTCGTCTCGGTCTCGTCATAATGCGGCCAGCGTGATAAAGAGGACTGTTTAAATGCCAATTTGAATTGAACCAGGAAATGGTTTGGCCATTCATGGATCAATCCCCTGTTGTGAATGTTGTGCAAAAAGTATTGAAAAATGGTGTGCGTTCAAAACTTTAGAGAAGGTCAAATTAACTTCACCTGTAAAGATTATAGTGTGTTTTAGGTTCATCCTGAAATTACACTCGAAAACTAAATCCTGCGGACCCCATGCTTATTCGTGGTTCAGCATTCACAAATTCACCTATTGGTGGATTTTTATTTATTTATTTATTTATTTTTACCTACATCCCGTTATTTGTGGAAACTCCCACTTATTTGCAAGCGGCTTTTTTTGCACCCGATCCCCTACCTGTTTGCAGAAAACCCCGCTTATCTGTGCTTTTTACCCAATCCCTCACTTATTTTAGTTTTTTTGGGAAGGAAAAAAAAGCATGGCAGCTTCTGATTTTCGCTAATTGTGAATAGTGGGGGTCCACTGTATCCTAAACGTTTTTAGTGAGTACAGTGGACCCTCATATTCCCTTTTCGGCAATCGCAAATTTACTTAGTTTTTTGGGGGGGAAACTATCCCCCTTTTTTCACAGAAACCCCCGCTGAGTCACGTTTTTTTTTTTTTTAACCAATCCCCCAATTTATGTATTTTTGTATTTTTTTTTTACCCCATCGCCTGCTTATTCACGTTTTTTGTTTGTTTGGTTTTTGTTTGTTTGTTCCCCCCCATGCAATTATGAATGTCAATTATTGACAGATTTCCACTATTGAGGTCCCTATCCTCTGTAAACTGCAGGGGTCAACTGTAGTGTTGTGACACAGGTTAATTACGTACCTTCTGCCATCTTTCAGACAAGCATTCAATTGTTCTGTCTGTCACTATATGTCGCTGGCATAAATATATGAAGAAACATACATTATTTTTTGTAAATAATTGTTTCGGACCAATTCATCGAAATTTGATCATTTCCCTCGGCACGTTGAGTTTGGGAATGACCGAGTTATCTCAACTGACTATTTTGTATTGAGGATTGTATGTAGCCGTACGTGCGGAGTTTGACCAGCGGTAGCCTTGGTACCACAAGCTGCATTGTAAAGCTTTTTCGCCGCCAGTGACTGACCCCTCCCCTCTCTTTCCCCTTGAGGATTATGTGCGCTGCTGCTACTCTTGTAAATAGAATCGATACCGTTAGGACGACCTGGCTGTACAAACCCCCGCATCCTCGCCGCTAGCCTATTATGCACTGGGAACGTAACGTTTGCCTTTGTCCACGAAATCATGAAATCAGCCTACTGGACACACACGCACCCATCCCCCCCCCCCCCCCCCCCCCCCCTACCCCCCTTCCTGTTTTTTGCAGTTTTCTGTCTCAATCAAATTTCTTGCGAAGGACCAAAAAAAATATGGAAAGAAAAAATGTCAAAAAAGAAGAGGTGGCCGAGTGTGAGCCAATAGCTGTTGTGCCATGTTACAGAGCAGAAGGAATGTCAGGGATTTAATGTACCTCGGCTTTTATCACAGTGCCTTATCCTTACGTGCAGCTCTTCTCAGAGTCCGCACAACCCAAGCCGCCACCCCACTTTTGTATTCTGTTGGCATGCTTGCTTTGGTTTGTTGTTCGGCTGCTTCCCCTCCACAGAGAAGGCTTTCTGGTGACTTGAGCTCGGATTTGGGCTGTTTGGACCGAGGGGACGCGGCCCCAGACGCGCCCTGTTGCTTTGGTCCAGATTAGCACCGCTAAGCTTTTTGAATTCTCTCAATCACATCACTGCCTTTCGCTCCTGTTCCGGCTCCTTCCTCCCCTCTGCTGTCTCCTGCGGCACTATACCTGCTTTAGCCACCCCTGTTCCTGCTGTCTCCTGCAGTACCCCATCTCCTTTTTTTGCCACCCTAGTCCAGTTCCTGCTGCGGTACCGCAGTGGTTTTATCCAGCCTCTATCCTTCTCCTCCATGTCCCGCGGTACCGGAGTACTGCGACGTCTTTTCCCGACCCATACTTGTGGCATCTCCCCCACTCAGTCCCCTGTTCCTGCTCCTACTCCTGTCCTTAATTTCCGCTCTCATCCACTTCTGCGTTTCCTTTTGCCTTCCCTGCTCTCGCTCCTCCCACCTTCTGCTCACTCCTACCCCCTTACTTCCTAGTGTACTATACACGAATTTGCGTTCACCATCCACTCACAACTACTCCTGCCCCAAGTCTTGTCGAGGCCTGCGTTCCAGCCTTTGCCATTTCAAGTATGTAAGAACAGGAACATGTGACTCTCCTCTGCTCTTTTTTTTTTTTTTTTTTTTTAAACGTGTGTTGTTGGAATACATCCATCAGTCACCCTACCTCAAGCCAGTGGTGCCAGCCCCCTAACCCGTAACCCCGACACCTGCAGCACAGTCTGTCCAAACCTTATCGCAAACGCACAAAAACACACAAAAGCGTTGCCACTGTACTGCACAGAGAAAAACCTGCTTTTTGCTTTTCTCGCACCGCTGATACATTTTCATCCCCCGTTTTTACACCCATCAAACACCCCCGAAGCCCACGCCTCTTTGGTCATCTTTGTACAGTATGGACCAAAAGTAGATATTTTCTGATATTCAAAGAAATATATGAATAATATAGACATATATATATATATATATATATATATGTATAGTATATATACAATGCTTCTACACTACATTGACGTGTGGCTTTCTGATTGTGGCTGTTCCCAAGGTAGCTGTGTGAAGTAGACTTAAAAGGGAAAAAGGCACGTGGACTGTACCATCTATACTTGAACTGTTAAAAGCCTTTGTGGACACTACTGAGATTAATCCTCCTTTATAGGAAAACCCTTTTATTTTGGTCTGGACCACTTCTCTATATTAATGTTTATTTATTGATATTTATTGTGTTTGGCTTGGTGCCACACAGTCCATGGTATAGTTAAGGAATGATAATTCCACAAAATTGCAAAACTACTGTAACAGAAAGACCCGATGTAACGACCTTTGTTGACTTGTTTAGTTGAAAACTGCTGTAATTGGTGGAAGGGTTTCAAAAAATGCATCAGATAGGACTGCACTGGATCTTTGCCTTAGTCAAAAGTTTTTAGGGGGTACTTTCAGTGGTTTCAATGTAAATCTGAACTCCCGCTTGTATAAATCCACAACACGTCGATGATGAACTTGTATTTGTGCCTAACGAGGGGAGGGGGGGGGGAAGGCTTTGCTTTCTTCAAATCGTATGGATGTGTTTTGGGATCATAAGTGCTTTCTGGTCTGTGCTGCTAGAAACTTTTTGTTAACTTTTTTTGGTTTTTTGTTCTTAATACACTTTAGTGCCAGACGGTGATTTTTATTTCAGCATCTGTCGGAGTGACGCTAATGCTGCCAACACAACTCGCTTTTTTTTTTTGTGTGTGTTACCACTAAAAATGTTTCTGTAAGAGCTGAGGATTCTCAAGCAGAAAACGCATTAAAAAAAACTAAAAAAAACTGACAACAGGCAGCTTCACTTAACCCTCAGCAAGACTCCAGTGCCTTTAACTCGGCCCCACCCTAAGCCTGACAGATGGACGCCATCGAGACATTTTGTTGCGACGACGTGGGGCTGAGGCAGCATGGGATTGTTATTTATTATTAGTTCATGGGTGTGGTAGATGATGCTTCTTTTTAATTAATTGTACAGAACTATCAACAGAAGTCACTGTTAGTAAACTTTTGTTGTTATTGTTGGTTTACTTATTCCTCATGATGGTGAGGTTTTTTTGGGGGGGGGGGGGGGGGGATGCTGTGATTTGTATTTGGATGTTTTCAAGTGCCATCGGACCGTTTTAGTGAGTTCATCTGTAGCACGCTGAAATGCAAGCACAAGCATTTTGGCAGGAGGTGTTTTCAGTTTTTTCTCAATTCAGCCAAAATTGAAAAGAAAAATGTAAATATCCCCAAGTGAAGGTATATTTATTTGTCCTGATTATTAGAATTTTTGGGGGGAGGCTACAGTGTGTCCCCACCCTTCTTCTTTTGATGTATAATATCTAATATGTCCACACAATTTCCATGTGTTTCTTTCTGTGTTGTTGGTTTTTCCTCATATATCTTTTCAACTTGGAGAGCGTGTATGGTGATTTGTATTGTATTTTGCATAAAAACAAGGACGACCGGGGGACTTTTATATTTATAAAGACATTGATTTAGTGTGTCGTATTGCTGAAGATAGAAACCTAAAAAGACACATGTAGTTAGTTTTTTCTGAATATTTCAGATCTCAGCTCAGGCTAGCTTCTTAGTGTTCCCCCTGACCCTCAACTTCAATTTTGTGACTTTGTCTTTGCGGTAATAAACGTTTTCTTGTCCAAGCCATGTCTCCTGTGCGTACAAACTGCACCTTAACGGAATGCTGTTAGCACATGAAATTTTATTCAATCATAATCACACATATTAACACTAATATCGTTCAAATTCATACTTATGATGCTAGGTACAAGCTGGCAATATCGTTATTTTTTTCCCCCCCCAGTATGGATCACTGATATAGCAAAAAAGTAGAGTAGAAAACTGCAGCAGCTGTCGGTTCTGGATACCAAAAGTTTTAAGTGCTGAGGAAAAAAAAAATCATAAAGCAATATCTATTTCAGTGACACTCGGCATAACACTTGAAATGACTGTTTGGCATGGATATGGCTTGTATTTCCTCTCGCAGCTCTCTTTGGGATGGTGTGGATTTTTATGCAGAAAAATTTAGTAGAGGGGTCCACACTCAATTGCCACCATACTTTGTTTTACACTTGTCTAATACCCTACAACTGTTTGTCTATACAAATATTTACCGCAATTATGACTTTACTGCTATATTAGCAGTATAGGTAAGTGATGAGACTATGTTCCTATTTATGTACAAATTCAGGTTACGGAACACTGTATTTACCATGCTGAGAGAAGTTTGATCTGAGAAATACTCCTAATTGGAAATTGGCACTGGTTAGAGCGTCTGCCTCACAGTTCTGAGGACCGGGGTTCAATCCCCGGCCCCGCCTGTGTGGAGTGTGCATGTTCTCCCTGTGCCTGCGTGGGTTTTCTCCAGGCACTCCGGTTTCCTCCCACATCCCAAAAACATTCATGGTAGGTTAATTGAGAACTCTAAATTGCCCGTAGGTGTGAATGTGAGTGCGAATGGTTGTTTGTTTGTATGTGCCTTGCGATTGGCTGGCAACCAGTTCAGGGTGTACGCCGCCTCCTGCCCGATGATAGCTGGGATAGGCTCCAGCAGGCCCGCGACCCTAGTGAGGAGAAGCGGCTCAGAAAATGGATGGATGGATGGATGGAGGGATGGATGGATGGTATGACATTCAGGCATAAATAGAAACGTTTTGTCAGAAGCAGACATCCATGCAAAATAGATGGCTCTCCCTGCCCAAATGCGAGGCCATTACAGTACTTGAATTGCTCCAATTTTTTCCACTTCGCTTGAGTGGCGAATAATCTGAAGCTCACTCAGAACATTTAAAAAAATAAATAAATAAAATCAACAAAAACAAGAAAAAAAAATATTTTACCTAAACTATCACCGACTGGCTGGCAAACAGTCCAGGGTGCAGACAGCCTCTCAGCCAAAGTCAGCTGGCATAGGCTCTAGTTCACTTGAAATATATATAGATATGGAACGGGAAAGATGGCTGGAAATGAGGTACAAACGTGGCCGTAGTTTCCTACGTCTTTAATAAATCTGTACCATTCACTTTTTGAACTCAACTACAGAAATAAATGAGTTTTTCCAGCATATTTGATTTTATTGAGATGCATGTGTACTTGTATCAGAGTGGATGCTTTGTTCCATTAATTTTGGAGCGCTCGGTTAAAAATACTGACTTGGGTTGTCAGCATGCACGGCGGCGTGTCTCCAGTGTACCGCATTGCTAGTGGCACCACTGCACTTTACTGGCGACCACGTGTGTCCTCACTTCTACCCCTACCGCCTGACCCAGCGCCGCCCGCAGTCCTCTTCAGGATCCATGAGCCTCCGAGTACAGTCTTCCGACGTCATCTTTAGTCAAGAGGCTGCGGATCCGCGATGGGCATGGTGTGCAGCACCTCGTCCAGCAGCTGCAGAGCGCGGTGGAGGTGGATCTCGATCCAGCAGGGCGTCTCCTTGATGCTTTGTCGCGGGTAGTCGGGGCCCCAGCCCTTGACGAAGCTCATACGCAGGATGCACAGCCGGCGCAGGTCGTCCACACCGATGCCCGCCGCTGCCGACAAACCTGCGGAGGGAGGAGGGAGAAGTTCGGTACCAGAAATGGAAAATGTCAAAAAAGGTATAACGACTGTCAAACTGTAACTGTTGTTACTTTATCAATTTAACTGTAATGAGCATATTATTTCATAAAATAAAACGTTAAATGCATGTGTAAGATTATTTGAATACTAAAGCAACAACTCACCCCTATTCCGTTTTTAATTATTTGCAATAAATAATTATAATTCTTCAACTAATCTAATAAAATTAAAAATAGATTTTCAAAATATTTATTTATACATTTACAATTGCAATTTATATAATTACAACTTCAATCAACTAATCATTTAATGAAATAAATGAACAAATACATTTTAATTAATCCTATTTACAGGAATAAAATTGCTGAATTAATGCAACAAATACTACGGGACTGTTATGGAGTAAATCTATGATATCTCATGGGGAAATTCTAAATCTGTAGTATGTACAAATATATGGTGAACCTAAAGGGACCAAGCACAGAGCCTCGAGGGACACCTACTAGGTTGGAAGGCGGATGGAAATTACCTTTGCCCGAGACATTTGGGGAGGAACGATCGAGGCGTAATACACTCACTGATTGCAGGAGCTATGCCACCCACAGAACCCGGACCGGGTATATTCCCGGCCACCGCCGCCGCCTGGGCCGCCGCCGCCGCTTGGGCCGTGGCCGCCTGTTGCTGCATCTGCCGGTGGCACTGACGAAGGTCAAACACCTGGCGGAGAGAAACAATGGCAGTTTGAGCGAGAACTTGAGCAGACCTCGGAGAATGAGCGCGCCTCTCGCCTCACCTTGATGTAAGCGCTGGGGTAGATCTTGTGCACTGCATCCCCGGGGGCACGTCCCGCCTCTCGGTCCAGGTAGTAGCTCTGCACGAACACGGCGTGGTCGCTCAAGCAGCGCACCCACACGTCTCCTTCGCCTTTGCACTCCAGCTGCACGCCTTTGCCGATGTGGAGCCTGAGAAGCAAAGCAAAAAAGCCATTATGTAAAATTAAATTGTATACAAAGTTGATTTTTGGGCGCGCGTCTAAATCTATGACAAACCTTGACCCCGTTATGAGTCCCCCCCTGCCGCACTATACAGTATGAAGTTGAGTGCCTTCATTTGAATCAGCGGTTATGCACAACTGCGAAGTGCATTTGGCTAGCTAGCTATGCCTACACCCCCCGAAAATGCATCTTCTAGTAATGTGTAGCAAACAGGTAACCATTCACATTGATCAATACCCAAGAAGTAGCTCTCAGTTTCAAAATGGTTGGTGACCCCTGTGCTAGTCGAAGTAGCATCCATTTTTGCAGCTCGCAGTACTGATATTTGATTGACATTTGACAGTTAAGCGGGCATGGTTTAAGCACATTCTGCGGACACGCCCACAGCATTTTAGAGCGGAGAGAAGGGCTTAATTCTTTTGATTTTGAAGCCTCATTTTGCATACTTGACAAGTTCTTTATTCAAATTTGACAGGGTTGTCAAGAACACTCTTCTCTGTGGTGTCACAAATTTAGAAGACATTTATTTTCATGTTACAGGAACTTTAAATATGGTACACTAGCTTTTGTGGCCGTCTTCTCATGTAGTGTGACTTTCAATAAAACGTCATTAAAAGCAGAGCTTTTCAGAGGAAAAACTTTGAATGCGTATTGCATTTAAAACAATCACAGTTGACAGCCACCTGTCACACTTAGTCTATTGAGAGCAGAGTTATATTTCACCATTGCCGTTATCTGCCTCCGACTGTTAACAGCACCAGTTAAGTGATGATGTGCCATGTATTATTTGTACGGCTGCCAGCGGCCTCGATAAGGTCAGGCGGAGTGTGCGGTGGAGTCAGGAAAAGGAAGTTGGTAGGCTGTCAGACACCTTTTATTAAGACCTCTGGGAAATGTTTTAAATTATGGAAAACAATTTACAAGTTTCACGTGGATGCGGTCAAGTACCTGGCTCTCTCGATGTTTTCCGTCCTGTGGACGTTGCTGAGCTGGCCCAGGCAGAAGCGGTCGCCTCCGGAGGGGTCCACGTAACCGTCCACCGTCACTATCGGGCACGTGGAGGGCACCTTGAACGTTTCGCCAACCTGGACGTCCATCTCAAAGTACGCGATGGAGCACCAGTATTCTGGAGCTGCCAAAAAACACCAAGTGGGTAAAATGAGTTGATGATATCGCAAGTGTTAAGGTGGGGGACGTGTGTGACAGAATAACTCACCCGGGTGGTTGGAGATCGGCGGCTGGAATGCGATTTCACTGCTAACAGACCCTGCGGGAATTTTAGAAAGGGAAATAGTGGAGTAATTTATGTGCTTATTCTACTATTTTATATAGTTTTTAAAAGGAGACATTTTATGATATTTTACAGGTGTTGCCAGGTGTCTTGGTAAAAGGATATCAAAATACACAAAGGATCAAGAATAACAGCACACTTAATATCCACTGGTCACACTCTTGTTCAAATCCCTCCATTTTGGAAGGGCCAGTTCCTAGTCATGCAAATGCTGAGTATGGCTTTTGTTACCATGACAACCAAGACGGCGTTAGGGTGTTGCGACGACGCAAGCGGCTATGCGGTGTTGCCAACTTAGTGACTTTTCCAACCACTCTAGCGACTGTTTTTTTTTTTTCTTAAAGCAACCAATCGAGTGACTTTTTGTGGTGTCATTGGAGATCTGAAGTCTCTGAAACACCCGCCTCTGTGTCCAGACTCCAAATGAATGGCACTTGCGCAACACCACCACTGGCTAATTTAACCCCCAATACAATGAGCGCCTATACAGATTTGTATTTTCAATCAAGGAGGCAGAATTTTATCAGTGTCACCAAATTACTTAACATCCACACACCCCCTTTCACCATGTTAAATTAGCCAATTTTTCGCGTGTGACATTTATCAGAACCTAACACTGGTACCACTGCTTAGCTTTTGGCTTTGATAATGATAGTGCTTCCCATGTAGTCTGGCAGTTATCGCTAGAAAATGGCAGATCTCGGAAGCTAGCTCCCCAAATTATGAGCGGAGAAATTCTGGGCGTGGTCAGTTGTTAGTTATGTAAATTAACCCCACGGTTATAGAACAGTGAGGTGCAAGTAAAGACCAGCTTGCTCAGAAATAGGCAGCAGGGAAAGGAGTTCAGAGAGCCAACTGCATGTATATAAGCAAAGAAAAAGGCACTTTTCCATAATATGTAACCCCTTAAAATATCTTGAGTGAAATAAAAAGTAGAAAGAGAGAACACATCCACCTACGTACAGTAATGCCCCGTGTGAGGCATGGGCGTATGGTGTTGCAGGTGACCATTTTGATGTGGCGGCACCGCAGGTGTGAAGCTGCTGCTTCTGCTCCAGTTGGGGGTGGAATCTGTAAATGTAAAAGTTAGAAACTCACTTGAGACAATCCTACCGGTTGAATGGCGAAGAGCACTCGATGTCTCACTTGAGGGTCCCGCGCTGATGGCGGAGAAGGCGGACGCTGAAGCCGAGCCGCTGACCTCCGGCGGCGGAAGTAGCGCGGGGCTGCCGAAGGGCTCTGGCGGGCCGGGCCTGGACGGAGGATGCTGGATGGTCTGCAGGTGGCTGTCGGCGCTGGGGTGAGACTGCTGGTTGTCGTAGTCATACTCGTCTTTTACCATGAGTGGACCTGGTGAGCATAAACAACAGGCGTGCTTAAGACTGTCGATATCAACACAATTAGCAAAAAAGAACGATTCAAACAACTTACCTGTGCTTGAAAGTGTTAGTCCTGATAGGTCTGAAAAGAAATTAAGGGAAAATGCATCACTCTGTATTTGATAGATTACTGTGTCGGTAAATTAGCAACTGTAACTAAACATTGAATAGACGGGCTAACGGTATAGTTTCAGTGTCGCAGTGTTATAACCAATTAAGCAACAGATGTTTGACCACAAAGGGTGGTGCAATACATAGACATACAATATAACAATATACACAGAGGCTTATATTATTTATCCCAGAAAATAACTAGTATTAGTTCAGACTACTGAAACTGTTGTGAAACTCTTCTTTGTGTGCGTCTCCATATCTCTATTATATTGCTCCCAAGTGGCCAAAGCGTACCCACCAAAAGAAGCAGGACAGTATTCACTGAATTGGAGCAAAAATGTGGCAAAAACTGTTTTTTTGCATTCTATTTGATTCTGTATCTTTATGTTTTTATAAAGTACAACATAAAAGACAATAAAAATGTGTGTTTCTCTTTTGGGAGGATGGAACGGATTAACGGCCTTTCCATTGATTTCAATGGGGCAAGATGATTTGAGATACAAGTGTTTGAATTATGAGCATGGTCACAAAAGATACATTATCCATAACATCTCCCTTTTAAAAATGAAGTACTTCATAAGAAGTTTAAGTTTTTGAGGAAGTTTGGTGTGTACACCTACCAATTCCTGGCGAGACCACTCTCTCGTAGTGGTACGGATTGACGCAAACATTGTCACATTTGAGGTCAAAAGCATACTGGCAGTATTTGACGTGTTTTAACTCGTTCTTGTGCAGATCGGGCCACCGCCACAGTCGCGCGTAGACCACGTGGGGGAAACCTTTACGTCCCGCGACCTAAAATAAAAACATTTGTGTTATACTTTGAGCAAGGCCATAAGAAGAACGGTTTATTCGCTATCATACTAACCTGTAGGCGGCCGTCCAAAGTGCGCTGTATGGTCACGCACTTGCTGGGATGGGCTCCGTTGGTCGTGATGGCCGTGATGAGGGAGTCCAGCTCGTCCTTTTTCTCCTTCAGCTTCTTGACCAGGCTCTCGATGGCTCGCTTGGCGAAGCTCTCGCTCTCGCCGCCTTGTCTGTGGCACATCAGGCTGTGCACGATGCTCAGGCAGGCGTCATTGCTCGTGGGGGTGTTGGCGATGGACATCCTGCTGCTTGGGTTTCAGCCTTTGGGGAGGCTCTCTCGCTCTCTCTCTTTCTCACCAGTGAGGCCTTACAGTCGATACAAAGCAGGTCTGGAAAGCTGAGATGAGTGAATTATTCAGATGTGATTCTGTCATACAATGGATGTGAAGCAACGCAGTTAGTCTGTAAAATTATATTAATTACTCAATTAGTGCAAAAACCTTCCTAATGATTACCAACTACCACAAACGCCAGCCGAATCGCATTTCACCATTCGCGACTTCACCTACTCGCAAATTTTTCTTTGGAACCTAAGAGCTTCTCGCCTATCTGTGTATTTTTGTTTTCTTAAGGACCGCCGGACACCAACCAACGTGGCCGAACACGACTTAACTGGAAAAAGCAAACAAATTACAGTCGGCGACTCACACTCGCACACATAACCACTAGCAGAATGTCATCTTTGTCCATTAAATAGACGGACTTTTTCTGCCTCTCTTCTCGTGCAGTGTGATTTACATTAAACCCTATTTGAACTAAACTTGCATGAATAAATACAGGTGAATACCTCTTTGGCAGAGTCATTTAAAACTGAGCATTACCCTCTTTTTATAGGCAGACGTTTAAGTTTTTGTACTTTGTTGACCCAACAGTACCGGTGTATCTAATGAAGTGTCTTTTGAGTGTACAGTACGGGACTTTGTATGTAAAGTCGTCCCATGGAGTCAATACTATTAGACATTAACATTAAGCTCGATTGCTTTGCTAAGGCCCATAATGATTCACATTAACTACGCTTTCGTTGTGAAACAGAACCCACGCCGAATACAAACTGAATCATCTACTAATAGCCCTAGCGGGAATAAATAAAGATTCGTCACAGAAGACGCGTACAAAAGCTTAGTTATTTAAAATTCCCTTTGGGGTGTCGTGTCGTAGCGATTAGCTTGCTAGCAATGCCGCTCGCAGCTAGGCTAACACTAAAAGCAACTTGGAGCCCACTCACCTTTCTTTCTGTGACGGTTCTTAGCAGCCCGGTTACCGCGTGGCAGTTTTATCCGTCGCCCTGGTGTAAATGGCGACACGTACGAGCGGTCGGCGAAGCTAATAGCAGCGCGGTAGCAGCCACGAAAATAAACAAGAAATTTCTCCCCGCCACCAAAGTGTCACCAATGCGCACGCGTCAAAAAATAAAAAATAAACTAAATATAGGACTTTTAAACAAGTTTTGCAGTCATGTTTTACGACAAAAATCAGCATTTACAAATATAAATGATAATAAAACAGTCCTTATCCAACATTTTCCCCCCCAGAATTATCTTGTACCAATTTCCCCAGAAATAACGGGGGGGGAATGTTTTTCCTTAACAGATAATGTGAAAATGAGTGCTTCCTCTTGGAAAAAAAATGTCCCTCCATCCCTTCGTTTTCCCAACCTTTATTCAGCCAAGGCACCCATTCAACATTAGAAAAAAGCTCACAGCAGAGCACCAAACACAAATGTCACAAAAAGTATGAATTATGAAAATATGGTAATCTCGTCCTAATTTACCCACAAATTGACTTCCTCAGTGTAAAATCTGGGCCTGTTTAATTCAATCGATAAATCAACAAAGATGATGATTTCTCACGGCACTCTGGTTGAGAATCCCTGTTCCATACGACTTATTCTCATAAGAGTCGCAGTTGAACAGTTGGTCTGGCGAATTTAGAGTCTTCAAATAACCTAACATGCATGTTTTTTTTTTTAATGTGGTAGGATGCCAGAGTACTCAAAGACAAATTGGACAGGCACTGACCACTATACCACCATGGTGCGCGTGTCTTACAATAAAACTTCATTGAAAGCAGTAGTAGTTTCAAGGGAAAAGACGACCAGGATGACTTTGAATGTGTCTTACATTGAAATCGAATATAGTTGACATCCGCTTGGCCTACTGGAAGTAGAGCGCTGATCCCCAATTGTTCCCATAGTGCTATTCCACCTTTGTCGTTATCTGCTTCTGACTGTTAACAGCACCAGTTAAGTGATGATGTGCCACATATTTGTATTTGTTTTATTTTTTTTTCCATTTGTACGGTTGCCGTGGGCCTCGATAAGCGTGCGGGACCGAGTCAGAAAAAGGAAGCGGGAGGGCTCCGAGGTCAATCCGATGGCGGGGTCGCCGAAAGAACGCTGGCGTCGGGGACCAGGAATCTGACACCACCCTCTCACAAACGTTACCACTTGGCGCAGCGTCCCGGCCTGAGTGACGGCTCACAAGACTCCAGGCTCTGACACCTCGTTATCACGGCGGCATGGCAGCGGGCAGAGAGGCCCGCCGAGCATGTGATGCAAGAGGGGATGACGGGCATCGAGGTTGTCACGCGAGGGGCGATCAATCAATCAATCAAATCTATTCACAGTATGTTTATTTCCCAAGTTACACTGTATAATTGTACAGGTATGATAAAAGAAATCAACAGATGAATGACAATTCCAAATATTGACCTCATGACACTGGTTGAATGATATCCAAAGTGAATTATCAGCAAAATTGTTATACTTCACTTCGATTGTGCTAGTGTACATCTGAGGACCAAGGTGGTACTAAAAGCCATTTGGATGCTGATGATATGATATTAGGTCTGAATCAGTGTTTCCCAACCTTTACTGAGCCAAGGCACATGTTTTATATTTGAAATCATCTCATGGCACACCGCAAAACAAAAATCCAGGTTAATCATGTACCTTCTGCCATCTAGCGAACGAGCATTTAATTGTTCTCACGTTCACGATACGTCGCTGGCATAGATAGTTGAACGCGAATCTCGTATGTGTAGCAAATAAAGAATTTTCAGATCAATTTACGTGATATTGGATCATTTCCCGCGCCACACCTGACGATCTCTCGCTGGCACAGTGGTTGGGAATCACTGGTCTAAACAATATGGTAATGAAATACAACAAACAAAGCCATATACATTTACATAGAATTAAATAATAATGAATGAAGATTTGCATTTATACAAGTTACACCATGTAGTACTGCTGTTAGAGCGTAACTACGTGTGGCTACGACAAGCATACGTTCGAATGCATCGCTGCACAGTCTCTATCTCTGTGTGAGCGTGTACCCGCGTGTGCGTGCGTCACTATCTGCAGCCACACTCTGCCACTACCATGCCCTCATATTTGTGGTTGAAGGTGATCACCCCGTTATCGAAATAAAGGAGCGAAATGGGCTCCAGCTTAGTGGGTACACAGCAGGCACGCGATGCCCTCTCCGGACTCTTAACACTCAGCAGCGTCTGCACGATAGCGTGTTTGGTGGGCGAGACCTCGGAGGTCATGGACGGGCCGCACACGCCGTTGCACATGTAGGCCTCGTAGCCCACCGGCTGGATGATCCACGTATCCCAGCCAATTTCTTTAAAATCCACAAACAGCGGAGTTCTCTTGCAGGCTTCTCCCTTGACACCGCGGCGGGCCCGAGCGGGGGTTTCGTAGATGAGCTTCGGCCCGTCCCGGTTGCGGTCGACAAACGGCCGGAACGGACTCGGCTCGTCGTTCTCAGGACGGTCCCCCTCGTGCGCGTTATCGCCATTGTTCGGATCGTCCGAGAAGACGATCATCATCGCGTTGTGCTTCTCCTCCACGCTTCGCCCGATGTCCACAAAGACCTCGCCCTCGTCCCGCGTTTCCGCCTCCTCGGGCCCTGAGATCGCGACATGGACCTGCAGCTTGTGCGTCGCGTGGCCGTACTTCCGCCAGAGTGCAACCGTGTGAGTCATATCCAAGAACACCCAACTGTTATCTTTGGCGTGGATGTACGTGGTCACCAGTTCCTCCAGGTCCTTGGACTCCTCCTCTTGATCCCGCCTTCTCACCTCTTTCCCAACCTCCCTGGTCCAAACCACACCGTCGTGCACTTTGTAAACGGTCACCTTGCACTCTAGGCCGGAAAGGGGTCTCTGGGCCCTCTGGACGAGGGTGAAAAGGTGAAGCTCGGCTCTGGTGATGTGCTCATGGTGGGGCACGGAGATGTTGAAGAGCAAGGGATGTGTCCTTACACCACTGGCTGTCACTCCAGACTGGGAAGAATCTGAAAATATCAATAAGTATCTCTTAATATGGTGTCCCTTTCGCGGTTTAAAGTCTTGTCAGTGGGGTCTTATCCTCAAAGCTGTTGTACCCTTGATCCTTGGCTTGTACAACTTGAGAACATACCCGTCTTTGGAAAAGATACATTTGCTTTATTGATTAGCATTGCGGTACACATTAATATTGAGACTTCAACTCCAACCTCTATTTCTGAGAGTTCAGTGAAACATTAGGGGTACAATGACTTGTCCATGGGGCGTTGCCCTCCAAGCTGTATCCTTGACCCTGAACTTTTATAGTTTGGATCAAAAATTCAGTATCTCAGACATCAGATAAAACAACAACCTTCGAAGGAACTGAGTTTTTAGTTTTGGCTGTTAAACGTTAGGAACACGCCGCTATCTTTGGAAAAGATGGGATAAAAGCCCCCAGAACCCAACAATTAGCCTTTGGGGGCACATTAATATACATTTGTACATAGATTTCGTCTGTAGGGACTTCAACTCTACCTCTATTACTGATAGTTCAGTGTCCCTTTTGGGGTACAATGATTTGTCCATGGGGTGATACCCTCAAGGAAGCTGCTTTTGTACCCGTGACACTTGACTTGGGAACCTTGTTGACACTGGATAAGGTCAGAAAAGTTTACCTTAGCCAATAATTAACCTGATGGGGTGCATAGAGATTGTACATAAAGGGACAGAAATGGACTCTAAATTTCCTAATTTACTTCTATTTCTGACCATTCAGTGTGCTTTTTAGACCAAATACAACATATTGATAACTGGATTTGTGTATTCAGTATCTTAATATCAAACCAAACTTTGCGGGGTAGAGCAGTTTTTGTAAACAAGAGCACTGACTTTTGCAGCTTGGTAACATGTCCCTTGGGTCAACAATTCAGTATTTAAGATATTAGATAAAACCTTTTAAAGGCCCAACATTTTGTCAATGGAGTGTTACCCAAGAAAGTTCTAATTTTGTGCCCTTAACTATTGACTTTTAAAGCTTGGAAACATGCCCCAACCTTTAGAAAAGATGAAGGAGCGCCCCCCCAGAACAAAAGTAGGTAGAACTTGTGAGGTACGTTATGATAGACTTACTCAATGTACTTAAACTTTTGATAATCCACCCCATAAAACAGACACTTTGCACGTGAATTTCAAAATATCAACCAACCTCAATTTCCAAAAGGCGTAATTGTGCACTATGATCTAGGTGAGTGTGTACCTTCGTTCTTGAAACTGCGCACAATGTTGGCCGAGGGCACGGCCGCGCGATCGTTGGCAAATCGCTCGAAGAGTTCCTGCATATACTCTGGTGGCTTCTTTGGGGAGGTTAGGGGCCTCTGTTCCAGTTCCCTCTGCCCCGTGAGGTTCAGTGTAGACAGAAAGTGGCTGAGAAAGTCTTGCGCGTCAAGCAGCGCATCCCGAACGAGCGTAGGCCTCCGGGGACGACTCTCGGGAGGCCTGACGGGCCCGCTCGAGCTCAAGGCGGTCAACGTGACCAGAAGGAAACTCAAGGAGAAGATGTCAGACTCGAGGGTCATGGTGTAAGGTTATCCAAAAAGCAGCGGATGACAAGATGGGAGTGGACGGATTCAACCGGGATCGACGCTCGACCGGTTGGCGTCGGGGCCGAGACAAAACAGCTTTGCCCTTGTCGGTGGTGTTCTTTGGTTCTGAGGGCAGGGCTGCGTTGTCCAATGTGTGCTGCTGACATGTTTGGAGATGTCATCAGGGTCCTGCTCGGCCCTCCTCTAAAACACCCTAACCCACCCCCTGCATGGCACCCATGCCTATCCATAACTCTTAACTTCTGGTTTTGACCCTCCTCACAATGACGTTGAATGCACATTCCAGCAAACCTATCCAATCCTCAGAAAAAAAAGGGCAACAGCGGTGGAAAGTATTGTACTTAAGGAGATTTTTTGAGTTAACTGTACTCTACTTGAGCATTTCTTTTTCTGACAACTTTTAACTTGTACTCAATATATTGTAAAACATATCTGTCTATACTCCTAATTTTCACTGTAATTATAAAAATTATGACATTTCGAGATTACGAAAGTGGAGCAACGATAGCTTGACAAGAAGGCACGGTCAGTTACTGACTTACTTCCTGTTTCAGTTTACGGCCTAGGAGGGTTTTCTTTTCTTTTTTAATACAAATACTGTATTTACTGTAATTATGACTTTACCACTGCATTACCGAAGGTTTGTGATAGAATATAGCACGTAACAACGTTATATTGTAAACTATAATGTGTATTAAACACATAATATATGTGTAAGTTGTCAATTTTATGTTAGCCTTCCGACTCATGTAGAAATTCAGGTCATGTTGCCGTCGTAAACCATCATTATTAACTTTGTAAGGGCAGACTTTCGGTGCAGCTCTTGTATTGGAGCTCATTAAATTATGTTGATTTCTCAGGCCTTCATGCAGCATCAGTACAACAAAATGGTAAAATACTGCCCATAATATCCCCAAATCTACTGCGAGGAGCTCCGCAAATGATAATTCCGACATAATCTGCAGCTGAGTCATTGCTGAATCACCACACTGGAGATGCCTTTAGTAGCAAAGTCATTAAACTCCCCCAGGGAAAACATTGCCGCTCACAATAGTCTTCGCTTTGTCTCGTCATAAATAAATCATCCTCATATTTGGAGATTAATGACTCGAGGGTTTTGTTTGTCCTATAAGCCTTTAGGAGAACCAAAGACCACGAATAATAACTCATTCTCGGGCAAACAAGAAAAGTGCACGAGAGGGCTTTTCGCTAACATACACTGAGCTCCAAATTCTTGCAGTTTATTGTACGATAAAGATCGTTGCTGTGCTGTTTTAATACCCTGAGAGGATTCGGGAAGGCTGCTGTAGTTCATCATCTTAATTCAAGACAAATTAATTCAATGAGCGCAATTATGTGTTTTGCAAACAGGCGGGGGAAAAGATGAGGGGAAAAAAACAAAACGTGTTTTAATCACGTTAATCTGTCACTGTCGAAAGCGATTAATCATGCCCCATTTTGAAATTAAAATGGATTACAAAAAGGACTTTTTCCAGTTAATTAAGACAATATTGGGATAGATTAAATCATTTAGAGACTACTTAAAATAAACAGGGGCTGTTTTACTGTATTAAGGATTATTATAACTATTTAAAAAAATATATATATATATTATTTTCCAAGAAAAAAAAGTTGTTTTTTCCAAAGAAAATAAGACGTTGTAATTTTCAAAAATAGCAAGCTGTCATTTTGTGAAAAAAGTCACTATTTTTTGAGAAAGAAGTCATACGAGATTAAAATTGTACTTGTTTGAGAAAAAAGATATCATTTTATAACATTATGACATTGCAGTTATCCGAGAAAACATCAGCATTTTAAAAAAATGTTAGAGGTAAAGTTGGAAAATTACGACAACATGGTGCTCATTTCAAATTCAAAACAGTAATGTCTATGTAATGTTATTGTTCGTTTTTTTTTTGTTTTTTTTTAAATCCATCCATCCATCCATTTTCTGAGCCGCTTCTCCTCACTAGGGTCGCGGGCGTGCTGGAGCCTATCCCAGCTGTCATCGGGCAGGAGGCGGGGTACACACTGAACTGGTTGCCAGCCAATCGCAGGGCACATAGAAACAAACAACCATTCGCACTCACAGTCATGCCTACGGGCAATTTAGAGTCTCCAATTAATGCATGTTTTTGGGATGTGGGAGGAAACCGGAGTGCCCGGAGAAAACCCACGCAGGCACGGGGAGAACATGCAAACTCCACACAGGCGGGGACGGGGATTGAACCCCGCACCTCAGAACTGTGAGGCTGACGCTCTAACCAGTCGGCCACCGTGCCGCTTTTTTTAAATCAATGAAAAAAAATTTCAAAATCTGACAAGAAGGATTTTTTGGGGGGAGGGACTGTAATCTCACGAGTACAAATAGTAATTTTATGAGGAAAGTCACCATTTTTGAGAAAATGTCATTTTATGAGAAAAAGGTTGTATGTTGATGAGAATGAACTCAAACATATAGTTTAAATATTATGATAAAAGGATTATATTACAAGAAATGTTTTTCATAAATTTATGAAACTATAGTTGTACTCTTGCAAGAACAGTCATATTTGTTTTAGAGGGGCAAAAAAGCCATAATCATATGAAAATAAAGTTGTAATTTTATGGCAGAAAGTTGTAATTTCCTGTGGGGAAAATATTGATTTTAACAAGAATTACAATAAAAATGCAATAAGAAAAGGTTGAAATTTTATTTTTTAAAAAAGGTAAATATTTGAGAACAAACAAAAAATATTATATTTACAATATGTGGATAATATTACACGCAAAAATGTATACAGTATGCGTTAAGATAAGGACTGTTGAGGATCTTGGCAAGTGCTTTTTTTTTTCTTGTAAAAATACAACTTTTTTTATAACATTATAATTATTTTCCCCCCCCCCCTTTTTAAGTCTGGCTAGAAATAGCGATTTACTCTTTGTGAAATGTTGCAGTGCAGCGACTGCCAAGAAACATGAGCAGCTTCAACAAACAACATATGCTGCTGTTGTGACCCAAATTGGTTACTCTGCTTTTAATTATGATTAAACCCAATAAAGGTCTCCCAGGAAGCCATTTTTCCATAAGTGCGGAAAAGATAAGACGGATAAAAATGAGAAATTCTGCACGTAATTTATTTTCATTCAACATCGCAATGCAAAAAAAAAAAAAAAAAAAAAGGAGCGAGCGACTACAAACCAGACTCGTATTGAACGTAAAGGACCACTGACTGACTGGTGGTGCGGCTCGGACGCGTCTAAAAGCTCGGATTCTCAACATGGCTGTTAGATATAATAAATATCACAATATAAATGCATCCATTTAGCTTATTAACAGTCCTTTTGTTTACACATTTAAACATCTCATCTCAGGAATCAAAGGGGGAGAGGGCGCAGTTCCTCAAATGGCACACACAATTTGTGAGTATTACTGTATATCAAATTAATCAGAGTGATGTATTATTATTATTTTTAGTCATTCTTAACCAGGATGAAAACGGCTATTTATTTATTTTGGCAGTGATAGTACACCACCCTTGACGACCACCAGGCTCGTTTTAATTCTAATAAACGACAAGTAATCCAAAATATTTTCACTATAATTTCTCACCTGAATCTTTCTTCTTCAAAGTCTGAACATTGAAAAAAAAAAAAAAGAATTATAAACTAGCAGCTTAATCTCATCAAAGTGTTTTTTTTTTGTGTGCGGTGAAACTAAAGTGTCTTTGGAGTCTGACGTCTCCCGCGGCTTGCATATTTAAGACTATTTCATACCGTATGTCTATGATGGTTTTTAACATGATCGTCCTTCTAAAATATATATATGGGGAATCTTATCAAATCTAGGAACAGATAAGCATCTTATTGATAAATATTTGGCACGTCATTCCCTAGGATCAAAACAAAAAACTACTGGTACTGGAATTGTTGTTTCTATACGTCGGGTCAACTTGCATAAATGTGCATGTGGGCCGCTAGAGAGCGTGTCTACCGCCTGTCATGGTGTCGGACTGTTAAATGGCCGCGTTGTGGCGTTCACACCCACGAGTCCAGCGGCGGAGGTTTGTTATCCACGAGGCCCACGGCGGGCCTGCCAGCTCGGATGAAGTGTTTCCTCTCGCTTATCGCCTGCACGGGGGGGAGGGACAGATATGCGAACATTATTGGACGTGGCGTAAACAAGCAGGCTCGGCGTTGCTATACGCTACAATCGTGTTCGATAGCATGCAAAATAAGAAACACAGTGGTGCCTTCAGGAAACATCGCACTCCATAATATTGTTCTTTGTCAAGACATGACATAATGACAGCGACATAATGCAATAGAATGGAAAAGAATTTCAGTTTTTGACACACTGCATAAATTGTGCTGCTTTTTTGGTGTGCCCACCTTGGCCCCCTGGGGGAAGTGTAAGACAGGGCGAGATGAACTATTCATTGACACGTTTCAACCCAGTTCATCAGTAGTTGTTCGTTGTCATTCTTCGCAGAGGATAAAGAATATATGACTGTGAGCGCTGTTATATTGTCTGTCGACATGTGCGGCTGCACCGTTTTTGTTCAATCCATTGCTTAAAGGGTTGTAGCTCCACAATACAGATGCTATTTAGCGTTCGCATTAAGCTAGCGGACTGAGAGGCTAAGCTATGTGGTTGTTGTAAATACACAAGGTGAATTTATCTTTGTTTTAGCTTTAGTTTGACACAAAATGTGAACAATAAACAGCTTGAAGCCTCTTTTGCGAAGAATTGTTCCCTTTTTTGTAGAATTGTTGACTATTTGCCCAAGTAATGCTTATTGTAATGTGAACGTGTGCGCTCACAAGTCAAAGCAAAACATCGACCGAACGACGGCTGGTATCGGAAGAATCCGTAAGTCGAGGCACTCGTATCTCAAGGCACCATTGTACACTGAGGTGTGGTATGATGATGGTTTTACCGGGACAGCGTCTCTTTCAACGACAGTTGCAATTCCATCTTCCACTCTGTCGTTTGTCTCTAAACTGCTGGAAAACATATCTGAAAAACAAATACTGTATTGTAATAATATAAATAATATAGCATGTACACTGTTTATAGAAATGCAGTGGCGGATTCTGCCACGCGCACCATGTGCGGCCGCACAGGCCGGCATTGCTAAGGGGGCGGCAAAGCGCCAGTCAGTCAGTCAGTCACATTTGTATGGGGAATTTGCGCAACTTTTTTTTTTTTTTCGTAATGTTACGACTTTATTCTCGTGACATTCCGACTTTATTCTTGTGACGTGATGAATTTATTCTCGTAGCATTACGACCATATTCTAAACATTGCAACATTATTCCAGTAACATTGCAACTTTATTTTCGGTTAACCTTACGTTTTTATTCTCCAAACATAACAATGTAACACTCGAAACATTAGGACTTGATTCGCGTAACATTACGATTTTATTCTCGTGAGATTAAGATTTTATTCTGGTACCATTCATGTATACTGTATGTGTTTTATGACTTCTCTTTTTCTTGAGACATTGCATCTCTATTTCAATAGTTTTCTTGTAATTATGCTACTTTTCTTCTTATCATATTACAACTTCTCAAAAAATGTCTTCACAAACAATTCTTATTCTTTGAGCTTTCTAAACCAAATTTCTTATTATTGTTGTTATTTTTCACACTCACATTCCGATTTATGGACAATTTGGAGTGTTCAGTGACCCTCAACCGACTTCTGGCAAGAGAACAGGAGTACATCGAGACAAGTTGCCAGTCAATTGGAGGGCACAGAGACACAAACATGAACACTCACACCTATCGACAATTTAAGAATCTTCAGTTAATTTAAGCATGTCTGTAGAATGTAGGAGGAAACCAGAGTAGACAAGCAAGAACACGAGGACCGAGATTCGGTCCCAGCGTGCGGCCCAACATTGCAACATTTCATTTTGTGCTAGAAGCCTTCACCGACAGAAAAGCTTCATAAAACCTGTAAAACCTCTTCTGATCTCAAAGGTTTTCAATGACGAATTGTACATTTTCATTGGCTTATTATTCAAATGCACTTTTGTCACGAGGCGAGTCATGAACAGTTGGACCTTGGTGAGGTCGGCTTATTAAAGAGCGGCTGTAATAAAAAAAAAGTCTGCACTGCCACGAGTACTATTTGCAAATTTGCATATTTGCAGATGTTGCAAGCCAACCTATCTTTCACTGTTTTTTTGTTCAGGCCTAAAGCAATACATGTATTTCTTTGGTGCTATCTGGTGGAATCTTGGTGTTGTTGTTAGGTTTAATTCATTGATAGCGTTTTTTCAACTGCATTTGACATTTTTTTTTTTGGGGTGGTCCTTGAATGCATCTTGTGCACCATCAAAAGTGAAACTCGGACTTTCTGCTTCTCTCCCGATGCAGCTACTACGAATCCGTGTCATTTACTTTGCTGTTACAATTTGCCTGTATTCGCCAACATTTGTTATCGTGTGTAAATACCAATCGTGTGATGTCACAACAGCTTTTGTGAGCATGTTATGTTGGCTAGTATGCTAGCTAATACTATTGATGAGCCTCATGTGAAGGTGTTTTGTTTATGTTGAATAATTTAACTACTGAATACAGTTGTTCATGTAACATGGGTTCATGATTGTGTACATGCTAGATCAGGGGTGTCAAAGTTTTTTTGTCACGGGCCACATTGTAGTTATGGCTTCCCTCGGAGGGCCGCTACAACTGTGAACCCATATAAATGAAAGATGACCTCCTATACTGTAATTACATACAGCATACACAGCATATTAATGAATAGCCAGTTTTGAAATCAGAAGCCGATAAAAACATGTTTTTCAACTATTACATTTCTTTTCAAAGGGGTATTGGTAACAAAAAATTGCTTGCAAATATCTCAATGGTATTACGCCAGAACACAATGTGCAATTTTGATTTGCTTCCGCGGGCCACATAAAATGATGTGGCGGGCCGGATCTGGCCCCCGGGCCACCACTTTGACACCAGTGTGCTAGATGCAGGTTGTTGGTGCTTTATGGTCCTCTCCCATTTTAAGTGCTTTGCTGCCATCCTGTGGCATCTATACACAATTACAAACTACTTTTAAGGGAGCTGTCAATTATTCTCAGATTTTTACTATTCGCGGCAGGGCTCAATCCCTTTACCCTGCAACCTGCAAATGGGGGTGGGGGGTTCTCTGAACAGATCCTGAGTCCAAAATGTCTTATGTGCAAATATAAGTATTAACTGAGTATTAACTGCCTTATGATTTGCCTAACCCAAGTGCATTGGAAGCTCGGTTTAACGGACCCGGAAACAACGGACTTCGGATTAACGATCGCGGCACTTTCATGGCAGTATTAGACCATCGCAGAAATGTTTAAAGTTAAGTTTAGGTAAACTTACATTTATTTCCAATAAGATGGTGCTGTACTGAGTGTTTTTAGGCCACGAAAAAAAGTGCTTCAAATGAACGGGGAAAGGGCCTCAAGGACCCCACAGTAACTTGCATAAAATGTGAAGGTTAAGACGCGAGACTTCATTTGCACACATGTGACTTACTTGCACCTCTGAACTCTTTAGAATGCAGGGAGTCAGCCCTGCCTCCAGCGCTGATACGTCTGTGTGCCGATAACCTTGACGACGCATCGCTGCCTTCACGCCTCCCTAACAAATTAAGCCCCCCCTCTGGTCTGTTTGAGCACAGCTTTCTCACCACCCATTTTGCTTTGGTAGACAATTACCAAATAACATTTAAAATTCATGAAAAACCTCGCACAAATGTTGTCTGACCTTGGGATTTGTCCATGAGAGGCAAAGTGATGTCGTCGCCGCTTTGCTTTACACTCTTGGATTTCTTCGGCGCTCCGGTTGCTGTCGGCTTTGGAAGACAGTCGGCAAAAATATCGCAAAAATACACTTTTCTCTCACTTTGCTGCATTCACTTCAAGGAGACATATTATGGAAAATTGACTTTTTAATGGCTTGTGTTTTGTTGAGTGTCTCATGCTTTGGCCACCCGTCAAGTGGGAAAGTGTTACTAAAACAGTGGCACGTACTCGCCATTCAATTGTGGGAAAAAAACATGTCTCCTTCATAACAAATATGTCCTTGATACCTTAAAGTGGCTTTTGTTCCAGCCCGCCTTGTTGAGGGCGTTCCTCAGGTCCTTGTAGGCCCAGATGGTCTGTAGCACGTGGGAGGCGGCCCTAGTTTCACGTGCTGATTGGCTGAATTAAAACAAAAAAACAACAAAAACAAAAAGCATTAAGCAATATAATATGCCCTGATCTGATTAAAGAAAAGTGGCAAGTTGGACATTTCCAAATGTCACCAAAATGCATTCAAAGATTAAATACTGCGTCGAATTGTAAATCGTCACTGTGAGAATAGATTAGTATTGACACAGATAATAAAGTCGCAATTTTACGAGGATACATTTGTAAATATAAAAGAATAAAGTAGTACATTTGCGACGATAGAGTTGTAATTTCTAGAGAACAAAATATTTTGAATTAAGTCATAATATTATGGGGGGAAACAAGTACGTCTACATGAATAATACAATTAAGTTGTATTTTTACAAGAAAAGGCTCACCTTTTGACGATAATAATGAAAGTTTTAATGTTACGAGAAAAAAGTTGTGATTTTAGGATGATGGAAAAGTTTGTCTTCTGCAAGTTTCACCTCGATCTGCTGATGGCCACCAGTTTCTGGACGGCGTGCCCGTGGATGAGCGCCCTCGCGTTCTCCTGGCTGTCGCTGATGATCTCGTGAATGGTGTTGAGGAGCGACACCACCGTGTCCCCTTCCAGATTCTTGGCCGGCCGCTGCTGGCCGCACGGGAGATTGGACACCAGGTCCCTCAGAGCGTAGCTGCCTGCGGGCCAGTTGTGGGAAGTATTGAAGGACAAATACTAAATGGTCCTGAATATAAACCCAGTAGGGCTCTGAGATCTACAGACTCAAATAGTGGAACAGAAATGAAGTCAATGTGCAAACCTTTTTTTTCCCCTCATGCTTATGACTATGACATTTTGAGCAAAAAAAAAAAAATCAAAAACATCTTTCTTGCACTATAAATTTTTACTAAGCTGTCTTTTATTTTTCTGTACTTTGTTTTGAAATGTCTTTTGCGCTTTGTTTTGAAATGCTTTAATGATGTAATGCAAGTTGAGGTTCCTTGTGTACGATGCACTAAATAAATACATTTGCCCTGCGTTGCCTATTTCTATTTTAGTATATAGTATTTTCTTTAATTTTTTTTATAATAGCATCTGTATTTGGGGAGACGAGGCGCTTGCAGGAGTTTGTTATTAAAGAAGTATATTTTAATTAGAAAATAATATGTTGCTTGTTTTTTGTTGTTGTTGATTGGTTAGTTATTATTTATTGTGTTTTATGTTCAATAATTATTATGTACAGCACTACAGCTGCGTTTTTTTTGTTTTTTTTTTCAAGTCCGCTCCGAAGAAAGCTGAGTTGTACTTCTCCTTCAGTACAGACTGTGAGTACTTTTGCCACCTCTGCTGCAGGCAAACTAAATCCCAACTGTCCGTACCAACCAGGCTATGAATACTTTCCGGCAGTTACCTATCAGGTCTTTATTGCGTCGGTCCATGGCCAGGTTACGGAGAGCGATGGCCACCGCTCGCACCACTTTGTCCACGTCGGAGCGCAGCAGCTCCACCAGGATGGGCAGACCCTTCTCTTTGCGCACCGTGGCCCGAATGTAGCTGGACCACTACGAGGACAAAAAACCCGGTCTAAAGGCAATTCGCCGGTCCGCGCACCGAGAAGCGAGCGCCCACTCACGGTCCAGTGTCCGGCGGCGAGGTTCTGCAGGGCTCCGGCGGCCGCCTCCACAGCGTTGCTGTTGTGACTGCAGCCGAGCAGAGACAGGTAAAGCCTCACCACCTCGGGCTGGTACAGCAACTTCAAACCTGCGATGCCGAAACACACATTAAGTCTTGCAGAGTGCTGACAATAACACCATAGGAGAAATCTGAAAGGATGAACTATCCTAGTTTGGATCAGCAACTAATTTTACATCCTGCATACAGCGGATAGGAAAAGTCTGCACGACCCTGTTTAAATGCCAAGTTTTACTGTTCATATTTGTTTGTTTGACTATTTGAGGGAAGCGTTTATTTGTCTTAAGTGAGGTATAACACCACAATTTGCAAAATATTTTTTTCCCAGATCCTCACCAAAACGAAACTCTTCTTGCTCAATGCAAACTTTTATTGGATTAAAATGCTTGGCGGAAGTCATAAACTGCTCATAAGGAGGTTAGCTGCTGCATGATTAAACTCAAACTGAGTCACGCGTCCACGAGTAGAAGCTTCCGGAACATGCTCGATTTGCATTGGCGGGGCCGCAGCGTGGGATGACATCTGCACTCCTCTTTTTTCCAGCCACGTTTTAAGCGTCTACGCCGCGACACAATCCAAGAAATTTGGACACCCGCAATGCTCAGCGACGTGAAAATAGCAGCATATGGACGGGGGGATAGCGGTCCTCTCGCAGCTGCCGGGTCGTTCCGTTGCAGTAATGCAAGCGTTCCTCGAGCGGGGCAGGTGCTGACGCGTGGTCTTGCATTTCAACGAGTACCCCCCCCCTCGCAGCCCACCGCAGCGTCACGCATACAAAGCAAATAAGCAAGCCGGTGCCTCCGCGCTTGACCGTGATGATTTACTGTACATCGGGGAGGTCCTCGTGCGATAATCTCATTTGTGTTTGCTGGGGAATTGTCATAAAACCTTTTTTTTTTTTTTTTTTTTTTTTTTTAAACCAATAGATGAAATGCAATGTAAAAATATGAAAGAAGCAGTTACTGACCATGACTGAACCACTCCTCTGAAGAACATGATGGAAAGAAAGAAAAGATTCATGTTAGCGAGATTACAGCGCACACAAAACCCACCGGTGTGATACATTCCGTGGAAACTCTCTGTAATTATGTGCTCTTATTAAAATACACGTTTATTTATGATATATTTTATGGTCATTTCCCCATCATTTACAAATCTAATTTAGTTTGACTATCAAGAGAGAGGACAAGCACACATTAAGGAAATGACTCCACACCACACCTCGCATAGTTTTAAGACTGTTCTTTGTAACGCTTTATTAATCATTAATAAAGCATTTATAACCAAATACTGATCGCTTCATCATAAATCAAACTAATAACTTGGTGCTATGGTGGCGCATACCTTTGATTTCGGAAACATAATTGTATAGACTCATGTGTTTATGTTATACACATTCTTCTAGGAATTTTTATCAAAACCACTACTCATATCTGAAATTTTTTTTTTTTAAATTATATTTGACCTATATTGAGCAGCGAAAGGACAGGGAGAAGCGGCATGTTTAGTTGTCCAAGTGTCATCTACTGCTTTAGGTTAATATAATAAAATAGTGTATTATTGTTTTTCATTATTATTTTTGCTATAGTATGATCCCTGAAGGGGACCTTGAATTTACACTCACTATACACACAGTAGTAGTAGTAGTAGTAGTAGTCATAATAATAATAAAAATAATAATAATAATAATTGTGTGTATTAATTAAAATTAATTCTAACTATTATTATCTTTATTATCATTACAATGTGTATAGTGATAGTGTTATTATTGTTGTTGTATTATTATATTATACATGTATTATACAGCAAACGCTCAACTAAATTTCCCTTTCACTGATGAAAATAATAATAATAATGATAATAATAATAATGACTTACAAAATCAGGCTTCCTAATGTAATAACAGATATAATAATACAATTTAAACAATACCTTTTAAAAAATACATATTTTTTTTCAGCACTTTGAAAGAAAAGTATAACTAAGTATATAAATTTGATTTTAGAATAAAATATTAACAGAATGACAGAATATCAGAATAAATAAGCTTGATTATAAGGTGTGAAACTAAAAAATAAAATAAAATAAAGAACAAAGAAATTAAGGCTGGAACGGATAAATGGCATTTCCATTAATTTCAGTGGTGAAAGATGATTTGAGAAAGTGTTTTGAGTTATGAGCGTGGTTGTCGAACGAATGAAATTCGTATCTCAAGACACCACTGTACTTAAAAAATAAAATAAGCACGAAATGTTTTTTTTTAAATCCGCATAACTAAAATTGGCTTTTTGCACATTGTCGTCCCCTTTTTCAGTCCTTATTATTGATTGTGTGTGTGTGTGTGTGTGTGTCTAAATGAAATTTTCATATCGATTTTCCCACCTAATCTCTTCTCCAGGCTCCATGTTTGATTTGCTCATATCTCATTTCTCATTTTCTTTTTTTACGTATCACGCCTGCCGCTCCGCAAATGAATCCCTCAGAAGCGTGCAATAATAATAATGACTGGACCCCAAAAAAAAAAAAATGTGGCGATTAAAGAGAGGTTATAAAAAAGGTGGCCCGCACCCACCTTTGGGTGTTTTGCCTCCAAAGCAGTCGGGCTCGTCGTTGTTCTTCTTCCGGTGTGGCGCCACTGACCTCATGAGCTGCGTGACGTGCGGCTCCTGCAGGCGCTCCACGCCCGCCACCTCCTTGTGCACGTGGTAGGAAAGGTTTCGCAGGATGCACACGCAGTTTTCCACCGACTAAACGGGAGATAACGCACAAGAAGGATTCCCGTGCGTTAACCGTCGTCAATTAAATGTCTCGTTAATTTGCGTTCCTGCAGCATGGCGATAGAGTGTGTGCGTACGTGCGTGCGTGAGGAGCGTATTGCACTTGGCAACAGTGGTGCATAGTCACAATTAACTTGATGGAGTGTGACGCTTTAATGACACATAAAAGTAATGCTTCCTGACTCGGAGCCAATAGGATTTTAACATTTGCAGCCCCCCAGCCCCTCCAGTGAGTGGCTGCATCCAAAACAACATCACGGCAATGAGATGTGACACTTCCTGCCCCCCTCTGAGCCTCTTCGTACTTGCTCTGACATCAACTTCCATCATTTGCCAGCCAACTATTAAATCAGCAAATGTCCATGTGCAGAGCTCCATTGTGGAACGTACACAACGCAGAGCTCGGGGCAAGTGGGGCACTGCCCCGATGTATCCAGCAAATGATTATTTTTGCTTCATCCATCCATCCATCCATTTCCTATCGCCCTTGTCCTCATTACGGTCACAGGTGAGCTGGCGCCGATTCCAGCTGGCTTTAGCCAAGAGAGGTCGGACTGGTTTATGAACAAATTTAGAGTCTTTAATGAACCAAAGCTGACATTTGGCGAGAGAAGCGGGACACACATTGAACTGGTCGCCAGCCAATTGGAGGGCGCATACAAAAAAAACATGCATTCACATACAGACCCAAGTATAATTTTGAGGCTTCAATTAGCCCAAAAAGACTTTTGGTAAGAGAAGTGGGGTACACCCTGCACTAGTTGCCAATCAATCGCAGGGCACGTCTACTGTAGACAAACAACCATTCATGCATACATCTGTCTGTAATTTAGGGTCTTCAATGACGCTAAACTCACTTTTGGCGAGAGAAGTGGGGTACGCCCTAGAATCGTAGGGTACATCTAGATTCTAGACAAACAACAAGCATTCACACTTACATCCACCCCTGTGGACACTTTACAGTGTTCAATAGACCGAAGATGGCATTTGCTGAGAGAAGTGGGGTACGCCATTGACCACCGACCTTGTTGTCCGTGTCCTTTCTGATCACAGCTGAGTGAAGGGCGTGCAATAGCGCATCCACGAGCCCTTCGCACTCCCTCAGCCGCTGTCTGGCCTCGGCTCCGTCCGAGCTGACGTTCCTATGGCAACGACATCGTCTTTCATCAAAAGCGCCCCCCCCCACCCCCCCAAAAAATGTCCTCATTCATCAAAAGTACAAATTTAACAGCCGCCTCTCGTTTATTGCCTGACGGCGGCCGAGGTTACCGCAGACATCCCGACGTGTTCTTGAAGACGGTGGTCCACTCGGCGCCTCCACCCGGCTCGCTCCTCCAGCCCGAGTGGGGGATGATGATCTCTTCGTTGAGCGTTTGCAGGCCGTGGTTGATGACCGTCATCTTCAGGGGCTCGTGCGACGAGAGGTTCCACAGGGTGCCTGGAGGTGTGTGGGGGCGACCAAGTCAACAATAAAACAGTACAGAAGTGCCTTTAAACTTAATTCAACTGACTTCACAACAAGCAGCAGTTTGGCAAAGACTGAACATTTCGTCAAAAAGCTGTTTGATGCCACTCCCAGTTGAAGTTTACTAACAAACTAAACAAAAACAAAAAAAAACTGAGACAATTCCACGTGCTGTGTATTTAAAACAAGCAAAATACGCTAAATGCTAACCTCAATTGAAAATGTCACTGACATGGTAACAGTTAGCGGCTATATTTAAGCAACAGATATTTGAACACAAATGGTGGGACAACACATGCAGACTGAAAATATAACAATACTCACAGGCATATATTCTTTATCCTCTACAAAAAAATGACTAATATTACAGCAACTTACTGAACTGAAGTTCTCTGTATAGACATACAGTACTGACAATCACGTTAAATTTGAGCAATTTCCCTCCGTTGCGATCAAAGTCAGCAAAGGCCCGAATATCGAATGTATCTGTCTTCTTCTTTGTATTTTCCGGCAGTTGCGGCTCCCCTGTGGCACCATGCTGCCTCTCACAGGACAGTATTGTTACTACAACAGACTTCTGGTTTGGTCAAGACTACGCGGGCAGTTTGCAGTCACCTCCGAACCTCTCTGCCCACACACATAAGAACACTTACTCGTGACTCCATATTCTTATTTATTCAGCTAACGTGGCTGGCTAACGTTATCTAAAACACTTACCTGTGACTTGATATTGTTATTTATTCAACTAACATTAGCTAAAACACTTAGCCGTGACTTGAAGTTGTTATTAATTCAGCTAACGTGGCTAGCTAACATTAGCTGAAGAAGATTGAAGCAGTAAGCACACACTTGCTGATTTTTTTTCCCACTGTCATATGTGGGTGCATCACATTTTAAAAATCGGCTAAATTGTAAAAAAAAAAATAATAATAATAATAATAATACATATAAATGTTCGACATTTAATACTGTGGGCCCTAATCGATTTCCGAGCAGATCAGTTTTGGGATGCGATGGCTACAAAAGCTAGAACCGTACCTGTCACTAACTCTTTGACCTCCATGCTGCTCGTCTTCCTCAGCAGTCGGACCAAAGCCTGGATGCCGTCGCAGTTCTTGACGGCCATTTTATTGTTGTGATCCTTCCCGTAGGATATGTTGCGCAGGGCTCCGCAGGCCTTTCGGTGGACTTCGGCTTTGGGGTGGTCCAGCAGGTCCACCAGCATGGGCACGCCGTTCAGCTGGCGCACCTCGTGCTTGATGCGCTCGTTCTCGTAGCACAGGTGCTGCAGGTAGGCGGCGGCGTTGGACTTGACCGGGTCCATCGGGTGGCCCAGCATGGAGATGACCTCGCGCAGGTTGGGGTCCCTCCAGCGGGGGTCCCTGCGGATGCTGTCCAGGCTCACCATGCTGCTGCGCTTGTGGGGGAACTGCAGGGTCTGCGCTCGGCACACGGCCTGGAAGAAAGGGTTCAGGTTGCCCTCCAGCTGAGCCATGAAGGCGTCATCGTAGCCACTTCTAGAGACGCCAAAGAATATAAACAGTAAACAACACGTTGGTGGTGGGACCCATTGACAAAGGCATGCGGTGGTGTATCATCAGCACCAGTGATGGGAAGTAACAAAGTAAAAAAAACATTTGACATATTTTCATCGATACTATCTTTACTTGAGCATTTGTTTTTCTGGCGTTTTACTTGGAAACAGATACAGCGGTGCCTTGAGATATGAGTTTAATTTGTTGAAATATTCGTATCGCCAATCATGTTTGTGTTGTGTGTCTTGTTGGTTTCGATTCAGTTACTCATGCATGTGGCAAGTGACACGCCGCTGTTGTTTTGATGTCCCCGAGAACCGGAACTGTTTCTTCGACTCAATAATCTTGTTACCTGGTTCTGGAGGGCTCTCTGAGGAGCTCCATGGTCGTAATGGGCCTGAAGTTGTGAATCCCTCCCAAGGTGGCGTAAGTCGCCGCCGGGTGGTCGTTCCTCACGTCCACGGGGTTGCCAGACTGGTCCCTGAGGCCGTCGTTGCCCGTCGGGCTGCTGAATCCCGCCGGGGCGTAGCTGTCCCTCAGGAAGGGCAACGTGAAGTGTGCCCCGGGCTGGAAGTTTTTGCTCGGCCAGTAGCCGTGGAGGGCGGCGCTGCCACGGGACAGGCTGCCGTAGCCGGCGCGTAAATCCCCCCCGAGGGCTCTGTAGCCGTCGGGGAGGGCGTAAACCCGGTTCTGGTTGTCCGAGGTGACCGGCTGAGGATCACTGGGCTGAGGAAGCAGTTGAGTGGCTGTCGTCACGGGTGCGTGAGACGGTTCAACCTCAGGAATCTGCTCGTCTTCTGCTCGGACCGACGCGTCTGACGGCTGAAGGTTCTCCTGCTGCAAGTCGTCTGGCGTCGTCTGCTCGGCTTGCTGATCCACAGCCTTCAACTCCTAGGGAACCGACAAATATTATATAAATATAAATATAAATATCGCTACATTTAATGAGATTATGTGTCTATGTGCGTTTACAGCAAGGGTGGGCAAACTGTGGCCCG
Source organism: Phyllopteryx taeniolatus (assembly GCF_024500385.1). Taxonomy (NCBI): domain Eukaryota; kingdom Metazoa; phylum Chordata; class Actinopteri; order Syngnathiformes; family Syngnathidae; genus Phyllopteryx; species Phyllopteryx taeniolatus. Next base: position 5,689,600 of record NC_084516.1, read on the forward strand.
GGTGCCTCACACGGCCCGCTCTGTTCCTTAATCCAGCCCACTGAGAATTTACATCAAGAGGCCTCGAATACTTGCTGCCCCAAAAATTGGTTAATTATAATGTATTGTTATATACACATTATTATTATTGTGAATAATATAGCAATAAAAAAATGAAATTACGAATGACCAGGCCCATCTGTCCATTTAAAAAATCAAGTATGTCCCTTGATGTGGCCACGAAAGTTTGCCCAGCTCTGCCTTACAGGCAGCATAAGAACTTGCAACGGAGCATTGGAAGCGTACCGTGAGCCCCCGCTTATTTCCCATGGCGACGATCACACCTCATCATCTTGCCCGCCATTAATGTGTGCTACCGTTAATTAACGAGACCCTCTTTGCTGCCAAGGAGTAATGACCCCACCTTAATTGAAAATAAGTTTATGTTTGAGTCTAATGAAAATGTCAAGGTCCAGCCAATGTTCTGAAGAAGATGAACATGGACAGACATGTCTGGTTTTGCATTTTGATCGCGCTGATTCGGCCTACATTTGAAGTGTTTGGAATCTGTTGGGTGTCGTAAATGTATGCGCACCATGGTTCTAAATGTCCTTGGTGTGAAAAGTGCATCGGCATTACTGTACCTTTGGTATGGTTTGGTTGTTCAACGGGTCAGAGGGAATGCAACTAAGTTGAAGTGGAATGGAACGTGAGTTGAAGTGGAGCGAAGTGAAGGGAAGTGGAGTCAACCAAAGTGGATTTGAATCCGGTTTAAGGAACTTGACTTGAGTTCAATTGAACTGAAGCAAAGTGCATTGATTGAAATGAATTTTCCTGAATTATCTCAGGGTCTTGCACTTAAAAAGATATATATTTTTTTTTACTTCAACATGAGGACTTCAACGATTACGTCCTTAAAATCTCTAGTGAGCGGCGCACCTCCGTGTCGGTCTGCAGAGGCGTGCCAGCCTCAGTGGAGCTGTCGTTGGTGGACGTCATGGCGGAGGCGACGGACGTGTCCACTTCGTCGCTGTTGTTGGCGGCGGACGGCCGATCCACCGTCGCGTGTTTCGCCTTTTGCGAGGGCGACAGTGCAGGAGGCCCCTCTGAGCTCTGCTCCTAAACACCACACACACGCACGAACAGTTGAGGGATGACAGCTCAGCACCATTTCAAACCTTCCCTGTCAGCACAAACACATTTTGCAATTGGACCGATAAACATCGGGAAAGTGGTGTTCTTCCTCTTAGAAGCACGACAAGCTGTTGCTGAACTTTCATACCGTATACAAGCGTGTCCTTTCTCTGCACTTTGCCAAACTTTCCGCAGCGATTCGTCTGAGCACATTTCTTTCTTTTGATAGCGACTCAAAATGACAGTTAACGTCTTAAAGGGCTGTGCAAAAGGGAACGATAAAAATGAGGGAAAGAAAGAAATAGGAAACCAACTGCAGAACAACATTCACTCCGTTTGTCTTGATTGACTCGTCCTTGTTTTTTGGGGCTAAATGGAGCTTGTTTTTTGTTGTTGTTGTTTTGTTAAAGTTAAAGTGGCATATCGCTAACGAATGTCCATGAAATAGCATTTCAATTGAAACAATTGAGGAAAAAATAAACAAATATAATAACAATATGTAGTATAAGTCTTTTGAGACTGCAGACTTGGTTAGCCTGTCGCTAACTTCCGTCATGTGTATGTGGGAGGAAATCCATATCCATATTTGATTATGTTTCACTCTTGACAGCCTTTTAATTGCGTCCCTTGAAAATCCATGACAAATGGTCCATGACACCATTGCGGGGGATGATTAAATGTAGTAAACGTGGCGTATAAGACATCATATCCCAGACAAATGTCAAAAGAAATAACGTGACAGCGCCGTAAGAAACATGCTGCATTGATTTTAGATGAGGTGTTAGTGCAATCCATCCAGCAGATGGCGCTGTGGTGAAAAAAACAACAACAGATTGTTCCAATATGGGTTTTATATTTAACACAGAGGGCACATGGGGCACTGCCCCACTAGCTTACAAAATTATTGCCTCCAGAGGAACCAGTCCAAACAGCACCCACATTCTCTCGCCAAAAAGTCACCTTAGGTCAATTGAAGACCTTCAATTGTCCACGGGTGTTATGCTTGTTTGTCTATGTGCGTTGCAATTGACTGGCGACTAGTCCCAGGTTTTGCCCCTGCTTCTCTCGGCAAAAGTCAGCTGGGATAGGCGACAGCACACCCGCGACCCGAATGAAGACAAGCTATAGAAATGTGAAGCTTTATAATGAGACTGATGTTGTTGTACGCGAGGAGAAAACAGACTGGAGTTGGTCATAGAAATAAACAAAAATGAAAACATTTGAATCCAGTTCCACGCAGTTTTATCGTGAAACGCATCCGTTATATGGACGGAGGCGCAATAGAGTGCACGAGCGTGCAGATACAATGTTGAAACGCTAATCAACTCCGCCAATTCTGCTTTCTCTCTCTCTCTCTCTCTCTCTCTCTCTCTCTCTCGTTGTGTCCCTCGCTCTGCGGCTCTGAAGTGCCCAACTCAACTCTGCTGCACGACAAAAAAAAAAAGGACACGAGAGCTCTCGCTTCTTGTCACTCATCGCCTCGTCCAAAATGCGGAGATGGAAGGGTCACGTAACGATGACCCCCCCCCCCCAAACACCTTCCGGGGGTGCTTGATTGGATATTTTATGGGGGGTAGCTGCGTCCGCTGCAGACAGCTTGATGAAGGATTGCGAGGGCGATAGCGTCTGGACAGACAAAGGGCCCCGCTTGTTGCCGTCCCCTCGATCTGATGAGTCAAGGTCCAGAGGGGACGCCAGGCCAGCTCTGACTCAAAGCTTATTCAAAGAAGTCACTGCAGCGTCACTAAAAAGTGCACTCGCCCGGCCAAATAGGTCGAGATGATCGCTCACAATCTGACTGGAGCACGGAAAAACAACAAGTGGAGAACACACATACTGATAATCTGGCCCAATTTCAGCTTTTACGATCAAAAGCCACAAAGGCCCGATTTTCGGATGTATCTGAAAGATTATTCTGAGCGATTATCCTGTGGTATGCGGCGTGTTAAGAGGGAGTTTTCCTCCCCGATCTGCTCGGAAACGGTGAGGCCGACTGTCATAAATGTTTGCAAATACTTATGTGTGTTGTCGGCACAGAGGTTTACGAGGTTTGGGAAACTCAAGCGGAGTACACACATACTGATAATCAGGCCGAATTTGACCATTCTTTTCTCCCCTTTCTGATCAAAGTCAGCAAAGGTCTGGTTGTCAAACTTTTGAGATTTTCAAACAGTCAAACAGAGTGATTTTTCCTCCCCGATCTGTTTGGAAACAGTGAGGCCCGATAAACGTAAATGTTAAACCTGTTCAAAATTTACGATTGCAAATATTGTATTTACTGTGTGTATGTGTTTTGGGGTCAAGCACGATATACAACAATCAGGCCAAATTTGAGCTTTATAAATGTTTCCTCCGTCTGATCAGTCAGCAAAGGACCAGTTAGCAGATGTCTTTAAAAGATTATCATGAGTGATTATCCTGTGATGTGGTGTGATTATCCTGTGATGTGGTGTGAAACTGGCCCCACAGTTTCAGAGGACAATCGTAAGTGTTAAATCTGTTTGGTATTTACGATCATAAATACTTGTGTAGGTGCTCATCAGAGAGATTTTGGGAGGAGACTCATGCAGAGTAGACACAACACCGATAATCAGCTGAATTTTTGTCCCTTTTCCAATCAGCAATGTCAGCAAAGGCCTGATTATTGGATGTCTCTTATATCTGGACCGATTATCCTGTGGTGTGCGGTGTGTTAAGAGGGATTTTCCCTCCACCGATCTCCCCATCTCTTTCCCCGAAATATAAAAATCACTCAACACACACCACACCACAGGATTATCGCTCAATATAATCTATCAAGGACATCGGATAATCGGGCTTTTTCGGACTTTGATCACAAGGGAGGGAACATTTTCAAATGTGTATACCTCGCATGAGGGTTCGTCTAAGGATCCTTATTGAGGCCAGCTGCACAAAGTCTCTTCGATGGATTGTCATCGTTCGTCTCACTCAAACGTGATGATGTCACCACTTGTTCACCGCTCTGCTATCGGTCGATTCACTCGCAATGAGCGGCGTACACATGCCTTAAATGCATTGATGCGTCAATTCGGAAACAAAAAACGGCCTTGAACGCCTCACAAGGGATTAAAAAAAAAGGATGAAAAAATTGCCTTCGCTGTTAATAATTGTTTTATGGTAACCGTTTACATTTATTTCATAATAATAATAACAACAACAACAACAGTGGAAAAAGAAAAAAAAGATTAAAATATAGTAAGAAGAATGGGGAAAGAAATAAAAAGGAAAAAAATTAAATTAACAAGATAGATAAAATTGCAATTAAACAATGCAATTAAAGTTAAATAAAAATGGTTGTAAATTGCATTTAATTAAAAAAAATTAATGAGGATAATGGAAAGTCACAATAGGTCCAATTTACTGCACTTAAGATAATTAAATTTAAGAAATAAGAACACGATTTACAAAATAAAATAATCATATTCAATTTATTATTGAATGTAATTGAAAAAAAATACCCATTTTTATGATACTAATTCAAAGTCTTATGTACTGAAATTTAAACAAAGCCAAGAATATAAATTTTATTACATTAAACTGAATACAAAATATTTTTGAAATACATTTTAATGCCGATAATTGAAAGTCACAATAGGTCTTACTATGCTATATGATTTTATGTGATTTACTGCCATCAGTGGAGAGGTTGGGTGCCCTCTGCATGGGAGTAAAAAGCCCACTACAATGCCGTCATATTAAAAAATAAAATAAAAAAAATAAAAAATGAAAAAGAAAATCAAGTATTTTCACCCAGTAAAAGTTCCCATCGTAGCCACTTTGTGCTTCCCCTCAAAGAGTTAAATGCTGCATGGTCAGATTGAACGTGATACATCATGGCAGCACACTCGCCACACTGTGTGTACGCGTGCATGCGTACGCGTGTGTGTGTGTGTGTGTGCGTGCGCGGGCACTGTTTTATTCCTCCTTTGCATCCCTCCCCATTGGGGCAACATCTCTTGACACAATCAAAGATCAGCACCCTTACCAGCCTATAGATTCCTTCCCCCCCCACACACACATACGTCCATCCATATAGTCACACACTTGATGAAGATGTGAGCATGCACCTCCTCATCCTTCTCCTCGTGCAACGCAAGGAGACTGCACCGAACGGCAGGCAGTTGACGCCTCCTGCATGACAGCGGCACTACGCACTCTCCTATCTCTGCAGGAGAGGAAGAGGAGGAAGAGGAGGACACACACACACACACACACACACACGTATGCACGTACCTCTTTGACTTGTGCAGGCATGGTGGAACCTCCT